>NC_141350.1:10498295-11148295 GCF_057382095.1 Aulonocara sp. 'chitande type north' Nkhata Bay | reverse complement strand
ACAGACATGCTGAAGTTTTGTAAAATGTTAGTGAGATCAACTAGGGAACCCACAGAGAATGGAGATCCAACCTCCATGCAGACCTCTGAGGTCTGTCTTCAGTCCATGGGCACAGACTGCCCCGAGAAAACAGAGGATACAGGAGCAAAGGACAGCATCCTGAATGAAAGCTCTGTGGATGAGCACGGTGATAATGAAAACTTAGAAACTCCAGGACTGGAGGCTGAAGCAGCCCTAGACTGCATATCTGTGGGTAATTCAAACACACAACTCGAAACAATAGACACAGCAAAGCCAAAAAAGAGCTGTATGAAGAAAAACTTCACAGCTGATAGAAAAGACTTTGACAAAACAGAATCTTGTCTCCTGGAAAACAATGTGAAGCTAGAAGTACCTGAGTCTGACACTGAGTCTTTAACTTTTTCTAGTATCAGTCTGCTGTCTGATTCTCTAAGTGAAAGCTCTGTAGAAGACCAGGGATTGGAGGCTCAACCAGTTGTAGGCTGCATATCTGTAGACAACTCAAGCTACAGAGATGAAACAGAAAGTCGAGGACTGAAAGATGAGGCAACCCCCAGATTTCAGGGATTCCTCAGTGACAGTGAGTCTTTAACTTCTTGTCAGATCAGTCCACTATCTGATTCTCTGAGCGAGGAAAAGTTGTGTGTCAACAAAGTTATTCAGATGGTGGTTTCAAAGGCCATAGACAACGTCGCCTCTAAACACAAGCTCTTCACAGAGCGCCTCACTCCTGACTGCATTGGTGATCGCCTGCTTGAGAAAATGTGGCCAGAAATTAATGACAAACATTTGGATCTATCTCCAAAAAGCCTAAAAAATATCCACGAGGCCATTTTAAAGGATCTTTGCAAAACACACAAATGCAAGGAAAAATATTTGATTTTTAGTCTGAGGGAGCAGCTTGATAACATTACTGTTCCAATCTTCACCAAACACCTGCTGGGATTACCAAAAAGAGTACTCAGTGTATCTAAAAACTGGGACGAGTACTGGGAGCTTGTGGAAAAATTCACTAGAGATCTGGTAATACACAGTATGGCCGAACTAAATGAGACGACGACATGGCATTCAGGAACAACTGACTTCATTGTACAGAGGCTTAGCCAAAAGATCTGGAACAAAATTTTGTCCAAAAAATATAAAATCTCCCTAGAGAACATTGAAGAACTCAGCTTGACAGTATACAATGATCTCCATGAAAAGTGGCATTCTCCAGGACAGTTCATGAAGTTAAGCAACCCAACGGTTGACGAAATAATTGTCAACACTTTCAAAAAGCATGCCAAGCTGAAGAGACAAAGTATCATCTCTAGGATTTTCTCATGTGCACACTAAATGAGTGCAAATGAGAAAAAGGTGTGCTATTTTAAGACAAGCACACGTGCTTGTCTTAAAATATTTATTTAAATTGGTCCATCTCATCTAAACTTAGTTTTAAAACCAAGTTTAGATGAGATGGACCCATTTTAATTGGCAAAAAAAAAAAGAGTGGTTAAAATAACCACTCTTTTTCTCCTGCCTTCCTTCCCTCATCCCCAACTGGCCAAGGCAGATGGCCACCCCATTCCTGAGCCTGGTTCTGCTGGAGGTTTCCCCCTTGTAAAAGGGGGTTTTTCCTTCCCACTGTCGCCAAAGTGCATGCTCTTGGGGGTTGGAGTTTCTATGTATTATTGCATGGTCTTGACCTTGCAATAATACACCTTGAGGGAAGTGGAGGGGGGTGGTTGGCACCGTTTCTTAACTTAAAATGTCCAATTACAACAGGACATTTTAAGTTAAGAAACAGTGCCACACCAAAATAAATAAAAAAAATAAAAAATAAAATGAAATAAAAATACATTTTGTGTTGTTTCATTTCATTTGCTGAAAATGGGATATCAGATTAGTTTAGTGTGTAAATAAAATACCTTCCATCTGGTGTTGTACCTCTCTCTGTCTTTCTGTAAGGTAGATCACGAGCCAATATTTTCCCCATGACTCCCCACCAATCAGCTCGTGTCAATCTGGAGTTTACCTGCATACATCCTGTTCACTCTGTCAGAAGTTTGGCGCCTGCTAGTGATTTAGGAAACACCCCCAGATTGCCTGGTGATAGTCACAGTTTAGTGTGGGCAGTAGCCTGCTCAATACAGTGTATAATTACGTATATATCTATAACGACTCATTACGTTATAACTACATTAGTGTACTTTGTTTCCTTAGCTCAGGCCTGCTGGAGATTGCCTTTACTCTCAGAGGGACTTATCCGAATTAAAACAGGTCTCTTAACGTAGAGCATAGAATAGAACTTTATTAATCCCTTTGGGGAGGTCAATTTATTGTTTATTTTTGAGCATGTGGTTTCTTTGTCTGTTCTTCCCATCCTCACTCAACCTTAAAAAAGCAGTGCAGCTGCATGGCTGCAGATGTATGTATGTTCCCTATGTTTGCTAGTACCACTTAATTAAATAACCTGAGCTCTTTTTACGCCTCCACTTCACAGAATTCAATAATTAAATAACAACCCAAAAAGTTTCAGTTCTATTTATTGTTCATTCTTATGGCTTTGCACCTCTGACACACAAGGATAAATTCAGCAGCGTGTGAGAAAGAGGAGGAGAAAGTCGGAGCAGGGAGCACCAACCTAGAGATGAAGAAGAGAACAAGAGAGAGCAGACATGATAGCCAAAAAAATATTGTGATAATAGCCTATTTCATTTAAAAAATCCGGGTGTGTTTTAGAATATCTTGAAATATACCTTCTCTGATTTCTAAAAAAAAAAAATAAAACGCGGCTTGATTTTTCAGGACTTTGCTCACCGTTAGTTAGAAAGGATCGCTCGCCTCTGTGCTTCTTCTTTGGTTGAGGTACCTTGGATTAGAAATCGCTGCTTCCACCTAGTGTATCCAGCCAAAAATGATCACAGCTACACGACATTTGTTGATCTCTTTCCAATGGTTTGCAATTTAATATACATTTAGGAAATACTGCCGGATAAGTATACCAGATATACTTAGTTGAGTTCTTTCCCCGCCACCACGCCACAAAATACAATAACGAAATAACAACAAAAAGACTTTAGTTCATATCAAAGTTATATTTATTTTATCTCTCTTAAGGCTTTCCAGGCTGTTCTCGCTCCTGTCGTTAGCTGATGTTTGTACGAGACTTTATTAGCGACAATGAAAACAAGGCAGCATTCAAAGCCTGTCTGTATTTCTTCACCTTGGGGTGCTTATGGATATATTATCGCTATTAACCTAAAAAAAAAAACGTTTAAGGTTCTTTGTTATTGATAAATGAGCCACATGAGAGCTGTTACTTACTTTAAACAGAATTTATTATTATTATTATTTAACTTTAAACAGTTTTCTTCGGGCCAAGAACTGCGTGTGACGTCACACTGGCTACCTGCTGTGACCTATCAATGCGTTCTTCGGGGTGGGCGTGGCTTCTGACATGCGAGGCTATAAATAGCCAAGAGCAACGCCAGTAAAGCTCAGTTCACAAAGCATTTATGCATCAGAGCAGCGAGTGTAATTTAAGCGCATTTAGTTTACAAACAGCACACATGTCTAGCACAACTCCAACTACACATCAAATGAATCCCACTTCTCCAATTCAGAGTTTAAATAGTACAGACTTTAACATGAATACTCCACTCACTTACACCTCAGTGGAAACTTGGGAGTTACTCATCAACCACTTTTTTGGTACAATTGTACCACAGTGGCAATCTCTGGTACCCTTCAAACCAGAGTACTGTGACCTTCATCTGCTTTCCACTTTGTTAACAGACATGCTGAAGTTTTGTAAAATGTTAGTGAGATCAACTAGGGAACCCACAGAGAATGGAGATCCAACCTCCATGCAGACCTCTGAGGTCTGTCTTCAGTCCATGGGCACAGACTGCCCCGAGAAAACAGAGGATACAGGAGCAAAGGACAGCATCCTGAATGAAAGCTCTGTGGATGAGCACGGTGATAATGAAAACTTAGAAACTCCAGGACTGGAGGCTGAAGCAGCCCTAGACTGCATATCTGTGGGTAATTCAAACACACAACTCGAAACAATAGACACAGCAAAGCCAAAAAAGAGCTGTATGAAGAAAAACTTCACAGCTGATAGAAAAGACTTTGACAAAACAGAATCTTGTCTCCTGGAAAACAATGTGAAGCTAGAAGTACCTGAGTCTGACACTGAGTCTTTAACTTTTTCTAGTATCAGTCTGCTGTCTGATTCTCTAAGTGAAAGCTCTGTAGAAGACCAGGGATTGGAGGCTCAACCAGTTGTAGGCTGCATATCTGTAGACAACTCAAGCTACAGAGATGAAACAGAAAGTCGAGGACTGAAAGATGAGGCAACCCCCAGATTTCAGGGATTCCTCAGTGACAGTGAGTCTTTAACTTCTTGTCAGATCAGTCCACTATCTGATTCTCTGAGCGAGGAAAAGTTGTGTGTCAACAAAGTTATTCAGATGGTGGTTTCAAAGGCCATAGACAACGTCGCCTCTAAACACAAGCTCTTCACAGAGCGCCTCACTCCTGACTGCATTGGTGATCGCCTGCTTGAGAAAATGTGGCCAGAAATTAATGACAAACATTTGGATCTATCTCCAAAAAGCCTAAAAAATATCCACGAGGCCATTTTAAAGGATCTTTGCAAAACACACAAATGCAAGGAAAAATATTTGATTTTTAGTCTGAGGGAGCAGCTTGATAACATTACTGTTCCAATCTTCACCAAACACCTGCTGGGATTACCAAAAAGAGTACTCAGTGTATCTAAAAACTGGGACGAGTACTGGGAGCTTGTGGAAAAATTCACTAGAGATCTGGTAATACACAGTATGGCCGAACTAAATGAGACGACGACATGGCATTCAGGAACAACTGACTTCATTGTACAGAGGCTTAGCCAAAAGATCTGGAACAAAATTTTGTCCAAAAAATATAAAATCTCCCTAGAGAACATTGAAGAACTCAGCTTGACAGTATACAATGATCTCCATGAAAAGTGGCATTCTCCAGGACAGTTCATGAAGTTAAGCAACCCAACGGTTGACGAAATAATTGTCAACACTTTCAAAAAGCATGCCAAGCTGAAGAGACAAAGTATCATCTCTAGGATTTTCTCATGTGCACACTAAATGAGTGCAAATGAGAAAAAGGTGTGCTATTTTAAGACAAGCACACGTGCTTGTCTTAAAATATTTATTTAAATTGGTCCATCTCATCTAAACTTAGTTTTAAAACCAAGTTTAGATGAGATGGACCCATTTTAATTGGCAAAAAAAAAAAGAGTGGTTAAAATAACCACTCTTTTTCTCCTGCCTTCCTTCCCTCATCCCCAACTGGCCAAGGCAGATGGCCACCCCATTCCTGAGCCTGGTTCTGCTGGAGGTTTCCCCCTTGTAAAAGGGGGTTTTTCCTTCCCACTGTCGCCAAAGTGCATGCTCTTGGGGGTTGGAGTTTCTATGTATTATTGCATGGTCTTGACCTTGCAATAATACACCTTGAGGGAAGTGGAGGGGGGTGGTTGGCACCGTTTCTTAACTTAAAATGTCCAATTACAACAGGACATTTTAAGTTAAGAAACAGTGCCACACCAAAATAAATAAAAAAAATAAAAAATAAAATGAAATAAAAATACATTTTGTGTTGTTTCATTTCATTTGCTGAAAATGGGATATCAGATTAGTTTAGTGTGTAAATAAAATACCTTCCATCTGGTGTTGTACCTCTCTCTGTCTTTCTGTAAGGTAGATCACGAGCCAATATTTTCCCCATGACTCCCCACCAATCAGCTCGTGTCAATCTGGAGTTTACCTGCATACATCCTGTTCACTCTGTCAGAAGTTTGGCGCCTGCTAGTGATTTAGGAAACACCCCCAGATTGCCTGGTGATAGTCACAGTTTAGTGTGGGCAGTAGCCTGCTCAATACAGTGTATAATTACGTATATATCTATAACGACTCATTACGTTATAACTACATTAGTGTACTTTGTTTCCTTAGCTCAGGCCTGCTGGAGATTGCCTTTACTCTCAGAGGGACTTATCCGAATTAAAACAGGTCTCTTAACGTAGAGCATAGAATAGAACTTTATTAATCCCTTTGGGGAGGTCAATTTATTGTTTATTTTTGAGCATGTGGTTTCTTTGTCTGTTCTTCCCATCCTCACTCAACCTTAAAAAAGCAGTGCAGCTGCATGGCTGCAGATGTATGTATGTTCCCTATGTTTGCTAGTACCACTTAATTAAATAACCTGAGCTCTTTTTACGCCTCCACTTCACAGAATTCAATAATTAAATAACAACCCAAAAAGTTTCAGTTCTATTTATTGTTCATTCTTATGGCTTTGCACCTCTGACACACAAGGATAAATTCAGCAGCGTGTGAGAAAGAGGAGGAGAAAGTCGGAGCAGGGAGCACCAACCTAGAGATGAAGAAGAGAACAAGAGAGAGCAGACATGATAGCCAAAAAAATATTGTGATAATAGCCTATTTCATTTAAAAAATCCGGGTGTGTTTTAGAATATCTTGAAATATACCTTCTCTGATTTCTAAAAAAAAAAAATAAAACGCGGCTTGATTTTTCAGGACTTTGCTCACCGTTAGTTAGAAAGGATCGCTCGCCTCTGTGCTTCTTCTTTGGTTGAGGTACCTTGGATTAGAAATCGCTGCTTCCACCTAGTGTATCCAGCCAAAAATGATCACAGCTACACGACATTTGTTGATCTCTTTCCAATGGTTTGCAATTTAATATACATTTAGGAAATACTGCCGGATAAGTATACCAGATATACTTAGTTGAGTTCTTTCCCCGCCACCACGCCACAAAATACAATAACGAAATAACAACAAAAAGACTTTAGTTCATATCAAAGTTATATTTATTTTATCTCTCTTAAGGCTTTCCAGGCTGTTCTCGCTCCTGTCGTTAGCTGATGTTTGTACGAGACTTTATTAGCGACAATGAAAACAAGGCAGCATTCAAAGCCTGTCTGTATTTCTTCACCTTGGGGTGCTTATGGATATATTATCGCTATTAACCTAAAAAAAAAAACGTTTAAGGTTCTTTGTTATTGATAAATGAGCCACATGAGAGCTGTTACTTACTTTAAACAGAATTTATTATTATTATTATTTAACTTTAAACAGTTTTCTTCGGGCCAAGAACTGCGTGTGACGTCACACTGGCTACCTGCTGTGACCTATCAATGCGTTCTTCGGGGTGGGCGTGGCTTCTGACATGCGAGGCTATAAATAGCCAAGAGCAACGCCAGTAAAGCTCAGTTCACAAAGCATTTATGCATCAGAGCAGCGAGTGTAATTTAAGCGCATTTAGTTTACAAACAGCACACATGTCTAGCACAACTCCAACTACACATCAAATGAATCCCACTTCTCCAATTCAGAGTTTAAATAGTACAGACTTTAACATGAATACTCCACTCACTTACACCTCAGTGGAAACTTGGGAGTTACTCATCAACCACTTTTTTGGTACAATTGTACCACAGTGGCAATCTCTGGTACCCTTCAAACCAGAGTACTGTGACCTTCATCTGCTTTCCACTTTGTTAACAGACATGCTGAAGTTTTGTAAAATGTTAGTGAGATCAACTAGGGAACCCACAGAGAATGGAGATCCAACCTCCATGCAGACCTCTGAGGTCTGTCTTCAGTCCATGGGCACAGACTGCCCCGAGAAAACAGAGGATACAGGAGCAAAGGACAGCATCCTGAATGAAAGCTCTGTGGATGAGCACGGTGATAATGAAAACTTAGAAACTCCAGGACTGGAGGCTGAAGCAGCCCTAGACTGCATATCTGTGGGTAATTCAAACACACAACTCGAAACAATAGACACAGCAAAGCCAAAAAAGAGCTGTATGAAGAAAAACTTCACAGCTGATAGAAAAGACTTTGACAAAACAGAATCTTGTCTCCTGGAAAACAATGTGAAGCTAGAAGTACCTGAGTCTGACACTGAGTCTTTAACTTTTTCTAGTATCAGTCTGCTGTCTGATTCTCTAAGTGAAAGCTCTGTAGAAGACCAGGGATTGGAGGCTCAACCAGTTGTAGGCTGCATATCTGTAGACAACTCAAGCTACAGAGATGAAACAGAAAGTCGAGGACTGAAAGATGAGGCAACCCCCAGATTTCAGGGATTCCTCAGTGACAGTGAGTCTTTAACTTCTTGTCAGATCAGTCCACTATCTGATTCTCTGAGCGAGGAAAAGTTGTGTGTCAACAAAGTTATTCAGATGGTGGTTTCAAAGGCCATAGACAACGTCGCCTCTAAACACAAGCTCTTCACAGAGCGCCTCACTCCTGACTGCATTGGTGATCGCCTGCTTGAGAAAATGTGGCCAGAAATTAATGACAAACATTTGGATCTATCTCCAAAAAGCCTAAAAAATATCCACGAGGCCATTTTAAAGGATCTTTGCAAAACACACAAATGCAAGGAAAAATATTTGATTTTTAGTCTGAGGGAGCAGCTTGATAACATTACTGTTCCAATCTTCACCAAACACCTGCTGGGATTACCAAAAAGAGTACTCAGTGTATCTAAAAACTGGGACGAGTACTGGGAGCTTGTGGAAAAATTCACTAGAGATCTGGTAATACACAGTATGGCCGAACTAAATGAGACGACGACATGGCATTCAGGAACAACTGACTTCATTGTACAGAGGCTTAGCCAAAAGATCTGGAACAAAATTTTGTCCAAAAAATATAAAATCTCCCTAGAGAACATTGAAGAACTCAGCTTGACAGTATACAATGATCTCCATGAAAAGTGGCATTCTCCAGGACAGTTCATGAAGTTAAGCAACCCAACGGTTGACGAAATAATTGTCAACACTTTCAAAAAGCATGCCAAGCTGAAGAGACAAAGTATCATCTCTAGGATTTTCTCATGTGCACACTAAATGAGTGCAAATGAGAAAAAGGTGTGCTATTTTAAGACAAGCACACGTGCTTGTCTTAAAATATTTATTTAAATTGGTCCATCTCATCTAAACTTAGTTTTAAAACCAAGTTTAGATGAGATGGACCCATTTTAATTGGCAAAAAAAAAAGAGTGGTTAAAATAACCACTCTTTTTCTCCTGCCTTCCTTCCCTCATCCCCAACTGGCCAAGGCAGATGGCCACCCCATTCCTGAGCCTGGTTCTGCTGGAGGTTTCCCCCTTGTAAAAGGGGGTTTTTCCTTCCCACTGTCGCCAAAGTGCATGCTCTTGGGGGTTGGAGTTTCTATGTATTATTGCATGGTCTTGACCTTGCAATAATACACCTTGAGGGAAGTGGAGGGGGGTGGTTGGCACCGTTTCTTAACTTAAAATGTCCAATTACAACAGGACATTTTAAGTTAAGAAACAGTGCCACACCAAAATAAATAAAAAAAATAAAAAATAAAATGAAATAAAAATACATTTTGTGTTGTTTCATTTCATTTGCTGAAAATGGGATATCAGATTAGTTTAGTGTGTAAATAAAATACCTTCCATCTGGTGTTGTACCTCTCTCTGTCTTTCTGTAAGGTAGATCACGAGCCAATATTTTCCCCATGACTCCCCACCAATCAGCTCGTGTCAATCTGGAGTTTACCTGCATACATCCTGTTCACTCTGTCAGAAGTTTGGCGCCTGCTAGTGATTTAGGAAACACCCCCAGATTGCCTGGTGATAGTCACAGTTTAGTGTGGGCAGTAGCCTGCTCAATACAGTGTATAATTACGTATATATCTATAACGACTCATTACGTTATAACTACATTAGTGTACTTTGTTTCCTTAGCTCAGGCCTGCTGGAGATTGCCTTTACTCTCAGAGGGACTTATCCGAATTAAAACAGGTCTCTTAACGTAGAGCATAGAATAGAACTTTATTAATCCCTTTGGGGAGGTCAATTTATTGTTTATTTTTGAGCATGTGGTTTCTTTGTCTGTTCTTCCCATCCTCACTCAACCTTAAAAAAGCAGTGCAGCTGCATGGCTGCAGATGTATGTATGTTCCCTATGTTTGCTAGTACCACTTAATTAAATAACCTGAGCTCTTTTTACGCCTCCACTTCACAGAATTCAATAATTAAATAACAACCCAAAAAGTTTCAGTTCTATTTATTGTTCATTCTTATGGCTTTGCACCTCTGACACACAAGGATAAATTCAGCAGCGTGTGAGAAAGAGGAGGAGAAAGTCGGAGCAGGGAGCACCAACCTAGAGATGAAGAAGAGAACAAGAGAGATCAGACATGATATAGCCAAAAAAATATTGTGATAATAGATTTTCCTCACATCACCCAGCCTTTATTTCTAGTACACACTACAACAAGTAATAAGAAATATTTAGTGGAAAAGAGAATACAGGTCAGGTAAAAAAGGAAAGTCAATTTTAGTTTTTTATTTACCTGAGCAGCAGATTGCAGATACTAGTATTAAAAATACTCCAGTAAACTCTGAAGTACTGATTCAACTTGTTTACTTATGTAAAGGTGAAAAGTACAGGCTCTGCCATATACTCAAAATAGTAAAGACAGTAAAATTTGATATTTCAATGACATTTCTACCCGCTATTTTTGTGCAAAGCTAAACTTGCTATATCATAATAATAGAATTATATTAGTACATTAGAATAAACTCAAGTATTTTCTGAGCCACAACATGCAAAAAACATGGAGACACAGCTTCATGACAGGAATTACAGGAATAGATTATTTAAGACAGTAAGGGAAGGCTGTGGTTTAGGAGGGAAAGCTGCCACGGTTGTGTTTCAAGTTCTGTGTTAATATGTTTAAGTATTGTATTCCTGGGTTTGGTTATCCTTATTTCTTAAGTCTTAGTGATCTTAGTTCTTCTTCCCTTGGTATTTATCCTTGCCTGTGTTAAGTCTCTGTTGCCTATGTCTCCCCAGTCACTGCGCTTTAGCTTATACGTCTAGAGTTGGTGTCCTCTGTCACTACGTGTTCCCTGAGTCCTACCTCTAGGTTGTTTTTTTTAATTTGCTGTCAAGCTTCCTGTTTTATTTTGATAGTCCTTGTCCTTGTCCTTTGTCAGCGTATCTATTTTGCTTCCTCCCTGCGTCGTCATGTCTAATTAGGTTCAGCTGTCTCCCTCCTGTTGTCTACTCTTTACCTTGTGTGTATATTTAGTGTGTGCTTCCTTCTGCTCCTTGCTGGTCTGTCTGCATGTTGTTCCTTGTGTGTCTCTGTGTTTCTTCTGCCCTTTTTCCCCATGTCTGCTGGTTCCTCATTTCTTGCCCATGTTTCCATCCACAGGTTATTTGTTTTCCTTAGCTTTTCCCCAGTTTTGGTTCATTTGTCAGTTTTTCTTTCCCTCACCAGACGTGTCAAGAGCATACTAATTGAAGCATAGATGAAAAATGGACAAAAAGTGCCCCATGCTGAGGTTAAGCTCAACTAAAGGCAAGCCCACAGGACCTTCTGGGGCCCCTACTTTTATAGGTAGTGGTCTACTACACCCATCCTCTCTAAATTTCCATTCTTGATCTCATCTCTGGCAGGTGGTGAACTCTGAAAAGTCAGTAAATTCCAGTTCCTTTGTTCACCACCATTAGCAGGTCACTCTGACCTGAAAGACTTTAGGGCACAGGTACCATCTGTCTTGCACTATAAAACCTTTGATGCTGTGCAAGACATGGCATCCAAACACAAATCTTACTATATTGATTACTTGGGCTCAGACCACCCTATGTGTTGTTAGATAAATGCAGGACTTCCAAAATAGAGTACATGAAACATTAAATGAGAAATGTAACGAAGTGTCACATGGTGCCAACCTTCATGACTTATAGTTCAACTTGAGATAACATTACACTCTTCAGTGTTACATACTGTTTCATTGGGAGTTTTTTATATATAAATGAGTTATGATCATAAATTTACTGATTAATTAATGATTTCTGAGTAAATAATGATTATACTCTTAACATATATTGTTTTCAACCTGAAAAAGGTCAAAGGTCATACTCATGAAATCTATATATGATAAATGTTGGATATTTGTATTTTGTTGTAATGTGTCTCTGGTAAAAGTTGATTATACAGCTTCTTGTCCTAAAATTAAGCTTATTTACTAAAATAAGGCCAATAATTGTGATTTCTCACAGGTGAACGCAGGATTAGCAGCACATCTCTGGCCTGCAGGCCTTCTCTATAATTAATTCACTTAAAGCATTTAAAACAGTTTGTAGTGACCAAATAAAATACAGTGCTACTATTTTCTACATGTCACAAACAGCAACTTACATTGATCTCCATGTTTCCCAGCCCATCCCCCAAACCCTCTCTTTTCCCTCTGTCTCATCCCTCCTTCTGTACAGTATCTCTAGGTCCTCAAGGTGAATGAGGCGGGGCAGGAACCTGATCTCAGTGTTGCTGCAGAAACCACATCCTAAGTTTCTAAATCAGGCAACATCGTCCATAGATAGTATGAGACAGTTCTGCAGCTACTGCCAGATGTACAGATGCGCGCATGCACACAAACACGCACGCATATCGAGCCGTCCACGCTGAATGTAAATGTCCTCTATTGCTGAAGTCTCAGTATGCTAACGAGCTGTTAAAATGCCATGTCACTACACTAATGAATATACATCAGTGGCCTGGTGAGGGTGACCTGCGGGGATGGGACAGAGGTCACAAGAGGTGGGGTGGCAGAAATCAGGACCTGAATGCACAGAACAAATTCACCAGAACACACACACACACACACACACACACACACACACACACACACACACACACACACACACACACACACACAGAGGGAAGCAACACAAGATGACTGAGCTGCCATTTCACCTATACCCACCCCACCCTTTCTCTCGCGCTCGCTCCTGATCCAGCTCTCGCACACCTGCACTGTTCTTCTTTATGTCTAAGAACGCACAAGACACAAAAACAAAAGGACAACGGCCAGCGTGGTGGTCCTTACCTCACCGTTCTCATCTGCGTCTCGTGTTCTGTCATCTTTTATCTTCCTCCTGCATTTTTGTGTAAGGAAAAGAATTGCCCGCAAGTCCGAATATTGCTGCTGGGACGCTTTAATACAGGTATGTCTCTATTTTCTATTAATTTCAAATGTTGTTTCATCAGTTGAAATGTCTTTTTCTGTCCTGACTGTGGTGAACCTAAATATTAACTATGTGAAGACTCATGAATACACAATGGTAAATATTTATTATATTGTCTACTGGATACAGTCTTGGTCATTTAATAATATGTAAAATCATAACTAGCAAAGGGAACTTCCTCTGAAGGAACAAACCTTTGGAGGTTGATATATATGCTAAGCTGTATATTGTCTAAACATTTAGGTGAATTTGACACCTTTTATACATATTGTTACATATTACATATTACCTTCTGTTTTGGAATAGTCATACATGTTGATTAAGTGTCTTGCATCAAATTAGCTCTTTTTTCTAAATGTTGTAGAATCTGTCATAGGACATGGACAGCTGAACATTTTATCATGTATTTTGAGCAATGCTGTTTAGAATACACGATAATATCACCAGTGTCAGAGCTCTGTAATATTGTAGATATAGTGTTTGGAAGAACTCCTGATTCCTTTGGGTATCCCTTTAATTCTGCTTGCTCCTGCAACTCTTAGTAACAGTGGTGTATCTTTTCAGACAAAATTGGTGTATGATCCTGAAAATGCAGACATAAAATGAGATCAGTATCTGTGTGTGATCCCATCTGCTGATTCAGCCTCAGATACTCAATCCTCGCGATGTCTGCAGAATAGAATATAACGTACCAAAACAGTTTTGCATTTGGGAGCCAACTTTTGGCAAATTAACTTCCCCTCACTTAGTTTGTTTGCCTTTGTTAAACATCACCTTGGCACATGATTTTCACCTTTGGCAGCTCATTGTGGAACAGCAGAGGTCCACGCATGACGCTTCAACCTCCCACCTCACCAAACACCTCCATGTCAGCAGTTTGGCAGAAAGAGAGAGAGAGAGAGAGCAGCTTTCACATCCTGTTTTCAAGTGTTTTTGCCAGGCCAGCAGAAACAAGAGAAGTCATTTCTCACTGATGGTACAGCATCTATAAGCACATTACTGCTATCTGATCAATAACAAATATGGAAACTCTCCTTTGTGTGTATCCGTGTTGATATTGTTTGTTTGGATGGTTCTACGGAAAGTTTGCAACAGTCTTCTATTTTATGGAAGTATAATGTTCGCTTTATTGCACGTGCTGTGATGTTTTTAGGGCTGAGCAATCTTTTTTCTTCATCTCACCAGTTTCTGTCGTCACTCTTCTAATAATGACTGGGAACCGCCGAGTTGAACCAAGCACCTCAGCTACCCCTACCCATCTGCCAAATGCAACTACCACGCCAGACCAAAAATCTGGAGGCCACAGTCTTAATAAGTTCATGAGTGAACTTCACAGCATCCACAGTGAGTTCGAGAAATGACTTAATGATAAAATGTATGAATTAACATTTGTAACCAGGAAAATTAGGAAAAAGGATTATAAAAATTATGAATGTGAGCAAGTTACATTTTTTTCTAGCTGCTACGGGGATTTGGTAAAGTATATGAAGAAATTAAGAAACTTGTGCACTATTAAGAAATTTGAACATCTCACATTTCTTATTAGTATTATCGGTGTTTTCCCAGTCAGCTGGAGGACTGGGATCGGATAGCTGCAATGATTCAGTCAGATATTATCCCCTAACAGCAAACAGTAATGCAAGTGATATAATTTCAACAAATATTTTTGAAGGCCAAAGCACAGAACAACATCTAAAATGCCATATTTGACACATTTGCTTTTATGGAGCAAATATCCCACATTAAACATATAGACATATTTTAAATGATATATATTTAATTTTAAAAAACCCTCCCTGGTAGTAGTGCATTACAAGTTTGTGTGACAATCATAGTTGGAAATCATTCTTTTTATATTTTTGTTGTTGTACTTCAGATTAAGTAAGTCAAATGTATTTATATAGCACTGTTTACAGATATATGTTGCATTATGCTACAACAATTAAGAGACAATACCAATAGACAACAACATTAAAACAGAATAAAAACTTAAAAAGAAGAAGAATGTCAACTGAACGCCCAATTTAACAGTATTCTTTTCAAAAAAAGATTTCACAGAGATAAACTGTTCCAGAGCCTTGGTGCCACAGACTGAAAGACTCTGCCCCCCCTATTCTTCAGTCTTGTATGAGGGACAAATAATAGATTTTGAGATATGTAGTCTGGAGCTTTTCCATTTAGTGCTCTGTAGGGAAGTGTGAGAATTTTAAAACAAATTCTAAAATCAACTGGGAGCCAATGTAAAGAGGATAAAACAAGGGTGATGTAAGATCACTTGCCAGAGTGCATTAGGAGTCTAGCTGCAGCGTTTTGTATTGCTTGGAGGCGTGACAGAAATGATTGATCTAAGCCAGTAAATAAGGCATTAGAATAATGTAGGCGCAATGACACAAACACATGAACAATTTTCTCTAGTTCAGAGAAGATTATAGCTTGCAATTTAGAAATGTTCCTTAAATGAAAGAAACTAACTTGAGTTATACATGCGTACCGCTTGGACAGCCATATGCATGCACGTTTTTTGGAAAATTTAAAATTGCATGCCAAATGACAAAAATGTAATCTTGGAGATGGTGATGTCCCTTGAAACGACACTTCAGAACAAGCACTTGAACTATGCTGTGATAATACCATGACATGACAGATGACAACACCTTGCAATATGTTTTAATCTGGATTAACATAACTCCAAATTATGGTTTAAAATTTCCATGGATTGTGCCCTCATAGATAACACTGTAGAGCTGTACAGTTGATTTACAATAAATGCAAAATTCCATAAAGACTTGAATTATCAGCTATTCAACAAATAATACAGGAACATTAGGGTTCATTGCACTATTTCCCAGTGTTCACTTTATGTACTCTTAATTCAGACAATGTAGAAATTTGTTTTATTTCATTTTGCCTTAAAACGATTTTAAGAGAAAACAACAAGAACTAAATTTTTTGTCAAACATTTATGTATGATTAATCTCTGTGCTTTGTGGATTTGCAGTGCCATCATGGGCTGTCGCTGCCCTTTGTATTGTGAGCCTGTGTATGGTGCTGTCCTGCGCTGTGTGCGTATGGAAGAAGTTCTTAAAAAAGGGGGACAAGGGCAAAGAAAAGGACAAGAAAAAGGGGAAAGAGAAGAGTAAGGGAGGTTGTGACACTGAAATGGATGGAGGTTACAATGAGGTAAGCTGTAAAAACACACAGTCTGTCTCCCCCCCCCTCTCCCGCCTGCAGACGCATTGTCCTTGCAATGTATCACAGTCCTGACATCCGGGTCATCCAGGACTACTAAAACTGTCAGTGTGTGTTCAGACATATGGATGTTTTGTACTCCTTCATGTTGTAATAAGAGTTGAACTATGGTGTGAGATAACTTGTTCTGGACTTTAATCAAAGCTGTGTGTCACACATTGCTCATGTATCATCTATTTCTGTGTCTGGTTGTGTGAGGGTACACAACATACAGAAGGAACATCCTCACAAGTTGTAGCACAGATTACCTGATGTGATGCATGTCTGTCTGCATGCAGTCCCTGAAAGATGAATGTGACAAAGAAACAGAGCTGTCAGATAACGAGCCCGAGGAAGACAAGAAGCTGGGCAGACTACATTTCACATTAGACTACAATTTCACAGATAATACGGTGAGTCCCAGCTATTCACTATGATGCGTTTTGCCCACCATCTGCCAGCTCTCAAAATGTCACATTTGAATACTTTTCTTCTCCCTGTCAATTAGCCAGAGTCTCTTTTCTCCCCCTTACATTCCCCTGTTATCATGTTCCAGCTGGTGGTAGGCATCTTGCAGGCTGCAGAGCTACCTGTGATGGATGTGGGAGGAAGTTCTGACCCTTACGTTAAACTCTATCTGCTACCAGACAAAAAGAAAAAGTTTGAAACCAAAGTTCATAGAAAGACCTTAGAACCCAACTTCAATGAGACTTTCACATTTAAGGTAAATTGTAATACACCAACATAAATAAAGGTCATTTCCCCTGACCAGCAGCTCTGTTAATATATGTGCAAAATGACTGCCTTTAATCATGTTCTCTGCTCTGCAGGTACCATACACTGAGCTGGGCGGGAAGAGCCTTGTGATGACTGTGTATGACTTTGACCGTTTCTCAAAACATGATGCTATTGGAGCTGTGAAGATACCCATGAGCAGTGTGGACTTCAGCCAGTCTCTGCAAGAGTGGAGGGACCTGCAGAAGGCAGAGAAGGAGGAGGTAGGAGAATATTATGACAGGGGGAGGGTGAAGAAGGGAGGAGCACAGAAGATGAATGCGTTTAGCTTTTTAAATACTACACAAAGCATTTCAGTCTTAGGAACTCCAGCTTCTTTTACTAATTAATAATTTATGCATTAAAATTTATTAAACATTCATCGAATGTGATACTCTTCTTTTTCACTACTCCTTGTGTGTATTAGAGTGAACGGCTTGGAGACATATGTTTGTCCTTGAGGTATGTCCCTACGGCAGGGAAGCTGACAGTGGTGATTTTGGAGGCCAAAAATCTGAAGAAAATGGATGTGGGTGGATTATCAGGTGAGTTAAGCAGCAAAAACTTTGAAATCATCTCAGATTTAAAGCCTTTGGCAATAATCTTTTTGACCTTTTTTTAGTACTGATAATTTTCATGATTCAGTGCAAACCAATTAATACAAAATCTAAACATCTAAACATATGTCTCTCTGTGTAATTGATGATTTCACCAGGTGCTCTCTTCAAACTCCAGATTTGGTAGTGCTGGCTCAGTTTTGGTCTTCTAAATGCCTTTTTAGTACTGTGCCCACTTTCAAAAAGAGGACAATTGATGTTGTGCTTCATTGATGGAGTTACTGCATCCATGCCAGGCCGTTGGTCTGCTCTGTGACATAAAAACTCCCTGTTCTCATTTCCAGACCCATATGTGAAGATCCACTTAATGCAGAATGGGAAAAGACTCAAGAAAAAGAAAACAACAATTAAGAAAAACACTTTGAACCCTTACTACAATGAATCCTTCAGCTTTGAAGTACCTTGTGAACAGATAGAGGTACACATTTTTAATTGCAAATACAAGCACACAAATACAATAATCAGCACTGATATTTGTGCATCTGTATTTTCATTTGTAGAAGGTGCAGGTAGCAGTGACTGTGCTCGACTATGACAAGATTGGGAAGAACGACGCTATTGGGAAGGTGTTGCTGGGCGGGAACAGCACTGGAACTGAGCAACGCCATTGGTCAGACATGCTGGCCAACCCCCGGCGGCCAATAGCCCAGTGGCATAGCCTTCAACCAGAAGATGAAGTCAATGCACTAATTTCCAACAAGAAATGAAAGCCTGGAGGGATATAAAACTCAGCATTTACCTCAAATACTTCTAATTTTTGTTCCTTTAGAATGTTAAGCAGCTTAACTGACTAATTCTACTCAATGATAACTTGCTTTAGCCATGACAATATCCAAGTCTTTAAAACAGGCTGCAAGCTTTTCATTCCCTCCTCCTGCTTCTGCCTTATCAAAGATGCATCACTATGTACAGTGTTATTAAAGCAAATTACATTTTTTTACTTGTAAGTGTCATCTGTTCTATGATGTCCACCAAGAAAATTACACTTACGCAATAGACAAGCCAAAGGGCTGAAAATAGGCACTTGTATGGCTGCTATTAAGTGCCTGATTCATTCTTTTGAAATTCATTTAGGTACGTTAAATTTCTATTGTATTCCACTGTAACATTTTACAAGAAAAATAATATCATTAAAGGTTAATATAGTGCACTGTGACTGAGGAGCCAAGAAAGAGAAGCCAAGATAATTTCTAGGCGGCACTTACAGACTTGTTCCTTTGCTCTAGCCAAAGTGGAGAGTGGGAACAGGCCCAAATCTCAACAGGAATATTTTATTTTTCCTGTCTTGACAGAATTTGAAAATAGGAATTTGTCACATTTGCCTTTCTTGTTTTGCCACAAAAGTAAACCATGGGCATTTCTAACAGGGACTAGTGATGAACACAGACTTTGTATAGCCATGCAGAATGCTAAAAGAAACTAAAGCAAATAAATTGTTTTAAGCTCGTAATTGCATAAGCCACAAAGTGGCAATTTCTGCAAAATAACACAAAAAAACCCCACTTCACTCTTTAATGACAGGTCTTTATTTCTAAATTTTAACCGGTGGGAAACAGTATTTGTTAATCCTAATTGTGCATAAAATTACATTAAACCATGACCCATCCTTTCTCATTTTGGGGATATAGGTGTTCACACATTTTTTTTTCTTTGATTAAAAAATATATCTGTGAAGTGCAGATGGCCGCACGATATAGTGTAAAGTAATAATGTGCACATAGTGAGCGCTGTAGTGTTTTGTCCTCATGTACACATAGACAGACAAATAGGAATTCCATGAAAAAATTATGGAGGAAGTTCATTTTCATTGAGGAACAACAAGGGTGCATTATTATAAGTGTAGATAATAGCTATCCTAATATATGCAGCTTTAATTATTTTAATAAACTGGTCCTTTAAACAGCTCAGAGGGAAAGGCCTCTGTGTATGCTACAAAGCCTAAAGCCCCACAGAAAAATAATATTTTTTCTCAAATAATTAATTCATTGCCATGCTGCATTTTGCTGTGTTTAGAGAGGTTACATCCATTATAGTAAACAGGCATGTGAACAATAATGATACCATAATCGCTACTGCAGTTACTGACTTTAGGTGGGAAAGCTCAGGACAACCTCACAACAAATCTATTTTTGGTTTCAGTTTTTAGGGATCTGACTTTAAAAGTAATAATAAAAAAAAATGTTCAGATTGCTTTGATAAGACTGCTTCTGTATAACAAAAGATTCAAGTGTAAAACTCTGAGTTCGACATCTCAGCTGCCTGAGGAGACCCTGACTTATCCTGTCTATGCAGAACTAACTGGATAATTAAGTTTTACCATGTGCAAAACCCACAGGATGTTACCTGAAATTAATAAAACATTTAGTGTGTTATCAGTTCTGTTCCCTGTAGGAGATTTACACTAATGTTTGGTGATTTCATAGCTGTAATGAGTGATTTTGCAGCCAGTGCATTAAGAGCAAGTTTTGTTTGGATTCTGTAAGGCTATAGCTTATGAAGCAGTCCATCCAGTGCTAGTGGTGTGGCAGAGAGACCTGTAAGTGTGCCAGCGAAGCAAAACTTTCTATCCTGTCCCCAGCAGGGCTCCATCACTGCTGAATCCCCTCCTTCTAAATCCTTTCTCTCCTCATTTAACAGTCCTTTGGGGCTGCTACAACATGCATCAGCATGAAAAAAGCTGAAGTGTATTAAATTATTGTGAGAGATCCCATCTGGAGGTGCTGAGACTTGCGACGTCCTCCTTTTTGTCCTCACACTAACTCTGTAAACTGCAGATGTCGCTGTAGAGGCATTTTGATCAGAACTTAAAATCATGGACAGGCCTACCTTTGGCATTTTTCATGGAGTCAACTATGTAATGGTGACATGATATGGGTTTTTTTTACAGGCAGCAAGCAACAAAGTGCTGAAAGATACAATTTAAAATAGGTTATTTGCTTAATTGTCTGCTATGTGTACAAACAACAATGGTCCATCCCATGTTAATGACTTAATAATATTTTTTTTCTTGAATGATTCACAGGTCCATGTTGAGAATGGAACAATGGCGCAGATTATGACTGTCACCCCACAGCAAGGCAGGCTGGGACTTTTTGTTTACATGTTCTGCTCTGGCTCCATCTGGGTCTTTATAGCTTCCTTCCACAGTCCAAAAACATGCATACTTACTAAATGTAGTAAAAAGATCACAGCTGACACCAGATGACACTGGCGAAGTGTGGTGGCAAGTGCTGTGCAATAACATAGCTTTGTCTGTGTTAAGTGTAGGTTGAAATAAAGTTAACGTGAAAGCACAGATTCTTTGTTATGTGTAGCAAGAGAAAGTTATTCCTGCACTAATAGTCCAGTAAGCAGTGCAGTAATATACACCAGTATTTACTGGTGTAACATCTTCCGGTGTGGCTGAATTAAAACAATTCCTCAAACAAGAGTGGAACAACACTTCTCAAAGTGATAAGAAAGACTCATTGCCAGTTACTGCAAACACCTGATTGCAATCCTTGCTGCCAAGGGTGGCACAACCAGTTGTTAGGTTTAAGGGGCAATTTATGCCTGTTAATAAATCAAATTATAATTTTTAAAAACTGCATTTAGCATTTAATTAGGTTATCTTTGTCTAATTTGTCTAATTGAAATTAGTTCAAATATCTTAAACATGCAAGAAACAAAAGAAAATGTTTTTTTTATTTGTTTGTATTTATGTATTCATTTTATTATTATTATTATTATTTATTTTTTTTGCTTTGCTACCTTTACATATGGTAGCTTTAATGATTTTCACACATCTTTGCATCAGTGTTCGTATTCTTTTCTAGCTAGCTAACATACTTTTCTGTTAGCTAATGGACTAAGTTTACTTCAGGGCTGTCTTCCAGAAGGGCTTTTACTCCTGTTGTTTTCTTTTTCAAATATATGTTTGTTGTTTTTATGGTTTGTTTTGGCTAATAATGTCTATATAACCAACTTTTGTGAACTGGACTCTTAATTCGAAGCTCTCTAGTTCATTTCCCCCCTGCTTGTTTCTCTGTTTGTGTCTCTGACAAGGGTCCCACCCCACAAGTGATTTTACGGTACATTCAGGTGAAAACCTCTGTTATGGAGGGGCAGCTTTGTAGGCTCACACGGTGGCAAACGGTCAAGCCAACGTCAGCCTGCTGGCTGAAGATGCAGTGATAGAGAGCAAAGCAACAGGCTTACCTGCGCAACAGGTGTAGGCTATTCGTCAGCTGGTCAGGGGGGGCTGTCTCCACCAGGTACGTTTTAGAGGTACAACCAGGCATCGTACCGGCTCAACAAACACCCTGAACTCTTTCCTCTCGGGACAGTTGAGATGCACCGTTAACGTTTCGGCGAGACTTCCTTTCGGACTCTGAGATGAACTTAAAGTGGACAGTGAAACGATTTCTTCTTATGTCGTTTTCAGTCTCCCACTTGCTGTTACTTGAGGGTAAGTCAGACACATCCAGACTTCTGTAGATGTTAATGTTATTGATATTATATGATGTATTACAAGTATGAGACAATATTTACATAAATAAGCCACAAAATCCTTGAGGTCTTACAAGTTATTTTCGACTCATCTCTCCTTTCTTTTATCAGTATTAGCACTGACAGATGGTAATACAATTTTACAACTGTCTGCTTAACACGATGTACACTTTGAGATGTATTTTGATTTTACACCTATAAGATACCTTTGACTGAGATGAGTAAGGCAGAAACCTTAATGCTGATTTTATAACTTTGCATTTAGGAGTTCAGAGTCGACTTTCAGTGGCAGAAGGAAGACCACAGAGGTAAATAAAAGAAAGAATACTAAACATGTTGCTGTCTACTAATAATATTAATACAGTATTAATACATTAGATGATACAAATGAAAAGTCATTTTTTTCATATGTCATTCTTACACATTGCTCTAGGGTGAACATGATAAATGCATTTACACTTCCTGTATGGTGTATATGACAGAGACAGTGTATGAGAGTGTGTGTCTGTGTGTGCCTGCACATGTGCGTGTGAGAGTTCAGTACAGAGAGGTTTCAAGTCTAAATTCAAGTGGTGTAAAGTGCACTTAAGTCTCCCCTCTGACTGTTTCTTCCCACTAATGTGCATGTTTGTGTGTGTGTGCAGAAGAGCTAATGCACTCCGGAGGAAACGGGATCTCCTCGGGGAGGAGGTTTGTACACTACACCTAAGAGAACCAGAGGAGGTCAGGGCATCCACCTGCGCACAACACCCTAAGCGGCACAAAGCTGTCTTTGTAGAGAATGAGACACACTCACTAACTTGTACACTTTCTCCCACTCAACTTGACGCAACTGTTATCTTACAGGAGCAGTTAGAGCAGTGGTACAGAAACATCAGTGTCAGCGATATTGTTAAAGCTTAAGAGTTATTTAAGGAACTACTCTTAGCATCTGTTGTTTACTCTTTTCCAAGACGTACAGACCATTGCTGTCAGAGGGTACTCTGTCACGCAGTATTTTGCACAACTACACAGCCAGAGATTCCTCTTCAGGTAAATACTCCGCCTGTGAAGTGATTCCAAATGCATTCACGGAAACTTAACACTCTTTACCTGGGCAGGCTGGAATGATTGCCCTTGATTTTGTCTTTCCCAGAATACTGCGGCTGCCTCAATGGCGGCTGGTGTCAGGAAGGTGGGGTGTGTGACTGTGCCCAGTTCCAGGCATTGGGAGACCGCTGCCAGATCAGTGAGTAATCCACCCATCTACATGTCTTCCTTCAGATTTGTCTTATAACCACACATTTTTGGTATGCAATAAACCAGCTGGCTAGCATCTTTGGTAACAATACCCTTTTTTAATAACATAACATAGTCAGTCTTCAAGAATTTGTGAATGTGCTCCACAATCATTCAACAAATGTTAATTAGCTGTACACACTCCAGCATTAATTATCAGATTTTCCCAGATCTCTTTCTCTCTGTCTCTCCTTTGTTGATACAAATCCACCAACCTCCATCTCTACTAAAACCACCCACCCATACACACACACGCACACAAAGACTTTACTCCCTAGAGGAGCTGATATAAAGTCACTTGAACTTAGGTAATAGGGTAAGGGCTGAGTGATGGAGTTTCTGGTTTCTATATTGTGAACAGGCTCCTTATACAGCATATCAGGAGATCTGAGGTCACAGTGATTGTAAAGACATTTTTCATTTCAATAAAAACTAATTTAGTGTTGACAAATGGTCGAAGGCAATGCAGTTCTTTAGAGACCACCTGTGACTCAGCTGAGACTTGAGGAGAAACCCTGAAATGGCACTGACAAGATAAAAAATATGAATTTTAAAAATAAAACACCACTACAGAAAGAAAATATGAAAGAATGTCATGAGTGCAGGTTTGTCATGAAGGTAATAAAAGCTTCACCCAAGAGAAATATCAAGCTCTCCCACCGTAACAGATTATAATAATTGAGGCAACTGAGCTATTCTTCAAAAAGTACTGAATAAAATTTGAAAATTATATTTTTTAAGCATTAATGTCTGAAATTGAAGATATGTAAAATGAGTCATTCATGTCAGAGTATTAAAATCAGAAGATGTGTTTGCTGTCAGCGCAACCCACCTCCTCAGATTTTTGGGAATGGCCCTCGGCAGCATCTTGGCATATCCTGCTATGGGGATTTCCTCTAACAAAGAGCTTTTAGAAAATTCAGGAGTTCATTTTCCTCTGATAAGTGCAATGAAATAGAACATGATGAAAGGCATAACGATGATAGGTCAGTTCATTTGTGTCACTATCATTACAAGAATCTTGTCTGACTGAAGTGCCCATTTTTCCTCTCAGTACCTAACCAGGGCCAGGATAGAGATGGGATCTGCAGGTCATGGGGTCAGCACCACTATGAAACATTTGATGGAATATATTTCTACTTCCCTGGAACCTGCTCTTACATTTTGGCCCAGGATTGTCACTCAACTACACCGCAGTACACAGTGTGGGTAAGGCTAGTAATCAGTCTTTACTCTATGTCTATATATTAGCTTCTTGCTACATTGCCATGTTTGCTGTTAAAACAAAGCAATATGGAAGTTTCTTAAATAAGCTAAACTGCAGTGGCATCTGACTGCTTGTACTGAATAAAATAACAGGAAATAGGAGATCTGTAAAGGCTATAAAACAGTTGTTAATAATGTATGCTAAACACAGACACTTTAAGACCTTGCCACATGACTGTTTTATAGCCTTTACAGATCTCCTATTTCCTGTTATTGTATGTTGTGCTGACAGCAGATAGTTGTTAATAATGTATGCTAAACACAGACACTTTAAGACCTTGCCACATGACTATCTGCTGTCAGCACAACACCGATGTGGCATATTTCTTTGTGCCATTGTTTTCTAAAAACTCAACAAAAAAATTGCCTTACTAAGGACAAAAAAATGTTTTTAATTATGATTAACCTTTTCAAAAAAGGTGCCAAAGTCATTCTAATTATGTCTTTATCCTTGCAGCCATATATTATTAGATAATGATAGTCTGCAAAATTTGAGTTGTAGCTTTAATGAGCCCTTGTTCATAAATCGGTATGCTTTTCCCTCCATGTTTATTATTATTCCACTTCTATCATTTTCTGGTGTTTGTCAGGTTCACAACAGCAGAGTGTGTGAGGGGAGTGTGTATTTATGTCCGAGAGCTCTCAGTCTGTTCTTCCCAAACGAGGAGGAGATCCACATCTCGGGATATCGGGTCCACCAGGGAGGTCGCAGGTGCATATGAGTGTGTGCATGTATGTGTGTGTTTGTTAACTGCAGAGGTGTCAAAATAAAAACTAAAAAGGAAGAAAGAAAGAAAGCATTTGCTCGCCATCCCATCTAAACCTACTGTAAAATCGATAGAAGACTATAAGTAAGATTTTCAAAGACCTGACGTCATCCAATGATCTCATGATGTTTCTGTCTCTGTATAATGTCAGGTTAAGTTTACCACAGACCGTGGGCGGTGTCTTTATTGAACGACTGGCTGATTACCTGCTCGTGAAGAGCGTGTTTGGCTTCTCTTTGGCCTGGGATGGAGGCTCGGGCGTCTACCTGAAGATGAGCGAGGAGCACCAAGGCGCCCCTTGTGGCCTGTGTGGAAACTTCAACAATGTTGCTGGTGATGACCTCACCACTGCTCGCGGTAAGACCGGCCTGACTGGCGACTCATCCTCTTATCCCTTCTCTCAGCACCCACTCATCATAATTATTGTTATTATACACTCAACACTGATTCTGGCCAATTATAGTAGCAGTGGGACCTGGGGAGTCTAGAGTGGAAGGACAGGGGAGAACTGGTAGTTTTGATTTGAATAGCTGGAAGAAGCATGGACTTTCCTCATATGACCTAGTAACATGAACTACGGTGCCCCGCTTGTTTGGGAGGAGAGATGACCAGTAATGTGGAGATGAGCCCAAGGAAAGACAACAGACAAAAAGGAACCAACTACAGCGCATTTCTACACGCACATATTTCCTCTTAGTGCCTCTTATAATCAGCCCTCTTTTTTATGTCTCATGTTATTGTGTTTAATGAATTAAAGAAATAATTTAATGTATGTTTGAATGGAAAATCTACTCCATTTTTACTCTGTGTATGTGTTTTTATACATTTTTATCTTTTGTCTGTACCTACGTCATGCTGGGTATACCACATACAGCTGCACATATGTGTTTACTTTAGGTATTCGGACTGATGAACCTGCACTGTTTGCTAACAGCTGGGCAGTGGACCTTGCTCATGAACGAGCCTGTCCCTCAGTGGATCTTGACTTTAGTGGGCCCTGCCAGTCTGAGTCAGACATGGATGTAAGAACCACAGAAGCAATATTTCCACTTAATAACATGTGCAAAGACAAATCAGGCCCACCAAAGTGCACCATAATAAAACCTTTTTTAGCAGTGTTAATTTTTGTTTACTTCTGGTGGTATATTATGTTGCATATATTCATACCATACTTTATTTGTATGCAGGATGCTATAGAGAAATGCAGTGCGCTTCTCTTTTTCCCCTTTTTGTCCTGTCATGAAAACATCGATCCCAATCCCTTTGTTGCCAGTTGTGTCTCTGACCTTTGTGTGTAAGTAAAAGCAAGCACACTGTCGAGTAGATACATTCAACCTTTTGCTTGAGTTGAAACTTTTTGCATAGAAAGCAGTTCCCCGAAAACATTTGATGCATGTTTTCAGCTCTGATGATGAGGAAACTTTTTGTCGAGCCTTGGTGGAGTACACCCGAGCATGCTCCCATGTTGGATATCCCGTAAGAGAGTGGAGAGACAGCTTCCCTTCTTGCAGTAAGTAATGGCTGCTGCTCTACGATTTCAGCGGAAACATGAAAACTTGTATAATGTATTTAGTGCACACTTGTGTTCTACTTTTATTGTTAAGCCAGTTGTTTGTGTTTATGCTCAGATGACGGCTGTGAGGAGAGTTTTGTGTATAGAGACTGTATCAGCTGCTGTCCACCTACCTGTACATTTGAGAAAGAATGCCTGGGAACCAACCTGCATTGTCTGGATGGCTGCTACTGTCCTGATGGTATTCAAAGAACCCCCCCAAATTTTTTTAATGTCTCTGAAATTGTTGACTGATCTCAGATCCTTGCATGCAGGTCTCATCCTGCAGAATGGAACATGCATTGCTGCCTCTCAGTGTCCATGTGTTTATCATGGAACGTCATATGTACAAGGACAGGTGCTACAACAGGGATGCAGTGTCTGGTGAGTGTGGAAAACTGTTACTGTGTGAGAATATAGCACAGCCAACGTGTTGCTAACTGTTTCTGTTTTGTTTTTTCAGTGTATGCATGGGTGGTGTGTGGAACTGCACTGAGAATAACTGCACAGGTGAGAATCCCATCGAAGACAGCCAAAGAAGAAATAATGCATCCAGATTTAAAAAACAAAAACACTCTTCTCTTTGTCTCTTCTTAGTTGAATGTTCAGTGGTTGGGGACGTGTTTGTGACGACGTTTGACGGAAGGATGTTTCTCCAGCCAGGGGCGTGTCAGTATGTCCTGGCAAAGAGCCGCAGCAGCAGCAGATTCACCATCACACTACAATATACTACTTGTGCAGAGGTAGCACACACAACTACTTTTGCACACACCTAACAAGCCTGCAGTGTTCCTTTAATCCAGATATAACTGCCCCTTCCGTATAAATGTGTGTCAACAGCAGCAGGTGTGTATTCAGTCAGTGACAGTAGTGCTGGATGAAGATGTAAGTCGCCAAATCACTTTGACAAGAGAGGGGGAGGTGATAATTGGTGTAAACCCAGCGCCTGCCCTGCCATATGTCGATGGTAGGAATCACACGATGCACACACACACACACACACACACACACACACACACACACACACACACACACACACAATATCAAATGGTACATGTAAATACATTGCTAGAAATAGTTAAAAAAAAAACAACCAATTGATTCGATTTTAAAACTTCTTCCTGACATACAGATGCAGTCGAGGTGCGGAAGCTGACCTCTGTGTTCACACAGCTGAAGACTGGGATTGGTTTCAGGCTGCATTATGACGGTCGAGGCGGAAGGGTCTATGTGCAGCTTGACAGCCAGTGGCGCGGACAGACGCTGGGACTCTGTGGAACCTACAATGGAAATCTACGAGATGATTTCCTGTGAGCATGTACTTCCCACTTATACGTCAGTGTTGAAAATGTGACTTTTGCTGAGAATATTTTTTGTGGGGGGTAGGTCTCCAGCGGGTATGATAGAGGGCACTCCGCAGCTTCATGCCAGTGCTTGGAAGGTGTCATCTGCCTGTGTTGCTCCAGTTAATCTACCTATTACAGACCCATGTGAGATGAATCAGCACAACGGTAATAGTTTCAATTACTGTGGATTTGGTTATTATTCTTTCATTTTAGCCTTAATGAAAAAATATGAAGAAAGAAAAGGATTAAGGCAAAACTTTAGGGGTTTGAATCCCAGATTGTACTATGCATTCTAACATTACTGCTTTCTGGTTTGAATTATGAATTGCTCAAGTGTTAGCTGCAGGCAATCTATCTTGTCAAAGGAACTATGAGGATGTGTTAAGTTTCGTGTGGGCTTATGTGTCTTGTAGTATTCTACGCATCCCAGTGTGAGGTGCTTTTGGGCACTGTGTTTGCTCCGTGCCATGGCTACATCAGTCCAAACATCTACCAGCAGCAGTGCCGCTATCAGGCCTGCCGCTGTGGGAGCAGCTGTTTGTGCACTGCACTGGCTCATTACGCTTACCTTTGCTCCAAACATGGAGTCAACATTAATTTCAGATCACAAGTCTCTGAGTGTGGTAAGTTTCCATAGTCTGGATTTTTTTTAGACATTAATTTGTGCCTTTGTGATTTTTCTTCTTATTGATATGAGATTTAAGTGTACACTGCCCCAAAATGTAGGCATTGTAAAGGGATTGCAGAAGACTGTAATTTACCCCAGAAAAACAAATTTGTACTATTCTCTGTGTGTGATATACAGGAGTGGTGTGTCTTGGTGGAATGATGTACCACTCGTGTGTGTCGTCTTGTGGCCGGTCCTGTCGGGCAATGTCCAGCAATGAGACATGTACCCCTGATGATTGTGCCGAGGGATGCGGCTGTCCAGACGGCAGTTTTTATGATGATGTGCGCCAGCGCTGTGTGCAGCTGTAAGCCTTAAGCACCTCATACATCATCCTTACTTACTAATGGGTATCAGTTGCCATTTGGCCAGAAAGGACATACAATGGCACACAAAGCACTTAAACACAAAAAGCATCATCATTAAAAAATGTAATCAAAATATTCTCATGACTTTCTCCTCAGGTCGCAGTGTCACTGTTATTCCATGGGTGTGGTGTCACAACCAGGAGAGGTGACCTTCAGTGCCTCTGGGCCCTGGTGAGTCACAGCTGACCGTAAGCTGCACTGAAAATTGAAAACCCACTCTTCTTGCTCTTCAAACTGCACACAGTGCAACATACTGGCACACACCATGATCCATTTGAGAAAGCAGTTTAAGCTTGAGTGATTGTCAAATGAGATGTAGAGCACTTAAACTGACCTTGTGTTTGATAACATTATTCTCTTTCCCAAACACTCGCCCCTTTTTCTCTCCCTTCCTGTCTCCACCATCAGCCTGTGCAGAAATGGGAAGATGGAGTGTGTGCCAGAGGAAAAAGGTAACCTCTCTGCACTCCCCCCTCCTCCCTTCAGTTCCTGCTTTCATCCGTTCCAGTAACAAAGTGGCATTTCAGGCTATGTCCCTCTTGCTGAAATCAAGAGCCTTATGTCTGTAGCTGTGGCTTGTTTCCCATGACTTGATGTTGCAATTGGTGTTTATGGCAACTAGGGCATCGATTTTCTTGTGTGTGTGTGTGTGTGTGTGTGTGTGTGTGTGTGTGTGTGTGTGTGTGTGTGTGTGTGTGCGTGCGCGTGCATCAACATCATAGAGCCAGATAGTATAGAAGACGGGGAGTGTCCAGAGGGGAAAGTGTACCACAGCTGCACTGAGCAGAGGGGAGGAGTGGCCTGTGCACCAACCTGCCGCAACCTGATGTTGAACCTGACGTGCCCACCCAGTACACCATGCATACCTGGCTGTGTCTGCCCTTCTGGGTAATACAAAGACTTAGTGACTATTTTCAAAATAACATGAGAATGTATAGGTATTTGTTCGTTTGTTTTTAGTGGCCTCCTACCTGTTAGTCAGTCACTTTTTTTTGTTAATTTTAATACTAATTGTAATCCCTGCTTTACCCGTGTTAGGATAGTTACATTGAAACACAAAAAGTGGTACCTTAACGTAGTTAAAACACCTTTCACCTACCCCAGGACCATTTGCCATTGGCATGGGTTGCACTCACCACTGTGGACTGTGTGAAAAGAAGCATCTTGCAGGCATCAGCATATATGTGTCTTAATTTCACTTACAAGATTTTTGCCGATATTCAGCAACCAGAGCACAAAGTACTCTGAAAGCTCATGTCCAGGGAAAGACTGGTTTTCAGTACTGTCACCATAATACTGGAAAAAAACCTTCAATGCAGCTTAAATTTAGGAACACTAATTCCTGTTAGAGTTTATATTTCTAATAACTAGAAAGTGCATTTTCTGAAGAAACTGCAGTGTGAATGCTTGAATCTGAATGTATGCACTGAAATGAATTAATTACTGAATTTAAGTTAAAAATCTTGAATGAGATAAAAAAAAAAACAACCCGAATTTAACCTGAAAACAAAAGTGCTGAACTGCTAAAAGCTGAAGGTTACACAGAAGAAGAAGTTGGAAAAAAGCTGAAAATGTTTTAATTGTAAATTAGAAAAACCTAAGAAATGAGAAAAGAACATTTAGAGTCAGAAAACATCTGAAAGAATATTAAAAGGTCATATTCTTTGAATCACTGAATGACTAAAATGTGATCCCTCCACTTGGACCCACACAGTTTAAAAAGTTTACATCTCTGAGCTTTGAAAGACAAGATGTTGGAAAAAGAACAACGATGGCGACGTTTTGAGGGTAAAATGATGGCTTTAACACTGTGGACACAGCAGCAGTTGAAAGAGAAGTGCTTAAGATGAATCTTGGTACAGTGGCAGGCAGAGCTCGTTAAGCAGGCAGGTGTGAGCCTGGTTGCTATAGTGACCGCACCCAATGGCTCCATACACACGTACACAGACATGCGCCTCACTTTTGCTGCTTAAAATGAACAGAAAAGTCAGGCCGAAACAAATCGTTCCCAAATGAAAAGTAAAAGTCGTATTGACAAAATTCTTTCACTGTGAGCGACAGCAATGTCTAGTCTACCAAATTCTCAGTTTTCATGTCTGTGGAGTTTATTATATGGACGTGGTGACAGTGGAAAGACACCATGCTCTTCTGATTTTCAAACGAACCTTCTGAGCCATTTTAACATTAGAGTCTATGGAAGAGTTGGAGGGAGGAGGCTGTGCATTGGTGACATTTATGAAAGAACCATAACACCTAGTACAATAGTAAACACATTGGATGAAAGAGGACAGCGATGGCTACGTTTTGAGGGTAAAATCATACCTGTAGAGCAAACGCTGCGGACACAGCAGCAGTTTTAAAAAAGATTTTAAAATTAATTTTTTTGCTCCTCTCACTCTAGCAGTTGAGCTGTCTCACTCTAGCCCCAACATTCCGTCCCATACACACCCATTATAAATTTTGAAACGGGTGAAAAAACATCATGAAACTTAAACTGGAACTGAAGAAAAAGTATAATAGATATTGAAAAGATAAATACAAGTTGAATAGTTGAATGTCTTGTCTTCGTTTTAAAGTTTGAATGGTGGCTCTATGTCAATGTATGTGGAAGTAGTAAGAGTTTAAAAATGAGTAAGTTGAATGAGAATTTGAAGGGTCTCCCCATTGAAATACATGGGAAATTTTTGTTGAATAAAGTTGAATAAAATTAAAAATATAAATGTTAAAAATGAGAAAAGTAGAAGCAGTCATGTCCAAAAGAAGAGGAATCTAACGGTGTTTGAATGGTTTTTCTAAGTTGAACGGTTTTGAAGGAGTTAGATGCCAAAAAACGTACGGAATATATAATAATAAAGATTTGAAGAACAATACTGTGAATGCTTTTCAAGCATTCACACTAATTAGTGTGAATGCTTGAAAAGCATTCACACTAATTAATCTTAAACAAATTAATCTTAAAATCTTTTTTAAAACTGCTGCTGTGTCCGCAGCGTTTGCTCTACAGGTATGATTTTACCCTCAAAACGTAGCCATCGCTGTCCTCTTTCATCCAATGTGTTTACTATTGTACTAGGTGTTATGGTTCTTTCATAAATGTCACCAATGCACAGCCTCCTCCCTCCAACTCTTCCATAGACTCTAATGTTAAAATGGCTCAGAAGGTTCGTTTGAAAATCAGAAGAGCATGGTGTCTTTCCACTGTCACCACGTCCATATAATAAACTCCACAGACATGAAAACTGAGAATTTGGTAGACTAGACATTGCTGTCGCTCACAGTGAAAGAATTTTGTCAATACGACTTTTACTTTTCATTTGGGAACGATTTGTTTCGGCCTGACTTTTCTGTTCATTTTAAGCAGCAAAAGTGAGGTGCATGTCTGTGTCCGTGTGTATGGAGCCATTGGGTGCGGTCACTATAGCAACCAGGCTCACACCTGCCTGCTTAACGAGCTCTGCCTGCCACTCTGCCAAAATTAATCTTAAACACTTCTCTTTCAACTGCTGCTGTGTCCACAGTGTCACAGCCATCATTTTACCCTCAAAACGTCGCCATCGTTGTTCTTTTTCCAACATCTTGTCTTTCAAAGCTCAGAGATGTAAACTTTTTAAACTGTGTGGGTCCAAGTGGAGGGATCACATTTTAGTCATTCAGTGATTCAAAGAATATGACCTTTTAATATTCTTTCAGATGTTTTCTGACTCTGAATGTTCTTTTCTCATTTCTTAGGTTTTTCTAATTTACAATTAAAACATTTTCAGCTTTTTTCCAACTTCTTCTTCTGTGTAACCTTCAGCTTTTAGCAGTTCAGCACTTTTGTTTTCAGGTTAAATTCGGGGTTTTTTTTAATCTCATTCAATATTTTTAACTCAAAATTCAGCAATTAATTCATTTCAGTGCATACATTCAGATTCAAGCATTCACACTGCAGTTTCTTCAGAAAATGCACTTTCTAGTTGTGACTGTTTTAATTAGTGGGGAGATGACTGATTGTTTTGAGTTTGTGTTTGAACTGTTGAATCTTGTGTTTATGTATTTTCTCCACCATTTTTTCCAAAAAGAGATTTGATCTCCAGGCCTAAAAGCTAAAGTGTTAATTGCAACACAGAGACAAACACAGATATGGGGTTTGAGTGTTTAAGTGTTCGCATGCTTTGTACCACCTACTTTTGTTTTACCCATGAAGGCTGGTGCTGCACCAGGGGGAATGTTATTATCCAGAAAATTGCCCTTGTTCCTGGCTTGGACTTGAGTACCTGCCTGGAGAAACTGTGGAAACACCATGCTACAAATGGTAAACACCTTTCCTGCCTCTGTATTATTTACAAAGTAATAATGAGGTTCCTTATAAGGTTGTCAATCATCTCCAAACAACTGATTCTCAAAGCAGTTACAAAAGAAAGTTTGTCTTTTGTCCCACCTCTGCTTTGTTTTTGCTCTTCTCTTATGCACCCACCTGTCCATCCCTTTAGCGTGTGTCACCGTGGCTATTTTAACTGCAGCTACTCCCCGTGTCCAGCTGTGTGTACTGTTTACAGCGACAGGCACTACCACACCTTTGATGGCCTCGAGTATGACTACCACTCTGACTGTCAGGTCTACTTGCTCAAAGTGAGTAGGCTGGCTGTGTGGATTTATATAACAACTTTCTAGTTAGCACAAAAAAAAACTAATAAAGGTGTAAAATTATATAATTTGCTTCCAGTGACAAATTTATGGATTCATTTTTGGCACTGGAATGTCAGTGGGGATTGTCTGATAGAGACTGTGCTAACCTGTGCCAGAGAAGTTTGTGTGATTGATTGCGTTTAAGGGCAAAGGAGGAGCATCCTTAACAATTCCTAGCCAACACTGATATGGATCTGGGAAAGAAGATCCAAGCTGGTTTCTAATCTTGGAGTTTGGGTTTTAATTAGAGCCGATTAAGGCATGTATGTGTGTGTTTGTGTCGGTGGGTTGGGACCACTGTAATGCTAGCAGACGCTGCGCAAAGCTGTAGTGACACAAAGAGACCAGTGTTCACTTCAAACCCCAGGGCTCCTGCGCTCCCAGGGATATAGAATTAGAATTAGCAGAACAGACATTCAGAGCTCGCAGGCCGCCTGCCACCATGCAGACCTGAAAAGAATGGGGAAGTTGGTCAAAACTGTACTTTAATAGTCTACAGTTGTTTCCTCTTTTTGTCACTTCTCATGTGTCCAGGATGATGATGTTTCCTGAACAGGTAGAATGAGATTCCATCTCTGAGTCTAGCACGTGGTGTTTAGATATTTGCTTTCTGACTGCTGTGGCTTTAGTGAGGAAAATTTTGAACAGACAAAAAACACAACAAAAGTATTTTGTTGTGTTTGCTAAAAAAAACACAACTTTCCTTACAGTAGTAATATTTTGTCTTCTCTTCTCATCAGAGTGCAGGAGAGACCGAGGTATCCATTGTTGCCCAAAACAAAGACTGCTATGAGAGCGGCATTGTGTGCATGAAAATCCTGGTCATTCACGTGGGACTTACCAAGATCTACTTCACTGACAATTCTGGCAACCTTGTATGGATAATACAAACACAGTAACAAGCTGAAATATTTCAGTAAAATCCAGTGAATCCTGCTGATGTCACGCTATCTGGTTTATTTTGTGTTAGAGCCCTTCCACTGTTGTTGGTCGAGGGTCAGAGTTTGAGCTCTGGAAAGCCGGCTACTACACTGTCATCCACTTCTCAAATCAGGACCTGACCATCCTTTGGGACCGCAAGACGACTGTGCACATCAGAGCTGGACCTCAGTGGAAGGCGTGTACTAGTAGCACATCAGAAATTCGAAGTGTTGTTATAAGAAAAATATAACAAGTTGTCTGCTTTTTCGCTCCAGGGTCTTCTCAGTGGGTTATGTGGAAATTTTGACAGTGTGACAGCGAATGATATGACCACCTCCAGCCACATGGAAGTCAGTAATGCACAGACATTCGGCGATAGCTGGGCCCTGGGACAGGTATGAGTCAGCTCATTTCCTCTACTCCCCTTCATTGATTCTTCTTTTGCCCTCTTTTCTCTTTCTGTCTTTGTCCATCACCCTCAAACTCACTACCTCTCTACCTCCCTGCTCCCTGTGCCCGTCTCCCTCGAGTACACCGTGATATTTAAGAGTAATCAGACACTTGATCGCTTTCTGTGTGTGTGTGTTTTCTGTCTTTTAGTGTGAAAGCGACTATGTACTTGAGCGACCATGTGAAGGGGACTTAGGGAGACAGCCGTACGCCAAAAGAGAGTGCGCTCTCCTCTACAGCGATGTCTTTGCACCTTGTCACAATGTTGTAAGTGCCATTCAAGTTACACATATAAACACACACAAACACAGAAACCTGTGTACAGAGAGACTGCAGCTATGAAAAGGTTATATCATTTGAAAAAGGGAGCTATAGGGATTAATAAGGGGTTATAGGAACAACTCTTAACTAATCCTGGTAAACACACTCTTTAAAGAGATTCACAAGCTTGCCACTCAAATTCAAATAGGGCACACCTAGTGTTTATTATAGTGTTATATTTCAATTTATGACCAGTAGATGGAGCCATGTTTTTATGTACAGTTTTTTAGCCATCACTATCAACCAGTGGAGAGTCCATTTCACTTCATTGCTTAAACTACATTTCAGAAAATACATACATTTAGAATTAACTAAGAGGTTCAGTAGAGATTATCATAATAAAGCAAAAGTCAATCTTTGAACGTGTCTGTATTCAAACAAATTTCTCTCTGTCTTATATTCTTTGCAATAAATTCATTTTTCTTATTAAACTTAATGTGCCCTCTTTGATCTGATCTGATTCACGTTCTTGTCATGTTCTGTTTGCCATAGTTGTCCAGTGAAGACAAATACGTTCCCTTGAAGCAACCTTTAGAGGAACATCATTTAGTAGTATATTCCTTTGAGATATTTCTGAATTCCTGCTACTTTTTTTAGCACTTATTTAAAGTATGTTTGTATTCTTTTGCACTAAAACAGATTTATTTGAGGAAACAACAGTTTAATGTATTAATTCATCAAAAGCAAAAAATATAGATTACAACGAATTCTCAACAGAAAAAGAATCATGCTTGCAGACAGAAGACTATAAAAATGTAAATCAATACATTTTTAAATATGGTACAGACACAGCAGACCTGATAATAAGCAGGAGGCAATCCCACAGAGCAGGATTTAAAATGTCAGAAGCACAGTTCCTCTTTGTTCTCAGTTTCGATGGTGGGATAATTAAGTGCAGTCGGTCAAAAGATATGAGTGGTCGTAGTGGAGAATACAGGGTGATGAGTTCAGATATACAAGACTCTGCTATGCCATGGCATGCTTTTAATGTTAAAAGCAGAACTGAACTAAATTATGAAGCATATATTCATATAAAGCATGTCAGTCTGTGCAATTCAGCAAGAATAGGGTAATGTGTTCTTCTCATTTAGTATCATATATGTGCCTCACTGCCTCATTCTGAACCAAATGATTTTCAGTAAATGCTTTAAGATACAAATCTAGATTTGCAGTAATTAAGGCAAGGATAAATAAAAACATTAATATCCCAAGGCAGTACTGAGCTAACTTTGGAAATATTTCTGTACAGCTAGATCCAGGCCCAGTGAGTTTTAACTCATGTTAGTGTTGAGCTAGCATTCAGTCTTTAATAGTAAGGCTGTCACAGCTGGTCTGTTGATGTAGTGTGCAGTACCCAAATGTAGACACATGAAACCACTAATTATATGAAAATGAGCATTTTATTGGCTGATGCAAGTAGAAACCAAACAATAACAATCCCAAAGAGTAAAGACATCTAATCAACAGGGGTTAGAGGGACACAGGTGAACACAATTAACAATGGATGAAAACAATCAAGGAATCAAGGAAAGGCGGATAAAACACAGAGGAAACAAAAACGTTCAATGTAAAACAGGAAATCAGATGCTCTTACCAACACTAAACAATATAGGAGATAATAGGAGACAAGGAGACAAAAGGGACCAAAGCATAAACGTGGTATAAGACAGGAATGCATAACACAAACACTGTCGAGACCACTTCTACAAACAATTCTAAAAATAGACAACAACTAAAATACAAACAAAAACAAAAAAAACCCTCATCACTGGGACAGATACGAAGTAAATATACTGCTCTTTAAAATTCTGAAAAAAGGAACACTTTTATGCCTAACACCCTAACCTTGTCTAGTTGGCCATGTGCTCACGGCCTGGCACTGTGGAGCCTGATTTGCCATAGAATACCAGAATTAGGAGAGACACACATACCTCTACAGGCTAAGCAATGGCATCCTGACTGCCATAAGATATCAAGGTGAAATCCTTGATATCGTCCGACGTTACGCTGGTGCAGTGGGTCCTGGGTTCCTCCGGTGCAAAAGCATGCCCGGCATCATGTGATTAGAGAATGCAGGCAGTTCCTGGAGGTTTGATACCAATCAGTGGTATCAATACCTTATCAGTTCCAGAATATAACAATAACCATTCACAACTTTGAAATCTGTCTCTGTCTACGCTGATAATGTGACAGATGTTTACAAATTATAGGACAAAATATGATTCACATGTCCTGTTAAACATGTACCTGTTTGTTATTAGCCTCTGACAAGCACTGGGGTAAAAGTGACAAATTTATTGTTGTTAGTGTTGTTGAAAATAAAATTTTACAAGAAGAGAAATAATAATATGCATCAGGGGCACAGAAAGGGCTTATTAAATGTGTTTCATAATAACATTCTAGTAAAATGCTAACATCTGAATATTAATTGTAACCTTGTTGCTCCAACCTGGTTGCAGCACACGTCTCTACTTGTTATATTTTCTAAAATTATAGTAATACAGAAAAGTATTATTTGCTCCTGTTTATGTACATCATAGTAGCCAGTGTCAAAGACAGAGTTAACCTTCCCTTTGGCCACACCAACTCATTGCTGATGCATAGTTTGTCATAGAGTTCATCTGATACCTTCTGCACCAGAGGTTGACCCACATTTCTCTGTCCCGATATCATCGGTCTTTCCTGTCTGAATTATTTAAAACAACTCCCCCCCCCCCCTCCAAAAAATAAGACCTCCCTCAGTTTCTCCCAGCGAGATTTGGCCTCGTTCATTTCATGATTGTTTGTGTGGATATCTTCCTGTGTGTACCCTTTCAGGTTGATGTGGCCTGGTTCTACAGGAACTGCCTAACAGACACTTGCAATTGTAACCGTGGGGGAGACTGTGAGTGTCTCTGCACGTCCATCGCTGCATACGCATACAAATGCTGTCAGCAGGGGGTCACAATTCACTGGAGATCACCTTCTGTCTGTCGTGAGTACATACATACACAGACAGACAAATACAATACAGGCTTCTGCTGTGTGGGTCAGGGACGTGACCTTTGCTTACCTCTTTGACCCATTTTCTGTAGTCACTCTTTGCATCAGTCAATATTTTGCCATTTTTCACAAGATTAAATAATTCTTCTGTTATATCTTACATTTTACTCTTCTGGACTGTCTTTCAGCCTATGATTGCGAGTACTACAATCAAGGTATGTTTAACTGAGAATCTTCTACCAGATTTGTAAACCTTACTCTTATTCCCTGCCATCTTATCATTCATTTCCTCTTTCGCTCTCTCACATCACAGAGCTAGGCGATGGCCCATTTTCCTTGGTGAGTGCAGTCTATAAAGACACCATGTTTGGAGTGAATCGTACCAGCAGCTCTGTTTTTCCCCTGGTAAGAGAAAGACCAGGGCAGTTGCCTGCCCCAGGTCTACTGTTCAACTTCATGATCACAGCAGGATTGCAGAAGGACAGAACATCACGTGAGCATCTGCATTATTATTATTATTATTATACATTGATATGTGTTTATTTTCTGCATAAATTACTTTGATTATGATTACGACTATTTGTAGGTGTTCCCATGGTGTCGCTGGAGTCTGCAGAGAGACCCAACTACTTCCTTGTTGTGTCAGGGCGCAGCCGTCTGCAGTTGGAGCAGTGGAGTCGAGGGGTGGAGTTCAGTCGTAGAGCAACCTTTATCCAGCACCAGGGGCTGATTCTCCCAGGTCACACTTCATTTGAGCTTGTGGCCCAGCCCGGAGTTTTTTTGACACTCACACGCACTGCTGCACGAGCCCAGAGATACGACACCTCACAGGGCTTCAAAGCCAGCAGCAGCTTCACACTGGAGGGTCAGAAACACACGCATATATACAGTGGCCCCAAAAACATATCAGAATGACCCAGTTCTTTTTTTTATAAAATGTTAGATAAACTAGTATTTAAACCATAAAATGCATTTAGGACAATTTAACGGGAAGGTTTCTATTAAAATAAATAAATAAATCACAAGGAGGGAGAAAGCATGAACACAGTGCTCTAAATGGCAAGCTGGACAGGTTCTGATTGTTAAACTTAGTGGACCATGCCCATTCCTAATGTGATGAGCTAAACTCCACCATTGGTTGCATTGCTAGAGGCATATGTTTGAACTGATGAGCAACTGACTTAATAAATTTGTTACATTTCAAAATCACCTTGAAACTTGTTGGTTGAACATCAATTAAAATGTGAAGAAAAATTCAAGCATCATTTGCTTGCACACAGGAACACTTTGAATATATATTGTTAAACATCCGTGAAAAGAGAAGCAGACACAGGAACACCAGCTGCAGATTGGTCTGCATGGCTCTGTGCAAAATCAAATCAGAAACAGGTGATAAAAAGCAGCAAGGACAACTCAGCTTAAATATTATCTTATGAATAGAAACCATTCATAAGCTAAAAATCAAGACAGCTGTACCTGAACTTGCCTGAGCCCGTAATGTGATGTAAATCCATATTTTCCGTATGAATTTAGCTCTTTTTACTTGTCCAAATAACTTTTTGGAGCCACTGTATACCTTTTATAGATGCATGCTGTACATACAAATGCTGACTAATAAGGTATGTTTCCTCTCTTCTTGCAGAGAGCACTTTTGTAATACCTTACCGTATGATGTGTGAGTGGCGCTACCAGTCCTGTGCAAGTCCTTGTGTCCCCACGTGCAGTGACCCAGATGCTACACGCTGCCAGTTTCTTCCTCCGTAAGAGGCTTGGCTAATTAAAAAGCAATAATAAAATCAGCATAATGTGTGCTCGACGCAAGTATTGAAGTAGTTTTGTATTTTACAGTGTAGAAGGTTGCTTTCCACGATGTCCAAAGAACATGGTCCTTGATGAAGTCACTAGAAGATGTGTCTACACAGAGGACTGTGAGTACAGCCATTTTTATTTTAAGTTGCTGTAAAAAAAAGAAAAGAAAAAAGATATGGTTTTCTCATATACCAAAAAATAAACTTAGTACAAAAAGCAAGGAGATTTATGTTTGGTAAGTTATTGCTTAGCTGTAACAGCACTTATAAAAAATCTTATATTTTGGAAAGCCTTTTTATTTCTCTTAATTGTAAGGAAAATACATTTGTGAATTGAGCAGCAGCATGGACCGTACTACAGCTGTCAGTTGGTGTCTACTGCAAGCATGCCATGTTTGACTGATCTGGATTGGTCCCATGCCATAAGACAACAACCAAGCTGCAGCATTACTTGGCTGTATATGGTTCTTCCACATGCTACTGAAAAAATGGTTAAATTGCCAATATGTCTTATTACTTCACACTTCAAACACCCAATAAAATAAACCACACCAAAGTTTTTGAACCGACATACTCAACACTGCTACTCAACTCAAAAATGCATTTTGTGGCACCATTTAAGTGGAAATAAGCAAGCAATTCAACAGTGTAAGGTTTATTGCCAAGAAGCAGGATTATGACAAAGAAATAATCAATCAGACATAAATGTCCTTACTTTTGTGCCAAGTTTATATTTTTTCTTGGTTTGCTCTGTATATGACGATGGTTTTAATCATTTTCAATTGAAAATATTTGCCTGTTATAATAAACATCTTCTCCAGGTGTGTCTCTTCCCCCAACTCCAACCCCGTTTGCATATGTGACGCGGTCTAACAGGACTACTACAGCACCACTGCCAATACCTACGACTACAACAACAACTTCTACTACCACCACCACCACTACCACCACAAGGCCGACAACAACCACCACCACTACTAGAGCCACCACTACCACCTCCACTACTATCAGGTCCACAACAACCACTGCCACTTCTACCACCACCACTCCTGCTACTACTCCCAGCACAACATTAGCCACTGAGCGTGTCACCACTCTGCTCACCCCAACTTCATCCACGTCTCCATCTGCTACTCCCACCACTATTGTTTCAACTACTCTCACTCCCACAACCCCGACAGAAAGCACCACTCTCAGGACAACTGAAACAACCCCCACTCAAACGCAAACTACTACGGTGACTACAACAGTTACCTCTGCAACGCCTTCCACTGTACCCACTGGAGCCACTACAGCCCCCTCCACTACTTCTCGTCCCTCCCATACCTCACCCTCAATTCCTACCTCCACCACCATTACCGCACCATCCACATCCCCGCCTCATCCAACATCCCCCACCTTACCACCCACTACAGTTGTTACAACTACCTCCACCTCAGCTACTTTTGAACCTGAAACCACTACCAAATCCACAACCACTCCTCAACCTCCTCCAGCAGATACGACTGTCGCCACAGAGGCCACCACTCCAACAGACACTCCAACAACTACAGCACCCCCTCCAACAACCATCGAGCCCACCACTGAGCCTGTAACTACAGAGATAGTCACAAGTCCTGCAACCATTCCTGTAACAGAGGAAACATCAACCACTCACCCTTTCCTTTTGCCCACTATTCCCTGTACAGTAAGTCTTTTGTTTTAGTTTATTATATATGCACAAATATAAACGTGCATGAAAATACCCATCCTTGTTAAACTTTAGAAATCATGGTAGCAATTTAAATGATTACTTAAATCATCATAGATTCCTTACATGATTATTTAGTATGAATAGGCTTTAAAATATAAGCAAAATGCTACGAAGAGTCCAGGTTGCTGTTGACATCTTTAATAGTTCTGTTGTAATCTTGTAGTAAAATAAGTGTCACAGTAAGCATCCACAATACTAGCTCTCTAAAACCAGTGAAATTCAGTCGTGTTTTTTTAAATTGATGCTGGTGCTACTGTTCATACCGTTATGTGTCAAAACAAATTATACCTACTATTAAAAATTAAGAAATGCTTTCTGACTCACAATGAGCCTTTCATTTCAGAAAGGCTTGATCGGTCCTCGTACCATAAAGGCAACATTTCTGCATCACCTGTGCGCCAGTCACATATCACACCTATTCTTGTGGCCTTTCACTGACTTCCAGTGAAACTCAGAATCAGCTTTAAAATTCTATTACTAGCATATAAAGCTTTACATGGAGAAGTCCCTGCTTATATAGCAGAGCTTCTGAAACCTTATCAGAGCTGCCGGCCTCTCTGATCCTCTAACCAGAGCCTCCTAACTGTCCCTCGCTCTGATTTTAAAACTGGAGGTGATCGTGCTTTTGAGGTTGTTGGGCCCAACCGTGGAACAGTCTTCCTTAGTCGGTCAGGTCGGCTCACTCCATTATTTCTTTTAAATGACTACTGAAAACTCATTTTCATCATTATTGCTATGCAGAATATCCATTCACTTCTGCCCTTTTCAGGGTCGCAGGCTGCTGGGCTAACACACAGGGACAGACAACCATTTGCACTCACATTCACACCTATGAGCAATTTTGATTGATCGATTAACCTAAGACATGGTAAGTGCATGTGTTTGGACTGTGGGAGGAAGCCAGAGCACCCAGGGAGAACATGCAAACTCCACACAGAAAGACCCTGGCCTGATGGTGGAATTGAACTCAGGACCTTCTTGCTGTGCAGCAACAGTGCTAACCACCGTGCCACAGTGCTGCCTGCTATGCAGAATAATGCATAGTTAATCTGCATACACATACTCTATTCTAAGCAATAATGGGTTGGGCTGAAAGAAAAAACAGATAAATCATTATGTAGAAATTAAATATGTGTGTTTGATGATGATAATGAAGTTTAAGCCAGCTCAGCTTTTAAAAACAGAACGTGTATATTTGCATCCACAGCCCCCATACTCCTATCGGATTGATGAGTGTGTTGAGCTGATCTGTTTTAATGGAGAGCTGCTGCTTCACAACTCTTCTCTTCACTGTCGCTACAACACCACCCAACCTCAGTGCAGTCTGCTGGGCATGCCTATCCTGGTTAACACAGACCCCTGCTGTCCGCAGTGGCAGTGCCCGTGTAAGTTTTTCTATATGCACTAAAATAACTTGGTATGAAATGGTATGAAAGTTTTCTTTTGCCTTGATAATCTGTTTGGCTTTCACAGGTCGCTGCACTGTAATGTCAGACCTGCGTGTGATCACATTTGATGGTAATAATGTAGCCTTGTACGACAATGGCTCCTACATCTTGGTTAACCTGCCCAGAGAGACTATTATTGGCACTGTGGAGAAATGTCCAACTAGTCAGGTATTATATAAAGTAAATGCAATTAAGTCTAATAAACTAAAAAGCAGATGTTAATGGCTTACATTGACGTTTTTTCAGAGTGTGAATTCCATCAGACGAACTGTGAGTACAGCTTCAATTCTTCCGTGTTATTCCCTGCAGTTATACTTGCATCAAAGCTGTTGTATTATTATCTCATTATGACTACTCTTTAATGTTTCCTGCAGAGCCCTACAGGTGGAACATCTGGACTTTGTTTTAAGAAGCTGAACATTACTACCTCTTTCTACAGAATTATAATCAACCGACTCGATCGGAAGGTGATTATTTTTACCAGCTTTAATCCCAAGACATATTCAATTTAGCCTACATAAATAATATGCTTGCATTCTTTATATTGGTCTCTAGGTTACAGTAAATTACAGACCTGCTAGACTTCCGTTCTCACGTCAGTCCCTTTATGTGGAAGATACAGGAAGCATGTACCTTATCCACACACCTGGCGGGATCAGTATACAGTGGTATCATAGCACGGGCATTATGGTGCTACAGTATATTGCTCCTAATAATAGATCTGTGCCCACTCGAGGCCTGTGTGGTGAGCAGTCATATACATGCACCCATACACACACATACCCACTGGCTTTGACTACATCAGCACCAACATCAGCCTCTTTTATCTAAGTGCCATCTTTAGGCCCTTTAAGGTTTAATGTCTAAACTGCAGCATCACTTTGACTTGAATCATTATGGGATATGACAATTTGAGATGTCGAGAGCTATTTGGTTTAATTAGGCAGACACCATGTCACTTGACATTTTTATTGCTCATTTGCTGTACACACACACACATACATACACACACAAACCTGTCTGTCCACTATGCCAGGTTGCTGCGATGGGAACCCAGAAGATGACCTGAAACTGCCCAATGGCACAGTGGTGAGAGAGTTGGGAGACATGATGATCTTCCTACAGGCATGGAGAGTCCACACCACCGATGAGACCGAACACACACGCAGGGTCGGAGACAACTGCACCACTGGCGACTGCTCCACCTGTCTCTCTATGCTTTACCAAAGCGCTTTCACACCATGCCACGGCAAGGTAACCAGCAGTGCTTTCAAAACCTTGATTTTAGTGAATGTGCTAAGTTACTTTGTCATTTGCCTTTTGCATTAAAAACGGTAGCAGGAGAGTAAATGGGGTTGCAGTGGCCCATGAAGCAGAGCAGGTCATCTACTAATTGGAAAGATGGTTGTTCGATTCCTGGTTGCTCAAGTCAGCATCCCAAAGTGTCTTTTGGCAAGATAGTGAACCTGAAGTTGCTTCTGATACGGTCACTGGAGTGTGAAAGCACTTAGACTTAGAAAAAGCTGCTTGTATGAATGGCTGAATGAGACTTCTTGTGCTTTGAATGAGGAGTAGAAAAGTGCTATGTAAGAACCAGTCCATTTGCTGGTCAAAAGGAAAAGCTAAGGCAATTTTGAAAAAGCTTTGTTATTTCAAGTATTCATCATGCAAAAATACCAAATGTGAGGATATGCCAAGGTGTGTGCTGTGGCAGGCAAAAGGGAAGACACAAATGCAGGACTGGAACATGGAAACATAACTTAAAACGGCAGCTTTATTGCTGGGAAAAACACTCCATTAAATAAACTCATGAAAGCCAACCAAAACCCTGAACATGGAAACAAGGAACTGAAAAAACTAGGAAACCGGGAGCACTGAGACCGCACACAGCATTGTGAGGGTACGAGTACAACGCGACAACCAACAGAGGAAAACACAGGGCTTAAATACACCAGGGAGTAACGAGGGAATGGAAAACAGGAGGGAAGTAAAGCTGGAGCTAATGTGACATAATGAGACAACAGAAACAACGAAGAATACACTGACATAGGACATAGACTGTCAAAGTAAAACAGGAAGCACGAGCCAAAGACGCAGACTACACAGACGTGGAAACATGACAGACTCTGGAACAGAGGGAACATGAAGAACAGAGACAAAAGTAACAAGACATGGGACACAGGGAAGACATAAAGACAGATAACTAATACTAAACATACAACATACGGAGAACAGAATTAAACCTTCACCAAGAACACAGAGGAGGCACAGAAACAGAACAGAAACCCAAAACTAAGAACTATAAATACAATACAAACAGAAAACCACCATTCAAGGAGTATAAGTTAAACCAAAAACCCAAACACTGGGTCAACAGACCCAGTGCCGTGACACGATATGTGGTTTGTTGATTAAAAACCCACTCACCCTTTCATGCCCTGCTTGTGTTTTTTTCAGGTGCCTCCGGAGCAGTTCTGTGACATCATTTGGGCAGGTGACCTTCATTACAAGGACCACCAGTGTGACTTCTTGGCAGCCTACGTGGCGGTCTGCTACACACATCAAGTCTGCATCAACTGGAGACGACACAACTTCTGCCGTAAGGAGACACAGCATAAAAAATGACATACTCACTCAGATGAACTCATTCATGGTTTTTGTTTTCTCATGCATTGTAATCTTGCAGCACTCCGGTGTCCCCCTGGTAAGGAGTATCAGCCATGTGTGAGCACTTGCACCAGCCGCACTTGTCTAAACAGAGATTACTACGAGGAGACTACCTGTTCCTTCATCAGAGAAGAGTGTGTGTGCCGCAGTGGAACTATCCTGCACCGTGCTGATTCACCTTACTGTGTAACCGAGGACCGTTGTGGTGAGTTATTACTTGCCCTTGTGATGAACACTGCAATGTCTAAGATGCTGCGTAAGTTTGTTATTGTTTTTATTTGGTTCTGCTGTATCCAGTGTGCACAGATAATGAGGGTAACCCCCGGGCCCCAGGCGAGGTGTGGAATGGCTCTGCTCGGAGCTGCTGTCTCTACAAGTGTATGGAAAATGGCTCTGTGGTGGCTGTGGAACCAGACTGCAGCGCCGTGCCTACTCCACTGTGTGAGAGAGAGGGAGAGTATGTGCTGGATGTGCTGGAAGAAGGAGCCTGCTGCCCAAAGAAGATCTGTGGTGAGTTGCAACTGTCCCCGTTTATCTTTTATCTTTGATTCATCTTTAGGTTTTACCTTTTTCTTTTTTACTAGTAACTAACTAGTACATGACCATGCTACAGTATTGTTTTGTCTGGTTGTACTGTTGGCTAGCAGATATACTTAATCACATTGAGAAAAGTAAAAAACTAGTTGTGGGAGATGTTTTATAAATGATAAAATGGGGCAATATTATCAGTTGCTACGTGGTTGCTAGGCGTATAATTAAGCTTTTTGTGGATATAAATGAGTTATTATTGTTGATAGGATAGCATGCTTTCATAATACTTTATGCACCTACTGTTGTAGGTGCATAAAGTATTATGAAAGGCTAAAGCAGGTACCGGTAAATTTAGCCTAGAGGGTTGCCAGGCAACGAGATGGCATCATAGCATATCATGCATAATTCTCCTTTTGAACCTGTTATTGTTCTTAAATGGAAATTCAATGATGTGTTTAATAAGGTGTTAGAAGTGCAGAAATAAAATAAATAAATAAACAAATAAAAATGTATCATTTTTATATGACAACATCATAATATCTGATATAAAAAAAACAATCCAGAGGCCTAAAATCCACCTCTGAGCCAAATCTGGTTGCTCAACTTCATATGTTTTACGAGGACTTTGTGGACAAAGGAACAAACAAACACATAGACAGAGATTTTGCATATTATTATAGTGAGATACGACATTGATGATGTTTCACCAGATGTTTAGATAACTATCATATCTGACATCATATCTCACAGTACAATAATATTGAACGGGTTGCATTGTTGTACTTTGTCATGTTTCTCAGGTCTTTGTCTGAATTTCTTATGAACATTACTTGTCATGTTCTCATGTTGTTGTTAAGGATTGTCTTATTGCACTGGAGTCACACTGGGTTAAATATTTACACTTGGGTTTTAAGGGGTATTTATTATTTTCTTCTTTGTTTTATTTATGGGTTGTACGGAAGCCCCAAACGCAATTTCATTGTTCTCTGACAATGACAATAAATAAATGAATGAATGAATGAATGAGTTTAGCTTAATAAAAGTGTGTCCTCAAATAGTTCGCAAAGTATACCACCATAATTTACACCAATTTCAGAGACCAAAAATCATTTTCATCAGTATAAAGTAATACCCATTAAATGAGCAATCCTTCACTACTTGTTAGACTGCAACATGACCATCTGTGATAGTGAAGCTCCACCTTGTGATAATGGGAACAGGCTAGTGATCGGTTACAGCGCTCTTTCCTGCTGTCCAGAGTACCGCTGTGGTAAGAACAAACTTTCATCATTACATTTTATAAACTTTCTGTCAGATATAACATTTGGATTAAACAGTTTCATTCACTAAATGGTCTTCCTCAGAGTGTGACCCCATGGCGTGCCCTCCTGTGTCTACCCCAGAGTGCAGGGAAGATCAGTTTCTAGTTGAGGTCAGGGGGCAAAAGTCCTGCTGCTACTCTTACCTGTGTGGTGAGTTTAAATTGCTGTGTACAGGCCTGCCTAGTTTGAGGTCCCTTTAATTACAGCAGTAAATCTGTGAATGTTCTTGTTTGTTTTCTCTCTGAGCAGTGTGTGAGTCATGTATCGAGCCCATTCCAACTTGCTCGAACGGAGAAATTCTGGCTGTGGATCTGAACACCACCAGCAGCTGCTGTCCACAGTACCACTGTGGTAAACTACATGAGCAGGCTCATGTGTGTGTGTGTGTGTATGTTTTTGTCTGACTTTCAAGTAATATTCATATTTTGTTCCTTTTATTGCAGTCTGTGATGTCAATCTGTGCCCTGAATCATCTGTGAGCTGTGCACCTGGTCTCTCTCTTGTCCAAACTGCCATTCCCGGGCATTGCTGCCCCCAGCATCACTGTGGTACACAATCGACAACACACACATATTCATTCACATGCACACCCGCGTATGCACACTCATCCAAATAATTACTTGTCAATTCACTGCTGTGTTGATGACTGCAGTAAACTCAGAAGTTGCTAAGCCTGTCATGCCCTTTGCGTAAACCTCACACTACCTTCCTCTTCAACTTTTTTCTTTCACGTCCAGAATGCCAATGTGAGGACAGTTCTTTCCCCATCTGTCAGGTGGTAAGTCAGCAAAAAGCTGAATCAGAAGTCACTGTCTAATCGGGTTTTTCTGCAAGGAAGAGGAAAAAGTGAGCAAATTCAGTTAAGTCAGCAATCTGTTTTTCTCTCAGGGGGAGGTGCTGATGGAGGTTCCAGACAGCAACACCAACTGTGGCTGTCCTCAGCGTACATGCCGTATGTGTAACGTGACTGAAAGCACACAGACACCTGATAATAGTGTGACAACAGAGTCTCTGCAGAAATCCTTTCTGTTTAACACTACTTTATTTCCAAAATGCTCAGCAGCTTTAATAGTTACCTTTTTGCGGCGTAATCTTTTCTTCTATGTTTGTGTGTGTGCAGAGAAGGCAGAGGTGTGTCTTTTCCAAGGGGTGACAGTGCTGGGCCCAGGCCAGTCTCTGGTTCAGTACTTTGAGGGAGAACTGTGCTACACTGTCCAGTGCCTGCATCATAAAGATCCAGACTCGGGTTATTATGCCATGGAAATCACCTCTGTCAACTGCTCCCAAAAATGTGGACCAGTATGTATCCAATGGAGCTTTAATCTCAGGTTTGACTGGTCACTTGATTGGTCAATATTCTCTTATCCAATCAATCGTTGATCAGGCAATTTCCTGTGTTAGTTTCATAAGGAGAAAAGCACTACATGAAAAGCCTGTAAGTATTGATTTGACAGTGGTAGTAACAGACTCTCTGTGAAAAATAGCCCCTTATTCTCTCAGCTGGGAACTCACTGAAACCAGAAGTTGATTGCTACCATAATTAACCTTTACATTTACTGAACTTTTACTAAGAGTCAGCTCCAAAGTAATTAATAGCATCTCATGTGTGGCCTAATAGAGTTAAAACAGATGGCAAAAGAAGTTATGTGAAAACTTTTCAGCAGTTTGCATATCACAGCTATATTTTATTTGAGTTAGGCTTTCCTTTCCCTTCCAATCTCCAATTTATAGTTTGGTTGAAGATGAGATTACCAAGATTTTCATTTGACTACTGTCTCTGTATTCAGTGTATTTAAATGTGAGCAAAATCCTGAAGTTTTATCTCAACTGAGGCATTTGCGCCACATCTCATCCTGTTATATTCTTTTTTCTGTTGGTCCTCCTTTCCTTTAACTTTTCAGCATCAGGTGTATGTACCATCTACAGACCCTCAGGTGTGCTGTGGTTCCTGTAAAAATATCTCCTGTACTTTCACTAATGAAAACGGGACAACGGAGCTTTTCACTGTAAGAATGAACAGATCCACATCCAAGTGCAATTAAAGCAAATCTTTAACAGTGCTAATTCTGACTGTGTGTGCAGGCAGGGAGTTCCTGGGTGGAGAACTGCACACGTTACGACTGCATGGAAACTGCAGTGGGAGCGGTGATACTTGCCTCTGGGGTGGTTTGCCCACCTTTCAATGATACAGAATGTATTCAGGTTAGGACCGCTACTTATAATCTATATCTAAGTATGAGTTTAACGATGCCTAAATTTTTATCTAAAGTTGCTCAGTTTGATATTTTTTCTTATATATTAAACTTTTAGTATTTCTTTCCTATCTTCTTTGCAGAATGGCGGTGTTGTTCAGAGCTATGTGGATGGCTGTTGCAGGACATGTGAGTCTTTAAATTTATTCAGGGCTTCTGGTGTCGCTTTGAGCAGTCAATTAGAGGGGTGAGCGCCTTGTTGCTTGGCAGTGGATGGGCTTATTGGCTGACTGGTTGGGGGTGTGGCCTTTTGTAGACGGTGAACATAAAGCCTGTTGGCCTATGAGTACATTTCACAGTCCCTTGCTTTCCCTGGTGTCCCCAAAACCTTCTGTTGACATATTTAAGAGCTACCACAGCATAAACTGAAGAAATACTTGCTGAAAACCTCAAGTAATTAACTAACCAATACATTCAAAGGGATATACTACACTACACTCACAACCTCCTGAAACTGTACTTTAAGGGTGAACATAACTGAACTATCTTGATGTTTGGAAAAAGTTTGAGTTAAAGTATCTTCTGAGCTATGTGGATGAAATTTGTAATAAACATACAGTGGTGAGATTTCCTCTCTCTTTGGATTCAGCGTTGCAGCCTTGCCCGCTTGCCTGCTTAAGCAGTTGTTCTTGCTGTTTGGCCAGTTGAGGTGTTCACAGTGAGCGTTTTACCGCTGAAGATGTGAGATGGTGCAGGGGTTAGCATTCGCCCTGCTGAGCTTTGTAGTACATCAAATGACTGCGTTCCTTGGCTGGCTGCCTGGAGTGACCCAAAAAAGATGCGACATCCATGTGCATGCAGGCCGCAATGATTCCATCCGCTGTGTGTTTGTGTGTGACATTAAACTGTGCTTTCTGAACAAAACATAACCTTGTGTTCTCCTGACGTTCTTTGAACCGGACGGCTGCGGTGCCAACGATGTTTCCAGGTTCTGGAGTGGGTGTTTTACCATTTACCGTTAATCCTGTAACGCCTACTGGTAGTACAAACTGTGACACAGGTACCACCATCTTGCACTATTCCGACTTCTTTGGCATCCTTGCTCTCAGTGACTCATTCCCTTGTGTTTTCAAATTCTGAATGTGTACGGTGTAAATGCGGTTTTTTATGTCTTTTTCAGTGTCTGTGTGTCTTATCGTTTCATTTCCTCTCTCCACTTTTGGTCAGATCCTTAAAACACAATATAACCTGCAAAGCATTTTAGGTTATTTGTAACAGAAAGACCTTAATAAAATAAAAATTGCACTTCTTGTGAAATAATATAAGCTTCAGTAATGCACACACAAATGTTTAGAAGAAGCACTTCTGTTTTTTTTCATGAATTTCAGGCCCACACAGAATTCTTTGAAACTTTGATTGGTTTAAAAGTAAGGTTAAATTTAGGTCAGTAGCCATTCAGTGGAACTGTGCTGGGGGACCTGTATCCCACACCCCCACCCATCACCCAGCTGTCAATCAAAGTAAGCGCCTACTGCTCAGCAACAAAGAGCCAAAGTGAATAGGCATTTCAGTGTGTATGTGAAGTCTCTGTAGTGTAATGATTAAAGTGCATTTGAAAGTGAGCATATTATCATTACTGTGTGCCAAACACCAAACATCAGTTTGGTGTATATAGGCTTCTCTAAAAATATCTGGTGTGTTAAGGATCTATGATTACTCTGAGGATCCTATATTTCTTCCTGAGTGTTAGTCTGTGTGAAAATCTCTGCAGGTAAAGAGGACGGCAAGACATGTAAGCGGGTGGCCATCCGGACTACCATTAGAAAAGATGATTGCAGGAGCAATGCACCGGTGAGAGAGAAAAGAGACATTCACTTGTGAAAATGAGGAGTCTGTGAAAGCAGAATTTTAAACACATTTAGTAGTTGTGGTTGTGTTTTGTTTAGTAAATATATGTTTTTCATTTGGCAGGTTACAGTATATTCCTGCGACGGGAAATGTCCATCAGCCACCATATTCAACTTTAACATCAACAGTCACGCCAGATTCTGTAAATGCTGCCGTGAGAGTGGACTGCAGACCCGCTCCGTCGCACTCTACTGCTCTCGCAATGCCACAGTCGTGGAGTACAACTTCCAAGAGCCTCTGGACTGTTCGTGCCAGTGGAACTAAAAACGGCTGAATGAGAGCAAGACAAGTGAAGAGAACGTCTAAATAACAGGGTGGGGTAGGGGGATATCTGAATATTGTTTTACTAATGGACAAACATGAAAACCAGCCATGTCTTTTTTTTTGTTGTCGTTGTCTTAATACACTTTACAACACTGACTTTGAGTCATAGTTGTAACTAAAAGATATGAGAATAACCGATTTAAGAGGCGGATTGTTTTCCAGATAGTTTTCTCGCACTTTAGCCTTATTTTCTGTAAGTCCTGCAGTGCCAACCCATTCAGCTTCTAGTGCTTTCAGCTGATGGTACCCTAAGCTTTTGTGCCTACAGTATATGAACACGTTGTTGCGTTTTTAAATAGCAGTTGTGTTTAAACACTGTATATGAATTTTGGTTTGTCTTATAAGATTCATTTAGCCTTTATGCTTTGTTGTCTTAGAAAAGTTGAATTTCTTTCTCAAATGTTATTTTGTCTTCCTTTTAGTTTTTACAGTAGTTTAATAAAAGATTTAACAGTGCTGTTGTCTAAAACTGTGTCCTCATGACCTGCGATGTTTTTATACTCCCTCCACTTTCTCTTTCATTAAACCTTTATTACACACATACTCATTCTGGTTCAGCATTAATAGTGCTGACACATATTTATGTCTCACTTTTCAGAGGTTATTGCTGAGTGGGAGTCACCTCTTGACAACAGACGCCCTTAGTAAAGTCAGCTCTTTGCCTGTCAATCATTTCTCCCTCTCACATTCCTGTCATTCCACATGGGCCAGCGCTCCCACCACACCCCACCTCAGAGCCAAACCATTCTTACCACTGCAATGCTCGGAGCAATTTGCAGCACATGCTTATTTTAGAGGTTAAATAAAGTCGTGAAAACAGTCATGAACTGTCTGCTCTAACCGAGTGGTTGACCGTTACTCTAGAGGTGTGAAGCATGGCGGGCGGCTTTGCCCAGTAAGGACATCTCAATTGCTCATAAAATCCCACCACATCTTTTCCCCTCAGTATGCCCCACATGTCCATCTCTCTCTACTTATCCCCCTCCTCAGGAGCCCAGCACTGGAGTGGCCGTGTGCCCATGGTTGTCATGGTAAAGTGCTCTTATCCCGACAAGGAGGCAGAACAAATTGGGTTGAACTAATGCACACGCAATCTCTCTCTCCTCCTACAAACCCAGGAAGACTGCCTCCTTCTTCACTTGAGGCTTGCTTCTCGAGGGAACTTTGGCTTCGAGTGCGCGCTAAATTCAAAGTCTTGGCTCTGCGTAAATGTGAAGTAAAACTAAGAGACTCCCCCCAGGCATTAACACGTCGAGGCAGCTGTAACTGAACTAAGTAAAAGCTGAAAGGTTTCACGAAAAAAATGAAAAAGTTTCAACCCGTTCACTTTTCTTGTTCTTCAGTTTTACGTCAGCGACCAAAATAGTTTGGGACTTTCCACAACTGATGTTTACGCACAGCTGGCTTGGATTTTCTTTTTGTGCGACCAATGGCTGACGAGAGGAAGGATCTGTTGTGTCTGGGCGTGGAAGTGACTGCATGTACCCATGTGGATCAGTGACACTCCTGGAAGGTGTGCTAAATGAGATGGATTGAGATTCCCAATGGGTCAAACACAGCGCCTGTGGCTACTAGCAAGTTTATTTCAGGTAAGGTAACCCTGCACGTAGCAGTTATCTGTAAATAAGGTAAAACTGCATTCTGGGTCTTTTAGGCTCAGTTATTTTCCTGTATCAGTAAGATTTAAATATTACATAGCGATTTGGGGCGCATTCAATTATTCAGCAGACATTTAATCCCTTTCTCTTTCCACAGGTGGTCTTGCTAACCTGTGAAAAACATTCAAACACTGTTGAGGTTGAAGTTCTTTTTCAGCCCTTTAGTCAAGATCCAGACAGCTACAGGGTCACCTGCAGACCTGCAAGTAACCATCTGGTAAGAACATTAGTAATGGTGAAAAAAAGCTGTGAAAGTCTTATTAAGTTTTGTTCGTTTTTATAAAGTTTACTCTGTTCTCACTTTCTGTCACATCTTTGCAGGTATATGTGAAGAGCTTCAATAACTCAGCATGCTCCCATCACTGCAGGATATTATTGAGAATGGTTGAGGATCAGAAGGGGTATAACATCACGCTGAGAGCCAGCAGGTGTGATGCGGTGCTCGAGACAAAGACCTTTCACTTCCGTGAGTGTCTGTGAAGTCTGAATCCAAACACCACATGTTGTATTTCTATCATGTTTAATAACGTTAACACCTCATCCCCTTTTTGTGTCTCAACAGTTCCAGTGTCCACGTCCTCCTTTAATGTATACAGCACAACCACCACCGCCCTTCTGACATGGAAACTTCACAGGCTGCAGACCCTGTCCTCCATAAGCCTGTACAACACACACACAGAAACTGTCGTGCACATCTTCAACATAAACTCTTCAGAAGTAAAATCCCAGTATACAATGAAAGGTTTGCAGCCGGGCACACGCTTCAAGGCCAAAGTCACAGTGACTACATACATCAAACAGTTTAATATGACCTTGAAGCAGAGACTCAGAATTCGTCTGGAAACAGGTATTGTGAACATTAGTAATCCTGTGATCGCATGACCACAGCTCAATTATTAACCTTTTAGTGACTGCAGTCAGGAATTTGTACTGTAAGCTGATTGTAATATGTTTCTGCAGCTCAGTGCCCACCTGGCTGGATTGCCATTGGGGGAAGCTGCTACATTGTGAGAAGAACAGGGTTGACCTGGAGTGATGCACTGCACAGATGTTCAGACCTTGCAGCAGGAAGTCATCTGGCTAACCTGAAGAGCCTGGAAGATCTGTTTTTTATATCTTCTTACCTCCTGTCCCAGAACAACTTGCTGCTGCTATGGACGGGACTTAATGACCAGCAGGTATGCACAAACATATTTTAAATCACTTTAATTCTAAAAAGCAGCATTTATAATGACTTTAATTTTTCATTTTTGTCATGAATAACTGAGCACTTAGTACTTTAGAGAGGATTTTCTAAAAACAAAACAACATTTTGATTAAATATATTGAAAAACATGCACTTAAATATACTTCCAGGGTTAGGTGGTTGTGGAACGTGTGCTGCATGACATTATATTTAAACTTTTTTTTCTGCATAAATACAATTTCTTTGCATAAAAGTTTTTCACACTTGAAATCAAACACAAACCTTGTGAGGAAAAAAACAGGTTTTGCATTTAGGTAATTATGAATATGTTTTTATGACAAAAAGCAAAATATGCCTAACAAGGGAGGTCCAAACTGTTCAAAAATATTCCTGGTAGGATTTTTCTAAAGTTTTGTTAAAATAATTTAGTTAGAAAAACTCTGCAAGCCATCGCTGAAGTGCTGGATATCGCAAGGGGAGGTTTTTCACAAAACGTTGTTCACTTTGACAATGCTTCACCGCAGCACGTAACCTTCAGAGGGAAAGTTTGTTTTTCATACTTAAATGGCATTCGACTCGTGATGTCTGCCTCTTTCTTGCCCTACAGGAAGAGGGCCGACCTCTCTGGTCTGATGGCTCATCATATAACCGAACAAACACTATGAAGACTCTGCTACCAGCCAACCAGACGGACTGCTTCGCTTTCCAGAGGAATGCCACGGGGCCGGGATTCTTTCTCACTTCATTCTTCTGTAACATCCCCTTACCCTTTATCTGCCAATATCAAAGTAAATAACTTGTGCACGAGCTGTTTATTAGCCAGCATATAATATTTAACAGTAGTTGTAATGTATAAGTCATATGCAATATATAATTTGGGAGTATCACCACATTTCGTTTGTGATATTGCACAGCACTTACAGATTCAAACCATGCAATTTGTGAGCACTTCTGCCACTTATTTATCTTTTCAGGGTGCTAAGATATTGCTTTTTTCCTTCTTTACAGCACGTTTAGTTCCTGCCTCATTCTCATTCGACCTGGTTCAGGTGACAGAGGACCTGGTAGAGCTTCGTTGGAGTGATCTCTCACTCTGTAACTCACCTGCTCTTTCATCATTTGAGGTATTCCTGCAGTACCAAGAGGAAGAATACGGAGAGTGGGATCCAAGTGAAGAAGAAAGGAAGCAAGAGGACCAAATGGGCACAAAGAACCAGAGCACGCCTAAAAAAATTGTAAGGGTCCCCATTTCGATCTCTTCTAGAGGCGTAACTTTAGCAGGTTTATCTCCAGGAAGCATCTACTCCTTCACCCTTCAAGCGTCTCACCCTCCTGGCTTCGCTTGGAGCTTGGGACAAACACAAATTGCATATACTAGTGAGTGTATTGATAACCACTTACACAATTCAAAGGACATTATATTAATAGAGGCTGACTTTTAATATTTACACTGCCTTTCTTACAGGACCTCACCCTGCTCAAAATATCACTGTTGGTCCCATTACAGCCAGTCACATTAGCGTTCATTGGATGCTGCCAGATGCGTCATTTGTGGCTGGTTGGACTTTTGTTGTACTATATGAAGACATGTCTTCGAAACAGGATGGTGTAGTTGGCATGGCAAACATCTCCAGGTCATCTGGGTTGAGGTCCTATACTGCAGTAATTGGAGGGCTGGAATCTCACAGGAAATACAGGATTGAAGTATACACAGTTACCGAGCATGGGATAGGGAGCTGTGGACAGGCAACTCTAACTGTAAAAACTGGTAAGCATGTAAATGTTAGATTCATGAACAATTTCTAAAAGCTTGTTGTCCAGTAAGTACTGTCTGGTGCTATGCTCTACCTATTTTTAAATTATATTCTAGTAATTATCTTGTACTTTTTAACAATCGCATGGCTTATTTGAAATCTCTGCAAATACTGACAAGATAAGGTAAATGCAAATGGAAACTTTACAGAAAATTGAAGTTATTCTACACATTAGTTGCTCATGTAAGCAACCTTTAAGTCTGTCCAGTGCACTTAAGCATTGCTGTGAAGTGGAAGACAGTATTGTGATGCCAGGGTGATTCATTTCACCAGAGTAAAAGGCGCAAAGTGTCACAAGTGCAGATGGCATGAATGCAGACTATTGCCTTCTCAAAATATGCATCTTATTAAGCAGCTAAATCGCTTCACATCCAAGTGGGCTAGTTTCAGTTTGATTTTTACTGCCATTCCAACATTACTTGAGAGGTTATTAATTTTTTGCATGTGTTTACATCTACTCATCAGTATTCACTGATGATCCTGTTGGCAAATATGATTTCATAGATGTGTTTCTGACTGCTTTGCAATGCTCTCCTAAATAATATGGGCAGTATAGATTTTTTTTCAGTACAATATTAAATGAAATGGTTATGTGCAGGTATGCATAAGTAATCATGTAGCTTTTTAACCTCTGACTTTCAAATAATGCTGGTTTGTACTTCTTAGTGGTGAAGGCTCTCAGTGGTCTGGTAGTGATAAGCACTAGGAGCAGAAATCTGACTGTCTGTGGCACCCAACCACCCAGCGATCCTCCAGACGGTTACTTTATCACATCCCAACCTCTTGACAATCCTACTGCTCCTTTGTTGTGGCTAAACCACTCCAGCGCATATGGACACTTGATAAATGGATCCATGTGTTTTAATTTGGGCACATTTACTCCTGGTCAGACGTATGAAGTTGGAGTTGTTGCTCTGAAGGGAAATGACAGGAGCAAGAGGTCTAGCGTCATACACACCACAGGTAAGAGAAATAATAAAAGTGTCCAAATAGATGTATTGCAATTTTTTATTATCTAAGATACTCCACTATCTGTCTTTGACTCTTTTTGTTTGTCTTTGTGTATATAGCTCCTATGCCAGTGCAGGTAGCAGTGCCTGTCTCGGTGGGTACAAACTATGCACAACTGTACATCCAGCATCCACAACTGGGTGTGATGGATGGCGTAAAAGTGTGTGCGTGTCCTGGAGACTGGGATACTGTTTGCAAGGGTTTGGGCAACTATCTGTGTGACTGGTACTCCCTCACTGCTCAAGTTCATCTCATAAAACTCAGCAACCTCAGTCCGGGGTCACCGTACCAGCTCAGAGTGCACAGCACGAGCCGAGAGCAGTTGGGACCACCATACTACAGCCGCCTCTTTAGAACAAGTGAGTTACCTCTGTCACTACCAGCACATACAAATGCATGCACTCTTCAGAGTGCGCGTAACAGCTGCACTTAAACTGCTCCTAACTGAGAGGTGCCAACACAAACACAGAGATTTAAGGCCACTTTAATTAAGATAGCTTAGTGCAACCCTTGACTGCAGTGGAGCTGATCATATCATCCTATTTCACATAACTAAGATAGGCACATAGAGTCCAGATGGTAAGTAATTGGGTAGATATACATGTTTTGTTCTTCGAGCTCTATGCTTCAGCAAATTCAATTTGAATCAAATAATGGATAAGGCCACTAAAATGTCAAGTCACAGATTTAATTTGAGAAAGCTTATTCAAGTATAAAAAGAACTCAGTGAGCTACAGTGCATCTCTTTGATCAAAAGTTCCTGTTTTATTAGTGGGTTAAGTTGAAACTGCAGTATTAACAGATGATGACCAAAGTAGGTCAGGGCTGACTGAGAGAGCTGCCCCTCAGGCAGAGGTGGAGTAGTCTGTAAATATGATGAGGAAAGTGATTAAGCGAGCAATGAAGCTCAAACAAAGACAAAAGAAATTATGCTTTTTTTTTTTATGCATGTGCACAAAACTGGAGAAACACAAAGAAAAATGTGTTATGGATGATCTGAAAAACATTTTTCAGGCAATTGTAAATACATGTAAAAAAACGCCCAAACACTCTATGTCTGTACAAAACATCACAAATGCTCTCAAATACCTTTGTCAAAGGTTAAGAGAAGACCTCATCATAAGACCCCCCCGAAACACAAGAAACTGCTGTTCAAACCAAATGACAGAAAAGCCACATTACACATCAGAAACGCAAGAAAACAAAATTAATGTATGACTGCCAATATTCTGAACACTATTTCTATTCATTTATTGTAACTGTCCTAATTCTTACAGATGGATTGTATGATGAGAGTCGTGCAAAAAAAGTCAAGCTACTACTTGCTGTGTATCCTCGCTCTGTAACAAATTGTTGAATGGCCCATGATAGAGGTTAGCCATCTAAGTATTCCTGAGGCGGTAGCAGATGTATTCCCCAATCTCTTTTCTTGTTTACTGTTTGTGGATGGTGGTTGCGTTACCGTAATCTGGAGAGGGCTTATTTTCTTTTGCGCTGCTCATTTGGCTTCACTTAAAAGCAGATTGTGCATCTTCATCATGTCATGGAGATAGCAGTAATTCAATTTCAAATGTAATCCATCCTAATCTTGGCACGACTTCACTGTTTCTCTCTCTTTTTTTTTTAGATTAGAACATTTAATGTTTTAAAAAGATGCATCACAGATCACAGAGGCCGTGCTCAGAACTGTATGATAGATACTGTATTTTGATCCCTTTGTTTGAAACTTCATATCAAACTATAACACAAATTTTCTGTGGAGTTTGGATTTTCTAAATGAATAAAATCTTTAAATCTGTTTCTAAAACATTGTTTGCATAAATTATTAGAACTTTTAATAATCGTTACACTTAATGGGATGTGATATATGCTTTGTAACTTTAGGTCTGGCTCCTCCTAGCAGAGTAAGGGAGGGTCAGGTGACAGATACATCCATTGAGCTGCTTTGGGATCCTGCACCAGGCCAGGATCACAGCTACGAGGTCATCTGTCTCAACTGTGAAAGCTCACAGAAGGTAAAAATACAACAACTAAAAAAGCTCCCAAAAATTCACCTGTTTAGGAAGCATATCAACAGAAGCCTTTATTTGATTTCCCCGACAACTTTTCAGTGTCTGGTTTGATAATTAAATCAGAAGTTTTCACACCCACTGAAATAAATTTCCTCAAGTGTTTCACTAATCAGAAGTAGCTTCAGGGGAGACTTATGGTAAACAATAATTGGCATGTTTTTAATGTATTCAGTATAAATATATACAATTATAATAAGGGTCTTGGTCAGCTTTGCTGGTTATCTGATTTGTGTGCTGCAGGTGCAGAAGGTGTTGAGTCAGAGTGCAGTATTTTCAGGTCTTACTCCAGGCTCGCTTTACCGATTCGAAGTACGGACAGAGAAGCAGTCCTTTACTGACAGTTCACCAGTTACGATTAATATCACTGCAGGTAAATACAGACACACAAGTACAAGCACGTCTCTGTCTCTCTTTCCTAATAACTATCACTTTCTGCTGTGCCAGCTTCCAGCCCAGTGGAGGTCTCTCTTGTCAATAAAACCACATCATCCATATGCATTAGTTGGAGTATGTTGAGGGGATTGGTGACTACACTCATCCTGTCGATCAAAAACAGAACAAGCACTCAGGAGCGGATCACATCTTATCAGGAGCCCAGGTCAGTCTCCGTTCTTCTCAGTCAGTACATAAATTACTGCGGGTTTATGAGCCTGGCGTTTCAATCATCAGATCGAAACTACTTAAAAACACCGAGTGCTAAAGCTGAGTGTGTGTACACAGATTATTCTGCTTCAAGTGCCTCGCTTCTGGAAGCCAGTACACAGTTGAAGTTATTACCATCAGTGGGGACAGAAGAAGTAAACCTGCTACTATGACCCTCTGTACTAGTAAGTGTTCAATCGAATAATGTTGATGAAGTACAAAATAGATGAGCGCAAATAAATTCAAATGTATTCAGAAATAGCACGCATTAGATAAAGAAGAGAAGCAAAATTACTTCTATCTGCATTTGTTAAGGTTCACTTCAAAGGTAGACCTGAATGCAGACAGAGTAAAATCAAGAGTGAACTTTATCTAAAAACTGATCATCAGAGTCTATAAAAACAGCAAAACACACAATAGACAGCCAAACAGAGCAGAAGGCCGGACTATATTTACACTGAAGACTAACAGGGCATCGCCGATGGAAGAGGAATGAAGCACAGGCAAGTAATCAAGACAGTCAGACTGGAAGTAAAACACAAAACAAGACACCATAGAAAACCAACTATCAAAGTAAAGCAGGAAACAATCCAAAAGAGATGGAGACAACAAGACTCAGACTAACATAAAGGCGTAAACACAGAAACTAAACCCACATAGCAAGCAGGCCCGGCCCAGATCTGGTATCAAGCCGGCACTGCTGGCGGACTTCTGGCATGATAAGACATATGTCATCCAGATATGGGCCAGGCCTGACATAGATGGCACTGTCTACGTGATGGCATGCCATATCTGGCTCGATTGTGGTTTGGTTTATGTGGCCCAGGCCCATAGAAAACAGGTCTGGCCCAGATCTGGCACCAAGCTGGCACTTCTGACTGTCTGGTTTCATGGCAGAGTGTATGTCAACCAGATGTGGGCCAGATCTGGAAATAATGGAACTATTTATGTTCCTATTTTAGTTAGAAGACCCAAATGCCATGTTGCAATACTATACTGCTATGGTAGCCAATGTTTCAAATACAGATTTGACAGGTTTGTGAGTGTACACTTTATCCAAAACCTAGTAACGGTTTAGTCATCTCTGCCAGTGGGTGGCTGTAGCTCAGGAGGTAGAGTGGGTCACCTACTGATCGGAAGGTTAGTGGTTCGATCCCTGGTTTCTCTAGTTTGCATGTCAAGAGTGTGAATGTGTATCAGTGTAGTTAGAAAGCACTCAGTTAAGAAGAGTGTGTGTGATAGGGTGAATGTGGCATGTTGGATAGACCACTTTGAGTAATCTGGGAGACTAGAAAAGCATTATATAAGAATCAATCCGTTCACTGTCTGAACAGAGTTTCGTCTGTTATTTTTGCACTGTTTTGCATGTTCTGGCACATGTTGTTATTACATGCCTTGATTAAGGTATGCATTAGGCTGACATCTGGGGCCAGAGCTGAAACTCAATTTCAGTTAGTTAATTATCAGTTTAACAAAACATTATCACAACAATCTAATTCATCATTAGAACAACCCTAAAGCAGAAGCAGGAAACATAAACTTAATAATGTCACAAAAACTCGAAATTACTAAAACAACCGCAAAATCAAAACTGAATACAACAGAAAACAGCAACTCAGAATAATCACAAAACCACACGACAATAACAGCATTTCTACAGCAAATTTGGGTAAAACTGTGTAAAAATTAAACATTTTGAAATCGCTGTGTTACAGCAACCAATGCATCAAAAATGATTTAGCTCATTAAAGTAAAATAAATTCATACAAAACAAAATATATTGGAAAGGTAAAAAAAAATATACTAAGCAATGGAACAAGGAACTTAAACCAATAAAAATATCCAAAAAAGTACAGAAAATATATTTAATAATGTAATACTATAATCAGTTATGTTGCATATAGAATTAGGTCCATAATTTGCTGGACAAAGATACATTTTTTTTGTAGCTTTGTCTCTGTATACCATTAAAGTGGATTATAAATAAAGTCAAGATGTGATTGAAGTACAGACTCTGAGCTTTCATTCAAGAGGTTTAACAAAAGCACTGCATTAATTGTTTTGGAATTACAGACATTTTTATACATAGTCCCCATTTTTCAATCACCAGTCTGTAATAATTAACCATTATAATGCTTATTAGCTACAGTAAACATTAAAGTAATTGATACTTTTGGTAAATTTAGCCCATCTTTTGATTGCCTTGTGTTCAAATGCATGACTTTTACTTTTAAAAGACTGTTTTTATACTGCAGTATTGCTACTTGCACTAGAGTCTCAATACACCCTCCACCACTGGTGCTCGGTCGTATCCAGTGTCGCCCCCTGCTGGTTTAGAATGAACTGAACCAGTAAAGAACACAGAAAGTTTAACTTTTTAGGTGTGAGTATGTGGTGTCAAATGCTAACAAGCACCTTGTCTCAAGTTCCTGAGGTGCCACAGGAAGTGACTCTTTCAGAAAACGCAGTGACGTCTGTGTCTGTCACCTGGAGACCGCCACCAGGACAGGTGATGCAGTACAAGGTAAGACATGCACAGCAATGCACAAGTCCAGAGGTAGAGGCAGTACGAGATGCCATGGTATATTGGTATACTGATTCATACCCCCAAAATATTGATTGATATGATTGATAGATAAAAGTACATCACCTGGGTCAGGTTCTACACTCACCCGTTGTTACTAAGCAACTGCTGTTGGCACGCCACGGATTTGGTTACTTCAGAGAAATATGACCTCCACAGAGCTACATCCAGGAAGAATGACCAAGCACATTGCCGACACACAACAAAAGTGCTCACTGAGTTATTATTTAAAGCAGAAAATATGAGCAATATTTAAAATGTTGAATAAAAATAGACAGAAATATAATCTGTTATATTAGTTGTTTTTTGTTTTTTTTCTCAGCTTCTTTTTGGCCTGCTGTCTGTAGACAGGAAGTCATGGACCGAGGTGCTTGTCCAAGGCACAAGTTGTGAGGTGAAGGATCTGATCCCCGGATCAGATTATGGGGTTAGCGTTCAGAGCGTACTGGGCTCAGACTCCAGTCATGCGGTCCACAAAAGGTTCAGCACACGTGAGTGACGCAAAAGCATCTAGAAACAGAGACGCACCGAAACAAGAGCACTTTCCAAAACAAGAGGCAAAAATTCTAAATTGTGTTTCAGGCCCAGCAGGAATACACCATCTCTATTTAGATCACCTGACCTCTTCTTCTGCGTCTGTGAGCTGGGACAGTACACATGGAGAGTTTGACTTCCACCGAGTGACTGTGACCAACACTTTAGTCACGTCCACACTCACCATACCCAAGGAGAAGCAGGTTGCTGTGGTTACAGGGTTGCTGGGTGGCTGCAGCTACAACGTGACTGTTGAAAGAGTGAAAGGAGTGACAGCAGGACGCTCTGCGTTTCTGACTGTAACTACAGGTAAATGATATCACAAATGATGCTGGTCAGCACCTCCACCCCGTTCTTATCACCAGCCTTGATCATGTCTTCATAAATGTTAGAAACTCTCTGCTAACATTGTTTTTCCCTTTCATGTTCTTCTTGAGTGCCAGCCCCTGTGCAAGGATTACATATCACAAACCTATCTGCATGTGCCTTCTCGTTGCGTTGGGAACAGGCAGTAGGGTGTGTGGATCATTACCAAGTAAATCTGCTACCAAACCAAGGAAATATCACCATGCACCCCGCACGTGACGGATACATTCAGGTACACACATACTTAGTTAGACGCATACTGTTTAAAGGTTAAGTTAAGAAATGTACCATAATTGTAGACGCTGGGACAACAAGCGTGTAAAAAGTTCACCTAAGTATCATCAAAGCCTTTGTCATTTCACCAAAGCAGTGTTTGAGTAAAAGGAACAAACTCAGAGTTGCAGTAGTGTTGTAATATTAAAGTGAAAAAAGTACACACACATACACACATAGATCTCTTGACCAGTCACATTCCGGCTTCTACCGGCAGCCAGGTGTCAGTTACCCCCCAAAATGTAACCTGACACACCTCAAACCACACACATAGACAGTACAGAGAGTTGAGTAATAGATCTCATTATTTGTTAAGTTGCCCTCTTGAGCTCAACCCTGAATCATTCATTTGCTTAAGCAGCTCTCCTGGAGGGAGAGACCAGTGGGAGACTGTTAGCCTTGTGCTAATGAAAGGACCCACTGCCCTTCCTTGTAAAATTCCAAACATTTTGGACTACCTCAAGAGCAGGATCTTTCAGTATTTAATGCCTGGATGACTAACCCTGTAACCTTCATTAATGCCATTAACCAGCAGCTTCTAGACTCGGAGTCATCCCTGTCCGGCTCACTGGATTACCTGTAGCCCACTGCTAACATTTGTGCACTAATTCTGGAAACAGGTATACTGGTGAGGCCTCTAACCTGCTGTGACTAAACTAAAGCTAACTCGAAAACCCAGCATGGCCTTCTTCTCAGACATCCTACTGCTCACACTGTGCCTGGGCCAGGTGCATTCACAGGTAAGAATTAGACAATGGTTACATGGCTCTGGTGCACACAGTTATTTCTAAACTGCGCACATAGATATGTTATGTATGTGTAACAGTAATACACTAACCATTCAGAGTCACGTTTTAGCTTTACAAATGAATGCACATGCAGTAAGATCAATTTTAAAGCACCCTTTCTTACCGTGTCTGAGTGTTTAGTCATTTTTCTGAAAGGTAACACACTATCCAACACCTTGATGTCACAGATGCTACAACATGCACTGAAGCAAAAAAGCAGTGATGCGGGAAGCAGAGCTCGTCTGTCTCACAGATGTTAAAATGCAAACAAGTGCAACCACAAGCTGTCATCCATTCACTAATACCCACCTTCAAATTGATTTAGATGGATGAGGAGAGGTCTGGTAATTCTGTCATAGGCAGCATAATGGAGTAAAATAATGGAGTGAAAATTGCATGTATTTTGTCATTTAGATGAATATTACTGCAAAAAAACTGAAGAAAAAAGACAATAAAAGACAAATGAAAAGACAATAAAGGGATTACTGCTGCATGTGTTGTCTAAAAATGTTTAAGCAATTTTTCAGCTGTCTATAATTTTAAGCAATAATGATTTTGCATAAAATCCAGTTTAAAATCCATCAAACAAAAATACATTTAGGTTTTAAAAGAGAAATAATTGGGAAGTAGCACGTTACATTGCTGATGAGCAAGTAGATTTATTTATTTTTCTGCTCCCACAGGCCGATGTGGTAAATGTCAGCCCCAAGACACAATACACTGTAACAGTCACAGCAGCCTCCTCCTCGAACATCAGCCGTGGAGTCAGCCGCATGATCAACATGAATGGGAGCGGTAAGACACACACACACAGTTTGGTGTTGTTTGTGTACGTTTTGTTTTTTCAGATGTTAAAGCACCATCAGGAACTCGTTTTGTATTTGCTCACTGTATATATATATATTACACACACACATACACACTGAGGAAAAGGGATTGGCACAGTGGAGGTGTGTGTATAAATGTGTGTGTGTGCCTACTTTGCTGTTTAATTCCTTTTAGGTAACTTAAGCCTGGGTTTTTGAACCACAGGATGAATGGGTCTGCAGTGAATGTCAGTGAAATGCCACTGCTGTGTGAAGCCTTATTCATCAGGGTTCAGCCTAAAACACCCTTCATGCAGACCCAACACACACACACCCACACACACTCAGAGGATCAGTCTACAACAGATAGCAACACCATTCTTCAGACGACACAGTAGTCTGTCGGGTAGATAGTACAAAAGTTATTAATCAAAACAAGTGTACTGAGTTTGTTTTGTTGGTGATGTTTTACACAGGAGAAGCCGAGGGGATTAGATAAGAGATTACATATTTGAGCCCACTGAGGCGCCAGTTGGCTCAAGTACAGATGATTAACAGACATGTAATATACAGCTATTTGTGTAATTTTTAGATATTTTTACTTTACTTGTGTTCTGCTTATGTTTACATCATCTATCTCCTTCACACGGCTGCCCTCATCTTCATCAGTTCCTGGTCCACCTTCAGGCCTAGAGGGAGAAGCTGTCGGCTCTAATGGCATCCTGCTTTCCTGGAATATACTGTCTAATGCCAAAGATATAGATGGATATGTCATAAGGTAGTTTTTCAAGATCTTCTTTGGAAAACTGTCTAAGATACATACACTATCATAGTTTAGTATAGTCAAAAGTTTTGATCTCACATCTTATGTAAAAGTGCAGTATAATCAGCAACATGTACTAAACAAGTGCTAAATACTTATTGATCTATCTATATATCTTCTATGTAGTTTTTCTGTCACGTTTACACATGTTGCCAAAAGGGATGTCGCAGAATACCTTCTGCTGGACAACCTATACAACATCAACAATGATCACTTCTTCACTTTTACAATTTTCATTTATTGACCGTTATAAATGCAGATGCCAATATTAGCAGCAAATAGCCAGAAATTGGCATTTGAGGTGTTCGAGATACATGTCTACAGTACAACCTGGCTTTTTTGTGCAAAAATGGTTTGAAATACTTTCCTAGGGATTATTTTTAATGTTAAAAATATATTACAACAAGACCTTATTACTATATGTTAAAAATTCAAAGATCAGCACAGAGCTAGTTACCAGTTTTTGGATTAATGTAGATCAGTGAAATATTCACCTCATGAAGCAGCCGTATAGCTGGTTCCATAGAAGAGGGGCCTGAAAACTGAAGGCTCTGCCTCCTGTTGTACTTTTAAATAATCTAGGAACAACAGGTAAACCTGCAGTGCGAGAGCAAAGTGGGTTGATACGGCACTATAAGGTCAATAAGATAAGTAAACAAGAAATATTAAGTGTAGTTGAGTACAGTTCGACAGTTTTGCATCTGACCATATATTGTATTTTCATTCAGTTGCATAAATTTCATAAGTGTGAAGTTGAGATATGATGATCTTAACTACCTGGTTTCTTACTGCAGGTACAAGGAGGTGTGTCCTTATCCTGACCCCGCTTTCACACAGGTGACAAAATACCTGGATATACCAGAGACCCTGATCACTGACTTTACTTCAGGATCTACCTACCACATTCAGGTAGAATATAATAGTCAGAATTAAATTAAGTTTACAGTCAGATTGTTTGGTGAATTCACTATAAACAATAAAACAAAATAAAACTCATTCTCGGGAACTGCTCCAACTTACCTGTTTTGACTACAAAGCCGTGGCCCAAAGGAGCTACAGTGGCAGGGGTTCAAGTCTGCTCCACACCATTTCTTTCGTCTCTTTCCCCCTTTACCTGTCTAGTCTCTGGAGTCTTATCAAATAAAGGCTGACCTAGCAAATTTTGTTTAAAAAGTCCCAGATTGAATCAAAACAGAACAAGCTGTCCTGCAGGGATACTGCACATAAAAGAGCTTTTGAATATGAGTTTTTATTATGTTAAAATGAATTGATTAATAGATATACTTCTGGGAACTGTGATCATTGTCCCTCTTAACAGACCTCCTTGAAACTGCCCCCCTCCCAGCATGTGAGTGTGTAACTATGTGACAGAGGATCAGATTATTCTGTTGATCTGGCTGAATACTGGTAATTGATCCTGATTGCATTATTAAACAGGTAAACAGATCTATGGATGAGTCTTGGCTCTTTCCACTATCTGTTGTCAGTGAGCTTGAATGCGATCATGCTTAAAGGTTTTCAGAATTCATTAACCCGCTATGACCTTCACACAAATGGACGTGACACACTTACAGATTATAGCTGCACATACTGCATTTATCTGTGTGTGTTTGCACGTATAATGTTACTAAATTTTACCTCTGAGTTTGCTAGACCTCTAGACCCTACGCACAGCTGAGCCCATAAGCAAATTCGTATTTCTTCCTCAGCCTGTAATAGCCCTTATACTCTTGTCACCAAGTGTATAAGGGCTATTATTTCCCCACAGATTTCTCAATAAACAAATAGAAAAAGCATTTGTGCCACAGATTAGCGTTTTAATACTCACATATCTATATTATTGCTAATATATATTGTAATATATCTATATCACTAAAGCACTTCTGGATGGATGCAAACTGCATTTCGTTGCCCTGTACCTGTGCATGTGCAATGACAATAAAGTTGAATTCTATTCTATTCTATTCTAATGAAAGCTGCATTGTTGCACTGTATTTTTACAAGGGCAAAAACCTCTTCTGCTCTGTCTTTTTCAACAGTAATTCCTCAAAGTAAAGCCCATTGAGTTTTTCTCTAAAGCTGAATATGAGATAGTTTTTCCTCAGCTTACCTATTTCTGATGTGAAGCTGAAAGCATTCAGTTTAGAAAGGCACGGATACAGCCATTTGTCATGTTGGCATAAAGAATGGAAGTCGAATAATAAAGAACAATCTTGCATGTAGGCAAGTGGTAAACAGAAAAAGTGAAAAAAAACAAAAAACAACTGGAACCCATTTGATGTGTAAGGAACTGACAGAGAACAACGGCGTGATTTCAGATATGAATAAAGGAGGAAGGTTTAGTCAAGAACAGGTGAAGCAGGTGTGAGAGTTAGGTGACAGGAAACACTGAGAAAATCTGAGGACATGAGGGTTATGTTTAGCTCACCTGTATTGTAGTGTTGCACCTAGATCAACTGATCCATTATGTCCATTGCTTGTTTAATTATTCTGGGGTTACCCTGTATGTGCTTGGCTGCTGATTGGATGACACTGACACGAACCAGAGAAACGCCTGCAGCGCCCCACTGCTAACCGTTTCGTGGCAACAAGGTAGAAACAAATAGCTGAACGGCGCGCGCTGTTTTCTGATCTCAGGCAGGAACGAAATACATTTTTTCTTTGTTCTTTTTTAAGATAACATGTCAGTTCCCATACTACTCCAGTACAAAACTAAAATCCATTTAAGTGACTCCACAGTTGACCTGATAAATTGCTATTTAATTTTGATCCAACCTTAAATTACTGGAAAAAATTCAAAGACTTGAGACTGTGTTGTGATCTGTTTACATCTACGCTATATAATGAGATATATTTTTGTAGAATATATATCTCTGGGATCTCTGAATAAACTCTGCTACGGCAGCTTGTTCCAGCAGCCTGAGATTAGCACATGACTGGGAGATGATAACTGACAGGAACATGAATTAATCATTATGCCTACCAACACTTCCTCTCTCTCTCTCTGTTTCTCTTTAGGTAGCAGCTATATCTCCATTTGGAGTAGGAGCATTCAGCAAATCTTTATACATAAAGACAGCAGAGTCCCGTGGGTATTCATGCACAAGCACACAGCCTTGCACTCCGATCCAAGCGTCTCAACATCATAAAAAAATAACATGTGCATGTATATTTCACTGAATTTGCATGTGTATTCACATCCTGCAGCCCCTGGCCTGGTGACCAATCTCACAGCGTATGCTCATAACCACACCTTCGTCGTCCTTACCTGGTTCTTGCCACACCGCATCAATGGCCTCATCACAAAGTTCGCCGTCAAGGCCAAATTTGCTCGTACTGGGCAGATTGTCCGTTTGCTGGAGGTCAATGCAGTGGACATCATGACTGTAGCCCTGCCTCACTGCAATGTACTGTGTTTTTCCTTCACCCTCCTTCTAAACTGTGCTGTTATTGCCAAGTGTTTTTGTTCTATACTACTTTCCTGTCAAGATGATAAATAGCTCAAATGCACAAGGCCGACCGTCTTTTCTCTTTCCTTTTTTTCTTAAATGCACTCTCTCTTTTTATCCCGCATGATTTCATGTGTCTAGGATGCAGCCGATATCCTGTCCAGTGCGACTCTCAGTCCCTTGGAGATAACAGCATCATCGCCACCCATCACCCTCTCTGCTGTGCCCCCTGCAGCCTCTTGGAACGTACCCATATCAGTAGGAGTTGATCAGCTACGACCTTATATTGCCTATCTATTTGAGGTGTCCGCCTTCACCTCTGAAGGAGAGGGACAGGTAGCCTCCACTATGGTTCGCATGCCAGAATCAGGTGTGGAAAAAGAAGCGTGCAAACACTTTAGCACTAATTAAGCTCGTATTCATATTAGCACTGAGGTATGAAAACAAATATTCCTGCTTGTGCAGCTCCAGAAGACCCGCCACAAAACTTCTCTGTATTCAGCATGACGTCTCGATCATTCTCTGTGTCCTGGAGCCCTCCCAGCATCACGACAGGAAAGTTCTCCTACGTACTCTACCTTCATGGACCCACAGGTGGATAAATGTTGACTCAGAGCAAACACAGCTACATGCACACATAATACACGCAAAAATCAATGCAGTTTTAAATTTTGTTCTGTTTTTTTTTAAAGGTTTTATGTATGAGAACAGCACAGGAGATACCCGTTTTGCTTTTACCGGTTTGAAACCCTACACGAGGTACATAGTAGACGTCCGAGCAAAAGCAGCTGGTGAGGTGGGTCCTGCAGCGACGGGAGACATCGTTACACCTGCGGAAGGTGAGGCAGTTACAAGATTGAAGTATAAATGAAAAAGTTCAGTTTAGTTAGTTTAGTGTAGTTTCACTTTTAATACAGACGCACACATTGGTAGCAAATAAAATAAATACATACAAAATACAAGAGCAAATTTAGTTTTTGTGCTTCTGTTTATCTATGTGCGTGTGTGTGTTTGTGAGGATAGCACCCAGTGCAGTGCAGCACCTGATGGCAATTGCTGAGGATTCAGTTTCAATTCGTGTAAGTTGGAAAAGCCCTGCCCAGCCCAACGGTCCCATAATCCAATACAGACTTCTGGTGCTGTTTGAGGAAACTCTGCTCCAGAACATCACGATGACAGCAGTAAGCCAGATGATATTATCTCTACCGCTCTATGCTTCCAGCTTAAAAAACACAGTTAAAGACATGTGATATGTTGCTGTGTCATGAATACTTGTACAATCCATTACAGCTGATGATACACTGTCGTCGTTTTACGGTCGGATGTAAGACCACTACACTCTCAAAGATCAATATGGTTCAGCAACACTCTGCAATAGTCTACAGTGGATTATCGGCTTTTTTAAACCACTAGTCTGGTGGATTACAATGGACTGTGTGCTGCTGTATCCTATTATAGGAATAATTAAAAAAAAAAACACCTACTTTATATCGGAGCCCCTTTAATAATGAGTGCTATCTACTGATGCTTACTGATTTTATTAGAAATCACATTAAGGGATGATGAGTCTCATATATCCATATATAAGGTGTTTTTTTTGTCTCCTTTCAGAATACAACTGGTTTTTATGAAAATGAAACACGTCCACCTGATGTCCATAACAGTTCAAAGAGGCATAAAAGAACTGCTGAGCTTGGTCTGATCACATCTCCACCAACTTTTACAGCTACTATTTCAGACCGCACGCTGCACACTAGTGCTACTGCTTCCAGTTTCACACACTCTGGACTTAGAAGCACTGATTACATCACTAACACGAATGCTCAGCCAACCACTTACCCCATGGCCACCAACAGGCCCAGCCCTGATTATGACACTGCCTCACGCTCTGACAACCCAAATATGCAGTCTTCTGACTCTGCAGTCTCTGGAACGTCTGCACTTTCTCTTACCTCTGTGCCATCTGTTACACTTCCACCCTGGCTTACGAAGCAATTACATGCCGGGGAAGTGACCTCAGGCTCTGCCCCCTTGGCCCTGACCCCAGGCCAGCTTCGCTTGTCTACAATTGATGCTTCAATTACAGAACACTTTTCAACACGCAGCGGTGCTGTGTCTGGTACCACAGGTGGGAGAGCTAACTGTAAACACTGCATTTTTTTAACTTTGCTTTGCTTTGCTTCGCTTTAACCAGAATTATTATTAAAAAAAAACCCTTGACTATTCATAAATCCTCTGTGCATGTGTCTGCATGAATCTGCAGGGGTAACAGTGAGACAGGAGGTAATGGACGTTCTGTCTGAGGAGTTGTCCTACTTGGTGTCAGATCTAGTTCCCTTCACTGAGTATACATTCAGGGTCACTGCTTCCACCACTGTAGGAGAGGGCCCTGCTGCAAATATCACAGAGAAGACCAGGGAGCAGGGTGGGTGCTTATGGTACACGTTTAATAATTGTAATAAATATTAACAAGAAAAAATGTTAATAGAGCTGTTAAAGGTGCCCAATTTTAACATCTTGTGCGTCTGTATCTTTTAGTTCCTAGCTCCGTGCTTGAGGTATCCTATCAGAATATCAGCTCTACCTCCATTCTAGTGAGCTGGACCCCACCCATCAATCCCAATGGGCGGATCACACATTACACTGTTTATGGTCTCAAACTGCCCAGTAATCAAGGCCTGAAATGGGTTACTAACACTACCAGCATATTGATAACAGGTAGCGTCTTCATTCTCTTCAGCTGACATTTTCTTAAGCCGTTAAGTATAACTGCCACTACAATGTAAAGTATCACTTTTCCCTCTTGTTATGTATAGATCTGGACAAGTACACTCCTTATAAGCTTCGTGTAGCTGCATCCACAGTTGTGGGGGAGAGCTCACTTTCTGAGGAAGATGACATTTTTGTTTTCACTTTAGAGGATGGTACGTGTTGGACTTTTGAATTTATACATTCACAAATACAAGATGCCATCATACATTTCTGTAACTTTTCCCATAAAAATAAAAATCCTTACCTGAATACAATTTGGCCGATATCTCCTTCAAGGTCTTCCTGTAGAGCTGCTACTTTTCAGTCAGTCCCTCGAGGGCCCGTTCCTGACCACTTGGCATAAATTGAAAAAACAAAACAAAACTGCATTTTAAAAAATAAAATGTGCGATGAATGTAGAATAAAAAAAACAACAACAGATTTCTCTTGCTTGTGCTTCTGAACTCTCATTAACTGCTCATTCAGTTTGATGCAGAAGCTCATTCCTGCTCTCACAGCAAGTTTGAGGCAGACGTGTGAATGCAGCCGAACTGGAAGCATTCAGGAGGTGCACAAGGAAATGAGCTTGAATGGAGGGTCGGCCAAATTTAAGTCAAGAATTTATTATTTTTGCTGGTTGCAAAACTTTAGGATCGTGCTGCCTGTATGTGCAAATGCAAAAATCTAAACTTTGTCTGAATTCTGTTTATAATGCTTGGATCAACTATATGTTATCAATGATTAATGAATATCCAGTGTTAAGTTTTTTAAATTAATTAATCATGAGCTTTGCATAATAACTATTACTGTATTCTTTATAAATTGCTTGAAAATGTAACTTTTTTATTAACTACCTACTGCAAATACTGACAAGTTCTCTGTTTTTTTTCTTCTCCCTCTTAGAGCCCGACTCCCCTCCTGTAAACCTCACTGTGGTAAACACCACCCCCTCTACTGCCACAATAGCCTGGTCTGCACCAGAGAAAGCTAATGGGGCGATCCAGCAGTATGAGGTCCTGTATGAGAATGAATCCTACTCTGCGCTGGTGAACACGTCTTCTAACAAAGTCACCCTGTTCAGTCTGAAACCATTCTCCTTTTACAATGTGTCTGTGAGCGCGTACACGCGTTACGGAAATGGCAACCAGACATCAGACACTTTATACCTGTTATCTGGAGAAGATGGTGCGTTGAAGGATGTGCCCACCTTCACAGATACATTCATATGAAAGGCTTTAGAGTGAATACCAACTGTTTAACCAACACGTTATGATGTTTTATTCCTTCTCCAGTCCCGGGCAGTCCTCCATATGGGCTCTCCTATGAATCAGTTAGTCCCAGTGAGGTGAATGTGACGTGGATGCCTCCTCTGCTGCCTAACGGCGTCATTATTCACTACAGCTTAGAGATTTGGAACTCCAGTCACTACCTGAACCTGACCTCGCGAACCAACTACATCCACATCACGCATCTGAGGAAGTACGCACACTACCGCATCGTAGTTCAAGCACACACAAGAGTCGGAGCGGGAAACTACAGCAGCGAGCCGCTCAACATCACAACACTTGAGGATGGTGAGAGGGGCGTGAGTGACAAGAGGAAAAAATGGGGGTGGTGTGGGGGTTCTTTTCAGTTCCAGGACACTCCACCATTACATCATCACAGGCTGACAAGTTCGAAGGGCATCTGATTAAATCTGACTTTCCTCTAGTCTTTTCCTCCTCACGTCTCTGTTTCAGCTCATGCTAATGATGTTACATCACAGATATCCGATGCCACGTGACACTCGTGTTTTCCACCACGACTGGGAAGCACAAACAACAGATTCATTACAACTAATCAGTTTTTTTCTTTTCAGGGAAATGTTCTATTTTTTCTAGTGTCTTCCTGTGTGCCTTTTGAGTCCCTGATTTCCACAACGATAAATATTTTAGAAATTAATTTCCGTTTACTTGTAAGTTCACCACCAATGCAGGTTTGTGCTACGTTATTGGAAAGTCTTTCTCGTGCGTCTCAGCTCCAGGCACACCTCCTCAGTTTCTCCATGCCAGGAAGTTGTCAGACTATGAGGTAGAGTTATCATGGCAGCCACCACTCGAGGCCAATTCAGACATACTCTACTACATTGTCAGAGTCTGGTAAGGTTTTGAACTCTACTTCCATGTAATAACCTTAAAAGAAAACACAAATAATTCAGCATCTATGTGTTAGGAATGAAACGACTGACCTGCGGCAGAATGTGACAAAGACTTCGGTGGTTATTAACGTGGACTCAGAGAGTCACTACAATGCCTCTGTCTCCAGCTGGACCAGACTGGGGGATGGAGGAGTGCTGATCTACATCAGCTTTACCACAACTGATGCAGGTGCTGGATACATGTTATGCAATCTTTAAACATTATCGTGTTATCCTCACATAAAAAATAACATTTCCTCTTAAGTGATGTTTTATCGCACAACTTGAGTTTTTGTCCTTTTAAACTGTCTCCTTTCAGAGCCATTTGACCCCCCGCAGAATGTGACTGTTGTTAATACAGACGCCTCCTCTGTTACCTTGATGTGGTATCCACCCACTGAACCCAACGGGATCATTGTACACTACACTATTTACTACTCATTTAACAACACTGTGACTGCGAAGGTGAGACAAAAATACTGAAGACAGATTAATTGAGTCAATAAGTCGGATGAAAGGTGCTGAATGTAGTAATCACGGCAAAGTCCCAGATTCCTTTATAGCATTTTAGCTCCAGCACACACACACACACACACTCCCCCCGCACGACCCTGATAAGGACAGATTGAATGATAAGGAAAGAGAATGTATTTATGGGTTATTTTTTAGGTTGTCTGTCCATCCTTTTGCTCAAGCTCATAAACACATTGTCTCTTAAGTTTAACTTTATCTTTAATAGTTTTTTTTTTTTCAAAGTGTGGGGCTTACATCTGTAACCATTCATGTCACTGTGATGTTTTGGAGGGATGAACTGAATTTAGTGTTTAAAGGTCGCTGTAACCTCACAAAATATGTTTTTGGGGCCTAACGGGATAAAATAATGAAGTCAAGACATTTTCTTTTCAAAATATAAAGATATATTTTGAAAGATTTCTTCTTTTTCTTGTTCTTTTGGCTTGCCCATTTTGGAGTCGCAGCTGCAGATTAATCTGCCTCCATCTCACCTCATCACTAACAACCACCTCTGCCACGTCAGCCCTCTGCATGTCCTCTGTCACACATCCACAAAGCTTTTTTATGGTCTTCCTCTTTTCCTCCTGCCTCCTTTGTCCAGTATCCTTCTTCTGCACATGTCCAGACCATCTCAGCCTCAACTGCTCAGCTGTACCTCTGTTGTACTCATTTCTAATCAAGTCTCTTCTCATCACTTCGACTCTACCACCTCCAGCTTCACCTCCTGTCTTTTTGTCAGCACCGCTGTCTCCAAACCAACATCATAGCAGGTCTCACTAGCATGATGTAAACCTTTCCTTTCCCTCTTGCTGTTATCCTTTTGTCACACATCACCCTTGATACTCGTCTTCACTCTACCCTGCATACACACTTTTCTTCACCTTTCTTGCACACTGTCCATTACTTTGAATGGTTGACCTCAGGTATTTAAATCCATCCACCATCACTATTCATTTCCACCCGTCTCCCTCTCATTCACACATCACACATTATCTGTCTTGCTTCTAGTGACTCCCATTCCACTTCTTTCCAGTCCATAGCTCCACCTCTCCAGGCTCTCTTACACCTTCTCACTGCTCTTGTACTCTCAGATGTTTTAGGACACTATCAGTCACAAAAATTCACCCCAAGTTAGGCTACAAAAATGTTTAAGTAATATGTGTTTCATGGTATTTTTTAACAATTACATGAATTTGTCCTAGAATTTTAAAAAAATGTGAACTGAATGATAGCTGTGCTTACAGGTCATTCCACTGCCCATGTAAACAGTAGCCAAAAAGTGAAAAAATGCAGGGCAAACTTGCTTCCTGATGCAATGTATTGCACCTGATTTGTAACAGTATATATTTTGCATTTTTCAGGCTGTGAAATTAAGCCTGACACATCTTTTTCTCCACAGACAGTTCCTGTTTCAGACTTATATTCCCACACCTCTCCTGACTCACGTCTCTCCTACACTCTGACTGGGCTGATTGGGGGCAATAACTACACCTTCTGGATGGCATCCAGCACTGTGCAGGGTGATGGAGGGGTCCATTCCGAGCCCTTAATCCTGTTATTACCAGAGGACGGTCAGTCAGACACACGCACACACAAACGCAGTACAAACGAGGATAAAGAAAATACACATACACATAAAATACTACTCGGGAAGCTGGATAATAATTGCATGCGATGATTAAGAGTCTCACCGGAGGGCAGGTCTGCACTCTTTTTTTCAGAGCTCTTCAACTTGAAAAAAAATTACATAAAAACGCTGTGATTGAAAATAGCTTTCAGTATCCGTGAAAGGAGATAAAAAAAAATGACCACCTGTGACACTGCGCTTTGAAGACAGCCAGTTATGACAGCATGATGAAAAATGTTAGGGATTATAAAAAGGGAGGAACGCAGAAACACTTAAAATTTGTTGGCACAGAGATTCAACTGAGTTTGATGAGCTTTGAGGAAGTTCATATTAATTCACACTACAGTCCTTGAATTTGCATTTATGCATATGCAAATATTTTGTTGCATTTTAGCATTTTAGCCTTTTAAAGCTCTTTGTTTTTATGTGATTTTCAAAAAAAACGGTGCAGACAGCAACTACAGACTTATTCACAAACTGACTGCATTTTGGCACTTTTTGTTTTGTTCAATTTTGCTTGTCGTGTATTCTGTGCCTCTGAATAATCACTGCTCACACTGACTCTGTATCTCTGCCTATGCTCTAGCTGCTCCACTCTCAGCCAGTCGCCGGACCTCCAGGGCACCTTGTCTGTCCCGCACAGCTAAGCCCAGCAGGGGTTTACTCCCCTGGGCTCAGACCCTCACACACATCCGGCCCCTAACATCCACTCATTCATCTTGCAGATCTCTCTGTTTTTTTTCTGTCCTCTGTCTCCCCACCCCTTTTTTCTTTTTACTCTTTCTAGAGGACCTGACACCATAAGCAGGATGAGTATCACTTCATCTCTCTCCCTTTCATTCCTTAATTTTCAGTTTGTAAATTTCTTTTCTAAGAGCCTCTGTATTTCAAAATGAAGTCTTGTTAATCGTGCATTGTTTTGTGTATGTTTACTGTTTGATTTTGCTTTGTTCCTGTTTTCCTGTGCTGCCAAATTAATGTTATGCTGTATTGTTCTTGATGTGCTATTTCTTTGCTAATTACAATCACCCTGAAAGTTGATGATGATGATCATCATTGTGATGACTTCATTTTTAAGTCTCAGGGCATTGATTGATGCCCAATTTGATTCCGCACTCAAACGTAAACTCACAGTAAGGGCATAGAGTTTCAATCACTCGTGCCAGTGGAGATTAATAATAGTAACACTATTCTTCTTGTCTCATTCTTTAGTGCCAGGTGACTCGGTCCAAAACTTGACGGCACAGATCTTCAGCTCCACGGTAATCATAGTGAGCTGGGACCCTCCTCTGGAGCCAAACGGACGCCCCTACTACCTGCTCACCTTACAGGAGGCAGGCATCGTTCCAAACATCTCCAACCAAAGGGCTCCAGCTGTCAACAAGACCATAAAGCACACCACAACTGACAACATCTTCCTGTTCACCAAACTCAGGAAATATTTCCCTTATGTGCTGACTGTTACCCCAGCAACTACTGCTGGCCCTGCCTACAACCATACAAGCACAATGTACCTGAGAACGGATGATGACAGTGAGTTTATTCACAGATATTCACCCATGCAATATGTCTTTATGCATTTGTTGTGGCACTGACATATGTGGGGGCTTGTTTCCCCTTAGTTCCTAGTTCTGCTCCGTTGTTGGTGTCCACCAAGAACCTGTCTTCGTCTTCCATCGGTGTGGTCTGGCAACGCCCTCTGGAGGCCAATGGGGAGATAACAGAGTATACCCTGATTCTTGTTGGCCTGGAGGGCACCAACACAACACATACCCCCAACACCTCGTTCGTCCTCACTAACCTACTTCCATACACAGCTTACAATCTCACGATTACGGCCGCAACTCGTAAAGGCTCGGGGCCTAGTCTGCTGCTGCAGCTGCACAGCGATGAAAGTGGTTAGTTTGAAAGAAGAGTTTAAATGATTATAGTGGGATGGCAGAAACTTAATATTCTCTTTTCTATCTGCCCAACTTTATGATCCAGGTCCCACCTCTCCTCCCCGTAACCTGACTATATATAACCACACGGCAGTCTCTGTGTGGCTGAGCTGGGAGCCTCCTCTAGAGCCCAACGGAGTGGTGATAAAGTACGGATTTCGGATCCAAGACCTCATCACACAAACCGTCACACATCGGGTACTGTTAATTTCACACACTGAAAGCAGCCTCACAACAACAATAACACACACCTACACATACTCCAAGGACCCACTCAGTAAGAGTACACATGGGCGGGAGCTAATTTCACACTCCAGATGCTACTGAGCAATAACATGATACTTAAACTCACCATCACATATGTGCTGATATAGACATATTATCCACTCCAGCAGTCAGATTTAATATCGTATGTATTTCCTGTTTGTTTGTTTGTTTGTCTGGGAACAAATGCAGAATTCCTCTGGTTCATCAACCACAGAGTATCTCTCAGGCTTCAAGCCCCACAGCTCCTATGAAATCAGTGTGAACAGTTTCACCAGAGTGGGCCATGGGAATCAGTTCAGCAGCCCTGTGTCCTTCACAACCAATGAGTCAGGTAAAATATACACTGTATACAAACAAGGGACACATGTAAACACAGATATAGGTTTCCTTTCTCAATTAAAACTTTGGAATGTTTTTTTGGGATGATAAGATTTGTATCAGGATGCCAAGTGGAGTGTGACTGTAGAAGTAGCAAAAAGAAAATGAGGCCATACAGCAAGGCTTTCAGTAGGCCTTGGGGCAATTCTGGCAACCCGTTAGGCGACTCAGGAAGGGGACCCAGCTTCTTGTATACAGTGGTGATGGAGTGCTGCTAACCTTGCCTGCGGATAGTCAGGAAGTAGAAAGAATGCTTTAAGGACCTTCTCAATCTCAGTGACACACTGTAGTGGAAGCAGAGTCTAGTGACTTGCCCATCACTGTGGCTGAGGCCACTGAAGTATTCAAAAACTGTCCAGTGTGGCCACTGGACAGTTTTTGACTACTTCAGCCCCTGGATGGATGTAATTCGTCCTGGATGTTGTAAGGCTGTCTTGGTTGACATTGCCTCTGCAGCATCACATGGATGTTAGACACAGTGCCTCTGGATTGGCAGATCAGGGTGGTGGTCCTTAGTTTCAAAAGGAATACATTCCTCAGTCTCTCACCAAAGGTCTAAGTCAGAGAGCTGAAGAGGAGACTCTGTCCAGTAGCTCATTGCCTTTACAACCAGGACTCCTCTTTCTTACCAATTCTGTTTATAACTTTCATGAAAGGGATGGATAGAAATTCTGGAAATGGCCAAATTGCAAAGGGTTTCCACTTTATTGGCCTCAGACTTGCATCTCTGCTCTTTGCAGATGATGTGGTTCTTTGGGGCTCATCATGTGGGCCCCTCCAGCATGCTGTAAGATGGTTTGAAGCCAAGTGTGAAGCGGCTCTAATGAGAATCAGCAACTCTATGTCTGAGACCGTGGTAGTTAGCTGGAAAAGGGTGGAGTGCCTAGCGAGTCTGGGACTCCACCCCAAGTGGCGGAGTTTAAGTATCTCAGGGTCCTGTTCACAAGTGAGGAGAGAGTGTATAGTTGATCTACATTCCTACCATTACTTATGGTCATGAGCTCTGGGTAGTGAACAAAAGAATAAAGCCCTGGATTCATCAGATGGCATCTTAAGAACAGCTTTCGGGCTTTAAATCTGTAGGATTTTCTTTACTTTTTGGGGCCAAGGACCACTTACGGGGAAGAAAACATTTCCAAGACCCCTGGTTATGGATCTTTGGGGTCTCTAGACCAGAACCTACGTCTAATGAAGTTAATGGGTTAAGCTGGAACAAGAATTCTGGCTATTCTACCAAACAGAAACTAAAATAATAAATGAAATGTGATAATTAGACAGGTTTGATTTGTTGTGTTGTGTCGTGTAGTGTCACTTTTTTTGGACCGAGTATGTTTCTAGATCTTTAATAGTGAAGAAAAAAGACGCAGTTAGTCAATACAGATATTTGCACGTTAGTAATAATTCAGTGTTCTGTCCAAAAACCTGCAACCTTTTTAAGTTCAATTAAATAATAAACAGTTAATTTTGTGAGTTCTTTAGTAAGAAAATCAACCGAAAGCTAAGATTTGGGTTAACAACATCACTGTCTCGTGTCTTTCTCTGTCTGCAGTGTCTGACGCTGTAGGGAATCTGTCTTGCTCAGGAGTGAGCTGGGATTCAATTCTTTTGTCTTGGGAAATTCCTGCCAATCCTAATGGGCAGATCATTTTTTATGAGATTCAATTGGAGGTAGACCAGCAATCCTATAAACATGAGGCCCATACACCAGAGCACACAGTGACTGGGCTGTCGCCAGACCAGGAATATGCTCTCTCTGTAGCTGCTGTAAACTCTGCAGGACCAGGAGACAGATTAAACTGTACAGCTTCCACCCTTTCAGAATCAGGTAGTCAAATCTTCTTGTACTGCATTTTACATAACCACCACAAGTGAATAATTGATTAAACCTTGTTGTCTCCTGACAGTTCCTGCTGCCCCTCGATTCCTCACCATCTCTCAGGTCACACCTAACAATGTGACACTTCGGTGGGCTCCACCACATTCTGTTCCAGGCCTGCTTAAAGAGTATCACATCGTTGCACAGCTGATTTCAGCTAACTGTGAACCAAGCATATCAGTTAAAGCTCAGTCAACCCCGAAGGACGACCTGGCCCTGCATTGCATTGAACATAATGTGACAGTGTCGATAAATGCTTCAGATGCAGAACAGAAACAAAGCTTCACAATCCATCCCGTGGCTAAATACAGACACTACCGCTTCAAAGTTGCTGCTGTGACCAACGCTGGAGTCGGAGACTATACACAGTGGAAATATAAACGCACCATGGCAGGAAGTAGGAATGACACTGACGATGTGACCTTTTTGTGTTGCCAGATAGCCAGAGAGATTTCCCGCTTAGTCAGACCTTCATGACCAATATTTGACAAATAATTACTTATTTGTTTTCAGACATACCAGCAAAATTACACAGCTTGTCTGATGTTTCATTAGCAACTTGAGCAAACACAGGCATGGTCAGTTGTTTTATTCTGAAAGATGTCTTTAGATGTTATATCATTATAGTTTAGCAGTGCGTAATTAAGTAGTAATTACCAAAATACTAAGGCTGTTGTAACATCATTATTACACGTGTTTGACAAATGAAAGAGAAAAAAGAAATAGAAGCTGAATAAGAAATTATACTGATATTTATTGGACTGCACATGTAATGAATCTATATGCCAATCTAAAAGACAACATATGATGACATCTAACAACTGCAAAACTACAGGAAAGGCATTTAAAGTGAGGTGGACCAAGTGATCCCTGCTAATCCCAAAGAATGATCAGTTAACACTAATGCAACAAAAGTACCTTTTTATTCATGTAAACATGTTAAGATTTAGCAATTAAAGTATTAAAATTGTTAGTCATGCCAATAATCTATAATACCTAATACATTTGCAATGACATGTCCTGCATTGCTGCAGTAATTTTATTATCTAATATGTTCCGGCCAAATTAAATACTCGACCTCCCCTGCCAAGTACAACTAATGTATGCAGGAAAGTCTTCAGCTCATTAATTCAGTATTTAGAACAAAGAAAAGATTAATTACCTTATCTTGTTTAGTCTTGTTTGATTCATATAACCGGAGCCACTCAGTTTTCAGTGTTTCTCTCATTTCCTTCCTCAGACCCCGATGCTCCTCCCCGTGACCTGAAAGTGACTTCCACCTCCAACAGCTTTCACATTGCGTGGGACGCTCCAGCTGTTCTCTCTGGACTGACTTCTTATCTTGTGCAGGTCATCTCGTTAGACTGTGTTTGTCACAAATATGAGCATGTCACCAATGAACTGTAGAACAAAGTTGGCTATTCTTAGAACAGCTCAACAGGCTATTATGTTGTTCAGGCTTTCTCAAAAAGCAGTAGCAATTTAAGTACAAGGCTATAAAAGCAATCCAGTATAACTTAATAACTTTTCTACATAATGTCCTGTAATGCCAGGTGGATGGTCCCGGGGTGAATATCTCAATAGTCAGGGCTCCAGGGGAGTTGATGACCATTGTTGTTACTAACTTGACGGCTTTCAGTCGTTACTCTGTGACTATCACTGCCTTCACTGGTGACTTGGAGCACGCTAGCAGTGATGGGAAAGCCATTGGACCCATTTACTTTCAAACAAAGGAGGAGGGTACGTCTTCACATTGTAGTGTCTGCACCACCTTCTGCCCACCTTTAGAGTTGACCAAATTAATACTGTTGTCTTGTATCTGACCCCAGAACCTAAAGACCCTCCAAAGAATGTGACAGTTTCAGTAATCCCAGAGGAAGTGCGTGCTGTGAAGTTGACCTTTAACCCTCCAGAGGAGCCCAATGGAAACATCACAGAATACATTGTATACATCTATGAGAAGGACCAGCTGGTCAGAAACATTAGCCTTAACATCATCCAAAAAGAGAATAACACGATGGATGCTGTAATAGAAGGGCTAAAGGGAGGACGGACCTACAGTTTACAGGTAAAAAACACACCGCTGTGTGAAGTGAATTCTTTTCTTTTCATTGCAAACTTGAGATTCGGTGTGTAAGTTCTCCATGTAAGAAAAACAATGTCCCCAAAAAATTATAAAACAAATATACAGTATTGTGCAAATGGTTCATCAGATGGCTCAGATTATCCAACATCATGGTTGTAGTGAAGTAAGTATACTTGCGACCAAAAGTGTCTTTTCATTCCCTTAGGTGCAGACTCATGTTGGCATACACCGCAGTTCTTCTAAAAGTTTTCCCTCCGATTCCTGGAAAATTCCCAGTGGAAAAATGTAACAGGCCTCGTAACTCACTGATAATGTACTCCCTGGCTATGAAACTGTGGGCTCTGTCTCTAAATAACTGCAGCTTCATCTCTAAATTGTAGCTGGAACTCTGAGCACTGGTGATAATTCTCGAAATGAAATTTGGATCAGCTTGAGATAGAAGTTGGTTCTTGCTCTGTAAGTTTGAGGTTGTAGGTGAAGTAAAAGCACAATTGGCCAGAACAAGGCTTCCATGGAGCAACTTAAAGCTTTAAGAGCAGTTCAAAGCTGCACAAGGAGACAACTGAAGGGGAAACTTCAGTTATAGAACTTTATGATCTCATCTCCTTTTACACAACACCAGCGCACCTATACTAGCCAAACAACCAAGCCTACCATCAACCAAAAGCTTGGACTTGTTAAACTTTTCAATGCTTTAGTTCCTTTCTGTGCTGGTCTTTCTTACTTTTGTATTCCCTTCTCTCTTGTGCTTGTCTGACTGCAGATTTCAGCAAAGAACGGGGCTGGCAAGAGCCCACTCAGCTCACGTGTCCTGATTACTACAGGGATCAAAGGTACAAGCCTGTCTGTCTTGTCTGTGCTCTGCAATGCTCCAGAGTCTTTCTTTCTTGATGCAGCAGTGCAGCATAGTGTGAGACAGAAAACTACCACTGCACAGTATTATTGCTCGGCATTCAGGGCCGCTCTGATACAGTAAATGTATCTTGGTAGTATTATTAGATGGGTGCTAATTATGCATTTATTCCAGCCTGTTTGTCGTGTTATATATGTAAATGTGGCAGATTAAAAGTACATCTTCTCACATAGACGCAACTTCTACGCACACACGTGTGCGTGTGTTTCTGGGTGTGCTCATGTGTGTGGTTGTGTGTGTGTGTGTGTGTGTTTCAGCCCCATCCAAGCCAACCCAAAAACCTCAGGCAATGCTGAGCTATGGAGGGGTTGCCATGGTTACCCACAGGAGTATCACCATCCACATGCCTGCATGTTTCTATAGTGACGACAATGGACCAATCACAAAAATTCAGGTCATCGTGGCCGAGTCAGGGGGTATGACTCTTAAAAAACATTGACAGCCATCACTTTTAGTTGGATACACTCGACTCGGGTGTCTGTCTTTGTATGTGTGTGTGTTTTAAATCAGAGTTTACACTATGTTACTTTGTCCCTACCTCAAAGAAAAAAGCAAGTCAAAACTTAAGCAGCTGAAATTTGACTTGGCCTCTTTGCACTTCTTCTCCTCTCTAACTTTTATCTTGCCACAGTGAAGGACAACAAGAACGTGACCAACTGGAAGAGCGCGTACTATGATCATCCCGCCCCTTACTTTACTGACTCAGGGTTCCCCAACCCCCCGTGCAGTGACTCAAGTATGAATGCACATCTCAGAGGTGTGTTTAGAGATGGTTGGTCACAGAGGTACAACCAAACTGCTGCAGAATATGTGATCGGCAAGAGCAATGACTGCACGGGCAACAACACTGAGTATTTCTGCAATGGACCTTTGAAGCCTAACTCTGTCTATGTGTGAGTGCGCCACAGACACAGTCAAATAGAAAAAACAAAACAACTTTTTTTTTATGTTTATTTTTGGTAAAAGCTAATGCAAAGTCTTGTGTGTTGTCTTATATTTACCAGGTTTAAGTTCAGAGCCACTAACGTCAACGGGGAATACACAGACTCTGAATACTCGGAGCATATCAAAACAGGTACTGCTGTACTAAGGAAAGGGGTAACCTGTGTGGCAAAGCCCTCTTCTTTTTTTGAATTAATGTTTATCATTCTGTGAATTCTTCTCTGTTAAGGAGTATGGGGAAATTTACTAATGCATCATTTTATTGTCAAATTAATTACCAATGCATGGGTTGCTTTATTGCCATTTCTGTGACCCTCCAGCTCCAGGCGATGGGCTGTTGACCAGAGAAGAGCAGATAATTCTGGGCGTTCTGCTCTCCTTCTTCTTGGCTGTGTTACTCATCATCATCATCTGTGGCTCAGTCAAGTAAAATGGCGATAGACACTCACTCATTTGCATATATTAATAGTCTTAATCGTGGCTAGTTGAGCATTACATCATTTGAAAACAAAACTTCACTCATTTTACACATGTATTTGTATCATTATTTACCTGTTTGATTTATTGACATGTCAGGATCCACCAGCGTAAAAAGGAAGGTGGGACGTATTCGCCCAGAGAGGCAGAGATCATAGAGACTAAGTGTAAGCTGGATCAGCTGATCGCCGTAGCAGATATGGAGCTAAAACAAGAAAAACTCAACCAGTAAGTTTGTGCTAGTTTTAATCTAAAAGCGTCACTTTGACGAATATAACATGCACATTTCAGGCAACTGAATTAGGGTGCGTACTACATGACTTCAGGCTTAATTTAGCTTCTCCAAACACGATCTTAAATCTCAGTCAACAAGACAAAAAATGCCTTTGCTGCAGCCAACTTGATGTGCGCTCCTGTCAGCACAAAATCTTCTAGTGTTGTAGAGTTTGTGCAGAAAATAGCAGCAGCACAGAGACACAATGCAGCACTAAAGTGGCTTTATAATTTATCTTCAGTTCTCTGCAGAACAGACAAGTCTTCCTGTCTCCTTTCTCCCACCATCCTCACAGACAAATTTAGCATCTAGCTTTACTGGGTTTTTTTTTTTGTCTTTGGCACAAACAAGAGTGCAGACACTAAGTGGTGCAAGCTGCTCTTCCTTTACAAGCTGCAATTTTGAATCTGGTGAGAATCAAACTCAGGTTTAGTTGTTGTTTATGATTTATGAGTGCCACCGATGGTTCGACTATAGCAGTAAACTTGAGGAAAAAAAATATGTACGTCAGTATAAACACTGGTTTATAATCTGATTCATTAATCAGCAGCTAATAGGTAGAGCAGATTGTCCACTAAGCAGAAATGTTACTGTATATACTATACTGCCAAATGCTTTGTAATAGTAGATCCTCTATATATATATATCTACACTGTTCCAAAAAATAGTAATGTCAAAGTATCTTACTGTATATTTTACAGTTTTGTACTGTCTTTCTAGAATATCATGAAATTTACATAAGTAGACTGTGATTTTACATGTCAAAGGTAAAATAACATAACATCACTGTAAACATAGTAAAACACACTTTACTTAGTATTTAGTATTTAGTATTTAGTATTAAATACTAAAAACACATTTTACTTGTTTTTTAAATATATTTTTTTGTACATATGCATATTTAGATTGTAAAAATACATTCAGAAATGTATCATAATTTCACAAATATTTGTCTGTCATGTGAGAGAATGATCTGTTAAATTCAAATGTAATACTATGGGAAAATATATAAAATGATCGAAAATTAATGAGAATAATCAATAATTAAAGGAGTATTTGAATTATAATGTTGCTGAAAATTTCATGTCATCTAGGTCTGATTCAATAATTCAGAGGTAACAAGTGAAAATATATAGTTAATAGGAATAAAAACTAAAAAAAAACATATAAAACATTGCACGGCCACGCTGTGCTAATTATATATTTTAAAAAATAAATGTAGAGGTAGGAATTGCAATTAATATGAATCTCAAAGTATTCACAACATTCCTGAACAGAAATAGGCCTCTGCACCTGGGGTGAGGGTGTGGCCATGAAAACAATGTGACATGTCATTGGATGTTGGGACACATAATAACATGACGCATCGGCCAATGAATGTGAACTAACAACCACAAGGTCGCGGGTATGGCTGCACTGTAGGAAAAAATCCTAATATAAAATTTTTTTACTGTGCATTTTACAGTTTTGTTCTTTCACATTTTAAATTTCACATTTCACTGTAATGTAATAAAACATAATTTTCATGATTATTAAATGTATCTGTTTGTACATATGCATATTTAGATTGTTAAAATACATTCACAAATGTATCATGATCTTACAAATATCTGTCTGTTATTTGAAAGATTGAACTGTTGAATTCAAATTTAATGCTATGGAAAAGTATATAACATGCTTGTGTTACATCACACAAGTATTATTATCATTGCTGTTTAGGGCGATCGTGGCTCAAGAGTTGGCAGTTCGCCTTGTAATCAGAAGGTTGCCAGTTCGAGCCCCGGCTCGGACACTCTCGGTATTGTGTCCGTGGTCAAGACTCTTCGCCTACTGGTGATGGCCAGAGGGGTCGATGGTGCGATATGGCAGCCTCGCCTCTGTCAGTCTGTCCCAGGGCATGCAATCCATTATTATTTAAACCAACTGTTAACCGTATATTTCTGTACATTTACGTATTATGATTCATATTGCCTCATTCAGTGACCTTGTTTATAGGTAATTTCATTATTTCATCACGTTAAAATGTTCCTAATTTAATGTCTAAAAGCACTTGGAAAAGGCAGAATCCCATGTAAAATTAGCGCAACAAACTCTATTTTCATTACTGAAAATAACATTTAAACAACCTCTAAGTGAACCCCTTCCTTCCACAACATTTAAAGAATACTGTCAGCCACACACTGACAAAACACAACAGAAAACAAAAATAAAGAGGTTCATGTAGGTGAGTAAATGTGTCTGTCTTCAGGAAAAGTTGACCGTGTACGAGTATTAAAACACAGAACCTAATTACAAGAAGATAAATACAAGTTCTTCCCTGCAGAGGATAATTGCTACTTATCTCTTCTAATTAGGCAATTGATAAAGGATGCAGTTCCTGAGGACAGTTTGTCAACCACTCTTTTTAAGTTTCAAACAAGCAAAAAAATGTGAACCAAAATATCCATACGCAGTTCACATTGCGGTCATTAGGACAGATTCTTTTCCATGCTTTGTTGTAACCAGACTCTCTTCCCAAGTTAGGTGATGAAACGAGGTCTCTATACACGCTACCTCTCTCACAAGAATATCCATCTTCTTCTTTTGGCTGCTCAATGCCTCCATGTCACTCTATCCATAGCATCCTCTCCTCTGTCACTTCCAACCTCTGTATGTCCTCCATCACTACATCCACAAACTTCTTTTTTTCCTCTTGCCTGGCAGCTTAATTTTCAACATTATTTGCAGTTTACAACAATTTATATTTGGCAATATGGTCAGGCAGAGCATTAAAGGGAGGAGATAGACTGGAGATGGGTTGCAAAGGGAGCTGCAGGTGCAGCAGCAACAGGAGACAAGTTCAAGCAACTTAAAATATATTTTCCAGTTAGATGCATAGAAGGGTACCAGCTAAGTCCTTAGCTGATGTGCCCTTGCACTGAGGTCATCTATTTTCAGCAGATCTACATTAAATGAGGACTGTCCTTGACTCTGTGGTATGCCTGCACTAATGCTTTGCTGAGTTTCATATTAAAATAACACACATTCCATTGTATTTAGCCAGATTTCTTCCGCACAACTTAAGCACCTGCATTTGCTCGCTTAGGCTTTTGTTTTTCTCTCACTGAGCACTTCTCTCCCACCAGGTATTCTTCATTCTTCTTTCGACGGAAAGAGATTTATGTGATCCAGTAAGTTGGGCTTTTAGCATGTGTGTGGCACATTTTGTTGCATATATCTGTTTGTAAGCTGTAGTCTGCTTTGCGTGCATGTGTGTCATCACAGTGTTACTCATTAAGCTTTCATTAAATAATCCATCTGTGCTGCTTAGTAAACCTTCAGTGGAGATCAAAAGTTGAACAAATCAGTGACATCAATGTATTACCTACAAACTGCTCCCTATTCTCCATCAATGTCAGGGAAGCTGGAGAGTTGCTGACAGACCTCTGCTTAAGACCATTTTAATTTGTTTGCCAACTTGTTATCTAAAAATTGCTCGGAAGGCTTAGCACTCTTGTAGGGTACTAATGTGTAAGCTTTATTGATGGCTGAGGATCTGCGTAGCTGCATGTCACAGCGCTGCAACAAGAAGGCTTCCTCGGGGGAATAGCTGCATTCAATTGATGCTACTGATGTTCACATATTCCTTTAGAACAAAACATCAAAGTCTGTGTCGATGTTTAACCAAAGCGATTAAAAAATGGTTAACCGTCCCTGCCTTCAACACATCGCCATATTCTGTCTGAAGCGGGGATCAGTTCAGTTCTGTCGTGGACAGAAAATGCTGTTGTGTGGGCTGTGATTACTGAGTTAATTTGTTTATATTGGTTGATTTTTACTGTCTATTTTTATCCAGGCTGCTCAGCTACAGGAAATCACTCAAGTAAGTCGTCCTGTGTAAATATTTCAAATATGCACACAGTGCAGCATGAAAGAGTCTGCCCTGTACTGCTTAGTCTTGCTTGTATCCTTGAATGTGTTTAAAGAAAATCACATATAGGCATAGAGTTACTGTGCATCCTCTTCTGCTTCTCACATTCAGTGCATTTCTCCCCCGCCCTCACCGACAGGCCTGTCAACAAGAAGTCTTTTCTGCAGCATGTAGAGGATCTGTGTGCCAATGACAATTCCAAGTTCCAGGAGGAGTTTTCTGTACGTTTTTCTTTACAACCTTCCCCTGTGCATACCACACCAATAAATAAACTATAAATACAAAAACAGAGGTAAATTAGATAAAGTTAAATACAGTGGGGCAAAAAAGTATTTAGTCAGCCACCGATTGTGCAAGTTCCCCCACTTAAAATGATGACAGAGGTCAGTAATTTGCACCAGAGGTACACTTCAACTGTGAGAGACAGAATGTGAAAAACAAATCCATGAATCCACATGGTAGGATTTGTAAATAATTTATTCGTAAATCAGGGTGGAAAATAAGTATTTGGTCAATAACAAAAATACAACTCAATACTTTGTAACATAACCTTTGTTGGCAATAACAGAGGTCAAACGTTTACTATAGGTCTTTACCAGGTTTGCACACACAGTAGCTGGTATTTTGGCCCATTCCTCCATGCAGATCTTCTCGAGAGCAGTGATGTTTTGGGGCTGTCGCCGAGCAACACGGACTTTCAACTCCCGCCACAGATTTTCTATGGGCTTGAGGTCTGGAGACTGGCTAGGCCACTCCAGGACTTTCAAATGCTTCTTACGGAGCCACTCCTTTGTTGCCCGGGCGGTGTGTTTTGGATCATTGTCATGTTGGAAGACCCAGCCTCGTTTCATCTTCAAAGTTCTCACTGATGGAAGGAGGTTTTAGCTCAAAATCTCACGATACATGGCCCCATTCATTCTGTCCTTAACACGGATCAGTCGTCCTGTCCCCTTGGCAGAAAAACAGCCCCATAGCATGATGTTTCCACCCCCATGCTTCACAGTAGGTATGGTGTTCTTGGGATGCAACTCAGTATTCTTCTTCCTCCAAACACGACGAGTTGAGTTTATACCAAAAAGTTCTACTTTGGTTTCATCTGACCACATGACATTCTCCCAATCCTCTGCTGTATCATCCATGTGCTCTCTGGCAAACTTCAGACGGGCCTGGACATGCACTGGCTTCAGCAGCGGAACACGTCTGGCACTGCGGGATTTGATTCCCTGCCGTTGTAGTGTGTTACTGATGGTGACCTTTGTTACTTTGGTCCCAGCTCTCTGCAGGTCATTCACCAGGTCCCCCCGTGTGGTTCTGGGATCTTTGCTCACCGTTCTCATGATCATTTTGACCCCACGGGATGAGATCTTGCGTGGAGCCCCAGATCGAGGGAGATTATCAGTGGTCTTGTATGTCTTCCATTTTCTGATGATTGCTCCCACAGTTGATTTTTTCACACCAAGCTGCTTGCCTATTGTAGATTCACTCTTCCCAGTCTGGTGCAGGTCTACAATACTTTTCCTGGTGTCCTTCGAAAGCTCTTTGGTCTTGGCCATGGCGGAGTTTGGAGTCTGACTGTTTGAGGCTGTGGACAGGTGTCTTTTATACAGATGATGAGTTCAAACAGGTGCCATTCATACAGGTAACGAGTGGGGGACAGAAAAGCTTCTTACAGAAGACGTTACAGGTCTGTGAGAGCCAGAGATTTTCCTTGTTTGAGGTGACCAAATACTTATTTTCCACCCTAATTTACGAATAAATTCTTTACAAATCCTACCATGTGAATTCATGGATTTTTTTTTTCACATTCTGTCTCTCACAGTTGAAGTGTACCTCTGGTGCAAATTACTGACCTCTGTCATCATTTTAAGTGGGGGAACTTGCACAATCGGTGGCTGACTAAATACTTTTTTGCCCCACTGTATATACATTCATATGCCATTAAATGTAGATTATTAACAGATTATTAAAAAATTAATATAGAGAACATTTTATAAAGTTACCCCAATTTTGCCTTCAATTAAGTTGTCCTTATTAATTACAAGTCTTTTTGCATTTTTTTTATACATCTGTGCTTCTTCATGCAAATATGTCATTCTGTAATTAGATCCAGATTTCACCTATTAGTTGATCAACACCAGCTAGATGGTAAATGCCTAGGTTCTTCAGAAATGCTGCTGATACTTTAAATACTTTAAAAATACTGGGTTTTTTTATAATAGTTGGTCAATAATTCTGTTTACATCTTCACGTGAATACATAAAATGAGTATGTATGTGATATCTCTGGGTTACTGGGTTACAGGATTTGATGTATTTGTCGAGAAATACAAAGGCAAAGCAACAAAATAACAAACTCAGGTTTTTATTCTAAGTTTGATCTCTCAGAGAATCATAATATTCAACCACTAGAACAATTTTTCTCTCTTTAGGAATGCAAATAAATAACTGTAATTTGTCACTCTAATCAAACTTGCTTTATTTTTATTCAGCTTTTCAATGATAATAACAATAATTATATTTTAGCATTAAAATATAATTTTTTTAAAAGAACTTGGGGGTACTGGTTGTTTTAACCATACAGAAACATACAAAATGATTTCGATAGTAGATTTGTAAAGCAGTGTTAATACAGTAGATGAAAATCTTAAGATATACATGGAAAATGAATGAATACAATGATAAATAAATACAGAAGAAAATGAAAAACTAGTGGTTTATATTACATTTAATACATTAGATAATTCACTAATGTTTGACCTTAGATGTTTCAGTAATGCATAATTTTAAAACTAAACCTGTTCTACCATTTACATACATACTAGATAATATTTTCTGAAGTCAAAAGGACTGTGAGTTTTATTTTTGAGTTTGCCAGCAGGAACTGGGTGAGTAGTCACCTGTTTTTACTTTTATCTTTCACTCACTCGTGGCCCTTGATTTTACTTTGGCAAAAATTGTAGCCTTGACCTTTGTGTGTTTCTGTGAATACTGATGTGTTATATTTTGTCCATCCAGGAACTCCCAAAGCTGCTGCAGGACCTGGCCACTACAGACGCTGACCTGCCGTGGAACAAGTCCAAAAATCGTTTCCCAAACATCAAACCTTGTATGTTGCCAGGCTGAAATTAGTTTTTCAAGGCCGTTGCGCCTACAACGTACCAGAATTGTTCCTATCTCTCATTGCTGTTTGCTTCACTGTGGTCGCATTTCATATATTTAAATTCAGCTGTATTATTATCCCTGTACTGTTTTTAGATAATAACAACCGAGTGAAACTGCTGTCTGAACCTGGCACTGCAGGCTCAGACTACATCAATGCCAGCTTTGTCTCAGTGAGTACCAGTTAGTCACGATTCTGTCAGATAGACATCCACATACATAAGGGTAGATGTAAGCCTCCCCGTCTCCTTTTTTCTGTGTCTGTAGGGTTATTTGTGTCCCAATGAGTTCATAGCCACCCAGGGCCCTCTGCCGGGCACTGTGGCTGATTTTTGGAGGATGATCTGGGAAACGGGAACCCGCACTATCGCCATGCTCACTCAGTGTTATGAGAAAGGCAGAGTGCGTATGAGAGATTTGTCACTGTTAGAAAAAAAACATCACCGCTATTAGCATTCAGAGTACAAGCCAGTATTTGGGCTTCATTCCCTGGATGCTTATGTCTGCTCTAAAGAGCTGATGTATGTGTGTGTGGGTGTGTGTGACATTTCAGATTCGATGTCACAAGTACTGGCCTGAAGACAACAAGCCGATGTCAGTGTTTAGTGACATTCTCATCTCAAAGGTGTCAGAGGAAGTCTTTCCTGACTGGACTATCAGAACTCTGAAAGTAGAAAAGGTATGGCGCTAATAACCTCCGTCAAGTGAGCATTCACCGGCTACCACGCACACATGCACACTTACAGTGCACACATGACTTGAAATATATGTGTGCATGCAATAGTAATATTAGTTCATGTCAATGATACAGTATTGTTTGGTCTATTTGTGCACCTGGAAAGTGGAGATACTTAAAAAAATTGCATGTTTTTACAAGTCACCTGCAATGCTCAGGTTCTGCTCTACTATATCAGTGTTATTTTAATTCTTTGATAAGTGGTTGCTAGGCAACATGGTGCCATTTTATTATTATTATTTTATGAGGATAAATTGGCTTTTTTTGTTTAGTTTAGTTCTTTTATTTTTTACAATTAAAAAAGAAAAAGCAACTTCTCTTTTCTTCAAAAATAACTAATAAGATTTAAAAGAATAAAAAATAAAAAAAAACATCTGCTAATATGCCCCCACTTCTCCAGCTCCTCTAATGAATGAACCTTTGAAAAGGTTTGCTTTAAAAAACCTTTTCAAAGAATATAGTTTGGTTTATTAAAACAGGCTGAACAATTTACACTTCTGGCAAACTAAAGTACAGGTTTACTGGATTATTGATGAGCGAATAACATGGAAAAACTTGATGAAGAACAAAAAGGCATTAAACTGATTAAGTATGGATGAAACAGCATCATCCACTGACTGCAAAGACAATATGTTTGCTTTATTAAGGGGTGCAGGTGGAAAAAGTGATTCAGTGATGTGCATAAGGTAGCCATCAGAAGACACTGTTGAATGTAAAGTAATGTTGGGACTCTAGGCTGTCCGGCTACCCTTTTCAAGCTAAACTGGTATTTATGTCGAGCTCTTCCAGTTTTATTGGAATTTGGGAGCAGTAAATAATTTTTCCTACAGCCAATAAGGAGAGCTCAGACTAAGTTCAGACTTGTCTTTTGAGACTCTTGGTGTCAAAAGCACTGGTTTCTTAGTAGAACCCGTAATATGAATTTTAAAAGTAATGGTGGCACTGCCCAATTTTGGGGTGATAAATTATCACAATTATCAGAATTTTATGTTCTATAAGAAAATATAAAAATAAAAAAAATCTTGTAAACTCTATGTAATAAAGCTGAATGATAGGGGAGGCTTTACATCTTTGTAGAACTACATGTGTTTCATAGGAAACAGAGGGTAGGCCTACTAACCATCTTGTTTTGGTAGTAAGACGTGCAGGCATATTGAGGATGGTCACACAACCTTTTAGTTTGGAATTACATTTCTGATTACATTAAGAAAGTTTTGTTTTGACGTTTCTCCATCAGTAGTTTGATGGCTTGAGAGAGCCTACATCCTTTTAATTAAATTTGTTTATTGTTAGAAAAATAATAAATGTTATCTCTGTTATCACTGAAAAACATCTGCCATAAAAACAGAGTTTCTAATTGACTTCCTGTTATGTGTGTTCCTGTCCTGCAGCATGGGCACTACATTTTGGTCCGCCACTTCAATTATACATCGTGGCCTGAGCACGGCGTTCCAGAGTCTTGCAGTACGCTCATTAAGTTTGTCAAAGCTGTCCGAATGCACAGGCAGGACAATAGCACTATTGTTGTCCACTGCAGGTACGCTATCAGCTTCGTGTAAGGGAGACTAACATTGCATGAACTATAGCAAAATATTTAATTTTTGGTCATTAAAATTGAGTCTCATATCAACAGATTATCAATAAATGCTTCACTGTCAGTAATTTCATATCCTCTTTTGTATTACACCTACAAATAAGACCTAAATCCTTTTGTGTGGTATAACAGTGCAGCTGAAAGTATAATGGCATTTGCTCTCTTGTATTTTCTTTAGCGCTGGCGTAGGAAGAACAGGTGTGTTTATTGCTTTGGATCATCTTATTCAGCATGTCAGAGATCATGACTTTGTCGATATTTATGGGCTGGTGGCTGAACTGCGCAGCGAGCGGATGTGTATGGTACAGAATCTGGTAAGTTTACCATAAGTGCAGCAGTATGTTATCCTTTTGCATGTGAGCTTCATGGTAAATAGAATAAATATGATTTTTTTAAATTTATTTATCCTAAGTTCTTCCAATAAACTTAAGAATCATCAAAGACTGACAAATGGAAATGCAGCTGCCCTACTTTTTACTTTGTACCCTGCTGTGATCTCATCCCCATCAGAAGATATTCGGAAAATTTTAGTATTGACAAAGGGAATGATCTGGCGGTGGATTAAAAGCAAGCGCTGAGCAGGATTCCCTCTTTTGAAACAGCTTGAACCTTTCCTATATTTACCCTAGTGTTTACTTTTGGACTGCTGATTTGTCTGTCAGTGCCTGTATAGACTCTCTGCCTGCTGTGGTTACTGTGCTTTTTCTGTGTAATTGTTTTCTTGTTGCTAGACTTTCTCCACGTCTTTGTGAACATTATCTGGCTGTGGGATTTGAGCCTGTAGTGTCTGCAGCTACGAGAGCTGTGCTTGCTGAAGGCATGATTCTTTGAGAGTTCAGTTTTCAGTGTGCCAGGCTAGCTATTAGTGCAATGCCTGAGGACATCATTCATATTGATTATTTTTACAAACTCATAAATGTCCTTGCTGAGACTCTGAAGCAGAGTGCCTTTTTCAGACGGCTTTAAAAAGACACTTTAAATGTTTTCTACAGTCATTGATTTGAGCTACTTATGTGTTTATGGCATCAAAGGGTTGATGTTGTTGTAAAAGTCCATCAGATTTTGCAAACGTAGTTCCAGTTTCCTACTGAAATAAAAAGACCATGAATGACAATTATTATTAATTACACAAGCCACAAGTACTCAAACCACACATAGGACTAAACAATACACTTGAAATGTCAAAGACTGGGCCTGTACTGGCTAATAGGCTCTATCATTCTGGTGCCTTTAGTTCAGTATTCATGAATTACACAACTGCTGTCAGTTCAAACTATAGAGATAAGGATAGAATTATTTGGAAATATAGTTGGGAAGTATTTCAAGTCCTGTTAAACAGAATAAGGAGTTTTTAACACATTTCCAAACATCCTAGTTTGACTATTGCTAATAGACAGCTGTGTTTTGTGCTGGATAACAGCTTACAGTCATTTACAATCATGTTCCCTGAGCAATCCCAGCCAGCTTTGCTTTGACTAATCTCTCAAATTTCAGTTCACCCCAAAGATTTTCGATGGATTCAATTTCAGGCCAGTTCACTTTGATCTTCTGGACGTAGTTTTTCACCATGTTTTTGGTTGTCATCTTGGAAGACAGAGCGACAACCCAGAACCAGTTTTTCTGCACTGCTGAGTGCTTGAAGTTTTCTTTCAAAATCCTTTATTTGGAAGTAATGAAACTAAATAAAACGTCCAAAGCAAAAACCACCAAGAGGTGTTGTCGTCACAGCCATTAAGATACCAAAGTATTTTTGCACATCTCAAATCATCCATCTATTCATTCATTATTTTAACCACTTAATCGCCACGTAAAGCAGCAAGAAATTTTGAGGAGGGTTGGCCGGACAGGTCACCAGTTCATTATATGGCTTCTCACAGAGATGCAAAGCCTTTCACGCGCAGCCAATTTACATGTCTCTGGCTTTAAATCACCTCTGTTAAGTTTTAGTTCTGAAAAATAAATCAAGTGGTACAATCTTCGTACCACAGCAATTCAAACTTAATCTGCTTTTCCCACGCTTTTGTTAGGACTATATCATTGTTCATATCAACATCTGTTCTTTGTGTGATTAATGCAAAAGAACATATGGTCTGAATAAGCAGAAATATGTCTATGCATATGTGTGCTGTCAGGCCCAGTACATCTTCCTGCACCAAAGTACGCTGGAACTTCTAAACAACAAAGGCAACAGCCAGTCGATATGGTTTGTTAGCTACTCTGCTCTGGAGAAGATGGACTCCCTGGATGCCATGGAAGGTAAATATATGAGGTCATACTTAAAAAAACAAACAAACATGCAGCTCAGTGCTCACCTCACAAGGTTGTATTGCTCTTCAGGTGATGTTGAACTGGAATGGGAGGAGACCACTATGTAAAAAAAACTGACTAAGGAACATCTGTGAGATTTCTTTGGGGGGTTTTGTGCGTCACTGTCACATGACCTGTGGGCAGATCCTGGAGATGGAGAGGTCCATCCCCACAAACCAAAGTAAGAGCAACAGGAGATGAATATCTACACTCAACGATCTGTCTGAAGAACTCCACTCAGTCCACTTCAAAATCTGTTCCGAGCACAGTCGTCTTTATATTGAACCTTTTGAACACTTGTTTCCAAAGACACTGCGAGGGAAAAAAGTGAAGAGCAGGGACAAAGAAGTTCAGAAAGGACAGGAATAAATGAGACATTGTGAGCTGATCGTGAGAGCTCTATCACAAGTGTAAGCCTACAGGTATTTGCACAAATCGATTTCACTGTCTTATTATTATTATGTATTATGTTCATATCATCTGTGTTTTTTTAAGGTAATTGTTTTCAGCCAAAGTAGTGTTGGGGCTTTTCAGTCTCTTTATAACTGTGTTGAGATGTTCGTTATCCTTTCTCAAGAGTGATTTGCAAAATAAAAGAAACAATCAAGACTTTCTCCACTTGACTGTTTCATCAAATGTCTGCACTTTGACGTTGCAGTAGGGAGTTACAAATTAGTGAGTCTTGCTGTTTCAACAAGGGAAGTCTGCAGTAGCTTAATAGCTAACATAACCGTTAAATCCAAGGCTGTGGTTATATATTCACTAAGCACTTTGTTGGATGCATCATTTCAGCTGCATATTAGCACACACATCAGAAACATTTAAGCATTCGGCTTGAGACGACCTGCGGAGGTTCAAACTGAACATCAGAACGGGGAAGAGGGATGGTTTTAATGACTTTGAATGTGGCATAATTGTTGGTGCCAGACGGGCCTGTCTGATAAAAACTGCTGATCTGCTTGAATTTTTCTGCACAGCCCATCTCTGTGGGTTTGCAGAGGATGGTCTGAAAAAGAAGAAATATCCACTGAGCAGCAGTTCTTTGGGAGAAAAGGCCTTGCTGTTACCAGGCGTTCAGGAGAATAACTCAAATAGCCACTCTTAACAATCAAAGTGTGCAGTGGAGCATCTATGAATGCACCACATGTCAAATCTTGATGTCAAGCCTTGAGGCTACAGCAGCAGAAACTGAGGGCACATGCTCACAAAGACTGGGCAATAGAAAACTGGAAAATACTTTGTTTAATGAGTGTCCGCTTCTCCTGCTGTAGAGTTCAAATTTAGCAAAAACAACTTGAAAACATTGGTCCATCCTGTATTGTATTTACAGCTCAAGTTCGTGTCTCGTAATGGTATGAGGGATATTTTCTTGGGACACTTTCAGCCTCTTAGTATCAGCTGAGCACCATGTGTATGTGTGTGTCACAAAGCTCATATCATCTCAAACTGCTTTCTTGACAATGACAATGAGTTCACTCTACTCAGATGGCCTCCACAGTCATCAGATTTCAATCGTGTAGAGCTCATTTGGGGTTTGGTGATTCTTATCATGGATCTTCAACTGACAAATCTGCAGCGACTATGCAATGATATCATGTCAATATGAACCATGATGTCTGAGGAATGCAAAAGGACGCTTTTAAGAGATTACTATTGGCCAAATGATAGCATTATTTCTGTAAATGGTCCCCATCTGTAGATATGCGTCTTTTATTACTACAGCACAATTTAGAGCAGTTTTTATGGACAGGTTTGTGCATATGGATCAGGTACCTGCACAAGTCATTGGACCCATCTTTGAGAACCACTACAGCAGACGCATATGACATTCAGACACCTCAGATTCAGTGTTACTTTGGGGGCAGGGGGTTTGGTGGAAGGACCTCTAATGAATGAGTTCAGACCAGGTGTGCTGGAATGACAGCGAAACACCGGTCAGACTGATTTCCCATAAGCTCCTTCATTCCACCATCCTCCCTGCACACCTGCTGCAAATTAATTCATTAGAAAGGCAGAGAGTGCTTCATACACAGACACCGTGGAGACGCAAGACTGAGAGTAAAAACTACTTTATTCTTTCATTCTCTTCAAACAGAAAAATTAGAAATTCTTTTAGTAAACATGTTGATCTTTAAGAAATCTCCTTTATAGAAATATTGTGACGGTGCAGAGATTAATGACAGTGCTCCACAGTGAGGATGCAGATTGGTGCATCTCCATGACAACCACGGAGAAGGCAAGGGGTAAGGGTAGAAAAGAGAAGGGGGGAGAGGGAGTAGAGCAAGAGAGAGAAAGGAGAAAATGACATCAACAAAGCAAACATGCCCTGACAATAATAACGAAAACGTAGACTCAAACTCCTCCTGTGTACTGTAAATGAAAAAAACAAAGCGAACAAAAAAAGCAAACAAAAAAATGTGTCATGCGGTATAGTACAAGTCAGAGTTTACAGTAAACAAAGTGGGGTTACTGACTTGAGAAATCAAGCAGTTTCAAAGGTAAGTCTAAGCTTAAATTTGTTGTTGCTTTGGCAGCCATGTGCATGTTTGCGTGTTTGTGTGATCACATGTGCAGCTGTTTGTTATGCTAGTGCGTGCATGTGTGTGTGTGTGGCGTGACTTGTGGTGTACTGTACGTATTCACCAATACAGCATAGCCCTTTGCATACCTTTACAGATGACACGCAGCCATCTCTTAATAATCCTGTAGTAACATGACATGGTAATTTAATGGCAAGTGTAGATCTGTAATAATGTCACGTATTCTATAAAAGCTGCCTGTTTTCTGTCTCTTATCACATATAGGACTCCCCCCGATATTAAATGTGAATAATAGTAACTATAATAACTATAATATTCTTTTTTTCTTTTAAACTAGATTTTCTCTGTACAAATACATACGTAGATACACACACTGGGCAAAGCAATCACTTTTTTCAGAATAAATCTATATTATCTATTTACAATATATCCAGTATATTCTGTGGTGCAAAAAGGTACAAGACGTGTTTGGTATGTCTCAGTCGGATGATTCGTGATGTGCTGTACAAACTGGCTCGAAACCATCAAGACAGACGACACGTGAGGAAATCAGTTATTATTCCACGGACATCTTCAGTTTTCCCCCTGATTTAACATTCAGTACACATGTGCATGTCTGCTTATATAATATTTTCATTGCGTAAGGAGAATATAAATAGGTGAGAGGGGAGACGTGGTCTAGTGAGGTGATTTGGGTCAACCCTGTGTAGAGCATTTTACTTCATTTTAATATAGTTTTGGAGGTATAGCTGTAGGAAATCAAGCCTTCTCTTGAGTATGATGGTAGCAGATGGCACTTTGTCTTGTGGTGCTCAAAGCACCAAAAAATACACATCAGAAAATTAGTAGCAATGTGATTTCTAGAAATCAAAATCCAATTTATCAAAAAATAAATAAATAAAGTAAATAAAAAATTCACTTCGGATCGATTCAAATCTTGTTGTGAGCAGTTTTAATGTGTCCACCCTTTAATGGACTGGCTGCCTGTGCGGTGTGCCCTGCCTCTCACCCTTGATCCTGAATATAATAATGGATGGATGCCTACAACTCAAACTCCAGGAAAGTTCAGACAATGTGGAAAATGTCAATAAAAACACAATGCAGTGATTTGAAAATCTCATAAGCACATTAAAAAAACGTGTAAACAAATGTTTAATCTGAGATATTTTATTATTCTAGGAACAATATTACGCTTATTTATAATTTGATGGCAGCAACCCATCTCAAAAAAGTTAGGATGGGATCAACAAAAGGGGAGGAACAGCGTGTAAATATAATACTAAATAAAGGTTAATTGGTCAGTAACATGGCTGGCATCTTAGTGAGGCGGAGTTTCTAAGAAGCAACGATGGCAGAGGTTCACCGACCTGCAAAAAACAACATCTACAAATTGTGGAACACTTTCAGAATATTGTTCCTTAATGTAAAATTGTAAAGATTGTCAATATCTCATCATTAACAGCACAATGGGCCTTCACGCAGCACTGCTTTGAAAACAGGCATGATTCTGTCATACAGTAAATATCACTGCATGGGCTCACAAATACTTCCAGAAATCACTCTCTGTGAACACAAATTGCCATCCACAAATGCAGGTTAAACAACCATAATGTAAAGATGATCTAGAAAATGTGTAGTCTTCTCTGGATCATTTAAAATGGACTAAGGCACAGTGACGCTGCATCCTCTGGTTTAAAGAGGATAGGACACCACCACGTCTATCAACAAGACAGTGCTACAGCAGGTGCACTAAACTGCAGAAATATTACAACAACACGGCTTTGCTGACACGGAGGTAAACACGGCCATGTCACAACATTTTTTTTAGATGGATTGCTGCCATTGAATTCCTTATCTTTACATTATCGGGGGGGGGGGTTCCCTCAATTTGAACATTTAGTATGTTTTCTATGTTATATTGTAGATAATCATATGGGATTGTGTGATCTGCAAACTGTTGCATTATGTTTTTATTAATTTTTTTGGGGGGGGGGGGGGATTGAGTTGTACATCCAACCAAAAAAGTGTTCAGGTACAAAACATTACAGCTCAGCACCGGGACCTCTTATTTACATCCTATCATGGTTATGCCTCTTGTCATAGATGCTTCCTTCTGCCATTTTTTCTACTTTTAGCAGTGCAAGGCAAGTGCTATCTACAGTAACTCCATTACATTCAAAAGAAGGCAGGCATGTCCACAACTGAGCAACTCAAACCAGAAGAAAAAAAAAATCTAGATGTAAAAACAGCACTACAAAGCATAAGAAAAACATGTATATTTGATTTTTGGATAACGTTTTCTTTTTAGGTTTCCCTAAATCCAAAGGTAACATCCCTATGCACAAGGCAACCTGTTTGGAGTAAATAGACAGGAGGAGAAAGGCTTCTTTTAGCCTTGGTTAGGATAAATTACCAGCCCGGCTCCCTGTTGCCCATGGGTAAGCAGGCTGAACAAACAGTACAGAAGCACTCTCCCCTCAGTACAACTCAGAGGTGCAGATAAAGTGTTACATGTTGCAATGCAGCAGACTCTTTCCTGAGCTGTGTGAGAGCACAACTTCAGAATCACAGCATACAGATACTGTGAGGATATCTGCTATCTGTTCAATTTTAGAAAATCATGCAACAGTGAAGCACCGAATCATGATTGTCATCAGGATATTAATTTAGGATAGTTTAGTTAGTAGCAGCATCCTTGCTTACTACACTAACTCGTAGGTGGTAGAGACGGTACGGCAATTTATCTTCTTTGCCTTTTTTCACACACACTGATTATGAGTTCCCTAGAAAATGGAGAAACAAATAAGCTGGTGCTCTTGTTTCTTCACATTATGCAGAGATGAAGGAAAATGATTATGGTATAAAGTAGTTAGATTAGCTGCAAAACGATCCCTCACTGAGTGTGGTAATACTGAAAACAGGGAGATGCCATGAACATCAATATCCTCAAAGAAAACATAATCTTCCCCTTTTTTTTTTAAGATATGTCATGTCTTTTCAGGGTGCTTTTTTCTGACACTCCAAGCTCACGTACACTTGTTGGATAGGCGACATTTAAAAATGCTAAGTCACCATACACCCAACAGCGTGAAATCCAGACAGACAACAACAGCTGCTACCAGGTGACAGGCTGAAGAGAAAAGAAAGAAGAAAAGTCTTTCAGAAATACCATCAAAGCTACTCCATGTTTAAAAAGCACACAGCCAAGTTAAGACTATAAATAAATTCTGAGGAATGCATTTAAGTCACACAATATAATCTTTACTTTTTTTTGCACTTCTTTTGTCTTACTATTCAAAGTAAGCTAACTTGTGCTCCAGCATGTGTTTGTTGAGTGTGAGTGTGCGGATCTTGTCTGGCGCAGGGAGTTTGTTACGCAGCTGATGACCTAAACGATGCTGCGGGAGCCGCTGGAGTTGCGCCTGCGGGTAAGAGGCATGGTGTGGTGAAGGGGCATGGGTGAGTCGGGTGGACAGAATTGGTGGGGATGGTTGTAAGGTGGAGGAGGTGGTGGCAAAGGGGGTTGAGGCCCATCTCCCTCTCTGACACGCGCAGGTGTTGACAGGGCCGACTGGATGAGCTGATGGGTGGCCGGGCCTTGGCTGAGGAATGCCTCCATCCGTCCTCGCCCACTCTGGTCCATGACAATCACCTTGACAATCTGCTGGCACTGGATGAGTGTTTCTGGGCGGAGATCTCCGGCCTGGACTGGGCTGAGCAGGGCAGGTGGCGCAGCCAGAGCCAGTGGCGTTGACTCAATGCTGGGCTGGCTCAGCTGATAGGTCTGCAGCCTGTTGTGAATTGACACCTAGTTTAGGAACAGTCAGAGAACGCATGAGGAGTTACCAGCCTGAACGCAGCCTCTACGCAGCCCTCTGGTGTGTTACGCACATGGGCATGCAGGCATGCAGGTAGGTAGTATGTAGAGCGAGCGCATGCAAAACACACACTCTCATTTTCTCTTGATCATCTCTTCGATGATTTAAACTTGAGTTCACATATTTACACGCACCAGCCTAGGAAGAGAAGAGGGTTGCTGGGTAAGACGAGATTTTCTTAAGGAATTATGGTGGGAACCCTTTGGATTTTATGAGTGTCGGAGTGCGACACAGGGAGTGGTCATTGAGTGGCAGACTGATAGGCTGAAAGATAAGGGAGTGCCAGACGAGGAAAGAGGTGACACCGAGGGCGTGGTGTCTCCCTAACACAGTGACTTACAAATCTAAGGGACTGATTGAAAGGGAGGAGAAGGGGGCTGGGAGTACGGGCAAAGGAATAAAACAGAGAAAACATCTTCTTTCACTTCGCCTACTTACAGGAAGGGCTGGTTGTACAGACATGCACACACGTACCCACACACACAACAGACCTTTAACAGTATCAAGCTTATCTGGCTTTGTAGATGTATTCTTGGAGCCAGCCAGGCTTATGGTGGCTTGCAGTGGCTTATACAGTAAGGCTGGCAAGCAGCAATTGATGAGAGAAGGAATGCTATATAGCGAGTAGAGTGGCTGCTCATCTACTCATGAGGCACAGTGAGAGACAGTTTGTAGCACCACTACACCAGAGTCCTCTCAGCATCCTTTGTATCTATGGCTGCATAGTCAGGATGTGCCTCAGGTGGAGCTCTTTTAAAGCAAAGCATAAAGCACACTTTCTTGTCAGGATGAGGCACAGCCCTTGTCCAACCACACACACGCACACACACATATAAAAACCACACCCACAGAGCTGCAGACGCAGATACTTACCTGAGGGAGACAAGAGTAGCTTTGGCACTCACCTCTACTGTGTTGTTGTTGCCGGTTTTATCGTACGCATCCTGGCCTGTGGGGGAAAAACAGGCAGATTTCAGCTTCACATACAGAATTTCGAAAATGTCAGAAACAGACTCTCATACAGGCAACTGTCATTCAGTTAAAAAATGGTTCTTGAATATTTTTTTTAAAATACATTTTGCACAGAATCAACTGAACATGTCATGTTTTCATATTTTAATACTACAGTTTTCTCATAACTGGTAATATCCAAATACACCGTATCAGCACAAACGTCTGAGGCATTTGTGCTCAATCACAGCAGTGGACATGTTATGATGTGGGCTTGTTTTGCAGCCACAGGATCTGGGACCTTGCCGTCACTGAGTAAAGCATGAACTTCTCTGTATACCAAAGTTTCTAGAGTTGCTATGAGGCCATCTCTCCAACAGCCAAAACTGGGACATGCAAAAGAAAGCACGTCAGCAAATCTACAACACATTGGCTAACCCAGTCAAATTCCAGACTGCAGATAACACATAACTTTAACATATTTCTGTAAAATATAGTTCTTCAAGATAATGAATCATGGGGTGTACTAAGTTTTTCATATGACTGCAGATCATCTGAAAATTTTTTCCACAACTGTAATTGGCACTCTAGCCTCATCATTAACATATGACATTGGTATCCATCCTCTCTCTGAAAAAGGACCGTGTATTATAATTATTTATTGAATTAGAGACTGTATCAGATCTGAAAGTCTCTAACACCTGTGTACAATGTAAAAATGACAACTGGACAATCTTTTTGAAGCTATTTCTCTGTCTTTCTTTAATATTTCAAAAGTGACAGTGATGGCTTTCTCACCAGCTTTTTCATGTACCTTTTCTCCAAGAACTTGTTCTATTTCCTATATTCCCCTGAGCAATGTTTGCATTATTATGAGTAATATATTCTGTGTTATGCTGCACAAGCAAAACCAGCACCTGAGGGAGAGCCGTGTCCTGTATGTGCATCCATTTGCCCACCGTTAGTGTGTAAGCCATGTGGCTGGATGCCTTGTTGCCTCTCCAGTTCCCCTACAGCATGAGAAAGGGAAAGTTCAGTGAGCCGTACACAGGTTGATCAGTATTTGTTTACATAGATTTTGCAGATTTTGAGGATTTTCCTCCTTACACTGGATGTGAATCTGTTCCATCTCGTTGACCTCTGCGATTGACTCTCTGAGCTCTTCCGCAAACTTCCTGAGCTCTTCTCCACTTGGAGAGCAGAAACTCACCAGCTGCTTCTTCTCTGAAGTAAACGGGCTCATCATGGTGACACCATGGGCATAGACTGATGAGAAACCCCAACAAAGAGAAACAGAAGTGTTTTTACCATAACTGTGACTGGAAAAACGAATGGATAATCCAATAATCAATACCTAACACAGATAATCTCAGCCTTTCTTTCTTCCTTCCAGTAACCCATAAGCTCTCTCAGTTCACACACCTTTTCTATTATCTTTCCAGATGGATTTAGTGAATTATTTGTGTTTATAGATTCTCAGAGCTTCACCAAGTTCACAAACCTTACTCGATGATGCACCCGAGGACTCAAATGTTGATAGGAGATTGACAGCACACATAAGAGATTGACAGTAAGATGCTCTTGTAGAACATAGACAACATCTTGATGAATGTACAAGCAAAATGCTCTTTCTTTAAAAACTTAAAAAGACTAAATCTTAAAAAGAATAAAAATATATCCTTCAGGATATCTGCTGTAACACTGACAACAGCGTGTTAACACTGGTATACTGGTGAGTGCTTGGCAATTCCTTAAAGTATGGATCCTGACACTGACATTGACAGACAACAGTGCTGTGGATGGCTCAGCATTTTTCAGCACAGGGTGAAACTGCACTGGCAATAAATTGCTGCAGTGTAAAATGGCAGCTTACATTCATTGCTGAAGAGGTGAAACTGCATTCCTAGGAGACCCATAGCTTTACAGAAGGTGTATGAAGCAGAGCTTTTCTTCTTGGGACATAGCTTCAGGATCTAGAGACATACAACACGGAAATATGGTTGGTTGCATTTGGGCACATACTACATGTTCTGAAATGGTTTCTAGTGCTTTTTAATGGTTTTTAAATGTTAAAATCTTACCAACAGTAGGTCATTGAAAAGGAAGACCTCTCTCTGGAGCTGAGACAGTTTCTGTTTGTGAGGTTTGTTGGCATCAGGCACCTCAAACAGACGACAGCAGCACACTAGACGTCTGTGGGGCACGGCGAGAATCTGGACAAGGTTAAAGAGATGAAGATGACAGCTAGCACAGAGCAGGGGATGGGCTGCAGAAAAATAATCCGTGATATAAGATAAAGAAGATTGTACAAAAAAAGGGCAGACAGCTCTCTCAAAAGACAAAAGGAAATGCAGGACTTGCACAAAAACGTGGCTATTACTCACAGTTTTTAGGCCCAGGATTGACTGCTCCACACGGCTCACATAGGTGACATGGTCTTCATTTGAGCGGAGCTCTCTCTGCTGGATCCTTTCATAAATACCTGCAACCATCTCTCTGGGGATGTCCGCTCCATCATCCACACCTGAAAGAAATGAAGGGTTCATGCAATGCATGAGTAGCCACCATACACATTTTAACAGATAGGTTTAACCCCTCCCCCCACAACCACCGCCAGCAAAACAGATTCAGACACAACATCAAATCTGACTAAATTATAACCTGTCTTTATTATAAACTGTCTTTACTTGTTGGTTGGCTTATGTGATGGCCAAAGATGAATATATAACCCTTTCATGCATTGTGGCCACTACAGTGGACAGCTATTCAAAGGCTGTTTTCTTGTATTTGTATCAATGTTTATGGTATGCTTGCACATAAACCACTACATTGGACACTGATGTGTCATTCCATACCCTGCCACCCACTGGTCACCCAGTGGGCTGACTAAGTGGATGTGTAAAAGAAAACTCTTTGAAAATTACATGTTTAAAAAATGAAGTTCAAAAATCTTTTTTCATGCCTAAAAATACTTAAGAAAAAACCCTCACTGAGGTTGTCATAACTCATGTATGAAAGGGTTAATTTGGTTGGCCGTTCTCTACCCCCTTTTTTTGCACACTTACATCATATGTAAAATATCTCACCACCGTTGCAACAGTTATTGACTGTTGCATGCACTGTGCATGCAGCTTTGCACATTTGTACATTCAAGGCCATAGTTTAAAACAATATATACACAGTCCTTGTTTATTCCTGCAAAACTGAACATTGTCCTTGGTCAATGTGACAAAATAAATTACATTAGAAAGGTGACATCACCTTTGATATCCAGATTGAAGAGGAGATATCCACAAATGGTACGAGAGGAGATAACACAGGAATAGTATCAAGAGCACAGAGAAAGTCAGAGAATGGGGGGGAAAAAATCCATTTTTTGATTTTTGGGTTGATTTCAGACAGTGAAGTCAATACTTGAAATCAGATACCAGATAACAGTTCTTTAGGCTGGAAATTAAATAAGCATCTCAAAAGTTTTAATTACTCACAGACTTGACTGTGACTCATTCTAATGTGCAAATTAATGGAAGTATTAGAGGGAAAAACACACAGAGGAAGTTAATGGGTGTCTTGAGATTGAGTGTAAACTTAACAATCTGAATTTCAAACTGTGTGACTGTATCACTTTTACCCAACATTTTAATGCCAAATTAGTTTTATTCCTTTGTAGGATCTGAAGCTGTGAAATCAGAAAATGTGCCGTTATCGCCGCGTGTGTGTGCTGACATTGTATCCTGGCAGTTGTTCCACTATCACTGTGGAGCAGCACACTCAGCTGTAGAAGATAATATGAAGGAAAAATATGTAATGACTGAGAAATAGATTTTTCTGTTAACTAAAGGCACAAATAACAGTGAAATCCTTTTTCCTTAGGCCATTGTTGCCGTTAATATATGAATCTGCTGAACCTTTGGATGGAGACTAGAGATGGACCGATCCGATATTATGTATCGGTATCGGTCCGATACTGACCTAAATTACTGGATCGGATATCGGAGAAAAATAAAAAATTTAATCCGATCCATTAAATATCACGAAAGCACCTCACAAAACTTGCAACACGCGGTAACTCACCTCAGAACGTTAGCACGTCGGAGCAGTATGCATCACGTGATAGAGCGGCTGTGGCATGCGGGACCTGTCGGTGGTCTGGATAGCATGTGGAGCTTCGCTAGCAACCCGGCATTTCATCTCCGACAAAGTTATCCCCGAGAGAAGTAAAGCAAGTGTGTAAGTCCATCTCTGAATGTTTGTAAAGCATTCCTGCTTTAAGCTTACCAAACGATATATGGAGCGACTGCCTCTTCTTGCTGCTACTTCTATCATGAAACTGCTTAACGATCAGCTGATCGGCTTTTCTGTCGCGAGTCCGTCTCTCTGGTTTGTTTTTGGCCCACTTTGCACCAGAAAGAGGAAACCATCGGCTGAACAACAGCAGCACGTTTAAGCTTGATAAGCTGTTGTTAGAATTTATTTAATATTACTTTCTACTCCAGGATCTTTTTCTACGTAGCTGACGGCTGGTAACTGTGCAGGGGCGGATCTAGCAAAGTTTAGCCAGGGGGGCCGATAGGGCATGAACAGGGAAAAGGGGGCACAAAGACATACTTTTCTTTCTTATTCTCATTTAAAATGTCTACCTTTTAATAAATAATTATCCGAATCTTACACCCAAAGTTTTAATTTGATGTAAAATGAATAGAAGTCCATTACTGTATATAGTGACTATTAAGTCTAATATATATATACCCTAGTAAGCTATAGTACTTTTTCCTTTGGGAAGGTACCATCTGTGCAGTCTGCAATTTTGTTGAAGAAAGATGTTGAATCTATTTAATATTTCTTGAAAAATAATTGATTTCTGTGCATTTTTTTTTTCACACTGCATCAAATTAAGGTTGATTACGTTGATTAAGCATCATGAGGTGGAGTGTGAGGGGTGGTTCCCTATTTTTTATTTATTTATTTTTGTTGTTGCTGGGAGTTGGAACCCTATTAGTTAGGTTGCTTAATATTTACGCTAAGTACTCTTTAAAATACCAGAATAGGGAGGATGGTGTAGGTTTAAGTTTATTAGATTGATCAGTATTGCTGAACTATGAAATATTTTTTTTTTGCATATAGGTATAACAGAATAGCTTTAGTGTAGTTGTTGTTTTAAACTTGAGTATGAACTTATACAAAATGCAGCAAGATATTTAAAAAAAAAACAGTTTTGTTGATTAAAAAACACTATATCGGATTCATATCGGTATCGGCAGATATCCAAATTTATGATATCGGTATCGGTATCGGACATAAAAAAAGTGGTATCGTGCCATCTCTAATGGAGACAACATTCAGAGCTATGGGAAGCTCAGCCGCGGCGATGAGTTGCTTCTGGAAAACCAAGCTCAAATCATTAAATCTCACGCTAAGTGAGCCTCAATTAAATGGGCGGCCGCCACGGCCTCTGGGGCAGCGCTCCGAGTCAAGGATATCAGGAATCTCTTCCCGCACTGATGATGGTTTCCTTGATGGTACCGAGCATAGGCAGCCAACCACAGCCTCTTTGAGTAATTTACTTCAGTTCAAGAAGCTGTCACTCACGGGCCTGATAGTGAGGTTGAAGTGAGGTCGATAAGAGAGTGCCTGCTGTAAAATTTTGACTTCCCCTGCCATCTGCTCTCTTTTTCATCTTCACCGTCATTCTTTCCACCACACCAATCCACTGTGAGTGATCTACAGTAGAGGGGCACGTATGTATAAACAAGTTTACTATTTATAACCAGTGCTCGTGCCCTTCTGATAAAACCACTTGCTATAAATGTTGAAACATGTCTGCAGCTCATTATGCCAGCTCTGCCCACAGGGACAGTTAGCTCTCGCATGGCACGTAGAGTAAAACCTGTAGAAAAATACTCTCTGCCTCGCAGTTTGAGCACATTCTTACCTCTTAGGTTGCGTATGAAGTCATCAAGGCCCATTTTTCGCTGGGGTTTGATGTTGGGCGAGTACATATCAGTGTTGAGGAGGACGACAGCAAAGGCCAGAATAAATATGGTGTCTGGATTGTGAAACTGCTGCACCACGTCAGGATTACACATACAGTACCTCTGACTGTGGAGGACAAAAAGGAGTTATATTTTTATATTTTTTTCAGTGGAGGTCACACACTTCTCTGTTATGTATTTGAAAGTAGAGAACATTAAGCATTGCTGACGCAACAATACTGAAATCCTGTTTATTAGTCAGACAGAATCCTGAGGAGTATTATTTCTTTTGACGGGATAGATTGAGGTGAATTTTTTCTAACAGAATGGCATTGCTACGTGTTTGCAAGACACCACAATTTTGTTGTCATAACAAAAACATCACAAAAATGTAATGCCAGATTTTAATACTTGTGTTCACTGCAGTGTGTTAAAAATGTCCTAGCAGCACAGAAATACATGGAAAAACTAAATGAAAAAACAAGATGATAATGATGATGACGTGAAATCACACTCAGATGCCAAGTTATTACATACACATGGATAATATTCATGCAGCATGACGTCAAAGTCCTGTTATGGCTATTTTTAACTTGCATTCATGCAATGTAATACGATGCATGGCTTTTTGATTTGGTGAGCCTATCGTGCACTCGTCAAGTGTAAAATTAACAAACAACATAAGAAATATATGCTCTGTGTTTATATATTTGTGTATGTGGATTTCTTACAAATACGGTGCTGTGCAAAAGTCTTGAGCCACCCCTCATTTCTTCTTTTGGTGCAAAGAAAATGGGAAATATGTGTAGGTGAAATGGGCAAGCACGAATGCAAAAACAGCACATGATTCAAAAACAGGGTTTCTGACAAGCTTGAAGGTCAATATTTAGAATAATCGCCTTTATTCTTCAAAATTGCCGCACTCTCTTTGGCAAGCTTTCTTGTAATTTCTTTAAGTAGTCTTCAAGATTAGTGCTTCATGCTTCTTGAAGGATATTCGAAGCTCTTCTTTAGATTTTGTCTGCCTCTTGTTTTGTTCTCTGTCAAGATGATCCCACACTGCTTTAGTAATGTTGAGAACCACACTCTGGGCAGGCTGTTAATTCATGACTGGTAGTGTTACATGTTGTGTTTTTCTACCCAGGTATGTTTTTATTGCATTGAAATTGGAAACACTGCCAGGCTGAAAAGTACACGTTGTATGTCAGATGCTTTCCAGACAGTATTTTATGGTGGATGAAAATCTAATTGTACTTTTCTATGTTTATAATTTCATCAAGTTTTAGAAGATCCTAAACAAACCATGACAGAGCCTCCACCGTGTTTTACAGATGGCTGTAGACGCTCGCAGTTGTATCTCTCTCCTGACCTCTGTACAATTAACAATAATATGAACCAAATGTCAAATTTGGATTCATCACTCTACAAGGCCTGCAGCCACTGATTTTCAGTCCAGTTCTTGGGTAATTTGCCACACCTCAAACTTTTCTTCCTGTTTTCCTTCCTTAAGAATGGCTTCTTGACAGCCATCCTTCCACTGAGACCATTTCTAATGATGCTCAGCAGTCAGGTTCACCGCTCAGGGCTTGTGTCAGTTCTTTTCTGAATTTTTCCTATTTCCTGGAAAAAAAACTTTCAGATAGTGTTCAGTTGCTGTAGACTGATCAATTGGTTCTTTGATAGGTCACCTGTGATGTGAAGACAGAAAACCGATTCATCCCTTGAGTTTTGTGCTTGAGGTGCATTTTTATGGCTTAATGACTGAAAATGAAAGTGGTCATTTACAAGGACTGAACTGAAAATGAGTGAAAAAGCAGTACTCATATTCAAAGAAAAACTTTGAAAGACCTTCTAAAAACATGGGGAACTATTGACTAGCTCGAGACCACTTTAAAAAAATTTAAAAAGCGGTTGGGTTCCCTGGCAGCAAAATATGAAGAAGGAAAAGGTGGCTTGAGACTTTGGCACAGTTATTTACACACACACTAACACACAAACACACACACACACACACACACGCACACACACACACACACGCATACAACTGATTGGTGAGTTCATGCTATATAAAAAAAATCAGGACATCTTTAAGAGAGATGCTTGCATACTGATCTAGTTGTAAAGACAGTAGATTCCTGCTGTAATTTGAAGATAGATAATTCTCTTTCTAATCTCACTAATTAACTTTAGCTCAAATGTGAAAGCCGTCACTCCACCATATATGAAAGACAGGACAGCAGAGAAATTTGACAGTGCAATACAGCTAAGAAAATTCTCCCCATTTTGTTTAGGAACCAGAGATGCTGCATTTGGACTTGCTTTGACCCATTGGTGCCCATAGCCTTCACAAACTCTCACTTCCACCCCTCCTTCTTCCACAGCTCTTTCCTTCTCTTTCTTACTGTCACTTACACTTACACAGTGGGCCATTTCAGTGGCGGGAGGCTTTTATCTTTGCAGTCAGGCACGATGCAGACACGGAGAGGGGCTGCTCTGCTCTAGAGGACTATGCACTTGGAAGAGCGTATGCAATCAAGAGGTCACATCTGAGACCGGTGCAACCAGAAAGCCATTTCTCACATTCCAAACCAGAACTGAAGTCAGAGGAGTCAGTGAGTATTAATCACGCTGTACAGTTCAGAAGAAATGCCTTTGTTTGAGAGAGACTAGATCCTGCTCGTCTCAAACTCCTTTGCAGATAGAACAGGCACCCGCACATAGATACAAAACCACAGACTCACAGATGAATCTGTATCAGCAGACTTGCCAACTTCTGCAAAAAATTAATCAAAGACTGAATTCAAGGCAAGCTCTGCTGTATCTGTGAGCGTATGCATGCAAATGGGCATGTGCATGGATGTGAAAGTGCATATGTGTGCATGTTTTCTCAGTGAGTGAGCAAACAGTTGACTAAATCGGTAGTGGTAAGCATGAGCGTGTATTTCTGTTTCATTCACACATTTTCAACCACACATCTCCGTCTTATGTAACCAGTTTATTTAAACACTAGCTCTGATCGCTTATCTTCATATCTGCATATAAAAGTTGCATGCCAGCTGGCACAAATACCACTTTGTATAAAAGAACTGCTTTCGACAAGAGTACAACACGCTTCAAACAGATGACATAACAAGTGTTACATAACAGATATGGTAGTGGATGTCTGGCAGTCCCGATAAAGCCCGCTCATTTCTGACCTAAACTCCCAGCTCCAGAAAGTGTGGTCTCAGATCACTGATGACTTTATAATCTGCACCCAAAGGCTCAGTATGTATGATTGAGTGTTTCTGTGATTAACTGATGACCGCAGTGGGTGTTCTGATTGGCCCTCAAATCAGAATCAGAGAGGGGAAGTGTCATGACTGCTCCCTTTCCTCTCTTCCCTCACCACCTCTTGTTTGGAATAAGAACACTTTTCTTAATGGATAGGCCGGGGATTCTGTACTTTTCACATTATCTAAAATCTAGAATCTAAAAAACGTCTCAATCCAAAATAAATAAATAAATAAGTGGTGCTTGCTGTCAGTGTAGCCAAACCCCCCATAAACAGTAGTGTCTTAATCAGTGTCATAGACATGCAGTGTTTCCCTAGATGTGCTAAAGACACTTTGATCAAGCCACATTTTTGCACTGGATCAAATGTTCCTTCACTTACAATCGTGGGCATTAATTCAACAGTGAGTCATCTTATGTTAACTGTACTATTTTTTCTACTTACAATATGATATTCTTCATTGATGTGATGTTAATTTGTATAAATAATTAAAGACAAACAGAAAAGAAGGTGTACGTTTAAATTACAAACTGAAAAACAGAAATCAAAAACGTGATTACTCATCTCATTTCCAGGTTAACTGAATAACACACCCACAAATTACCCTGTAAAAACCGGAACTGACTCAGCTCTGTCCTTGGTTGTGTCTCGTGCAACATGAGGTTAGAAATATTACCCCTCACAGCAGAGCATCCGGTTAGAGCTTTTCTTTGAAAAATGCTGCCTAGAACACTCTTTAAAGGATGCTCTAAATCTCAGGAGTCACTTCTGTATTAAATGAATATTAAAATCTTTTCAATGGGGTCAAGATCATGTGTATATGCTCTGAACCAGAACACTATTTATGGAAACTTCTTCAAAAATGCCCAAACAGTACATACAAGACAGGAATGGTTTCGAAGAAGAAAACCACTGTCGACAACATGGCACAAAAACAGCAAAACTGAGAAAATAACATCAATGAATTCTAGCACATTCTTTGGTTAAAAGAAAAGCAAAATAAATGCATTTGTAGATGATACAGATAGATCCTGCATGCCTGATGTCAATAAGGCAAGAAATACCACAGTGGCTGAAGAGCACCAACAGTGAAACATGGATGTAGGCGTAGGCTGATATGGGAATGCATGAGTGCACAAGCTTGTAGGGGAGATGACATTTACAGATGGCTCTATGAATGCATCTTTATATACCCAAAGACTGGAAGAAAAGACGACTCGCAGTCTTGAAAGGACAGGTCAGAGAAAAAACGATCAGTTTTAAAGGAAGAAGTGAATGCATGGCTATATATATATATATATATATATATATATATATATATATATATATTTCCCTAACTTGAATGTAGGATAACTCATTTGGAATATTTTGCAAAGGATAGCAGCACAGCAAAATCCCTCCAGCAACGAGAGCTGAAAAAAATAACTTGTGAGAAATGGCAGAACAGTTCTCTACAGATTTGGGACAGAATGGTATCCTCCGTGTCCAGGAGGAATGAATCTGTCAGCACAAATGTTATACAACAGGCAGATAGAAAATATATTTTTAAAAAAAAGAAAGAAAGAAAAGAAATCACTAATTGAAGTTGTACTTACTTGTTCTTGCACTGAAAGACATGCTGTATTTCTGGCATGCTTACATTAGCCATGCTAGCAGTATTGTATATCAGCAGTTTTCATGAAACTGCGCTGTTCCAAAAAATAGTAATGTCAAAGTGTCTTACTGTATATTTTACAGTTTTGTACTGTCTTTCTAGAATATCATTAAATTTACATAAGTACACTGTGATTTTACATGTCAAAGGTAAAATAACTGTAAATATAGTAAAACATAATTTACTTGTTTTTTTAAATATATTTTTTTGTACATACAGTGGGGCAAAAAAGTATTTAGTCAGCCACCGATTGTGCAAGTTCCCCCACCTAAAATGATGACAGAGGTCAGTAATTTGCACCAGAGGTACACTTCAACTGTGAGAGACAGAATGTGAAAAAAAAAATCCATGAATCCACATGGTAGGATTTGTAAAGAATTTATTCGTAAATCAGGGTGGAAAATAAGTATTTGGTCAATAACAAAAATACAACTCAATACTTTGTAACATAACCTTTGTTGGCAATAACAGAGGTCAAACGTTTACTATAGGTCTTTACCAGGTTTGCACACACAGTAGCTGGTATTTTGGCCCATTCCTCCATGCAGATCTTCTCGAGAGCAGTGATGTTTTGGGGCTGTCGCCGAGCAACACGGACTTTCAACTCCCGCCACAGATTTTCTATGGGGTTGAGGTGTGGAGACTGGCTAGGCCACTCCAGGACTTTCAAATGCTTCTTACGGAGCCACTCCTTTGTTGCCCGGGCAGTGTGTTTTGGATCATTGTCATGTTGGAAGACCCAGCCTCGTTTCATCTTCAAAGTTCTCACTGATGGAAGGAGGTTTTGGCTCAAAATCTCACGATACATGGCCCCATTCATTCTGTCCTTAACACGGATCAGTCGTCCTGTCCCCTTGGCAGAAAAACAGCCCCATAGCATGATGTTTCCACCCCCATGCTTCACAGTAGGTATGGTGTTCTTGGGATGCAACTCAGTATTCTTCTTCCTCCAAACACGACGAGTTGAGTTGATACCAAAAAGTTCTACTTTGGTTTCATCTGACCACATGACATTCTCCCAATCCTCTGCTGTATCATCCATGTGCTCTCTGGCAAACTTCAGACGGGCCTGGACATGCACTGGCTTCAGCAGCGGAACACGTCTGGCACTGCGGGATTTGATTCCCTGCCGTTGTAGTGTGTTACTGATGGTGACCTTTGTTACTTTGGTCCCAGCTCTCTGCAGGTCATTCACCAGGTCCCCCCGTGCGGAGTTTGGAGTCTGACTGTTTGAGGCTGTGGACAGGTGTCTTTTATACAGATGATGAATTCAAACAGGTGCCATTCATACAGGTAACGAGTGGGGGACAGAAAAGCGTCTTACAGAAGACGTTACAGGTCTGTGAGAGCCAGAGATTTTCCTTGTTTGAGGTGACCAAATACTTATTTTCCACCCTGATTTACGAATAAATTCTTTACAAATCCTACCATGTGGATTCATTGATTTTTTTTCACATTCTGTCTCTCACAGTTGAAGTGTACCTCTGGTGCAAATTACTGACCTCTGTCATCATTTTAAGTGGGGGAACTTGCACAATCGGTGGCTGACTAAATACTTTTTTGCCCCACTGTATGCATATTTAGATTGTAAAAATACATTCAGAAATGTATCATAATTTCACAAATATTTGTCTGTTATGTGAGAGAATGATCTGTTAAATTCAAATGTAATACTATGGAAAAATTGAAAATTAATGAGAACAATAATAATTAAAGGAGTATTTGAATTATAATTTTGCTGAAAATTTCATGTCATCTAGGATGGATGTTGGGACACATAATAACATGACGCTAAACATCGGCCAATGAATGTGAACTAACAACCACAAGGTCGCGGGTATGGCTGCACTGTAGGAAAAAATCCTAATATAAAAGTATTTTACTGGAAAAGGCAGAATCCCATGTAAAATTAGCGCAACAAACTCTATTTTCATTACTGAAAATAACTGTATTTTCATGAGAAAGTTATTTTCTGTTATTTTACGGTAGTATTTTGGCGCCCCAGCTGCCGGAATATTACTGTTTTTTTAAGATGTTTTTTTTAACAGTGTGGTCCTCACATATAAATTGTAATGTCGATGATGAGCCTCTGGCAAAACTTGTAGTGCAGTCAGGCAGCATTTTAATCTGTCCATTATTTTGGTTTAACTCAAATACCTGCAAAACTAATGACATTCCTACCATCTGTACTTCCATCTGCTGTTTGCCTTGCGTGCTGTTTAGCAATGCAAACTGATATGGTAAACATGGTGATCATTACCTGCTAAACACAATGGTTTTGTGAACATGTTTGAATGCTGACAATAGTATTCAGCTTAAAGCAGCAGGCCTGTGGGCTGTTCAATGTCTTCAGAGGGACAAACCGCCCTTGTCACAGAAGAAGGAGGAAACTGTATTAACAGTCATAAGATTTGTCAGAATGAGGATGCAGAAATTTGTTGGCAGCCTACTAACAAGCTGAACATTTGTTATGGTGTGAACAGGGAAAATGACGTCTTGGTTAATGAGTTCAAAGAGGCCACTGACTCAAGCCGTGTCATGCTGGTGACAGTGTGGGCATTCCTGAGGGAAAGAGCAGTACATCAAGGGAAGGACATTAAATGTATAGAGCAATTCAAGCAATTTCTCTGTAATAGAAAACAATGAAGGGCATTTTTATTGCATTTTTAGTCCTGAGGGGACGCTTTGGATATCTTTAGGACTTATCAAGGACATGGCCAGCCAGGGGACCAAAGTTGCAGCTTTTATTTGTCTGGTTGCTTCTATCTGTTTATTGCCTCAGTTAAAGGTTAAATAGCATGATTTTAAAATAAAACAGTTTCCATCCAGGTATTTGTTAGAAGCAAAGCTAGACAGTTTGCAGGAAAGGTATAAGTGTAGTCTGCAAACTGCAGTAAGTCTAACAAGTTCCACTTGGCATTTCAAGACCTTTATCAGCAGCATACACTAGCGTGACTTCAGGGCTGGATTCAACACAAAATGAGGACAAAACCAACTGAGGCAGATCTTGGTGAGTAACAAACTTCTACATATTCATGTGTGATTTTGAATGGGATGGACACGCAACTACCCAGCATGCACCAGCAGCCTAAAAAGAAAATGATTTGGCCAGGGAAGTGTCATCTGGTGAAAAGAGAGCTGCGAAACAAAGCATCTATTCTTGTCCTGATGGAACACACGCTGATTTTGCTGCAGTGTAAATCCCTATTGTGATTGGCTGATGATCAAACACTGTTGAGTTTATTCAAAGGTTACAGGAAATCAGTGTAACTTATTAATGACACAGAGCTTTGCTGTCATCACAGCCTGTCGCAGTAAGCCAGCAAAAACAGCCGATTCTTCTATGTCTATACAGTGAGCTGATTAGTATGCCATCTTGGACGCATTCTGCTACCCCAAGGCTGCGAGATCAGAAAAAGCTTTTTGCTTCAATTTTATTCCAAAGTGTGTGTTCTTGGTTGTGTGCCATTGTTTTTCTGATTTGTATTGGTGGCCACAAGCAAAAGGCCCATTCCTGTTAAAATCTTCAGAGTGCACTACCCAGCCCTGCTCGGTCACATGATGCACTGTTTTTGTGTTGCACATTGTTAAAAATCAAAGCCAGAGCCCGTTAGTCAGTGAGGTTGGGTTGTGATCAAGCTGACAGTCTCACCTAAAGGCTTCGATGAGTCTCTCCACTTTCTGTGCTTCTCCCTGAACACGGACATGGGCCTGGAACTTTCTCAGGGCTTCGTCAAGCTCCATGCCTGAGAAATCCATCTCGTCCACAACACAGCTATAAAGAGACAGAGAGGGAGGGGGGGAAAGACAAGAAAAAAAGGCAAAATGAAGCTGGGTTTAGTTTCAGTACTTCACTGTAGTGAGAAGGTAACAGAGTGAGTGTGCGAGTGGATCTGAGACAAACTATCTGTACCCAAGTGCTGACGGCAAATCTCGTCATTACAGTCATAGTTCCATTACAGAACCACTGACCTGAATGATGCACATAGAGACAACATGCTTGCACGTGCACACACATATACCCACGTGCTGTGCAAATATCAGTGGAGAAGAAAGAGTCCGAAAATAGTGGGAAAAGAGGGATGAGATGGCAAAAAATGAAAAGAAAAGAGGGAATGGGAAAGAGAGAGGTAACATGAAAGGCTGAGGACAGACTGCGGTAATGGGAGTAGTACGTACAAGATTGCGCATGTACATTTAGGTGCATGGGTGTATTTGTGTCCATACAAGTGTGTCTCTTTGAAAGAAAGTGAGGGTGTGTGCTTAAGTGTGTGTTCAGTGCAGTGACCTATTTCTACAGTCTGTACAACAACATCAGCAGAAAACCTCGCTACGCTGGTTCTCAGTCTGCAGCCTACACTGGGAGGATGCAAAAAGGGGTGAGTGTCAAAACATTAAGAAAAAGCATGTTTTCATGGATGTCTTCCATTTCCGCAAACTGGTGCCACATGTCAAGTGAGTTTTGCGCGTACGCTCATTTATAAGGTAATTGCTTTCGAAAACCAGCTCAGTTTGAGATAGCTTTTAAAATAACTGAAGTTTGAAAGTCCAAATTTAACAGATGTTTTACTTTATTTACCTCAGTTTCTTAGCCATATAAAGCAACAGTACCATCGGACTTTGTACTATGATGTATGATTGAAACTCTACTAAAGGACCTAAATGAGAATATTAGTGAGATTAGGTTTTCCTGAAAAAGAAAAAGTCTTTAAAGAGGTCCATATGGATGCAAAGTATGTATAGAAATGACTTTTCCTGTGAGAATACTGGCAAGGAGAAGAGAGATAAGCACACATGTGCAGGAGCTTTGATCATCATTAAATTGTTATCATTTGCAGACATTTCTCAAATAAGGTATCACAGTGATTTTCTGCAATATCAACAAGCAGCCAGTTTGTCCTTGAAACCTTTGTAGAGGCAGAAAAAAAAGAAACCACAAAGAACTCAGTGCCTAAAAAAGCCTCTATACAGCCTGATTCTTTCAGGTCTCCTCAAAATAGGGGCACCCTCACAAATAGCGGGGTCAGCTCCTCAGCTACATGTGAATGAGTTTGTTTTTTTCCAAGGTCAGGAAGGAATTCTAATCTTAAAGCCCGATTCAATGAGAAGTGAAACGACTGAAAATGTGAGCATTTACAGTTTTGCAGCAACGAAGCAATCTAAATCTGGTGAAGAGAACCATGTGATAAGGTTTAAATTTTCAAAATGAATACTGTGTTAAGATTATTAACTCAAATTGAGAAAATTAAATAGGCAAATAGCAAAAAAAACTTTTTCACTTTATAATGAGTAAATGCTAAATAGACTGGTACTAAACACTCAAAGCTCTACGAGCCTCAATCACCCAGACATACAAGCACTTTTTTCTATACCTAAGCACCTCGTCTAACATTCATGGACATGTTCATACTCCCATGGATCCTTCAGGAGCAGCTTGGGGTTCAGTATCTTGCCCAAGGGTACTTCAATAGGCAGACAGCAGTAGCTGAGCTACTGACCCTACAGTTGGTAGATGACCCACTGTACCTCTTAACTCACATCCGCTCCTAAACAATGTAGCTGTAAATGTTAATAAGATCTATTGCTGTCAGTCCAGATGCTGGACTGCAGCGCAGTTTCTGTTTCACTGATCTAAGGTGCTTGACATAAGATAAGAAAAAAGTGTCAAAGTGAGTGAGAGAATATTTTATGATCGGAAACTCAAAAAGTGAGGTGCACTTAAACCAGTTTTATAAATGTCATTGGTTCATTACTATGGGGATTACCTTTGTCAAATCTGACAAAATAACCCCCAAAATGTCATCATGTTCATACAAGTTTGTGCACTGACGCTATAAATTTGTAAGAAGCCTATATTTCTAACTGGAAGTACAACGTTTGAATGATCAGAATATAAGAAAAGGGGTGCCTTATTATCACCATAAAGTCAGTTATATCTTTTCCTAATCAAATAAACCTAAATGATGACTGATGACAGAGAAATGACATGAACTCACTCAAGGACATCTCTGTTGAACTGCAGTTTGCTGTTCCCCAGAAACTCCCCAATCATCTGCCGACTTAGGCCCTTCCTCTGCAGCAGAAAGTGAGCCACTCCGATGGCCGTGTCTGGGACGAAACCACGCGTAATCAGGAAGTGGATGCCTCTCTCTGGATTCCTGTCCGCACATAACAAATAGAGAAAAGCACATAGCGTTAGAGGGAATGGTGCGTGTAAGAAGTTTTGTGCATTCAAGCAGAGAGGTGTGTTGAGCTGAGCGCGAAACAAAATCTCTTACACTATATTTAAGAGAAAGGGTGCCTAATATGTGTGTGTGTGTGTGTCAGAGGAGGCACTAGGAAAAAGAGGGAAAAGAGAGGCGCATCCGTGCGCAAAAGCTGTTAGCTGTGGACTTTAGAAAGAGACCAAGTGTTACTGATGCATATGGGTTAATTTACATTAATTTGTATTAGCTAATAATAAGTGCAGTCCAACCGTGGACACTATTTATAGGAACTCTGTGGCTCTCGCATTGTTCATGACCTCCTTGACTGCCTCTAATGTTCCACCGCATTTATTCTCTTTGCATCTGTCTCTCTCTCTCATTCCCATCCCTGCCTTCCTCTTGATGTCTTTTTTTTGCCATGGACATCAGATCATCAGAAGATAACACTGAACAGGCAGCTCCTCCCAACAATCACAAACGCTAATGAGCAGCTGCCTAAAGCGGTTTTGCATGGCTGTTGGAGATGTGTTGGAGACACAAACAGCAGTAAGAGTACTTTGAACCCTGAGCCAGAGGGTGCAGAAATATTTATTATATATTTTCTGAGAGAGTGCTCGGTGTGTGTGTGTGTGTGTGTGTGTGTGTGTGTGTGTGTGTGTGTGTGTGTGTGTGTGTGTGTGTGTGTGGTGGTCTACTCACACATTGAAGAGGTTGAGTCCTATACGATAGAGGCGTTTGCGGTGTGTGTCAGTAGACAGGGTGGGTGAGCGGCAAGAGGCTGGATCCTGGCAGCGGTCCCTCGGCAGAGAGACGACCAGAGCCTGCAGGGCCTCGGGGCTCGGCCCCCCGGAGATCTGCTGGGGATGAGTGTAGTGGTACTGCTGGTACTGGGTATAAATCTGGGCAGGCTGTTGGTTAGTCTGGGCTGAGGTGGAGATGGAAGTGGAAGTAGAGGTAGAAGTGGAGGAGGATCCCAGTCTGTCTGTGCTGTTCTCCCCTTCCATTCCTCCTCCCCCTGCAGTTGGCACTGCTGAACCCCTCCTGGATCCTAGATCAACCATTTCCAGCTCTTCACTAGGCGGAGGTGCAGGAAACTCTGGCTCCTCCACTGACTGGTTGTCTCCTCCCCCAGCCATTCCACTCACAGAAGTCTTCCTGCTACCTGGTTGTCCCCCACCTGCATTGCCCAAAGAGGTGGTGGTGGTTGTGGTGGTGGCAGAGGAGATGGTATAGGAGCTATTGCTGTCAATATGAACTGTAACATCCCTGAACGCCATGAGCAGCGAGCTGGCACTACGTGGCAGACAAGCACTCTCAGCAGCTGCACGAAGCGCCCCGGGGTCCATTAGCAGTCCCTTGCCCTCTCCACCCTCAGACAAGCTCCAGCCACGAAGGGCCTCATCAATTGACTGCGCCAAGGAGTGCAGCTGAAAGTATGATCACAAAAAAATATAAAAATTCACATCACAACTCGTGATTTAATCAGGTCAAGGGCCATGATTCATGTATGTAAAAGCTTATGATAGTCGCAGGGTTGCTCATTAGTGGCTTTTAGTAAGACTAGTGGAACTAAATTAACAATGACAGCAGCTGGACTACTGAGTGGGCCACTGGCATTAAGATTAAACTCATTTCTATCAAGTCACTAGAGCCAGTCAGTTTAGTTTAGCTAAGTAAGATAAAGTGTAGATGCAAGGACACTGAGGGTCAGCTCTGTTCTTGGATAAGTAGTGCAAGATTTAAAGAGAATTTAAAGATAAGTTCAGTCAGGGTAAGAGAATATTGTCACGGAGATCAGTAGATTTATGATGGGACAGACTGATACTGACAGCGTGCCTCACGAATATGGTAAAATCTTATTTAACATGACTACACGCTCGTAGGGCTCCTTGGCTTTAATGAAGTCATAATGCCATGCAGACATTTGCTGATTTGCATTAAAACACAAAGTAAGTCAGAGAATAATAAGAATGTCATCAGTTTTGCAGATGTTTCATCATAAACCTCAGTATCAGACACATTCACATCTTGACCTGAGGACATCAAAGAATGATCAAAGTTATAAAAGATCCCGAGGAGATTATGAATGTCTACACCAAATTTTCTGCCAATACATTTACTAGAAAATGACACAAAAGTCAAGACGTTGTTAAAAATGTATCTTCTGAATGATGAGGACATGGTGTATCTATCGAATTTAATAGTAATATGCTCTGTACCTGTCAAAATATTTGACTAGAGGGTTAAAGAAGTCACTGGGATTCACAGTCATGGAAAGGTCAATGTCTAAAATGTACCAAAAATTGTTATAATTCATTCAGTGGTTTTCCAGATATTTCTATCTGGAGTTTATAAAAAGTTTATAAAACATTTATAAAATCATACAGTTTTGCATTCCTACAACACAAGATTAAAACAAAAAACAAAAACCTCACTTGTTCAGAGAAGCAGTCTTCCAGTTGTGTGAGTGAGGGTCCTGGGGTTTGAGGTGTGGGTGGTGCTGGGCCTGGTCCAGGTCCTGGGCCTGAGCCTGGGGCAGGAGTTGGGGGAGGTGCCGGGGCTGACGCAGGAGACGATGGGGGCAGAGACGTGGAGCGGCAAGGGGGTGGAGGGGGGGTTTTAGAGCGTAAAGGTATCTGTCCTCCTCCAGGATGCAGAGTGTAGCTGTGTCTCTGAGCTGCGTTCCGGTTTCTGCCCGAAGGGCTGGGATGCCGTAGAGAGATCCGACGAGGAAGCTTACTTTCTGACAATGAGTTGCGGATCTTCTGGAAGTTTTTGCTGAGCTGGTACTGACGGAAGGCTGTCTGGATACGACGGGCTGCCCGCCTTGCTATGAGATGGCCTCCATACTTCTGCTCCAACTCTTCTATCTGGGAAAAGGGAGAGAGCGAGTATATTAAATTTGTTGACAGGACTCTGAGACTTTAAGACATTTCAGGAATAGTACTGCAAAGCACACAAAATCTAATGAAAGATACTTATTCATCCAGCAGTAAGCAAACATGTTACAATTTTGCGCCAATGCCTGCAAAAGATCAAAAGAGCTGACTTGAATCATGAAATTCCCACTCACACCCTTCTTAAGCCTTGATTATACTTTCCACTAGTCCATGAGTCTTCTAGCGCCCGCTTGGGTCTTACTTATCAGTCCACTCTTTTTAAAACTGGTGGGTGTTTGTGTTATTAGAACCAAAGTAAACATCATCTATCATCATTCAGCTGCTAATACTGGCTGAAGGGGCATGAAAAAGAGGATGGATGGGCTGTGACAAAGGTGCTGTTGAGAAAATGAATAGAAAAGTAAACACCCGCACAAGCTTATTTCTGTTCCATTTGTTGGCAGAGCAGCTCAGCTTAAAATCTCACTGTCCTCCACAATTTTTTGCTCTCTTACATTTTCGGCGAGAGGGAATCGAAGGAGAAGTGGGAGGCAGGGGGAGAAGAGACAAAAAGGGAGGGAAAAAGGAGGACAGCCACTCATTTGTGTGTGTTTCTGTGTGTGCGTGGATTTGATCATACCAAAAGTACACACAGACACGCTCATATAAGTGAATCCATGCAACAGCGCTAGCAGTAACAGCGGACCCTTCAGCAGTTTCCTATGAGGAATAAAGACATCTCCAGCCGCCAGAAGCAGTTATTAGCTGTTACCATGACAACTTAGCATCGTTCATGCTCCTGTCTCTGTGGCAGTGGTATCCTGGGTGCTCTTTTTTCATGTGAACATAGACAGAAATAGATCTGAATGGGAATCTGTTTTTATTTTTTTGTCACCCAACTCTGTGTCAAGTGAGCAACCTTCACATGCACACCTTCTCGTGCAAAGACAGGTAGAACAACCAGCTCTGCCTCAGCACCCAAAATATGCTCATGAGCCCACATACACCTGCTAAAAGACATACCTGTTTGTTTTTATTCTCCAGGGTGCTCTCGTACTCACTGGGTCCCTCCCTTTTGGTACCCTCTGTTTCCTGTCTGTCCCCAGAGGAGGTGCCATCCTCCAGGCTCAGCATCTGTCCACTGACACAGAAATAAGAGCGGAAAGATATCAGTCCTTCTGACGGAGTAAAACTCTGATGTCAGTGGCTGGTCATCAAGTATGTGAAATGTGAAGAGACTTATAAGGGGAGCAGCACGCAGACAGTGATGTGTAGCTGTGGCGGCCCAGGGTGAGGTTGACTGGCTTTATGTGCCCAGTCCTATTTGGTCAGATTTGTGGCTCGAGTGCAAGTTGCAAGTGTGCAACTCTGAATATGTAACAGTGTAAAACTATGTAAAAATTATAATCTCCACCTCTTATTTGCTGTTTCAAACATAAAACTCAGCTTTTTCTTATTGTGTTCTGCAGAAAAGAAACAGCACATCAGCTGTTTGTCAATGTGATGAAAAAAAAATGTTTTTAAAAATCATAATTTCTTGGACCCAAAAATGACTCATTAAATGAACAATCCACAAGCAATATTCATTTCTATCACAATAATACAACATAGAGAAAATGCACAAGTCCTCACACTATGACAAACAGTGAAAGCATTTTATTTTTCCATTAATAGCCAAAATAACCTAAATTACTATTCAGTTAATATTGATTCATTTCCCTTTAGTGTGCTGATCCAGTTGTTCCCAACCCTTTTTGCTTGTGAGCCGGTAATGTGAATCAATATCTTCTTGTGATCCATCATCGCAGGATGCATGTCTATAAACTGTGAGCAGTCAAAGACTGATTCTTTATTCTCTGACTCTCTCTTAAGGAGGTAAGAATCAGCTGTAATAGAAGTGAACGTTTTCCTATATTCCTCAGTGGTGACTAGCTCACACTTGACCAGTAACTGGTTTATCAATAGATTGTTCCTCCTATTCAATCGGTAAATTAAAATGTTATATATAAAGCATAAATGATCACCTCTTTGCGGTTAGCTCGCACTGTAGTGTTATATAAATGGAAGATTGTTTAGTTTAGTTTAGACATGCAGCCACTCTCATATTTGCCCTCCTTATAAGTCTTCTTGATGACCATCTGACAAAATATTCAGCAATTCTCCGCTCATGCATATTTACCAAACATCTGTCGATCTCTCCAGGCCTCCTTCTATTACTATGTGAGAAGTTTGAATGTTTCTTTTTATTTGTTGATGTTCATTACATGTTGTGTACTGAGATCTGAGGGACATATTTTGTCAAGTTTGCTCAGATTTGTTCCAGAGTATTGCATGAACAGACTGACACCACCACTTCACTTCCCTTTTCCCTTCAGAACTGTCTTAATTATTTGTGGCATAGCTTCAAAAAGGTGCTGGAAACATTCCTCTGAGATTTTGGTCCATATTGACATGACAGCATCACACGCCCGTTTCAGATTCGTTGGCTGCACATCCTCTATCAGATTGAGATCCGAGGACTCTGGAGACCATTGTCATGTTGAGTTTTGTGACATGGTACATTATCCTGCTGGAATGGTAAATGGCCTGCATTTGTATAGCGCTTTTCTAGTCCCTAAGGACCCCAAAGCGCTTCACACTACATTCAGTCATTCACCCATTCACACACACATTCACACACTGGCGATGGCAAGCTACATTGTAGCCACAGCTGCCCTGGGGCGCACTGACAGAGGCGAGGCTGCAGGACACTGGTGCCACCGAGCCCTCTGACCACCACCAGTAGGCAAACATGAGGTTAGTATCTTGCCCAAGGATATTTGGCATGCAGCCAGGAGGCAGCCTGGGATCGAACCACCGACCTTCTGATTAGTGGCTGACCTGCTCCATCCTATCCATCCTGAAGATAGATACGGTTTGGTCATAAAGGGATGGACATGGACAGCAACAATACTCAATACTGTGACATTTAAACAATGCTCAAGTGGCACTAAGAGGCTCAGTGTACCAAGAAATTATTGATTATACCATCAACAACAACCTGAACTGTTAATAAAAGGCAGGGTGGATCCAAACTTTCCTGCTGTTTATGCCAAATTTAGAGCCTACAGCCAAATATTGCAGCAGAAAATGAAACTCATCAGACCAAACAAATTTTTTTTTGTGCCAGTGTGAACAATTGTCTCCATTTTCTGTTCCAAGCTGACAGGAGAGGAGTCTGGTGTGGTCTTCTGCTGCTATAAGCCTGTCCAGAGATGCTCTTCTGCATTCTCTGAGTTACTGATGCCTTTTGTAATAATCGTCTGACCTCTGATTACAACAAGGCATTTTTGTCATGGAATGTTTTCTCTTTTTCAGATCGTTTTCTGTTTTCTGACATAATCAGGCCAGTCTGCTACAAACAACCACGATGCTCAGGTTAAACTTCAGCAGGTTCTCTTGACCATGTTTACATGCATTAAATTGCTGCATTGTAATTGACTGATTAGATAATTACTAAAACCAATAAAGTAGCAGGTGAGTATGTGTATTGATTATGAAAAGAAACTACAGGTGAAGGCATGTTTTTTTTTTCATACGGAGGTCAATTTTGAAATTTTGGGTTATTTTATTTCCATAAGATGTCTTTTTCCAGACCAGTCATGAGAAAATGTCCAAAATACACAAACAGGCATTTTAAGACACTTTGTCTACATATTCATGGAAAATACTGTTTGGAATTTAGCAGCACCATTTCTTTATAATAATTTTTTTCTCATAGTCAAAACCAGAAACCTCCTTGAATGTGTGCGCATGACGTTGTGTGCTTGTTCACTCTTTCTTCCTCCCAGATAAGGCTTACTCTAATAATTTTTACACGAAGAGGACCAGTGCTAAACGGGACCAGGGAGAACAAAAAGCCCGCTCATGGTTAAATAATGACTGCATCACTAAATTTCCTCTTTGTTTTCTTTGATTGCTGTGAAAGCAACTATTCTGAGTACCGAGCTAAAAGTCACAGATAGGGCCAGAGACGCTCGCTCTTATCATTAAATGAGATAAAGTTAGCGAAAATAGATGGAAAAAGAGAGCGTGGGACCAGAGGAAAGAGTGCGATAGGAAAATAGAGAGGAAACAGGAAGGTTGAGACTGTGTGTTGGGGTGTGCATGCTGGAGGCTGTCTATATCAAAAACTCTATTAAAACACTGCCATGCCCCAGTACTGCATCAGAATACATTAGAGTACATTAGAATACATTAGAGGATTTAAAAGCAAGAGTCAGCTATTAATGCATCTGGACAGCAAAAGCCTCTGTAATGATATGGGCACCCTCTCTTCCTCTCGTACACGCTCGCAAACATAGACTCCTGCCTTTGCTTTTGTGTGACAAGGTGGCAAGATTTGAACATCTGTCAAAACGCATTGCTCACAGTCCCACGGAGACCTAAAGTACTGTACAGCCAGGGGAGAACTCGCTCACACGCGAAAAGGCTGAGTAAAGGAGAAAAGGCACACCAGTTTAAGCTAGAGGCAGATCTCGTAGCATCTCTTGGGAGGTTTGTGTGTTCTGATGGATTCAGCGAACATCAGCGCGTAGACGTGGGTGCAGGTTAGCAGCCACCGAGAGCACAAAACTTTGTGTAACGATGATAATAATGAGCTACATCTCCGCTACATCTCATCATCATCTCAGCTGGCTGTCCACTGCCGCTGTGCCCATCCAATCAGGGATATGTGGGTGTAGGAGTAAAGTCATCAGATCAGAGAGAAGAGAGGGATTCCAGACAGACAGATGGTGATATTAATAAAAGCAGAATAAGTGAGAGACTTGATAAGGAGGGATGAGATAGAAATAATTGCAGTGAGCTGATTAGAAGAGTCTTCCAACAGACAGATAAATAATGAGAAGAAATAAACAACACAGGGAGGAAAACTACGCCATAGCAGATGAAGAGACTGGAGGAAAAGAAATAGACCGGGAACGACTGGATTTAGAAACAGAGCACAGAGGATTAGAAGATGGGAGACATTCGGGAGGAGGGTGGAAAAACAATAATCATTGAGAAACATGACAAAATCAGCTTTTCACAGTTTTAACGGCTCATTCAAAAATCCAAGTGAAATGTCATGCATTCCCACACATCCTCATACACAATACTTTCTACATACTCACAAACAACTCACATCACAAACAGACAGCACTGCCCACGCACAGTCACACGGTAAAAGTCACTACAGTAGATTCTCCAGTTACTATGGTAGTGGCGAGGGTTGCGTCAGAGTTGCCATAGGCGCTTTCATAGTGGGAATATCAGTTCGGTTACCCACACTTCCCATTTATATGCCTATGAATATGTGAGTTACCCTTGAGGCTGTCAGAGGTGTAGTTTAGTCACAGAACATTTAACTATCTTTATGAAATCCATGCACAATAGGTCTATAAATGCACCAATTCACACTCACATGTGGTTCAATAAAGAGCAAGCAGGCTATCAGGCATGCTTAAAGGCCTGGGTGTTGAAATGGCTCAGCTGGCACTAATGCACAGAGTGTATGTATGCAGACTGGATGTTTTACATTGTTGCAAGAGCACACTGTGAGAGAAAAAAAAAAGTCCATTAAAGTATCTTTGGCTTACCTGGACGAGCTAGTGGTCTCAGTCTCTGGATGCTCAGGGGCGGGGCAGCAAAACTGATGCAGCACAGTCTCGCTCCTGCAGCAGAAGAGACAGGTGAGGAAAGCAGTGGGGTGGATAGACTTGAAGGGAAAGCATGTCTTTCAGGTTGTTATTGGTTCAGTTGTTGGATTGCCTTGTGCTAATACGCTTCTCTGCGCCCATTCCCGACATCACAAAAGATCCTGAAGAAGTGCTTCTTGGATGCTGGATTATTGTAACATTGCATTACACAACTTGCCACTGATCCCGGGGTAAATACCCTATGTAGGTCAATTCAAGGCTGAGAAAGCTTAGATAGAGTGGGAGCACTTATGTGTTTGTGTATCCGGATGTGCTCGTCCTCTCCCCTCCTCTCCAATTCAGCAGATCAGTGGTGATTTAGCAGAATTCCCCTAACCCAATCTGGACAGATGGTTATTCTGGCTCTGCTTCCTGTGTTTTTCTTAAGTTCTCATTTTCATTTCTCTCTCATACATTTTGCATTTACATTCATATTTTAAGCACTTTGCTAGTCCTTTTATCTGGGGCAGATTACAACCGAGGAGAACAACGGACAAAAAAATCCCATGCATCACGTGGAAGCTGTTGCCGTTCGACCTTTTCACCTTCCGAATGCTGGACACCTTCCACTACCAGAGGCTTGAAAATTAGCATGATCATCACTGTCCATCCAGCTAAGTTTTTGTGAGGTCTTGGTGTAGTATTGGTCTTTTCATGCTGAGCTGAAAGGATTCGGCTGACAGTGAATTTCTTGGCTACGCTACAGCAAGTCTTCTGACCTGGGCGCAGCATATTGCTCATGACACAGACCCACAGTGACAGGCAGTCAGAGTCAGTGCAAGACTAGGAATGACAGTCTGAGCTATAAAAAGCTATCGTTTCACAGCAACTTCCACAGACTTAAAGGGACACTGTGGGGTTTTTTGTCTTCATTTTTTTAAAAGATGCATGGCAAAAATTATTCATATTTATTTGGTATGAATAATACTGCTTCATCTGTTGTAACACCTAAGCCCCCCAGTGACACCTCTGACACAAAGAACTGCTTTTTGTGGAATTTATAGACTAGTTATTATACCTGGATTCATCTTTTTTGGGTTTTGTTTTGCAGGTTTTGCAGTAATTTTCACACTCTTCTGTTAACAGCTTGATCCCAGGAGGTTCAAAAAATTTCCAAAACAATCATGTTAGATCTGAATATTCATTTTTCCATTGTAGTTGTTGTCTTTGTTGTGCCGTTGATCCGCTTTAAACATCAGGTAAAGCGGGGCAAAAAAGGGAATATATCAAGCTAAGAGGACTTTCTGAAATCACTGGAGCTAAAAACATAAACTGCTCTGTCATACATCTGAAACAAGTAATTTTCAAACATGCTTGTCAAAGAATATTCCCTTTCCCCCCTTTTTTTTAGTACGCAGATAGATGTTTAATAAACAGTAACACGGTCCCCCTCTAGTTTTCCTGCAGGTTAAAACAAGTCTACACACTTGAATAAATCTTACTTTTTAACACCTGATCTACTCTATATAGCCACAAACCTTTTTGTAGTTTGAGACGTTTCCATGTTTTTAAAGTAATTTGATCTGCTTTTTATTAATTTTACACTTGATGAGGTTTTGATGCTGTAAATTGTCATTTAAAAAGCCAATTTCTTAGTATTTCTTAATCTTAGTAAGCACTCAAAATGCTTTGCATTAAAAATCTGATTCAAATCTGTTTATACTGTAGACTGTATTATTCTGCGGGTACGATGCTTTATCAGTTATGGATGTAAACGGGTCGTATGTGGGATTTAGTGTCTTGCTCAAAGGCTCTTCAGTGCGTGAACTGGAGGAGCCAGGAATCGATCGCTGGCTCAACAACTGAAGGAGTTTAAACATCCCCGTAAGCCTGTAAACTACATTCCCTGTGCCATTCACCGTCTATTTTGGTTTTGGATGAGATGATGCCAAAATATACTTTGTCTAATGCACATCTGACTGACAGGTGAGCAGAAAAATGAAATTGTGTGAAAGCTCAGAGTTTATGGAAGATACAGCTCAGTCACGGATCTTTGTCATCAAATATAAAAGAGTGTCTTTACACTAAATTGCAGGGTGAAACTATTTCTGAGGCCACAACCTCGATGAAATGGAGAGCCATATGACTGATACTGTTACCACATCAGCAATTGAAAGAAAACATGGAACACTTTTTACATTTTGGAAAGTAAATTAATTCGCTTTCATCAAGTTTAGAAGAGGAGACGCACAGCACGAAGCCACATCTCGAGAAGAGTTTAAAGTTACGACTAGATTGCAGAGGGGTTGCTGACCATGGTATTTTTTTGTCCCAGACTACTTGCTTTGAGTCCAGTGAATTAATTAATCTGGCCGAGAAATACTACAGTGTAAAACTACAAATTTTCTTGCTTGCACTTTGGGGTTTGCACAGATTAAATAAAGCAATATGACATTTTAATTTAGGAACTTTAAAATATGCAGGGGGGTGAGTTTGCTTTTTCACTTTTATTTTTCATCTACTCCTGCTAGGCTATAGCTTCGTGTTTAATGTATCAAAATGATAAGATAAAGATCATTCATCCTCTAACTCTCCAAAGGAAAGCAAATACAATATAGCCTATTTTTAACTATACTGGTTTAAATAGGAGCTGACTGTTCAGGCAGTTGTTGTAAGACCTCAACTCCCAAAGTCAACTCCAGTTTGTCCATCATGATGAGAGTTGGAAGTTTTTGTCAGGCTAATATAAAACAGTTCAGCTCTGCTCAGTTTTATTTGGTCATACAGGGAAGAAGAGGCCAGCCTGAGCAGACACACATAGGCTACTCATATACACACTCGCACACAAACACTCAGCGGGTCCATCTGTCTGTACAAGGCACACACGTAACGGCCATTCGTCTGCAACAACACTTACAAAGAGAACAGGTGAATATTTTAACAGGACATGCCTCCTGCTGTTGGCCTATGTTCTCTCTGGCTCTCTCTCTTTCTCTCTCTGTGAGCTCTGTCCTCTCTCTTGCACCTCCCCTCTCCTCTTCCCTGTTTTGTAAGAGCACTTAAAACGCAATGCCTTTCATCAGCCAGTACCCAGTACAAAGTGTAAGGCGAGAGGAGCGATGGAGGAGGGTTGGCATGCAACAAGATCAGCTCCATTTGGACTCAAAAACATTACCAGTTCTTTGTATGCACATTTCATGCCGCCACAGGATAGCAAAGTGTTGTTCAGCCTTTGCATTTGTTTGCCAGACGGATAGATCGTGGAGACAGCTCTTTTTTTCTGTGTGTGTTTTACTCTCTCTTTGTACCTGTCTCAATTTTTGTACAATGAATGTGCTTCTCTTTGCCTCCTCTTCCTCTTTTAACCACCCTCCCATCTCTCTCAACTCCCCTCTCTTTCAGCGGTCCATTCACAGTGTCAGCCTCAAGCTCCTTCCTCTAGACACCTCCAAGGGCTCCATCAAAGACAACAACTGGGCATGCATGTCTCTCTTTCTCTTTATAGCTCTCTGCCTTTCCCTCTCCTGAGAATGGCTGATTACTGTTCGCTCCATGGGCTAAGTGGGGCAGATAGAAGGCTCAGCTGGAAAGAAAGACTGAGAATGAGTGGAGGAGAGGATCCTGCCTCTCCCCCATAGGCATATCCATTGGTTTCTGCAACAATGACAATGCAAACATAAATACACTCACAGCCAACCCAATGTAGAACTCTAGTCCACATGTCTCTGTTTGTCACAAAAGTCGATAGTGAGTTAAAATAAATCTTCAAATTAACTGATAGAGTGGGATGTGTGAACGAAGGCATGCCAGCACATATGCATATGCACAATCACACAACTTATACAGGTTAATTAGCTGGCAACAGGACTAATGGAGCAGAGATCTGATTTCCAGTTAGCTGCAGACAGGATGGAGCAGGGAGGTGAAAAGCTTTTCTCCTCCTCTCCTGCTTGGCTTGCCAAAAGCAAAAGTAGACATTAGGTGTTAGGCTACTGGTCTAATCCAAAAGACTTAAAATCACTGAGGGAGCAGAGGCGTAAGGTTGCATTCAAGGACATACATCAGTACCCACAGGAGCAAGAGGGCTATTTAGCCAACTGCTCTGCAGCAGCCTGCTCATCTGGGGGATGTTCTGCTCCAAGCTCTGAGCTCGTTTAATAACAAAAAATTATTGTTATTGTAATTTCTTCCCCTCTTCTTAATTATAATTAAGAATCTGTGTAATACTGTTTCTTGAGCAATAAATTGTCGTTGCAGAGTAAGACGTTCAGGAACAACTTGGGGTCAACGCAGTGCAACAGGGTCCAGAGGAGCAACAGGGACTCTGCACACACACACTCGTGCACATGGAGCTGCGACTGTAAGATGCATGATCATGTGCACTTTTGGATTAATATCACTAATGTTAATATGTGCTCCTCTGCACCTCTCATCACAACTTCATTCTGTGTTGCTCCCCTCAGTGGGGGTGGAGTCCCAGAGAGACCAATAAGGGCTCCTGCTGATAGAAAACTTATGAACAGAAAGAACACCACACACACTCTGGCAAAGAGAGAAACATGGGTCTTCCCTCATTAGGGTGATATTCTGTGAAGCTCTGGTGACAAGCAGGAGGCGGTACTGTGTGTGTGTGTGTGTGTGTGTGTGTGTGTGTGTGTGTGTGTGTATCTCATCTACCAGGGGAACATCAGAGGAATTGAGATCCCGTGGGAGCTTGTAGATCCCTGGTGGTAATTGACAAGGAAAGCCAGCAAACACGGACAGCGGCTCGAGGTGTGTCATCGTCACACGTGAAGCTGCTTCTGTCTCCTGCTGACTCTGACCGCTGCGCTGAGTGTGTTTCTCGCTCACACACGCGCGCCCGCGCACGAACACACGTACAGGCCTCCAGCTGTTTGTTATGTAATGATCCAGTGATCGTGATCCAGTTTCTCATTTAAATAATCCACCTCTTCCTCTCCTGGCACGGTCCTTGGTCGGCACACACATACACAGAGCTGAAAATTGGAAATTTGCAAGCGCCCTCTTCTTTAATTAAACGCCTCTCAATCTGCAGAGCACGCGCACGCACACGTGGATGCGCCTAATTACACAGTTTCAGACAAAAGCTGGATTCGACAACAGGCTAGCCCGTAATATGGAAGATATGAAATTTGTTTTGGCTTGAAGTTGATACAGCCGAATAAGTCAGGTTAACGCGAGAGGTTTGAAATTATGGGCTATAGAGCTACTTTTTGAAAAGCCACTAGGCTATGTATATAGGCATCTGGAGCGTTTTGGCGCACACGCATACATGCAAACAATCAAAGGCTCTAATATTTTCTACTCACTCGGATTTCCTGGCCAGGGCCAGAGACCGACAAAGGGTTGTCGGGGTCATCGGAACCAAAGAGCGGCAGCTGTGGCAACTTCCACCGTTTTCGGACTCACTTTCAACCGGCGAAATTGTGGATGGCTCGGCTGGGACCAGCTGCATGTCTCCTGGGTCCATAGGTTGGGTGGGCGAGGACTGGACAGCCGGAGCCGCCTCGACTTGTGCTGGTGAAGCCGCATCTGGCAAAGACCCCGGACTAGTCTTGAGCGGGGGGTCCTGGGGATGGTGGTGGTGATGATGAAGGCAGCTGGGGTCGGGGTGGTGATGGTGGTGATGGTGGTGATAAGGATGCTGTTGTTGTATCCTGACGTCCCGCAGGTGTCTGTTCTCGCCGATCAGCTCATCTACCCTCCGGTCCAGCTCTTCTATTCTTGCACGCTGGGTCTGGATGAGACTCTGCTGATTCTGGACGATGGTGGTAAGCTCCCGCAGGTACAGAATCGCCTGCACCGGGTTTTCTAGCAGGCTGGAGCTCATCATACGCTACCCACAGCAAGAGGAAGGAAGAGAAAGAGAGAGAGGGGGGAAAGAACCTGGACGCGCGGATGGAGGACAGAGGAGATGCAAAACAGCCTATTTGTGAGTGCGGATGAGAAGGTGGCGTGGGATGTCCTTCCGCTCTCCTCTCCTTGATTCTGTTCGGCTGTGGATGAGGCTACGCCGACCAAGTCAGTCTCCACTTCTCCAGTCGTTTACTCCCTCCCTCACTCTCTCTCACTCGCTCTCGCTCTCTCTCAAACACACACATACACTGCGCTGAGTGGTGCTGATGAGAGCAGCCAGCTCCAGATGTGACAGCAGGGAGGAGGGGAGGTGCTCGAGGATGGATGCGTCACTGCACGCACAGACACGAGCACGGTCCTAGCACGCGCCCTATAGGTAGCTACAAGGAGTTCTACGGAGCATCTTTAGTTTGTGGACTAGTATGTGAAGCTGATTTATTGCACACAAAATCCTTTTTTCTTTTAAATCTAAGAATTTGGTTAAACAATCGCAAGGCGGTGTATTTGTGTAGCATGTGCATCTTACGATGCATCTTGCCCCTGAGCTTTGTATGTAATTTAAAGGCCCATAAAAACTAAGTTAAAACTATAAATGCTCCAGAATGTGAAATTAGTTCGTACGAAATTGTCTATATAGAAATAAACAATACGGAACAAAAAAAAAGGGGGGGGGGGGGGATGTATTACATGCAAAGACAATTGAACGTCTCATGGTGCCTTGACCTAAACACTCATTCACAAAAGTCAAATAATACAAAACTTAGAGACTTTTATATTATTGTTTGCTTATTTATGTTTGCGTTGCCTATACTTTTTTTTTTTGGCCTGTCCCGTTTGTCTCTTTGCCATCAGAATTGTTGTCTAAAGGCGAAGAAAGATGCCCAACGGATTTACTTTGCCAAATGGACCATCCCAGCCTTGCCGTAATGGTCTATTTGATTCACCTTTTATTGTTTATTTTATTTTATTTTCACTTGCTAAATATGGGACAGACTTGACTGGGGAAAAGAAAGGGGAGAAAAAAAGAGGGAAAGAAAAACAGCGGGGAAGAGGGACGGGGATAAAGGGCAAAAAACAAAAACCAACAAATTAAGCAGACAAAAAATACATGTATCAATCACCTGGATCACCTGTTGAGAAAGAAAAAAGAGAAAACAAGCAGAAGAAAAAAAAAGAGCAACATAATAAACAACATCACGATGATCTATGGGAATATAACAGTAAATACTAAATATTAAACATTATTGTGCAGCACGTAAGATCGACAGCACACAGTGTGCTTTGAGGTAGGAGCCAAAAAGGGTGTAGTGTGTGTGTGTGAGAACCCGTGTGTACACCTGTGAGCATGGTCGCACTTGTTTTTAAAAGGTTCCTTCATGTAATGAAGTGCAAGAGGGTGTGGGGGGCCACAGCCCCGTCCTCCAGGGCATGAAGCAGGTATGGAAGAGATCAAAACTCCAGACATCCAGAGGCCCTCAGAACACAAGAGACCAAGGAAGACCAACAGAGGGGCAGCCAGAAGCCGGGGGGGGGGTTGCAGTGACGCGCCCGTGAGCTCCATCGGCAGCCAGCTGTGTCAGAGTGACCGAGCCCCAGGCCGAGAGGCTGAGGGCACCCCACCCCCGAAGTGGCCCGAGCGAGCCCCAGGCTCCAGGCCCCGACAAGCAGCCACCAAGAAGTGAGGTTCTTTGTGTCCTGGACGCCCACCCCCGGACACAAAGAACCACCAACGCACCGATGTCTGAGGGCGTCTGCCACTGGCAGGGGAAGTGGTGGGGGGAGATAGGCCTCCATACCTTGGAGGGCCTGAGATGTCCCCAGAGAGGTGGCGTCTGATACCCAACCTGACATATAGACACAGCCATACAGGCACACACAGATACAGACATCCATTCCCACCCTCATGCTCTCATATGCAATTACTCAACACTCATCCAACGTGGAGACAGACATAGGTACCCTTGCCCCTGGAGGGGGAAACTGCACCCAGACCCAGGTAGTGTTACCCTTTTCCCTGGGGTGGAGAGAAGCAGACTGCCCCGACTCGGCAGCAGCAGGGAGGCCCCACATTCCAGACCCCAATCAGACGGCCAACTCCTCCTCCCACCCCGTCATCCACTCATCTTCCAGACTACACAGGATAATAGACGCCCAGGCTGAGATCTTCCTCCACCTCTCCTGTATCTCCCCCTCCTGCAGAGTGAGTTCCTGAAGGAAGAGGAGACCTCCTGCAAGATGTAACAGCCTCCCCCACCAGTTGAAGAGCCCCCCAGGTGGCTCGATGCACTGGCCCCCATACACCCACCCGCCCACAACCCCAGCAACACACCAACCAGGACCCAAGCCCTCAAGGCCCAGCCAGGGCCCCAGCCCAAAGACGGAGCACCCCCAGAACCCCACGCCCGTACCGGACCCACCCAGGGGCAGCCAGGCTACCAGTCAGTAACCCGCGTCCATCAGCACAGACCCTCCCCTAGCCCCGCTGCACGCAACCACGAGGAAACCGTCACCTAAGAGCCAACAGAGCCCTTAATAGGCCATGACCGCAACCCCGGGTTGAGCCCTCCAAGGAAGATGCTCCTGGGGAATCCCCCGACGCCCCAAGCCTGTCCCTGCCCCCACACCAATCACAACAGCAAAGGTGGGACCAAACTATGACCCCCCACCCCCACTAGGTGATGGAGCTGATCAAAGGAGCCTAGAGTAATTGATCTGATGTGGTGGCAGAGGCTGTATCAAGACTAATGTAATCTAATAGATCATTTCTATATTATTATTAAGATTATTTTTATTTTTCCAGTTCATGAGGACTGTTTTCTTGGCTATGCATAGGGCAGTGAAAACCATATGGGCTATATTCTTTTCTGTAGTGACATTATCTAAGCTGCCCAACAAACTCACTAAAGGGGAAGTTGGAATGTTACATTTCAGACACTTCGATAAGTCTTCACATATCTCGCGCCAAAACTTCTGAACTGGTGGACAGAACCAAAGAGCATGGATATAATTGTCCGGTGAATTGGTTTGGCAGTGTGAGCAGTTGTTGGTAGACGTAAAGCCCATCTTGAACATCCAATGACCTGTATAGTGCACTCTATGTAATATTTTGTATTGAATTAATTGAAGACTGGGATTTCTAATTAAATGAAAGGTTTTTAAGCAAATCTGAGTCCAGAAGTTTTGGTCTATCAAATGGAATAAATTCTGATCCTTCTAATATATGTTCTAAGTATTTGATTCCTTTACCACTCCAATCTGGAAAGTTTATCATATTATTGTTTTGTAATATGTCAGGGTTGTTCCAGATAGGTGTACGTTTGCATGGGATTAATGAAGACTCCGTCAATTTTAGAAACTCCCACCATGCTGTCAGAGAAGAGCTGATGCTGATGCTTTTGAAGCATTGATGTCGTTGGATGTTTGAGCTGATAAATGGTAGGTCTGAGATCTCTAGATTATTGCGAAGTGCTTGTTCTACATCTAGCCAAGGTTCATCTAAGAGGGTATGTTTTAGCCATCCTGAGATAAACTGAAGCCTTTTGGCTAGTAGTGCTGAAAGTTGGTAGTTGTGATCATTGAGAAGAAATAATTTATTTTTGGTAAGACCATCATTTTTATAGCGGCAACCCTTCCCATGAGTAATATGGGTAAACATTTCCATCTAGCCAGATCGCCTTCTACTGTCTTTAAAAGTGGGATATGGTTTAATTTAGTCAGATCTACAAGCTTGGGAGAAACATTAATACCTAAATATTTTATATTTCCCAATTGCAGTGGTGTAGAAGAAGAATTATGGAAGGAGCAATTAATCGGGAGGACTGTAGATTTTGATCAGTTAATTGAGTAATCTGATATTCTTGCAAAAGAGTTTATCAATTCAATCACCCCAGAGATATTGGTTTGTGAGTTTTGGAGAAAAAGTAACACATCATCCGCATAAAGGCTGATTTTATGTTCCACGTTCTTGCATTTTATGCCCTTAATTACTGAATTCTGTCTAACTGCTGCTGCTAGTGGTTCAATAAAAATTGCAAACAGTGAAGGGGAGAGTGGGCATCTTGCCTGGTGCCCCTCAGGAGACAGAAGCTGGAGGATGTTTGGTCATTTGTTTTGACACAAGCTGTTGGGAAATTGTATAATATTTTTAACCAGTTAATGAAAGAGGTTCCAAAACCAAATTTGTGTAAAGTTGCAAATAGAAATTTCCAATTTACTCTGTCAAATGCTTTTTCTGCATCTAAAGAAAATATTGTCGTTTCAAGGTTTTTACTGTATAAGTAGTCCATCAAATTAAGTAATCTACGTGTATTTGTTGATGAGTGCCTACCAACCAGTTTGGTCAGGATGAATTAAGAGGGGGGTTATTTTCTCTAATCTCTTTGAGAGAGCTTTGCAGATTATTTTAAGGTCTACATTTATAAGGGATATTGGACGATAGCTTGAGGGATATACAGGGTCTTTGCCTGGTTTTAGCAGGAGATTAATGTTTGAAGAATTCATATTTGATGGAAGTCTGCCCTTTTCTTTGATTTCCAACAACGTTCTGTAAAAAACTGGTGCTAGAATCGTCCAGAATTCTTTCTAGAATTCTGCAGGAAAGCCTACACATTTTCTGAGAAGTGCTCTTGCCATTTACTTCTGCTCTTAGCCAATACTTCGGTTTACTGACGTAGTTCAAGCGTAGGCTGCACTAAACGAGAGATTTCCGAGTGTTCCTGAAAGCAACACAATAATTGCTGAGTCGTCACGTGCTACACGGATGCGGAAGTGCGAAACTGTTGTTTTGCTAAACGAGTGGCTATCGCCGACACATTTTTTTTCCCATTATACTGTTTTTGTGGTCGTAAACAACACTCATGGTCAGGTGAGACTGTCTTTCTAGTAAAACAAGTCTTTAAACGGGTATGGCTATGCTCACGGATATTCTGCATTTAGGATTAAGAGGTGTCAGATGTCGGGTTATTTCATTACGGAGATCAGCTGTTTGAAATATAATATCTTCAGCAATTTGGGTGCAGATTTATTTACCGTTCGAGCTATTAGCTTTTAGAAAATTCTGACCAGCTGAAGACGATAAAAAGAGTCCACATAGTGCTGTGGTTAAAGAAATGATATAATATTCCTGCGCCGTCATGTGAGAGTCAGACGTGAAGTGTGTGTGTGTGTGTGTGTGTGTGTGTGTGTGTGTGTGTCAGTGTCAGTCAGAGACAGCGAGAGAGATTGCCATATGACATAAGCCCTCATAAATTTGATACTCAGCATGGTATTTTTAACAATATTGTTTGTCAGGAATGCAATCCTTACTATGAGAATATGCCATTACAACACAGTGGTACAGTTTGATTCAACTTTGTTGCTCTCTTGCTTTGCAGGATGACACAGAAGCACTGCCTGGAGGGCCAGGTGTACTCTGTGCCTCTCATCCAGCCCGACCTGAGGAGGGAGGAGGCTGTTCATCAGATAGCAGACGCACTGATGTACTTGGAGAACATTTCTACAGACATCTTCAGAAGGCAAGCCCACCACACACACACACACACACACACACACACACACACACACACACACACACAGTTTACAGTTTCCAGGTTGGTCTCGCAGTGTTTGACTCTTGGTTGTAAACTGAATCACTGGGTCTGCAGTCTTTTTCTTTGTTTACATTTTCATGGTTGCAAATACGGGATGAATATGAAATTAATAGGGAAATTACATTGTTGTTTGTGGTTACATTGTAGTAATACAATGTATTATACAAATTCATTATTATTGATATTGTTTTATTCCTTCAGTTTATACCACTACATTTTATTCAGGGTAGGAGTGAGCCAGATGTTATTCCAGAGCCTGTTTCAGGGATTGTTTCATTTTTAGTGTCATTTATTTAAAGGTTACTTTGATCAATTTTAGCTTATCAGATTTTCAAAATGGCAAAAAGTTTTAAAGCTACAGAGTTTTTTAAAAAACTCAACAGTAGTGATCTCTGCATTTGCTCAGGCTAGGTAGCAAAGAGTGTTTAACAACAAAAGAACAGGTTTTAATAACGCACAAAATGAATTGGTAGCAGATATAACAGCAGCTGTTGCAAGTTTGCTCATGGGCCAAAAAGCTTTGTCATATTTAATAGATTGCACCGTTAACAAACAGCAGCTGCTTGAGGACAGATGGTCCTGTCTGGCACCCTGAAAACAGAGGAGGTGTTGCCTGTGACAGCATGGAAACAATAACATTTATGAACAGAACAGTTTTGGCCATGTAAACTTTTGAAACATGAGCTTTTTATAAGTAGATCACTGATAAAACATGAGAGTGGCATTTGATACTTATACATAATCTCAATGAATTGTAGGAGTCTTCAGTTCCTTTTGGGGGGTTTCGGGACTCTGCAGGATATATAATAAAGAACTGGATTGTGCAGTATCCTTGACATACGGTTATCCTTTGTGTGTAGATGTGCATATGCCCATATTCAGTTGTTGTTGCTTGCAGGGTGTCAGACAGTGTCGAGAAAAACCGTCACCAGCTCAAGAGCATCACTGACCGGATCAGACTAGCTCAGGCCCGTGTCGACAAGATTAAAGGCAGCAAGAAAGCCACCAAGGTAACACTGAATCTTCACCCTAGAAGGCAGCTTTTTAAGTTCTGATACAGAATATAGGAGAAAAAAAGAGTAAAAATGTTATTTTATGTGCATATAGGTTTTCTCCAGTGCCAAGTACCCAGCCCCAGATCAACTTCAGGACTACTTGTCTATCTTCGCTGGAGCTACAGACCCCTCTTCACAAACACGGCCCCGACACAGAATACAGAATAAACTGCGACCCTTTGATGAAAAGGCTTTGCAGGTGAGATCAACACATTAAAATGTTGGGGGGGAAAAGAGCAAAGGTTTTGAAAAGCAATTTTCAAAATTATGAAAATGATGACTGTGACTTGCTAAGAGCCACATTGCATATTTTATTTTCGCAAAGCTGATGTCTTAAAAGAGTTTGCTGACTAGTTAGTGTTGCTGCTTCTTTGTTCAGCTCATGCTGCTAAAACAGCAGGTAGAAAACAGGAATATGGACACGGTTAACTTTATTTACATAGCTTTTATCCACACCTCACGTTCTAGTCAAATGAGGGCATGGGGACTCTGAGCACACTGGTCATATTTATGCAGACTGCTGGGCAAACCACTTTAAAGCTTTAGAGCATTTGCAGGAGTCTTGGTCTTGGATATATCCATAGTGATGTGGGTAATACCTTAAATTACACACATTTTATTTTGACCTGATTTAAAACTTTGATATTTCAAGTGAATGCTTGACTGGATGTGAATGCCCTGTAAACCTTGTGAAACATGTTTATGCATAAATCTCCACTCGGCCTGCGTATTTCCTGTTTTGCTAAGTAAACATTTTCAGGCCAAGTAGGTTATGTTGTCTGTTTAAAAAATACTGCAAAGTAGTACACAGCAGCCAATTGTATGTGCACTCTGTTGCTTTTACTTGCAATTTAGTACTTATTTAGGAGGTAAAATGGAGGTGAAAACAACATAGACTTGTAGAAAAATGCAGCTTGTCAATCATGTATCGAAAGCCGCAACAGGCATGTCCCTTCTTTTCTGTAGATTTAACTACACATGAGTCACAGTTGAAGTTGTCACATACTGTATGTGATGTATGTAAATGGGTTATATCAGAACCCAGCTGTATTTGTGTCACCGCACAGTGACAAGAGATGTGTTTTTTTTTCCCCCCAAGTGGTTCTTGTGTGTACGTGCTCTGCTCCTTCATTATTTATAGCAAACACCACTGTTTTTCCTTCACCGTTACAGAAAACTTAACAGGAAAAAATATAAAAATAATATTTTTTCCTGCCTGTGCTTGCACGTGTTTGTGTATCTGTGTGTATTTGTCGGCTTGGGAAGGGAACAAAAAAGAAAATAGAGCTGGCATTTGTCTCTGATGCAGAAATGCATTATTCAGTACCCCCCTCAATAGAAGCAATACCCCCTAACATATAACTTGGTGTTGTAGTTTGTGTGCATCTATGCGCAGGAGCACTTTGATGACATTTACGATATGCGTTGCTAAAGATTTCGTTAACATTTTCTTGATCTCCTTCTCACTCCAAGTCCTGCTTTCTTCCTTTCAGGAGAAGTTAATGTATTTCCCTGTGTGCGTGAGAAATAAGAAGAAGACTGAGGATGAGACAGAAGAAGGATTGGGCAGTCTGCCGCGTAACATCTCATCTGTCAGCTCTCTTTTGCTCTTTAATACCACAGAAAATCTGTGAGTCTGCACACGCCAGCACAGACACAGATGTTTATTGTAAACACTGACTGATTTCAATGTTCTCTCGTATGTTTTAATTTGTGTCTTATTTTTTTAAAGATATAAGAAATATGTGTTTCTTGATCCTTTGGCGGGAGCAGTGACAAAAACGCACACAACACTAGAGACGGAAAAAGAAGATAAACCATTCGATGCTCCTCTGTCCATTACAAAGAGAGAGCAACTGGAGAGACAGGTACCTTCTGACTTTTCCTTTTTTTTTCTGTGAAGGATCAGATCTGTTAAAACTTAATCATGGTTTTCTTTTTCTCTTAACAGATAGCAGAGAGTTATTTCTATGTGCCAGACCTGGGTCAAGTGCCTGAGATAGATGTGCCGTCCTACCTGCCAGACCTGCCAGGTATTGCAGACGACCTGTCTTACAGCGCAGACCTCGGACCTGGATTTGCCCCCTCGGGACCCACACACAACATCCCCGAGCTGCCCTGCTTCTCTGAGGAGAGCAGTGCACCAGGTAGATGTCTTATGTTGTGAACCTCAATCATTTTGTGCCCATTTGTCTTTTACTGTGAAGCTTTTTGTGATATCTGAAAAGATGCTACATAAATAGATCAAATTTTCTTCCAGTGTTATACAGTATTTCATCTGCTTGTTTCAGGAACTCAGCTCCAGCTTGATGGCACACCACCTCCGCCACCTCCCCCGCCCCCTCCTCCGGAGCCTTCCCTCCCTCCCGCAGCTCCGGCGTCAGCTCCTCCTCCGCCACCTCCACCACCCCCTCCTGCAGACAGCTCCGCAGAAGTTTCCCAAGTGCCAAGTTCAGGTTTGTCACATTTATGCACGTCAGTAGTCTCGTACAGGCTCTACACTGCTGACTTGGAGCGAACCTGACAGTGTCTTAAAGCCTGTTCCCTCAGTTATGCACACACGGACTAAATGATGTTTGTCCTCATAAATTAGATTGACCTCAGTGATGTAAACCCAGACCTCACTGGCTCCTCTAAATACAGGTCCTGTGTCGGGTGCACCCAGCGAGGTGGTCCAGCCGTCAGATGGCCGTGCCAGCCTGCTGGAGTCTATCCGCAACGCCGGGGGCATCGGCAAAGCCAAGTTACGCAACGTTAAGGAACGCAAGCTGGAGAAGAAGAAACAAAAGGAGCAAGAACAAGGTGTCAGATGGTTTGAGCGTGGATGTGGTTCTGCCCATGTTTTATTAATGAGCACACGGCAGTCATCCAGGCAAAGTGGAGCGTGACCAGCCCCTAATTAGTATTCAACCAGGAGTTTATACAGTATTTCACACTGAATGTTAAGATGAGATCGTTTTTGACTATCACATATGCTTAACTGTGTGACTTCAGTTTCATACCAACCAACGATTGTACTTAAAAACTGTTTTACCTAATATTAGACAGCATATCTCTGGCCCTTTCATTTTCTCGCCAGGTCATGACCTTACATTTCTTTCTTTTTTCAAGAGAACTGCCTTGACTGAATAACTAGATTAAGAAAAAAAAAGTCTTGTAATTATATGCTTCACTTTGAAGTGCAGCACTGGGGAATTAGTGAGACCATAATCTCTTCCAATTGCAAATTTAAAAAAAATACTGGTAGCATGATTATTTATTTACTCTTTTTTTTTCCTTCTAAAATAGCAGTGGGAGCGGCCGCCGGTGGTGGAGACTTTATGTCTGATCTCTTCAACAAACTTGCTATGCGACGAAAAGGTTAGAGGCCCGTTTTATGTCAAATGAAATTGAAAATACTGATATTAGTGATTGAATTTGCATAATGTCTTCTATCCTCTGTTCAGGAATATCTGGTAAGGGTCCAGCTGGTGGAGAGTCAGGTGATGCTCCGGCCGGTCCTTCTGGGGCATTTGCGAGGATGTCAGATGTCATCCCTCCACTTCCTGCCCCACATACAGCGACAACAGACGATGACGACTGGGAAGCGTAATGGACAAACACCACATTCGATGCCCTTTGATACAGTTATTTAAAATGATTTAATTTCCTTCTAACACAGAAATACTATTAAAAAAAAAAAAAAAAAGGAAAATGCAAATGATCAAACAATTTACTGATGTTTAATTTAAGCAGAACATGTTAAACGATGATGATGGAACGGATCTGCAGGCTTTGCATTACATAACACATTGCTTTGAATTCTACGAATATTTCAAACTTCAGGAGTAAATCAGTCACATGTATTTGCTATGCCAGCGCTGTGCCTGATATGTGTGGTAGCTGTTCAGTAAGTAGTTTTTAACAAGCCAAACTTAAAAATAGAGGAGAAGTTATTTTCTTTTATGAGATTCAGACGGATAACCCTGACTAGAAGTGTTAATTGCCCCGTTAGCCTTTGTTTGCATCGTGCCATCAAATTCATCATTCTCCAGCCATTAAATAAAACGAGATGTAGAGAGTGTACAAAAAATGAAATATATAATAAATATGAAAACTGAAAAACTGCCTGACTGATTTTTTTTTTTTTAACCAGCAGCACTCACAAGGGTGCAAGATGTTCAAAAGCCTGTGGTGTGATATTGAACTTTGTGTCTCTTCCCCCCCCTCCCCTCTTGCAGTTGCACATCATTTTCTTATCATCCTAACACAAGTCTCCGTGAATATTAGGGAGATGTTAGTTGGGTCCTTTGGGAGAGGAACTATGCTTTTTTCTGCTTCTTTTCCAGGAAGAACTAGGAAAGAAGAACATACAGACACAATATGAAAATTTAAAATGTCAATCATGAAGGGGACGTTTTTAACAATACAGGGAGCGCAGAATTATTAGGCAAATGAGTATTTTGTCCACATCATCCTCTTCATGCATGTTGTCTTTCTCCAAGCTGTATAGGCTCGAAAGCCTACTACCAATTAAGCATATTAGGTGATGTGCATCTCTGTAATGAGAAGGGGTGTGGTCTAATGACATCAACACCCTATATCAGGTGTGCATAATTATTAGGCAACGTCCTTTCCTTTGGCAAAATGGGTCAAAAGAAGGACTTGACAGGCACAGAAAAGTAAAAAAAATAGTGAGATATCTTGCAGAGGGATGCAGCAGTCTCAAAATTGCAAAGCTTCTGAAGCGTGATCATCGAACAATCAAGCGTTTCATTCAAAATAGTCAACAGGGTCGCAAGAAGCGTGTGGAAAAACCAAGGCGCAAAATAACTGCCCATGAACTGAGAAAAGTCAAGCGTGCAGCTGCCAAGATGCCACTTGCCACCAGTTTGGCCATATTTCAGAGCTGCAACATCACTGGAGTGCCCAAAAGCACAAGGTGTGCAATACTCAGAGACATGGCCAAGGTAAGAAAGGCTGAAAGACGACCACCACTGAACAAGACACACAAGCTGAAACGTCAAGACTGGGCCAAGAAATATCTCAAGACTGATTTTTCTAAGGTTTTATGGACTGATGAAATGAGAGTGAGTCTTGATGGGCCAGATGGATGGGCCCGTGGCTGGATTGGTAAAGGGCAGAGAGCTCCAGTCCGACTCAGACGCCAGCAAGGTGGAGGTGGAGTACTGGTATCATCAAAGATGAGCTTGTGGGGCCTTTTCGGGTTGAGGATGGAGTCAAGCTCAACTCCCAGTCCTACTGCCAGTTCCTGGAAGACACCTTCTTCAAGCAGTGGTACAGGAAGAAGTCTGCATCCTTCAAGAAAAACATGATTTTCATGCAGGACAATGCTCCATCACACGCGTCCAAGTACTCCACAGCGTGGCTGGCAAGAAAGGGTATAAAAGAAGAAAAACTAATGACATGGCCTCCTTGTTCACCTGATCTGAACCCCATTGAGAACCTGTGGTCCATCATCAAATGTGAGATTTACAAGGAGGGAAAACAGTACACCTCTCTGAACAGTGTCTGGGAGGCTGTGGTTGCTGCTGCACGCAATGTTGATGGTGAACAGATCAAAACACTGACAGAATCCATGGATGGCAGGCTTTTGAGTGTCCTTGCAAAGAAAGGTGGCTATATTGGTCGCTGATTTGTTTTTGTTTTGTTTTTGAATGTCAGAAATGTATATTTGTGAATGTGGAGATGTTATATTGGTTTCACTGGTAAAAATAACTAATTGAAATGGGTATATATTTGTTTTTTGTTAAGTTGCCTAATAATTATGCACAGTAATAGTCACCTGCACGCACAGATATCCCCCTAAAATAGCTAAAACTAAAAACAAACTAAAAACTACTTCCAAAAACATTCAGATTTGATATTAATGAGTTTTTTGGGTTCATTGAGAACATGGTTGTTGTTCAATAATAAAATTATTCCTCAAAAATACAACTTGCCTAATAATTCTGCACTCCCTGTAATGTTCCTCACCTTTCGTAAGGCAGCAAAAGCAGGCCCAAACGTCGTGTGCGTGGTAGTGCGATCTTTAATCCATGTGGGAAGTTTAGAGAGCGTAGCAGGCCGGGAGTAACGCCTGTCACACAGCACAACGGAGGAATAATCGCCCCGATGACGAATAGCTCTTCCTTTGAACAGAGGATATCACGCACAAGTTAATAAAACTGTATTTTGATATTGATATGTATTAATATGACTTCATTATCTGTACCTATAGACTGATTGACAGCCTTCATGCAGATGTTTTCTATTAGAGCTTGTCCTGGACTCCTCCCCTGACTGTGAGGCTGAAATAGAAAAAAAGATGAGATTTGATACTAAGCTGCATGTCGCCTTCCCTCTAATCTTCTATTTACAATGAAGTCACAGTAGAAGCTGCTGGTAAAGAGTCTCACCAGGTGTTTGTCCAGATATGACATCTTTTCTTGCAGCTCTGGGGACTTGATGTTTGGATAGGGCATTCCCACCATCACTACACACCTGTTATCAAAAGCACAAACCCACACTGATTAGTGTGATATACTTTAAACCAGGGGTTTCAAATTTAAGACCCAGTGGCCAAACTCCAATCTGGCTCACTGCACGGTTTTAGAAAATGTGAAGGAGGGAATACATTTTATATTTTAACTGTATTTTAATACATTTTCCTGCTTCTCTTGCTGATAAAGACCTCCCCCCATGGCCATTCAAACTACATTGAAGTAATTAAGTAATAGACAAACAATTAAATGACATAAAAGTTCTTGTTTTTTTTCCCCACTATCAGCTAGAAATGTCTTTTTTTTTTAAATAAAATTAAATTAAAAAAAATAGGAAATTTTTTCTGAGAACAGAAACTTCATGTTTTATAATTACAGCACAGTCTGGGTAATGGAAATAATTCTGTCTTTTTCTTATATTAACACATCTCAGCTAAAAGTGTAGTTCTTTTCACTGACTGAAAGGCCAGTTTCAATGGTCCAGCCCACTTGAGATCAAAATGGGCTGAATGTGGCCCATGATGTAAAATGACTTTGACTTTCCCTGCTTTAAAACGGTGTACAACTGCTTGTTCGGCGCCCTTCAATTACCTGCCCAAATCATCGGAGAAATTGATTCCCTCACTCATCTTTCCCCCAACCACAGAGAACAACAATGCTCCTGTGAGTCCACTGCAGTCCGCAGAACACCTCTAAAGTAAAAAAGACAATCATTGCTTGGCAGTGGTAAAACACAATCCTAATGATCATCAGTTTAGTTATCAGAATCAGAATCAGAATACTTTATTGATCCCTGGGGGAAATTATTTTTTGTTACAGTGCTCCATTTTAAACCAACATTAAGACAAGACAGACAATACGCTAACTAAGAATAGTACAATATATACATATATATACATACATACATACATACATAAGTCACTTATAAATAAATATTTGGAAAAGAAACATGTGTAGTTATAGCAGCAAACAGTGTGTTAAGTGGATGCGTTGTACAGGGAGATGGCCACAGGCAGGAATGATTTCCTGTGTCGTTCAGTGGTGCTTTTCGGTAATCTCAGTCTCTCACTGAACGAGCTCCTGTGACTGACCAACATGTCATGGAGTGGGTGGGAGGTGTTATCCAACATTGTCTTTATCTTGGACAGCATCCGCCTCTCCGACACCACCTTGAGGGAGTCCAGCTCCATCCCCACAACATTGCTGGCCTTACGGATCAGTTTATTAAGTCTGTTGGCATCTGCGACCCTCAGCCTGCTCCCCCAGCATGCAACAGCATAGAGGATCGCACTGGCCACCACAGACTCATAGAAAATCCTCAGCATTTTCTGGCAGATGTTGAAGGACCTCAGTCGCCTCAAAAAATAGAGACGACTCTGGCCCTTCCTGTAAAGTGCTGTGGTGTTTTTAGCCCAGTCCAGTTTATTGTCAATGTGTACTCCAAGGTATTTATAGTCCTCCACAATGTCAACACTGACCCCCTGGATTGAAACAGGGGTCAAGTGTTTCCTGGTCTTCCTGAAGTCCACGATCAGTTCCTTGGTCTTTGCCACGTTGAGCTGCAGATGATTCTGCTCACACCACGTGACAAAGGAGTCGACCACAGCCCGGTACTCTGTCTCATCATCCCTGCTGATGCATCCAACCACCGCAGAGTCATCAGAAAACTTCTGAAGATGGCAGGTCTCTGTGCAGTGGCTGAAGTCTGTGGTGTAGAGGGTGAAGAGGAAGGGGGAGAGGACAGTCCCCTGTGGTGCCCCTGTGTTGCTAATCACCTTGTCAGACACACACTGTGGGAGACGTACATATTGTGGTCTTCCTGTCAGGTAATCAACAATCCAGGACACCAGAGAAGCATCCACCTGCATCGCTGCTAACTTATCACCCAGGAGGGTCGGCCTGATGGTGTTGAAAGCACTGGAAAAGTCAAAAAACATGACCCTCACAGTGCTCGCCGGCTGGTCCAGATGGGTGTAGACACGATTGAGCAGGTAGATGATGGCGTCCTCTGTTCCGAGACGAGGCTGATAAGCGAACTGAAGGGGATCCAGATGTGGTCTTACTATGGGTCGCAGCTGGTCCAGGATGAGCCTTTCCAGGGTCTTCATGATGTGGGAGGTCAGTGCCACGGGCCTGTAATCCTGGGGGCCACTGGGACGAGGCGTCTTTGGTACAGGGACGAGGCATGATGTCTTCCACATCACCGGGACCCTCTGCAGACTCAGACTCAGCATAAACAGTTTATGAAAGACTCCACATAGCTGGGGGGCACAGGCCTTGAGGACAAGGGGACTCACTCCGTCTGGTCCAGCAGACTTGCCTGAGTGAAGTCTCCTCATTTGCATCTCAACCTGGTATTGAGTGAAGGTGATGGGTGGGGGAGGGGTGTCAGGAATCTCACAGGAGGCAACATGTGAAGAGAGAGGCTGGCACAGTGGTGTGGCTCTGGATTCCAGGCTGACTGCAGGTGAGGTTGTGGGGGTGGGAGCAGACACTGTGGTGTCGAATCTATTGAAAAACAGATTCAACTCGTCGGCTCTATTCTCACCTCCCTCAGCTCCCCTGCTGTTGGTTGGCCTGAATCCAGTGATGGTCTTCATGCCCCTCCACACCTCTCTCATGCTGTTCTGCTGGAGTTTCCACTCCAGCTTCCTCCTGTAATTGTCCTTAGCCTCTCTGATCTTGTCCTTTAGTAACACCTGGACCTTCCTCACCTCCTCTTTGTTGCCCCCTCTGAAAGCCCTCTTCTTGTTGTTGAGGAGGGCTTTGATGTCCTTAGTCACCCACGGCTTGTTATTTGGGTAACAATGAACAGTCTGAGCTGGAACAATGGAGTCGGTGCAGAAAGTTATGTAGCCTGTGATACACTCAGTAAGCCCATTGATGTCCTCGGCGTGAGGCTCACAGAGTGTTTCCCAGTCGGTCACCTCGAAACAGCCCTGTAGTTCCGCTATTGCCTCCTCTGACCACCTCCTAACAGTCCTGGTGGTCACAGGTTCCCTCCTCACAATTGGCACATAGCGGGGGGTGAGGTGAATCAGGTTATGATCTGACCTACCAAGTGGGGGGAGGGAGGAGGAGCTGTATGCATCCTTGACGTTAGCATATGAGATCGGTTGTGTCAAGAGTGCAGTTTTACCTGGATACAACGGGAAAACTCATTCAGCACCTGCTCTACCTGGTTGGCCTTCTTTGGCTCCTGAAAGATCTGAAGAGGTGTGATTAGATAATTAAGAGACTATAGGACAAGATGTCTTTTGACTCTTTTTAGTGACTTGAGTATTTACTAAGTAGTTTCCAGTAATATATAAAGCTAATGTACCTTCTTCTTATTAGCCAATCGAGTAAGTGTACCGCTGGCCTCCCAGTGAGAAATGATCCTCTTCGAGTAGTCGTAAGAAGGGAAGAAGCACACCACGCCCCCGGGAACCACGTTGCAAATGTTGGAGAGAATGCGCCCGGTCTCATCCATCTGCAAACAAACAAATGTGCATCAGTCAAATGACACCACTGTAACCAATGAATAACAACGCAAACTTCATTCAGTATTCTGCATGTGTGAGTTACCATTCGAGGCGTGTCTCTGTTTTGGAAAGTGAACTCGAGCTCCTGACCAGACGGGCCACTACACAACACGAGGGGAAGGATGTTCTCCGGAGGAATTACGTGACCTAGAGGGCAAAATTTCTGTTATTTATCATGTTAAATGCATTAATGCAAACTAATATTCTTATGTTATTTTCGTGCACTAATACACTTCAGTCAACCTATGCACAACCACTACCACTAAGGCTTGCATGTGTTGTGAATTAAGATCATGTTCAAATGTCACAAAATGAGTCACAGAGCACAAAACTTAACTTGTTATAGGTTGGGCTAAAGTTTGTGTACAGTGGATTAATTTATGGTTTAGTTCATGAGATGTCTTGTATTTCCTCCTCTGCTTTGCCTGTAAACAATCATCCATCTAAACACATCAATTTTTGGGAGTCTTCAAAAATTACAAAGGCTATTTCTGTAGATCTTACCCTAAGTCTGTAACTGAACAATAATAATGTAACAATACAATATAAGTAAATAACATAACTATCGTGATGGGATAAGCAGGATTTGTGCTTGTCCAGGTAACTTCGGAGTAAATCCTGAGTTTTCAGTATCATGAAGGCAGTTTGCCACGTACTGCGGGACATCTCCATGGTAACTTGTGCAGCAGATCTAACCAGCTCCAGAGCAGACCATGTTTGAGGTAAGAGATCAAAAATTATAATAAATAAATAAATCACTGCATGCTGATCAGCTATTTCTCTAGAAAAAGTCACTATTCCCTCAGACTTTTGTCTGAGGGAATAGTTTAGATTCAAAGAATCTAAACATTTAGTTTATTTCCTAATGGACATAAATAATGATGATGAATAATAAATATATATTCTTAGACAACTTTTTTGCTTGTCGGCTACAAACAATTTAAATTATTTCATTTTATTAAGCATTAATATGTGAGCCTAAAACAGGGCACCTATTTCTACTTAAACTTTATTAATATAATAGATCTTTTCCAGGTTGCTGAACAAAGTGCTTAATATGTAAGCAGATTCACATTCCACTTTTCCTGTTATAGACAGTGACACCACTGATTTGTCTGCAGCAGCTGTGTCCCTTTCAGACTCTATTATATGTGAAACCTCTTTGTATTTTCCACATAGTATAGTTTTATGTTCTTTTGTAAAATTAGTCTCTCTGCTGTGATTGGCTATAAGCTGACACCACCTTCTTGTAAACATGCTCGTAGGTAGATTGGGAAAGCCTGGGTTAACGTATTGTGCTGACAACCACCTTCGTGTGACATCACCTGACTTCAGGAACTTATTCCTATAACAGTCTGGGTAACCTCACTGGAAAATTAGAACTCCATCTAAATGTCTGTCATCACTTTTGTCAAGCAGTCTAATTATTCCCTTTATCAAAATTTCCCACAAACAGAAATCTTGATAATCTCGTCACTTAGCGAGAGTGCATAATAAAAACACAAAAGGGGGAGCTCCACAAAGTACTGTTGTGTTATAAAATGGGCCACTCACCACAGGAAAACTCAGTGATGCGCTCCTCTCCCACCCCAGCAGAAAACAGAAGCTCTTGTTTGAAGTCTGAAACCTACATATAACATCCTTTAGAGTGGAAAGATAAAAGATACGCAGCAAGAGCTCAGTTTATTTTTAGAGGATTTAACACAACTCACAGGCTGCATAGTTCCTCCTGCAATGATGACTGCTCTGCACTCCTCCAGCACCTGGGCAAAGTGGACTGCCGGATTCAACAGAAGGAACTTGACGCTGCTCTCCGACAAAGACCCTGTAAAACAAGCAAAGGGTGTACTTTACACTGTAATGCGTTGATGTCATAACTGTTCTTTATTTTGTGCTGTGTGTTTAAAACGGCACCTTGTTTGTGCACCACCACTCTGCCGTCAGTGTTGCTGTTAGTGAGAGCCATGAAGAAACCCTCCACTTGCATCATTGGAGATGCAGACAGGACTTTTTCCGTCTCTACGGACTCCTGCTGGTCAGCTGCAGGAACTGCACACAAAACAAGAATACAAAATAAATTTCTAAGAATGCTGAAACCCCCCCCAAAAACAAACAAAAAGAAAAACAATAACCTAACCATAAGGTATCATCACATATTATGACTTCATCCCGCACAGTTATGACATTATTGCACTGACAAAATCTGTCCACAGACAGAGAGACATGCCTGCCAAGCTACTCAAAGGCCTCTTTGTGGCAGTTTTTGCTCCCTTATAACATATACTCAGAGTCATAAGGTTAAAAACAATACCAGTCGGGTATATTGGCTGGTAAAACTCACTAAAAGCAGAGAAATACTGTTCAGCCTGATGTTTTATGTTGGGCTGGATTCCAGTTTGTTTGCATGTTGGAATCAGAGACATATTTTTTTATTTTTCCATTTAAAAATGTCTACCCGTGCAACTCAAGTGCAGTTTTACAAATCCTTATACATTTTTAATGCACTGAATTAAAACAGTAATTATTTCCGTGCTTTAGAAACTGATTCACTGCAAAAGCTGAGTGTGCATCTGAATACTGTGAAACGTTCTGCTATCATCTACTTTAGCTCTTCTTCGTCTCAAGTGAGTCTGACCACCTTAAAGTAATCAGGTGACTTTATAAATGAGGAGGCCCCGGGGCAGACCCAGGACACGCTGGAGAGATTATATCTCTCGGCTGGCCTGGGAACGCCTTGGTGTTCCCCCGGACAAGGTGGCTGGGGAGAGGGAGGTCTGGGCCTCTCTGCTTGGGCTGCTGCCCCCAGTAAGCGGAAGAAGATGGATAGATGGACTTTATAAATGAGCCATAAACATTATAATTAAGAAACCACAACAAAATTCTGATTGTGATATACTCGATTCATTTCAGACTGGAGACAAATCCAGAGTGTGCGCCGCCTTTCTCCGCCAGCAGTTTGTTTTAGAAATTGATTCTCGTACTGAACTGTTGAAATAATTTGTAAAACTTAGTATAGAATACCTAAAAAGAGCTTTTACACAATCTGCCTTTCATTTAACAGCATCAAGGAATTGAACAAGTTCCTCAAAAGTCTGAAGATGTGATGATAAAAATTAGTGTTAAACAATCAGAATAATTATTTCTATAAAACTCTAATCTTTATATGATATTGGGATGGGTAGTATAACCCCTGAAGCAGGGACTATTTGTGTCTTTGTGATTTATATCTATGCTTGAATATATCATCCATTGTGTATCTACTACATTGAATATTATTACATGAATTTTTTTTTTATTTCACAGTTCTGTTCTCCTGCTGAGGGGCTACAAATGGAAATTAGGTAGTAGCTAAATATGGTAAAAATCATGTGAGATTAATTGCATTTGCTTGTATTGTCTCTTTTTACACTTTTCTGACACAACATCGTGCAAAAAGCCAAGTGTAAAAAACTTTCAGAACATCTTAGATCTTCAAAAGTACTTTTGTGACTGATTAAAAAAAAAAAAACTATGTACAGTGAGGCATTCTTTCAGTATATACACTATGCCTCCAATAATGATGCAATTCTCAGAAATATTATTTTGTCCTGAAAATTATTTAAATATTATTTTTGTGGGTAACAAAATACACAGCCGACCTGTTCCAGGGTTCTGGTTGCTCTGTAGGGTCTGAAGGTAGCGGTTTAAGCCTTCTGTGCGCCGGTTCTCCTTGTTGTTGCAGTGTGTGTGCAGAGTCACACCTGAGCCTGCGTACTTCTCCACAAAACCCCCCAGCTGCAGAGAGAAAACCAGGGTGGTAAAAATGTAATTTTACATAAGTGAACTCTCAGACGTTTACCGTCTTTGTATGTATGAGATAAATCACACTTACCTTCCTGCTGATCATGCTCTTCTCAAAGTATCTTTGTAACTACAGCAAGAATGACAATGAGAGCTTGTAGTTTCGATGAGGTGTGCAATTAAAATGATTGTGATTCCTAATAGAATTACCAACTACCTTAAACAAATTTATATTGTCAATCTGAGCCTTGAAGAGAAAGTTATTGATGGTGAGCATCTCTGTTCCTAGAAGAACAAAAAAAACAGATTTGTGCCTTGATATGTATGACTGCGTGTTTACAGTTTGTGGTCAGAAGTTTACACTCATCATATGTAAATGTCATGGTAATTTAGGGCTTTTAATAATTTATTAGAAGTCATTCACTCGTTTGAGGATGGAATGATTATACAGCATACATCTTTGGGTGCACAAGTTTGAATTTATTTGGGATATATATCTCACACCAGGCAAGACCCCAGGTGCAGGGTGTAAGACGCTAACAAGCAGGGCATACATGGAACGCCATAACCAAGTGGGTGGCATAGTGTACAGAAACACCTGTGCCGAATACGGCCTGGAAGTCCCGAGGTAGGGTGGTAGAGAACGACCGAGCTAAGATCCTGTGGGACTTCCAAATGCAGACGGACAAAATGGTGGTGACTAACAACCGGACATAGTGGTGATAGACAAACAGAAGAAGATATCCGTAGTGATAGATGTAGCGGCTCCCAATGACAGCAACATCAGAAAGAAGGATCATGAGAAGCTTAAGAAATACCAAGGGCTCAGAGAAGAGCTGGAGAAAATGTGGAAGGTGATGGTAACAGTGGTCCAGAAGAGCGCAGTTCTAGGAACAGCTAAGATACTGTGCAAGACCTTCGGTTAAATGTTCCTTAGCAAGTTGCATCTTCACCAGTTGATTTGGTAGCAATCAACAAGCTTCTGGTATAACTCTGGTTGAATATTTGACGACTCTTGGCAGAATTGGTACAGTTCATTTAAAATGGTTGGTTTCCTGTTAATATACAGACACAGACCTGCTGGCAGTAAATCAATGATAATCAGTAACAAGAGGTTTATGGACTTTAGCTTTGTTAAATTAAAAGAAACCGTAGAACCTTCACCACTACTTATTAAAAGTTTTAAGTGATTATACAGTATGTACACATTTGAGTATGCATGTATAATTTTTGGCCCTGTGTTCCTTAGAGAAATTCCAAAATAAATTCAAACTTGCACAACTAATTCATTTTTTAAAGACACTAAAGATGCATGCTATACAATCACTCCATCTTGGAAAAAGGAAAGCTCAAAGAAATCATTAAAAGCCTCACATTACCTTGATATTCATGACCATGATGAGTGCATGCAAACTTTAGACCATAACTTTATGTGTTTATCATTGACTGACCTGGTTGTGTAGTCTGGCTCTGTGGACTCTGCCCCACCTTACCTGGAAGAACAAATAGGAACAAATATCAAAATGAGGTGCATTGCAAAATTTGATTTTACTGTCCAGCTATTACCCTCGCTAAGCTTGTTGCAGACACTCACCTCCCAGCACCCGAACAAGTCCCTCAATCACAAACAGGATCTGCTTAATGTACATCAGGTTCTTTGCCTTCAATCTGCTCCTGGCATTTAAGAAACAAAAATATCAATACAAAGAAGGAGAGACTGCGATCAATTTCCGAATAAGCGAATTTTCTGAGACTCACTTATAGCGGTCAGCATACTGACTGAGCTGGGAGTGAGCACAACAAAGCTGCAGAAAATTGAAACATTAGAACATCACAAGGAAGAATCGTCTCAGAAATCTGTATTTTGTGCATGTTATAGAATAATGTATTCACCTGTGCTCCACTGAGCTCTGCACTGTGTATACAGGAGAGAGTGTCACTAAGGTTATGAGCTTCATCTATGATCAACACCTGTAAAAGATACCCCAACAACTTTTTTTAAATATCCCTTTATCACTCAGTCATTTGGTCATATTTGTATCGTTATTTTCAGATATTACAATTGAAAAGAGAAAAAATATATTTCTTAATACTGCCAAGATATTTTAAACACTTATTTTTCTATATTTTTAAGAGAGGAAGAAGAATACCAGACATATAATTGTACCTGTCCCTTTAGCTGGACACCTGCTGCTCGTCTTGTAGCTTCATGAAGCACCATTTGATAAGGTAACACAACCAGCTACACCAACATAAACAAACCACAAAGACATTAAATGAAAACCAGATCTTGTGGGAGAAATACAGTAACCAAGTAGCTCTTGTTGACAAATCGACTGGCGACTCAGTTACCTGTGCAGGGGGAATAGCGAGACGTGTAGAGTAATAAGGACACGAGTGTGTTTCTCTGCCCAGCTTCAAAAGCTGCTCTATGTCATGAACAGCCCCCAGAACTACATCTCGCATCTGCTGCAGTGCTGAAGCCTTATAATAGGGACACACGCTCTTTGCTGGGCCTCGCTTACGTTTTACACCCTCTTCGTGATGATGCTTCTCTACAAAATGGAAGGAGAGATGAAAGAGGCTTTCTCGAGAAAAATCAATAAAGCCTGAGGTTAAAATAATTTCTGGAAGAAGAGCAATTCTTCCACAAAATGCCTCTCACCGTGCTTGTTTTTCTGCATCTCCATGCAGCGGTCATTTATGCGCTGGATGCTGCCCAGCTGCAGCACTTCTTCATTGATGCACAGATTCTGCAGAATTTTATAACAGGACAATGTCAGATGTCAGTGTCAAGAGTCACAGTTTTATTGATTGAATAAATGTAATAGTTTGTGTGCAATCCCAAGTAAAGTCTCAAGTACAGCGTCTTTGAATACTGTGTATTTCATAAAGGAAATACCCTCCTTCTACATAGACACAAACTAGATTGTTCAATGTGCTATAGAAGAGAACATAACACCATTTATCTTGCATTTGTTTCTCCATTTTTTCTATCATGTAGAGGATTTAACAGGCCAATCTTCCCAGCGCTGGCTGTTGTTAGGTGCTACTTGATAGTTCTGTCAGAATCTAAAAGGACTCTTTCAGAATTAGACTGTTTCATAACTGTTCCCCATCATATCCTGTTCTGCAAATGTCTTCTTGGCTTTATTATCCTCTGAAAATCAAGATCAGGTTTTTTCCTACATTTGAAAAAGCCTCTAACGGGCTGATTACACACATAAGAGTCTGCATATGTCAAAGGCAATGAACCTTTGTTAACTTATTTGTTATTTCTGACCATTTGATAAACGAAATTTAGTTATTACACCTGTGTAATAAAACCTAGTTAACAAAGCACGTTGGTGAGATTCCTTTAGCTATGCTTAAAACCTCTTTGGGTGGGAGCAGTAAAAATTCGTCTATGAAGGAAAAACTGCCAGTAGGTAAACAAACAGAAAGACTTGGTGGCGTGCTTTATGAACAATCTGTACTTTTACTGACAAAAAATAATAATAATAGAGACAAATTATACCAGTCAGTTACTTTGAGGAATTAAAGGAAATCTCTCAAGTACTCGAGCTGACAAAAAAAGCACCATGGAGAAACAGTCAAAAGCAACTTCAAGAAAAAAGTATAATCACATCTATTGAATGAATAAGTGTACAGGATGAAGAGATCCATGCAAAAATTTACCAGCTTATGTTCATATATTGTTTGTGTTACTTTAATGAGATAAGATGTTTATGTACTCAACCAATTATGCCATTTGTGTGTTTCTGTGTGTGTGTACCAATGACTGTATAAACATTTTTTTTCTACAGTAGAAAAGATTTTTATTTTTTTCCAGTCACTGCTGGGTACATACCTGCCGTGAACCCAGTGTGACCACACTGATGTCCTTGCTAAAGGGGCTCTTTTGTACCTCGTGGACAAACTGGGCCAACTGGGAATGAGTGCGGCTGCAGTAGTAAATCTACAGATATGCATATGAACACAGTTCCACATCAGGAGAATGTCCGATGCTCATAATTATAATAATGTTCTTGTTATAAATATATTAATTCCATCCAACCCATTTAACTCTTACAGCTACAACGTGAAATTTCATACCTTAGTAACATGTTCTTCAACCAGTTCATCATCCTCATCTTTTTCAGCTCCAAAGAATCTGAGGATGCAAGCAAAGAAATCCTTTGTCAATTTCAGACTCTCATTTGGATTATTTATTAATTTTACCCATTAATTCATGTCCTCACTTAGTTTATTAATATATAACTAGAGATAAACTCAAAATAACGATAACTGATGTATGATACACAAAAAAAATAAATAAAAAAAATTGAAAATTGTACCACGTTGTATTTGAACTAGCAACCTTTAGCATACTGAGAGAGGACTGGTGCACCATTCAAAATCAATGGGACTGTATTGTCAGAGAAAAGTTTAATATTTCAGAAACAAAATTTTGAAAATCTAAATAGAAGCACGCAATGCATAACTGAGCTGCTCGTTTTGGCATATGAACACTCTGTCTATGACACATGGTGCGAGACTAGTTAGCAGGCAAAGAAGAAGAAAAATAGCCAATGACAATAACATGTACTAGGACTGCTGCTTTGCAACAGTTGCGCCAACGAACAAGCAAATCCACTCTGGAAACTAACAAAGACTAAACTGAACTGTAACCAAAAACTCAAGATGAATTCAAACTAATTAGAAAATATGAAACTATAACAATCAGTCTTCCTCACCTGCTCTTAATCTTTGATTCATCATCGCTCTCATATTCTGCAATGATCAGCTCCTCGTCTTCTTGATCTCCTGTTGCCTCGACCTGCTCCTCCTTACTGAGCTGAAGCAGCTTGAATGCCTCATCCTCTTCATAGCTCTATGAACAGACAAAACCATTTCATTCACTTGTATTAAATGACTTGGAATAATTTTAATATCCAAGTAAAGTTCCATTAAATGCTCATGTGCATGATGGCTCACCTTTCGCTTAACCGCATACTTTAGCTGGACATTGTTTCGGATCATTTCTAACCGTTCTTCTCTCTTCTTCCTCTTCAATTCTTCCTCCTGACACCAAACCAATCAACAATAAGCAAATGTTGAGCAAGTTAAAATTCAGACTTCACATACACTTCACATCCAAGTTTTCCTCACCTTCAACTTTGACACTAAATCACGTTCTGCTTTTTTTTGTACAAAGTCAGTGATCCAGTCCAGCTCTGCTGAGGAACTGACTGCAGAGGACTGAGCAGCATTAGTGGAAAGAGCTGCTTCTCCTTCCTGCAACAGAGCAGCTGCCTCCTGCCTCTTTCTCTCCTCATAATCTGTGAGCCAGCTCAGTGCTCCACATATCAGACTCAGTGACTTGCCCTAGATTGACATAAATAGACAAAAACACTTATTAATGAAGTCCAACAGCTTCTGCACAGATATGCTTTTCCCCATGCATTAGTACACACCGTTCCAGTGGGACTTTCAAAGATGCCAACTTTGCCTTTGTCAAGTGCGCTGTACAGGGCTTGCATGAACTCCTCCTGGATGTTATAGGGCTGGTAGGGAAATGGAAACTGTGCCCTACTATTTTCCATGCTCCTAAACCTTCCTGGAAGGAAACACAAACGCAAAGGTTAGTTTCAACTTTTCATTTCTGATATGGACCTTTGACTTGCCTCTACAAACAACCGATTATAGCACCTTTTCAATCGACGACAAATTCCTTTTTCGGCAGGGCTCATTTTACTACAATAACTAAATCTTCATTAACTAAAGACCTTACCTGTTCACCAATACGTTGCGTCAAGCAGCTAACATTTAATACCGACAGCTTTTCAGCTATCTTTAAAGTGAAGCGTTCTGCTAGCTAGCAATCTTTCTCCTTACAATCGTATCTTTTATCGAACGTCAATCAAAATCTGAGAAAATAGGACTGCCGTTTCTTACCGTGTATATCATGTAAAATAATGTCTGTTTTTAGTTGTCAATTCCCGGCTATTCAACAACCGCGCCAAAAAACAGAAGTGGTCACAGAGTCTGGCCAATAGGAAACGAGCTACGAGAAGGAGTGCATGTTTTAATGTACAGTAACGTTTGTCCGGACGGGGTTGTGTGTATTTATCCACGATTTTGTCATTTACTGTAACACTGTTTGATGACAGAGAATGTCAGATAGCCTTGATATTAGCAATTTGAGTACTGACCTAAAACATTCGTAAAATAAGCATGAGTATTGCTCGTTGGATTTGCTGCCGCCTTCCAGGTAGATCCTTTAAACTATATTTAACGTCACCTACGCTGGTCCCTCCCCCCCGGTACCTCCTAGACTGTCTGGAAAGTTCTCTGCCCTTCTTTAAGCGTCTGTGAGATGCCAGATTGCAGGATAACGTGGACTGAAGGCAACATTGCGTAAACCTCGTATTATAAGCCGATAGCAGCGTGACTGGTGAACTATAGCAAAGGACCTCTGTTGCTAGTTGGTAGTTGTGCTGTATTCTCGAGGAAGTTAAGCCAGCTAGTAAACGTTGATCAGGTTGTTGCTTGCAGCACTTGATCTGAGGAGTAGTAGGGGCTTTAGCCACCGTCACTATTAGCCAGTGTTAGTTTGGATTGTTGTGCAAGGCAGAGAAGGGACAGATCAGCTTCATGACGATGACTGCAGAGGAACAAACAAGTGAAGTACAACATACAATCCCCCTGGAAGGAGAGGACATCACACCAAAGAAAGATGGGGGTGTTTTAAAGGTAAAAAATGGTGCTTGATTTGGTACTCAGCACCTAGCTAGCTGAGTGGTTAGCTGACAGCTTGTTTACTGTTCGGCTAGGTTAACGTTAGCTATCGATAGCTATGCTGTCGCATACACTGATTTTTTAAAAAAAAATTCAACGAAAGCTAACTTTAATGCTAGGAACACCTTATAATGGTATGCAGCGTCACAGTTATGAGAACTAACTCAGTACCAGAATGTCAGAAACAAGACTAGCTGTCAATGAAACGGTCTGCATTTCTAGAAGGATCTGGAGCCTTGAAGAAACAACTGTCATTTTATTGATGGACACATTCTATATTTCATCCCACAATTAAACACATACTGAGGGCTTTAAATATATAGGCCTTCATTCATAATAAACAAGTTTGCAATTTAGTCGTTCACTAAGCGAAGTGCGTGGTGCGCGTGCAAGGCAGCGATCACAAGCATGTTCAAGAAATTGCTTTCTGATGTTCTTTGATAAATTCTCGTCTTACCTTTTTCTCCAGGTGATCAAAAGGGAAGGTACAAGCACAGAACTGCCTATGTCCGGCGACAAAGTGTTTGTACATTATGTGGGCACACTTCTGGACGGGACTCATTTTGACTCCAGTAGAGACAGAGGAGAGAAGTTTTCCTTTGAGTTGGGCAAAGGTTAGTTTCATATTTGTTATAGCTGCACAACCAGTGCAGGATTTTCTCTACGTTTTAAAAAATGACCTTTTAATAAAGGAAATGAACCAGAATGCATTTAAGGTAACACATAACCACATGACCCCACATAACCACAAAGGGGGTTGCTGCCCCTTGAGACAAGGGTGTGCCAGTGTTCGGCAGCCTCGCCTCTGTCAGTGCGCCCCAGGGTGGCTGTGGCTACAATGTAGCTTGCCATCACCAGTGTGTGAATGGGTGGATGACTGGATGTGTAAAGCGCTTTGGGGTCGTTAGGGACTAGTAAAGTGCTATATAAATACAGGCCATTTACCATGTAATCTACCTTTCCCCCCATAGGACAAGTAATAAAGGCTTGGGACATCGGTGTAGCCACAATGAAAATTGGAGAGTTGTGCCAGCTCATCTGTAAGCCAGAGTATGCCTATGGCTCTGCAGGCAGCCCACCCAAGATACCACCCAGTGCCACTCTTGTTTTTGAGGTAAGGATGCCAGTTTTCATTGTCCATTAAGTACTTTTAACTGTGTAGTTTGAGATACTATATATCTGGGCTCCCATGATAGGATAGAAATTGAGAAGTGGCTTCAATTCAGCAAGTACAAAATACTTTACAATCTTTTTGCTTCCAAGTTTATAAATTACCTTTACAGTTCAGGTTACACATTGCATATTTCAGTCAGTCTGTCTCAGTTATCTTTGCAGTGAATTTCAGCTGTGGATCATAAAATGCTTAAATTTAGCATTTAGGATAACTTAAATAATTTTTCTGATAATGCTTATCTCTTTAAGTGGTATCTCTGTGGCCAGACTTGCAAAAAAGCAAATCATGATAAGCAGTTTCACAATTTGAATCTCCACTGTGCTTATAGTTGTTGCTTCTGATGGTGTTAAAAATTGTTATACAGCCTTCTGTTTTTATTGTTTTGTATAAAACCAGTTGTTACCTTTTCATACATTTAGGATAACTGTTGTAACCTTTTGTTTAAAGACTACAGTAAAAGAAAAGGAAAAAATACAAACCTGAATGACTGCTCCCCCCACCCCCTGCCCCCAAAAGAACTAATCTTCTGAGGAAAAAATTGGGAACTTTGGAAATTATATTGAAAAAGTTGTTGTTTTTTGTTGTTTTTTTAATGAAAAGATATACATTTTTTGTCACATGTCTACATGCTTATAGGTGGAACTGTTTGAATTTAGAGGGGAAGACATAACGGAAGAAGAGGATGGAGGAATCATCCGACGCATTATCACTAAAGGAGAGGGATATTCTAAACCTAATGAAGGAGCAGCTGTTGAAGGTAATTCATCCAGAAATGTGTTTGATACAATTAATTTCATGTTTTATATTTCCATCCTTGGAAAGTAGAGTCCCTGGTTAAATGTGTTTAAGTAAGAGCATATTGAGGATAATAATCTTTTCAAACAGCGTTGCCTTTGGTTATGGTCTTATATGTCCCTTATTATGTTTTAACAAACCCACTGAATAATAATTCAGTAACCGATTGGTTTTGTCACCAAGAGTGGACTTGCAGACATAACGAAGAAACTACTTTCTCCTGCGCCCTTGTCACAAGGGGTCGCTAGAGCAAGTAGCTTTGCATGTTTGATTTGTGAGTTTTACACTTCTAGGCGATTTGTGACTCCAGCTGGAGTTAAACGAGCAGCATTTTACTTGCCAAGTCACTGTCTAAACCACTACAATATAGAGCTATTCAAAGGTAAACCTGCAGATATCCACTTTCAGCAATGGTCCAGGTGATGTATTGGGCTTGATTAAAACCTCGATTATACTTTCCAAGTCTGCGAGCTTGAGTGGCATTCACTTTTGTTTTGTTCCCCCCCCTTTGGACCAACTGTGTTACAATGCTGTGGTTGCAGCCATTCCACAACTCTCTATGAATGGTACTTATGGCCATTAATCAATGGTCTTTGATCAATGGTCATGACATTTTGCATATTAATGATCACTCAGTGGGCTACTTTCAATCATTGTGCAAAGGTACTGTTTATAAGCGTGGTTAAACCTGCAATCAGCTGAGACTGAAGAGCTCACATGGATGAGTGACGAAATGTTTCTCCAACTGAAACCGCTACGTCTAGATGAACAAAATCAACTTTTTGGGAGTTCGGGGAGAATTTACATTTCAGCCCACCGAATATGCACACAAGTATAACAGGAATGTCTACTCGGGTCTCCAGCTCATCAGTGTGACTGTAAATGCTCAAAGATGACTGTAAGACAGTTTTGGTTTCTTTAAGAAACTGAGTCTGTAATCATACAAGTACTATTACACGGAATTCTTAAGGTTCCTAAAAATGAGACCGAATGATGGAAAAGAACTTCACTGACACTTTAGAAATGGCTGACTTTGTAACGTGGCAGTCTGCCAAGAAATCAAGACTGAGTGGGACATGAACTAACCTGAACATTTTCTGTCTTCTTCAGTAACCGTGATAGGGACCTGTGATGACAGTGTATTTGACGAGAGGGAATTAAAGTTTGAAATTGGAGATGGTGAGAGTTTCGGTTTGCCAGCTGGAGTCGAGAAGGCTATCATGGCTATGGAACAGGGAGAGGAGGCGGTCTTCACAATTAAACCTAAGTATGTTCACATGTGCAAATTCTTACCACTAACTTCATAGTGGTGACATTTTATGTTCATATGAAGTCAGTCCAATTTTAGACTCTTGAACTGCTTTTTCTGCAGCTCTCAAGCATCTCTTTACAGAATATTTCCACAGTTTAAAAATGCTGCTGTAACAGTAAATAAACATTAATTCCTGCAAGAATTAGCTACATGAATTTTTAACTGGATAGTTGTGCAGTCTTTGGTTTTAAGCTAAGTGACAGCATGAGTAATGACTAATATAATCAACTATAACGGTTAAGCTTTGCAATGTGATTAAACAGGAAAATGGCTGCAGAATTATCTCTTTTTTTGCAGTATCCAATACCTTAACTTAAATGGTTTTTAAGTTGCACACCAGCAGTGATTTTTGTGCCCTTTACTCATGACTAATGATATGTTTGTCTGATTTGTTAGATATGGTTTCGGGAATGCAGGAAACGCAAAGTTTAACATTCCTGGTGGAGCGACATTGCAGTACAAGATTAAACTAACAGCTTTTGAGAAGGTAAGGTGGGAGTGTGTGGCAAACACAGCAGCACTTTAGATGCTCATTTACAATATTTTCATCTAAAAAGGAAAATGTGTTCTTTCTATTTTAGGCTAAGGAATCATGGGAAATGAACACCTCAGAAAAGCTGGAGCAGAGCAGCATTGTCAAAGAGAAGGGAACACAGTATTTTAAGGTTTGTTTTGTTTTTTGTTTTAAATTTAAGAAGTGATCCTGTCTTGGATTTCAAGATGTTTTGTGATGCAATGGTTTATATGCTTCAGGAGGGAAAATATAAGCATGCATCAGTGCAGTACAAAAGGATTGTGTCATGGCTGGAACATGAATCTGGTTTGTCAGAAGAGGACGATAAGAAGGCGAAAGCACTGCAGCTCGCTGCACACCTGAATTTGGCCATGTGCTTCCTTAAACTACAGGAGCCAAACAAAGCCCTGGAACACTGTGACAAGGTATCTGGTAACTGTTCTTTGTCTTAAAGCAGCACGTGTGTGTGTGTGATCAGTGGTTTGTCTTGGTTTTTGCTTAAATACTGAAAACATTTAATTATATTTATGTAATTATATTTAATTATGTTATAGTCGATGGAGTTGGATGCATCCAATGAAAAGGCGTTATTCCGAAGGGGAGAGGCACTGTTTGGAATGAACGAGTTTGAGAAGGCGAGAGATGATTTCCAAAAAGTGGTTCAGCTGTATCCTGCCAACAAAGCTGCCAAGAACCAGGTATAACACAGTGCGCCTTTGATGTGTAATTCAAGCAGCTTTCAATGTTGAAATTTAATCAATCTAAGATGATATTTAATTTTTTAAAAAATCTGTCTCTCTCTGTTATGGCAGTTACAATTCAGTTTGGTTAATGTGTCTAATTTTATTGTACTACCATCCAAAATGAGACAGGTGAATGTTTAATTTATTTTCATGGTGTAAACGAAAGTTTATACTGGATTCATTTAGTAACAAACCAGGATGGGTGAACAAATATGACTGTGCTTCTGGGATTGAAAACGCTGTTTTTTTTAAGGTCACTGGTCATAAAACAACTGTTCTGCATATCCAGTCTTTTAGTTGTTGTTGTACCCATAACATATCTGGAAATACAGCAGGGTGACGTCTGCTTTATGTTCTTCCAGGTGCTACTTTGTCAGAAACGTATAAAGGAGCAGCACGAGAAGGACAAACGCATCTATGCCAACATGTTCCAGAAATTTGCAGAGAGGGATTCAAAGGTGATGGATCTGTTTACTAAAACAGCCACAAGAGGGTGTGATAAGCACGATTTTAGGTTTGGCAAAAAGTGAAGGTGTGCTGAACTGGTTTGTGTCTCGTGAACAGAAAGAAGCAGAGAAGGGGAAGAGTGAGAGCGTGGAGAACGGAGAAGATGCGATGGAGGTTGAAAACGGAGAAAAGGAAGCTGGGGGTGAAGCAAAAGCGTAGATGAAGACGCAGCTTTTTTTATTTTTTGTCTTCTTTTTTTTTTTTCCCCCTTTCCTATTCTCTCCTGCGGTTCATCTGTACTTCAGACTTTTGTAACTCTGGCCATTTGTGTTTAAGGTGTGATTGTTTGTGTGTGAGAATGAGTATGTCATCGACAACACTGACCTTGGGCACGTCCTCGCTGGCTTTCTTCTTGTTGGGCTTTTTGCTGTGGCAGCTAGCCGACTGTGGGGTGGGGTGTCGTCAGGCACCGTGGGACGTGGATTTAAATGAATTGTATGCTACAGTCTTACCCCCCCCCCCCCCCCCAACCCCTCCCCCTCAACTCTGAACTGTGCATGTGGTTTCAAAAGAATTTGGGAAGTGTGGGGGGGAATTGCATCCAAAATGTTAAGTGCTGAATTTCAGAACCTTCACCCGTCAAGGGCTAGACCATCCCCCACCTTGCACTACCTTCTGTATGACCCACCCTATGTTTTTTGCTGTCCATCCGAGCCTCCTCATGGGCCTACTGATCAATTCCTAGAGTTGTGATGGCTGTGTGCATAGATCCACTGTGTTTTCAATGTTAGTGCCTATGTCCCAAAGTATGTATGTAGCAGCACTGTGGATAGGTGGAGTAATAAGATGTTGGTGTGAAATAGCTGTCAGACTTGGAGCTTTTCTCTCAGTTTAAAATGGAGTTCACTTTTAACCCCTAGGGTACAGGACTGTTCACCTTCTGCTTTGGAAATGATTTTTTTGTACTTTTTATTTCCTAGTGTTGTGCTTGTGATTCTGTATTGTTCTCAAAACTACAAATACAACAGTTTACTTAACTGGAATATGTGCATTTTTAAAGCAGCTACAGTAGAAACTACCTGAATTAGCTTCTCCTGGACGCCCTCGAGTATTAAGCAGTTAAGTCTTAATTTACTGTAAAAAAGTACTTGTATGAAAGTGTACATATTTGGCTTGTCAGATTCAGGTTTAGACTGCACACGAGAGGATTAAATGAACCTTTATTCATTTTAGTCAGCAGTGCCTGCAGGAAAGGGATGAAAAACCAAATGAGAGGCCCGGTTTTTTAAAAACATGGCTGTGGGTTGTATGTACAGCTCATCTTTGTTGGGGGGGAAAAGTCACTGCTTGTTCTGTCCTGACAGAAGGATTTAATAAACAAATGGATACAACTCAGCTGCGTGTGATATTTTTGACTTGTACATGCATTTCCTCCCACTTTTCGTTGGTCACGTGAGGAACTTGAGAACCTGTGATGTATCCATCGACACAAAGTGTGCAAAATAAAGAATCTGCTGACAGTGTCACACGAGGAGGGCGACTCCTCAGCTGGACTTGTGCTCTATGATGAGGAATTTGTTTATACGTTAAGCAAAATTAAATTGACCTGATTTTAAATGTTTAAAGGTTGTACGAGTTGATGATAGCCATTTAACCTGTAATAAGCTTGATTTGTAATATTTGCATTGCAAGTTAACTGAATTTGGTGTTTGCACTGTCTGTCACATAAAGTAAGCTACTGCAAAAAGATGTGATGGGGTGGGACGGTAAATGCATTTTTTTTTTTTTTAATTATTATTGTTTCATATTGTGCTTTAATGAAACATAAGGTTAACTAAGCTGTTTACTCTCCATCTTTATGGGAGGAATATTAAAATCTCTGTGCAAAAATACCAGTGTTGTGTGTATTTTGAAAATTAAAACTACCGAGCTTGCACCTGTGACAGTCAGGAGGCCTTGTCTTGAGGAGGAAGAGGTGTTTATCTGATCCTCAAGCTCTCTCACTCAGCTTACAGATGTGCTTTCTCTCCCTCTGGGGTAGTTATGACCCAGTACTGCTTATTCTCCACAGAAGTCAAAAGTATTAAAAAAAAATCTTTTCTTTACAGTGTTTAACTTTTTACAGACATTTCTTCTGAGAAGATCTCCTTTTAGTGACTCAGCATTTTAAAGGCAGACAGGTGTGGGGATCGCGCTTACCTGGGAGGGTCTGCTTTCTTTTGTGTTCCCTATGCCATGAGCCCTTTGTTCTTTTATTTGCTGCTCTTGATTTTAGACATACAGTATCAGAGTGGTTATATAATCCATATAGCCACTGGCATTTTTGATCATGTCTACGATTATGAACAGATGGAGGCAACACTGGATATAAATAAATGTAAAAAAAAATAAACTATTTTAATTCAATAGGGAAAAAACCCTTTTACTTTTTATTTGTTTATAGTCTTAACCATTATCCCTTAATGATCCCATGCATCCACTGAATAGCACTTTGGATTAGTCATGGTGGCTGTTAAAGCATTGGTAATATTGTTTCTTAGGCGTGTTTGTTATTCAGAAAAGTCACACGCACCCTCAAAGTCTGGCAACAATTTTTTTGTTTTGCTTTTTAGATTTGAAGACAATTTTTACGTTGTCTAACTTTATTACAAATGTGTAATTGTAACATACGAATACATGTTACGTGTGAAACGTAGGAAAAATCTCGAAAGGCAACAAAATCCAGGAAGCATTTGTTGCTATACCTGTTGCAGGTAAATCCCAGGGTAAAGGGTGTGTGTGTGTGTGTGTGTGTGTGTGTGTGTGTTCGCTGAACGTGTTTACTCCTCCCTTTAATCTCAGTGGTGTGTAACGTCGAGCTAGCTAGAATACTAAAGAGTGTTTCCTGTTTCAGATTTCAAAATAAATCACAAGCGTGCAAAAGTTGTGACCTGAGGAGCTCGGAAAGAAGGGAAACGTTTCGCTACAGGAAATAAAATATATCATTATATTTCACGTTGATGAAACTTTGCGCTGAAGTAATTTTGCCATATTTGTGCGAGTATTCGCAGATCAAGTATTATTTTTTCTTTCACATGATCACGATCGTGCTTTTACGTTGACGGCAAAGCTGGTCCTATTCTGGCCGCTTACTAGCTCCTTCCATCTGGCTTCTTTAAATTGTGTGGAGGATGGTGAGGGGAGGGGAGGTGAAGATTTCATTCCTTGCTGAGTTCTTTGTACCGAGCTGCGTGCGCTTCATGTGGTACTAGCAGGAACAGAGGTCAGGTCTCAAGCCGGGCGCTCAAGGAGCAATAGGAGACCTATTAAAAGTTTTAGATGATCGAGAGTGCCCAGTGTAGGTCACCGGCTGGCCCAGGGCAAGGTGGGATTTTTCTCCGGATGAGAGGCACCAGGGGACCCGAGCGCCGGGGATATCCAGGGTGCCGGTGATAGTGCGCATCCACCGGGAGCAGCGGTGGGCGGCAGGCGGACGTGCTCAGGGCGCGTTCCGTCCCCTACTCATGACAAAGCGGGTGAGGAACTCGGGAGCAAGTTTCCCCCGGGAGTCAAAATGATCACGTCGTTTTTCCCCTTGAAGAAACTGCGGCGAAATGGCAAATATCTCCTGTTCGGTGCGATCCTGCTGGCGGGATTGGTGGCCGTGTACCACGAGATGGTTGCTGCAAAAGAATGGAGGAGTGATATGAGTAAGTTTATGGTTTATGATTTCCAGTACGCGCACTGCTACTCACAGAGTGTCACTCAAACCTTTGCTGATGCACCATTCAGACGGAGTTTCTATTTATGATAATTATGCAGTAGCGATAGCAAGTGAACATGCGCATGCGGGAGGGAGGGGGGGGAGAGAAATATAGCCGAACAAAAGTAAAAAGGTTTGGACTGTATTACGCATTTGAGCGTGCATGATATAAGCTATTTGTCACGTATCACACATTTCCATGGCACTGTGGTGTTGAACAGTCCACATCATTTACAAAAATAAGGAAACACAAACATGAAATACTGCTAAGGCCACTGTAAAAATGAGTCATCACCAAAAACAATGTATGGAGTTGTTTGGTGACATTTTTTATTATGTGAAGTTGGAAGTCAGAAAACGAAGTCGCAAAAGATTTGTTTATTTGCATGAAAGATTTGAATGCATGTGCATTTTAAACACGTTTTCACATCTAACATCTGCTTTAGCTTTCATGATGTTGGATGCATTTCCTCAGGAAACTTGAGCCTTCAGCAGGTGAAACAGCAGGTTGATTTAGGGAAAGAAAGACAGTAAGAAGGGGGTTGGGGAGGTCAGGAGGTCACATAGTAGGTTTACACTCAGAAGGAAATCTAGTCTCACACTGGGTAACCAGATTTCCTGCTTTCTACCCTCACACGTTGCCTTACCGTCTGTCGCAGCACACATACACACACACACAGCACAAAACAGATGAAAGGAAACAACAGTGGGGTTGTTGAGAGAAACAGAAACATATGACACGCTCAGTCTGAGCACAGCATCAGCATGTAAACACATGCCTAGATCTACATTAGAGGGCTCGCCTATATGTGCACACATTCCTGGGCTGAAGCCCCCCGGCCACAGTGGGGCTTCTATTGAGAGAAGGACTCCACAAAGCTCTTCAAACAGAGCTGTATTAAAATCCTAACATGGATAAATAATTGGCAGGTGCAGTTAAGCACATGACTTCAGTTGCAAGTGGTCAGTATGAGGTTTCTTTCCCCCCCCCCCCCCCCCCCTTTTTTACACAGTTCATAAGACAAGACAGACGTTTTTAAAAATGTTGTAACTTGATTGTTATAACATACATGTACATGACTTTGAGTGAACAAAATGTGTCATGGCTCACATAAAAAAAGCCCAAAACACATAATTCAAGTCAGTCTGTTACATAATTACAAGAGAAAGAACCAACAGCAATTAAAAATGATATTTATTAAGAGTTTTTAGAACCTTGTATTGAGGGTCAAAATGAGGTCCACTATGGGGATGTTGTGCCTATTCGTGATGCCATGTGGCTGCTGTTTTAAAGTATGCTTGTTGAGTGATTTGCATGGCTCGCCAGCAGCTTGAATTGCACTTTTGGAGCTATGCAGAAATGTCTTCTTCATGTGGAATTCACTGAGGTTTAAAATGTGCTATCCTAGAGTACACTTTGTGGGTCAGAGCAGCACTTTATATCTTTAATGGGTCATAATCTGTTCACACACACTTTCATTAAGAACGACTTCTCACAAGTCCAATTTCTTTTTACCCTAAATGCGGTTTACGACTCCCCCACAACTCTGGTTTTTTTCTACCTTTTGGGAAAATATAATCACCCAAGTTCCGTTTTATTTCCCACCTTTTTAAGAATGCATGCCCGATCTACACCTGCAATTAATGTATTCTCCCCCCTCACCCATCACCACTGCATTTGTGAAATTTGCTTTTGCAGTTTTTGCAGAGATCACCTTGGTGGAGAAACGTGCATCAAGGTGAATTAAAGGAAGTGCGTAAGTCATCAGGAAACTTCACATGCAGATCTTTTATTTGTGCAGCAGGTTACTCACTCACTCAGGTTAATCACCTTTAAACTAGACAAACAGCAGTTTTTATGGGACGGGCTTTTTTTTCTGAGATCATATGAGCACTACAACTAACAACGTAGATAATGTTTGCTGCAGTAAAGCAGTTAATAACTGGCCCAGCAGAATAAAGATGGCCATTGTGTGCATGACTTATATGTGATAATTCCATGCAATGGACACGTGGCCTAGATTTTTAATAACCCTTTGGTAAAAGTCGAGAACTAGTAGTTAAACTCATAATGTGCAATTTATTATCCAATTAATTTGGTTGACATCTACACACACAGAAAAAAAATTGTGATGCAGACAAAGATCCTTTAATACACAATGGCCACATGCAAGGTCAAGTGACTTATTTAATTAAATAGCTTGAAGAGCATAGGCCTCAGTTAAGGCTTCTAGTCCAGCTTTGTGTGATATATATCTGTAAGCGAAAACAAAACAATATCTTTAAAAATGGCATTTTTCCACACAGCAGGAGCCCTTATTGGGAAATACTACAAAATTGTTTGATTTATGCATTGTATGCTTGGACTGGGGAAGAAGTGCTGTGTGATAATGCAAATTGTGGCATCAATCCAATACCAAGTAAACACAGTACTGCCGATACCAATACCGACACTGATATTTTTAACTTCTAAAGACAGCTTGTGTAAGGGGGAGCAGTGTGTCATGATTTATAAGACGAATCATCGTCACTTGCCGAATTCTGAACACATTTTAATGAGCCCCTAAATCACTGTGATTTTTACTGTCCACAATAATTTAACACAACAGCACACACATTTCAGATTTTCATGTATTTTGAAACTGGGTTGGTTTTTGGGGTTTGTTTGTGTTTTGAGACCCGGAATGTGAATGTGCCCCTAAAGTAAATATTGGTACTTTTTGAGATTTGAATGGCACTTTACTTTTTGCAAGAGGCTACAAATAAAATAGACATGACAGTCAACACAAAAAGGTTCCTCTTTCATCGTGCATGTGGGAGGTATATTTTTCGTTTCCCAAAAAATTATTAACACAATTCAGTGGGCTGCATATTGAACTTAGAGGCTAGACACATAGTATCGATCCTGTCGTGCTAGTATTGATCCAATACCAATACCAGGGTTAGTATCGATATTTAGATCGATCTGTCCACCTGTCCAACTTTATATGGAAGCCCCTTTGCGGGAGTACAAAGACATGACCTCACAGCCACTTTGGTAGCTACCATTTGGCTTTATTATTCTGTAAAACTACGCCACAAAGGTCCTTATAAAAACCTTTCTGAGGCACGTTTTTAGAAATGTTACCAGGAAAAAAAAAATCTTTGTCATAAAATCCAAGATGTCAGGCACAAGTGGAGGCTCCGGTCCATTCGCACCAGAACCTCTCGCCATAAGAACAGTTTCTTCCCCTCTGCTGTCGGACACATGAACAATAACCGTATGACTGTTCCCACCACTAACACATGACCCTACGCTGTGTTCACTGCATCATTCCATGTTTGGCACTGATCACCACCTGCACTCATGTATATATCATGTATATATCTATCCACTTAGCACTTTTAATTCTTATTCTTATTTTTATATTTTTATGACAGTATGTTTGCACTGAAGCACCGCAGCAATTTCCTAATGTTGTAAACCTGCTCAACATTTGGCAATAAAACCCTTTCTGATTCTGATTCTGATTCTGTGAAAATTGTGCACGTTGTTCAAAGGTTTCAAGCTTTCTTATTTGAGGTAAATACACAATATAGACAAAAGTACTGGGGCACTTACACATTACACCTACAGTAGCTGTTCAGCCATGCAAACACATTCTACGTACGAAGCTCGTGGCACAGATTTTATTTGCTGATGTTAATGCCAGAGGAGCTTTGATACTCAGCAGTTAATGAGTCAGCAAAGCGTCGGTGGCTCTATACACCTCGGTGATCCCATTCTGTAAGTTTATGTAGTCTGCTACTTCATGGTTGAGTTTCTGTGGTTCTTAAACACTTCCACTTTGCAGCAATACCACTCACAGCTGATGGTGGAAGATCTGAGAGGTAAAACATGTCATAAGCTGAGTTGGGGCAGTGGAGGCATCTTATTACAAGACCAAGCTTAAATTCACTGAGCACTAGAAAGGCCTACTGTATCACAAATGTTTGCAAAAGGCAGAAAGCATAGCTGGATGCTTGGTTTTATACACATGTAGTAATGGGACTAAAAACCCTGAATTAAAAGATTAAAAGATGTGACCCAGAGGTCAAGAAACATCCATCTCAAGATATGACTTCCTGATCTTTGATCTTTGATCCATACTCATCGACACACACCATCTCCACCTTGGAGACGCTGTCCCAGGCTATTGTTGCCGCCACCTTCACTTCTTGATCTGCCTTTGACTATGGTTTACAGAAAGTGAACCGTATGCTGAGCTTAACTGGGATCAGGAGATATATTTGGCAGCTTGGGGACATTGCAACACTTTACAGAAACTCTTTGTTTGCTTATAGGATTTTGGTTTTTATATATTGTGCATTCAGGGCATCTATCAGGAGACAAATCATCTCGTGTGCAAAGGTACTACTTTCAGTAAACCATAACTGCTCAGTTACCACGTTTGGTTGATTCCAGTTTTCTGCATAGTTAACATAGAACACAGCGTTACACCTCCGCTTGTTTCCACTTTTTTTTAAAACAACTGCAAGTAAGCTTTCATGCTTTTTGAGGCTTACCAGCGGTTTGTCTCTTGTGGTGAGTTGTCTGAGGCTTTGGTAATGAAGGTTTTTTTTCCTCTTTGCAAAGAAAAATGTACGCCTACATCCTGGAAATTTACCTCTCATTTTCAGAGCCAGTTCCACTTCAGTTAAAAAGGCAACGTTTAACTCTCGGTGTATGAGTTCAAGCTGAAACAACACAGAAGCTCAAGAAATATTATGCATCCATTTGACACATTGCTTTTAAAACTTGCTGTATAAAAATTTATGCATCTCACAAACAGTTTAAAAAAAAATCCTGTTGTAAACCTTCTTAACACTAAAACTTCAAGCACATAATCCAAAGAATACTGTGGACACTTAATTTGCATGCTAAAACATGCAAATGAAGCTTTTTTTTTTAAATGTTGTAAATGATATATTTGATTATATTCTGTTTTACATGTTATCACACAGCCTCTCCCTTTTATTCAACACTTTAACTAAATGTCTGTTAGCAACATTTTTTTGACAGAATAAGAAGAGTAGGACTGCTAAACTGGTATGTTGTGTCCAAAGTGGACAGAAAAAAAAACACTAAAACAGCAACAATGTGACAAGAGATTTAAAAAAAAAAATTGTTTTCCTGCCATATATGGACGCAGAAAGCTAGTGAAACCCTGCTGCATCCTTCTTATCACCTGAAGTGTCCACCCTGACAGTAAATTTCGCAATACATTCCACGGAAAGTAGAAAAAAACATGACAGGGAAGGTTTAGTAAGAAGAGGAGAGGAGTGCACATAGAGATGAAAAGTACTCCACTGTTGCTTTCCTTATCCACGGCTCTAGAATTACTTGTGCTGCTAAAATTGGAACGTATGTCACAAGGGTGTGTGTTAGGAGATCTCCACCCTGGCGATAATGACAGACCATCACTGCAGTAACTCCAGTTCACTGCTGACACCACATGGTCGTAAAAAAAGAAAAGAAAGACAGACAAATAGGTCCTGTTTTAAAATACACCCTGTCCTGTAATTTGAAGGATGATGGAAGAAGTCAGCAGGAATAATATTTGAGCATCTGCTCTGCCAGAGCGCCAGAGATGTTTGCCAACGTGGGAGCCCTATGCCATAGCAGCTCTTTGAAGCCTGTCACTGAGATGAGCTATGTTCAGGGACTATGAGCAGTGAGTCTCTGCTTAGACACCGGGCCTGATTGTTGTGTGCAATGCATGGGCAGAGTTTATCATTTATGCATGGACGTGTAGCGTGCCTACCGCTCCTCACATGCAACCCAGATAGAGTTTCTTTTATGTCACAAGTTGTAAGAAGCAGATTGGGATTTTTTTGTTTAGAATGCATTTTGATTGGATGTGCACCTACTGGGGAAGCCTCAAGTCGCTTTAAAATAACAACTTTCACAGAGATGATGTGACCATGTTGACTATTGTCTTCACCTATATCCTCAGGTCCAATTACTGACGCTGACCACGTCAGCTGGAGGAGAGACGTGTTTGAAAATAGGGTAAGGATGGCACCCGAGAGTGTTTGTTTTTTCAGAAAGGAAACCAAAACTAAACCAAGTTTAATATTTGTTTTTACAGGCAAAAAAGGACCATCAGCCAAACACTGTTGGGGACAGCAGTGCTTGGGTCTCCAGTTATGCTCCACAACCTTGGAAACCAGAGGTGTGTGCGCTTGCCCATACCTAGTGGCCCAGTGGCCTCCCTCAGTCCCTCCGTTTATAGTGTGACTCCATTTCAGAAGCTTCCCTGCTTTGTGTTAATGTTTCGAATATTTCATGTCAGGTGTAACCGGTTCCTGTTTATGTTTTTGTTTTTGTTTTTACACACAATTTACAGCACAATATTAGTATACATCTTCTTTGGGTCCTGATCAGGTGCACTGATAAAGAGCAAGAACAAAAGTTGCAGAAATCATGCAAAGAGAAAAACAAAAAAAGAACCTTAATTTTCAGTTTTGTAGATGAAATGCAAATACTAACCACTGCATATAAAATATATTTATCCATAAAACATTTTTTGTTAGTTTTGATGAAATACCTGTAATTTTATTCCATCTAACTATGACTTACTTTCCTGTTAATTTGCTGAAATCTTTCTTGATAAACTGACTCACTTTGGGGTTTTTAATGTACAGTCAAGTGAAAGGAAAGCCACATGTACCCAACAACAAACAAGTGTCACGTATCTGCTTTGAGAAAAAAACCCTTTTGATATCAATGTCTTTATTAGTTCTACAGTCAGTATTCCTCAGTTTTACATGATTTTGTGCACACTGTATGCCCCTGTAGTAGATTTGTCTATAGTTTTGTGTTTTTTGTCAAGGAAGAGGTTGATAAGTTTTTTACAAAATGTTATTATTGAGTTATAAGTAATATTGCTGTGAAAAACGATGTAAAACTAGGCTAATGTCTCGGAGAATTAACAAAGCTCAAAAATGCTTTGATGAAGCGCCACACGTAGCAGGCTAGTTATTGAAAAATAGAGTTTTAGCAGAAGCAAATTGAGCTTTACAACAAAAGGGCTCCTTAAACTCACCGCCTTTTGATTTTGAGTAAGAATCTCCTTAAATGATTACAAGCTACACTCTCAGTCATCATTTTACGGCATTTTGTGTAAACTTGTGAGCTTCAGTCATGCTAATATTTAACTAACTAGCCTGACCACTACTGAAATCTGATGAGCTGCTTGGCTACATTTGGCTCCGATCTGCACTGTTATGTCCCTTTGGCGAAACCAACACACACTCACTCACACACTCAAACACACACGCACACACAGATCAGATAACATGGCCTCTTTGGCAGATATCACAGAGGTATATGTTTACAGGACATCTGTGCATCTACTGAAACTCAGCTGCTTCTTCATTTACGTGTTCGTGTTCCAGTGTTTCTTATTGACTTTCACTGAGCATTTGAACTGCAAATGAGAAAAGTGATTTAGACTGTTGCTCCAACTTCTGTGCCTTTAAATACAGTAAACATACAAGTTCTGTGTTAAAGTCACTGTCACTCTCCTGTGTTGCAGTATAAGGGACAGGCCAATCTGCATGTGTTTGAGGACTGGTGTGGCAGTTCAACGGCCGATCTTCGCAAAAACCTGCATTACCCGCTTTACCCTCATGTGAGTCAAAATGCCCAACTTCTCAGTTGTCACAGTCAAATGTAAACCTTCACTGAGTCAGACAATCTTAAACTAGATTTGACAAACCTCAGAAGAGGAAACATTCACAAGAGCACAAGCACAGTTTACAAGGAATCATTAAACATGTTGGCGAAAAAACCCCATTTCTTAATAAAACTCGTTTTATTAATGGTTAGAATATGGTTATTCATTAATCTTGCTTAACTGATGATTTACATTTTTAGCCACTGTGGCCATTGTGTGACCAAATATATGAAAACCAAATAGCATTCCAGCCAGGCTAAAAATGGTAATTTGCAAAAACTGTACTAGGATGCTAACATGCCAAATGTAACAGGTAAACATAGTAAACATTATTCCTGCTATATATAATTATGTTAGTACTGAGTCCTTTCTCATTGTCATATTATACTGGTTTTGCAGAAAACTGCCCAGTATGTGTGATGTTATATTCCTAGTAAAACTTCATTAAAAAAAAGGTTTTTTATTTCTTTCACGTTTTATGTGTAAAAGTATAAAAGTAGTAGAAGCATAGGCAGAAGATTGTCACCAGAGAATACCACCAAACTCAGATAACCCATAGATATCACCTCCTCTTGCATGTAAGTATTTGTGGTTGGATGTGAAAGAAGACACTCGTGCACACACTCTCACACACGCACAGTTGGTTTTACTCAGTGGTACATTATACGTCTTCATGCCAGATTTTCACGTTCCTGAGTTCACGCCATGGTTCAGATACCTCGGAACTCGGGAGTAATGTCAATCTCAGGTTAGTGCATTACAGGAAAAGCGACATTCGGGACTCACTAGCACACCAGAGCAATACTTTTCATGCTTAAAAACATGTCTGCTGCACGTTCATGCAGAGTCTAGTCAGTACTAAGTGATTTAATAAGTCACAGATACACAGCAGTGGCAGTACAAATGAAGTTTTACAGTTTTACTACTGGATTTTACTACTTGGATTGTTAACTTGGGGTTGGTTAGGCTGTTCCGACTCTGACTGGTCTGAGTGTTAAAACCGAGGTAAGGAAGCGTTCCAGATTCAAAGTCGACTGGGAACTCAGAAATTCTGACTTATTCGGGAATGCACCATCACTTTGACATCAAATCATGGCTGATTTTCTTTGTCTTTCATTACTCCTTTAGTCCAGAACCACAGTGGAGAAGCTGGCCGTCTCTCCTCAGTGGACCAACTATGGGCTCAGAATATTTGGCTATCTTCATCCACATACTGATGGTACTTTTTCACTTTGTGTATTTTCAGCATGTAATACGTGTATGTTATGCTATACAGACTCAGTCTGTCTCTTCATTCCTTTATCTCATTTCCTCTTCTTTTGTCTCAGGAGATTTTGTGTTTGCTGTGAGCTCTGACGACAACTCTGAATTCTGGCTGAGCACAGATGACTCTCCCCTTAATTTGAAGTTAATTGCGTGGGTTGGAATGGTATGCATTTTGTCATCTCAAGTGTTCCGGGGTAAATTTCTCATACTAGTCTTTGTAACATTTCCTTCAGTGTTTAATTTTCATTTCCTAGACGGGAAAAGAATGGACGGCCCCGGGTGAGTTTGAGAAGTATTCCAGTCAGACCTCCAGACCAGTTTGGTGAGTGAAGTTGGGAACGTACTTACATTGGTTGGTTTGACATCTTACACAAACAGTTCAAACTGATAAGAGTCTCAAAAGCATTACCACCAACTGCCAGGGTTTATCATTTAACAAATAACGAACAAATGCTTTGAACTTGTGGAACTGACCTAACTGGAGAACAAGAACAAGGCTTATCTAACACTGGTAAAGCATCGTTAGCAGTCAAAGACTTACGCTACTTTCTTTCCCCCCATCTGGTACCCTTACTGTTTTCCTGGGTGTCCTCATTCTTTCTCCTTATATTAACAAAGCAGTTCCCTCATAATAACAACTTTCTGTGTATGGAGCTTTTTAAAACACAGTTACTCGTGAGCACTAAAGCATCCAGCCTGATGGGCTGAGGAGAGACAATGTTGAAGGCTACAAGGTCAGAATCGTGGTATTTTCTGGACACACAAAAAAGAAAACGATTGTGAACAGTCATAGGGCCCTGACGTGCTGAAATATGTCTCAACAATTCTTCTATATTAAGCAGGTTCAAAGCTATGCAAATTTTAAAATTAAAAGAAGGTAATTCTTTAGTGATTTCAGGTCTGGGGTCATATGTTCCTATTTCCACGTATGTGTAAGGACCCTGGGCTCTGCACTCAGAACAAGTTGAAGTCAACCTGACGATAAGAACCTGCATATAGAGCGTTAGAGTAGTCTAACCTGTCTGACATGAATATATTAACCAATTTGTCAGAGTCAGTTTTTAATAAATATTTTGCATGTTGCAGTGGGGAAGTAGCAGTTAGGGATTTGTTTGTGTACTGATTTTTCTGTGTATATTAAATGAGGCAGAAAGGTGAAATTTCAGCTCTTTCAAGTCACAAATATTTCTTTAAATTTAAAATACTTTACAAGTTGTACTTGTTGTACTTGAGGATAAGAAATTAGGTTTGAGGCATCAAACCTGTTTCAAAAGCACAAATGACTCTTCTTAACAGTTGAATTATAATTAATGGCATGCTGGAAAGCACACCCTTTTACACCCTGTGCGTATAAAATTAGTTGCTTTATTAAAGCAGTTTAGTGAGTTGCCATAGGAGTGGCGTGTATGCTCGTGCCAAGATATACAGAACCGGCCTAAATCCACATTAATGCAAATATTTAAATAATGTTAATGTCTACTCATAGTTTTATATATATATATATATATATACATATATATATATATATATATATATATATATATATATATATATATATATATATATAAGGGTTTATGTATCAGGATAATAAAAAAAATGATCTGGACCTCATCTGTTCTTAAAAGGTAAATACAACCTGAGATTAAAAAAACAGCACATGACATGTGTCATTATTTATTTAAGAAAGGTTCATCCAAGGGTACAGGAAGATGGTATAAACTTCCACATTTTTCCTTTAATTTCCAATAAATAATTATTGAACATGTGTAACTTCTGTTTTTCATCTGAGGTTGTAATTACCTAATTTTAAGACCTATTAAGGACAGTATGGTTTTATTATGTCCTGATATGTAAAAACATTACCATGATTGTATATATTGAAGTCTTAAATAATTTATTATGTAGATTCAGCAAATAAGGGTTTGAGATTATCTTTGGGTAAGTAGTTTATATTGTCTTTTTTATGACTATAACATGATACTGAGTACCTTTACTGTCTGACAGGCTGTCTGCTCAGAGGAGATACTTTTTTGAAGTTATTCACAAGCAAAACGACGAAGGGACTGACCACGTGGAGGTGGCAGTAAGTAGCTGGATCCCTCTCTGTTTTCTTATCTCATTCCTTGTTTCCAAACTCCCGCGCCGAGTATGCGCTCTTGTATTATGTGAGTAATAAAGTGGAAAAGATGTGCAGTTTTTAAAGTTTGTTTTGTTTTCACACAGTGGCTGCAATTGGACTATAGCAGTCTGTTTAAGGTTATTGACTCCAAGTACATCTCCCTCTATACTAGTGAGTACACACATCATGCCTCAAAATATATCCCTCAGAATGAATGTTCATGAGTCTAGATCGCAATGAAACATTTGCCTTTTATTCTGCATAGATGCTAAAAAGCACAGTAAGTAAAAAGCTTGTATCTTCTTCTGACGCTCCGTGTCTTCAGATGAGTCAGCACTGTCAATGAATGATGTCGCCCACATACCACAGACAGCTGCAAGCCACCGGCAAACCCCCACAAAGCAGCGCAGTGCTGATGCAGATATGTTAATTGAAGACCGTCGAGATTCATTCTACAAAGGTCAGCTACGTCGCTCGATTGTTTCAACACAAAGCAGATACATCAGCTGTCTGTTTCCTACCATCCCGGATGCAAGTACTGTGCAAGTTATTTCCTCTTACTGAATGCACAAAGTAATCTCGCCTCTTATCTGTTTCGCTTTTTTGCAGTGCGCATGTTAAACAGCAAGTACCTACAAGGTGTTCTGCCTGACTGCTCATATAACCCCTCTTACACAATCAAAGACTTCCCTTTGCTTCGTTATCAAGGACTGCAGTTTGTACGTATCTGTTGTACTGATAATTTGTTTACGTCACTTACACTACTTTTCTGATATTTAATCACCTTATACCATTATTCTCAGAAGGTTACAGGTGCATTTTTAAAATCTTTTGTTTGTTCAAGAGATAAAGAAAGGCATGCCAGCAAGAAACGCTGGGAAGCTTTTTCAATCTTTTATGGCTTTTATGTCAGTCTTCTAATGGTATCCCTGGTATACTGAGTTATGCTATCTATTTGAGGCCTTTAAATTGCACCCACATTCTTAATGTCTTCCGAGGACCATATAAAATAAATTAGTGCTAATTGCATCCATTAGGAAGAAAAAAAAAACAGTAAAATAGCTTGAGATTTTTCTCGTATTGATTTTACTACTGTTGCTGAAGTCGAGTTATTTGCAGTGACTTCCTGGAATCTCTAATGGTTGCCTCCAGGACGTCATTTACTGGCCAAGAAATTGTCTTCAATGTCTCTTTCACGCTTCAGCTGAAATGCGTTAGTGAGATTTGGAAGAGCTCTAAAGTAGATGTTTTTTAATCTTTAAAGAAAGCCACTGGTAGCTTTACCTTCTCTTTGTTTCCAGTCTGCTGAGTTAAGCCTCTAATTGTACCTTCATATTTACCAAATAGATTTTTATCCAACTTTCAATACAAAGGACAATAATTACATACCTCAAAATATTCAACTTTTTTCAATAAGATGTCATATATTTTACACCATGTCATTTCATTTCATATCCTCAGGTCCACTTGTCCTACATCTACCCCAATGACTACACTCGACTAACACACATGGAGACGCAGACCAGCTGTTTCTACTCTGAGAGCTCTTACTACCTAAAGAGGTGAGCTAATTGTTACAAATACGTTTACTGTCCCACTCAACTCAACTTAAGTTGATGTTAAATCCAGAGAAATCCAAGTTCATGTTATTCTCAAATGGCAAAGAATTGTTATCTACGTCTCCTAAGATTAATTTGATCTATATGTATATTTTTCACATGTTTGTACAGGATATTGTATTTGTTTAAAATGTTATATACTTATGTGGTACATGTATTTTGACTTTTGTTGTCATGATGTCTCTCTTGGAAATGAGATTTTTAATCTCAATGGGATTTTCTACCTGGATAAATAAAGGACTAATAACAATAATGCTGGAAAAGTGTGACAAGTTGAACTATAATTAGTTTTAGAGTATCACCAAGCAAGGCTGCTATAACTTCCGTCCTTTTTTCTTTTTTTAAATGTCATATCTAGGTTCGGCTTCTCTAGATACATGAGATTTGACCGTCCAGCTACAGAGGAAAAAGTAAATCCAGACAGAGGTATTTTGCCCTTGTTTTTCCCCATAAGCAAACATAAGCTGCTTGCGGTTTCAGTCCATTTAACTGTCCTTTTTTTATATCTGGTGTATATTAGATTTTAATTTCCAGATGAGGAATTTTAACCAGGAGGACAATGACTTTCATAAAAAAGAAACGGAAACCAAGCCTGCTCATGAGGATAAAGCCCATTATCAAGACTATGGAGATGATTATGATGATTATGTACAAAAACGTAGGCGCAAACTCTTCTCCTTGGTTGTCCCAAAATCAAACAACACATTGGGCAACTCTTCAGGACTGCACAGAGGCGAGTTGGGGAAGAGGGAACATAAAGAAAATTTGTCTCAGCCCCAGTCAGTGCTAAAGCAAGGCTTAAAACATAACCTGCAACTGAATCAGACAAAGTTACAAAAAGAGGAGGGGCAAATTGTAAAAGCAGAACAGCAGAAAAGCAGAAAACGAGTAAAAAGAAAAAGGGTAAAAGCAGCTCAGAGACCAGGACAGAATAATCTACCAATACTGGGTAATAAAAAAGACCTTAAAGCAAATCAGCAACCAGTTGTCCAATCAGAGCAACTTGGCTCTAAACAGGATCAAATCCAGAAATTTGGTAAAACGAATAATACCGAAATCCAGCGACTCAACAACTCACAGCCTGAAAAACCACCAGTGGCCAAGCAGCGGAGGTTTGTAACCAAACAGAAGGAACTTCAGCTGCCAAACAGCAAGCGTTTTACCCCTCCCAAAAGAGATTTCAACCACCCATTAAAAAGATCAAATCAAAGGGACTTGGATGGCAAAAAAAGCCCCAATGATAAGGATATGGAACTGACTATGCCACAACAACAAGATTTAGAAAACAGCATTGTTAGAGGTAAGAAGATTGCTAAAGGGAATATTGACAAAAGGTGGTCAGATAGGAAAGAAGGGGAGGAAGATGAGCTCTCCAACAGGGCTGAGAAAAGGAAAGACACCACAGAGGGTGAGAAACGCTACTTCTGGGAAAGACAAGAAGACTTTGAAGGTACTGATGATGAAGATCTTACACCTGCACCAGTTTTTGACACTCAAGTCAACTGGAACCAGACCTTCCATGTCAACCACCTGGATCTTCAGGCCCAGCGTTCAGATTGGATCGACCTGCAGTGCAACATTTCTGGAAACTTGTTGCTTCACTCCAATGATGCTTTGCCAATAGTCAAGATGTTCATGGACCAACTGAATAAAAAGCATCATGGGTAAGTTGTGCATCTAGTGATGTGTGTGTGTGGAAAATGTTAATCTGATTGGATTTTGCTATATCCTCTAGAATTTGTTAAAATAAGTATTTTAGGTGATTTTAACTTTTCTCATCTTGAAAGTCAGTGGTTAATTTATGTATACCTCCTCAGGTAAAGTGTTTTTATTTTTTTTTAAATTGCTTCATTTGCTACTATATTTTTAAAGCTATAACTTGCCTAAATACTTTGAGCTGCTTTCATATGATTAGCTGCTTAGATGTATGCGTTAACCAGCAGTTGGACAGGGCTATGTAATAACGTGGCTGTTGATTGTAGTATGCAAAAATATTACACTGACAAGAGCCACTTTGTAGCACATGAGAACTTTTGCTACTTTTTTAGTAGTTATTTTATACTTGGTGTAGTAAATTAAGTTTTTCAGATTAATTGTAACAAGTCAACGTATGATATAAGACTCTTATTGTAAGCTCATGCCATTTTCAATTAGGTGATAAAATATTCAAAAACCTTTGTACTTCCTTTACAGCACATTGCACTTTTATTTTTGTGGTTGCTCTTGCAGGCGGTTTAAGTTGGTACGTGTGGTTAACATGGTGAAGCGTGTGGATGACTTCCAGGGCAGCCGCTACCTTCTTGAACTGGAACTGAAAGATGTGAATGGCCAGCTGCTGCGTGTATCACACTACATCTATGCTCTGGTAACCAATAGCTGGTCCAACGGCTGGGACTCAGACTTCCAACAGTCAAAATCTAAGACTTTGCTCTGCAACCCGGTGGGCTTCCGCTGGAATCCTGTTGCCATGGTCCACTTCATAGTGCCAGGTACTGTACACCTGACACTTACTTGGTGATTGCACATAAAATCAGCCAAATCTAAAAAAAAGTTCCCACACCTGCTCAAAATCAACTGATTTACATGTTCATTTTCTTGTTTGTTAATATTTCATTTTTCAAAGATAGAAGTTCTTACAGCCTGACAGTGTCATATTAAAAAACATGGTGAGATGTAAGTGGACCTTTTTAGAGGAAAAAGAAAACCCTTCAGTGGGATTAAATAATGGCTCCATGTCTCTAAACTATGCAGAAATAAAGGATAATCTCTCTGAGACAAGGTCCTTAACGGTAAAATGTAAAACTCTTATCACCTGAAGACAGAAATTGAATCACATTATGAATTCAGCATAATATAATATTAATGTAAATTTGGCAGTAATGCATTAATACTGGTATGTAAAGCACATAACAGAGCTTCCCTTTATTAATGCAGTTTAACTGTCGAGCACCGCATGGGCATGGCAAGCCTGTTATTATACTGTCTGTGGGAATGACCTGTGTTCCCTTTGAGAATTAATAGCTTTAAAAAAAATGCAAAGGTCAAAACACCTCTGCCAGATAAAAGATAGAGATAAGTCACTTATCTGTCATATAGGCAAGGCAAGGCAAGGCAAGTTTATTTGTATAGCACAATTCAACAACAAGGTGATTCAAAGTGCTTTACAGAGACATTAGAAACAAGAACAAATAAAAAGCATGATTTAAAATTGATTAAAACAAGCAAATAAACTAACTAATTAACAAACAAACAAACAAACAAACAAACAAAACAGTATATAAAATCAAAACAGATAAAATCAGAACAGTAGATAAAATCAGTAGTTAAATGTAAGTTTTGAAATTTAAGCTTAAAGTGTGGATTTGGTGCTTTATTCAAATGCAGCTGAGAATAGGTGAGTCTTCAACCTGGATTTAAATAAACTGAGTGTTTCAGCTGATCTGAGGCTTTCTGGGAGTTTGTTCCAGATATAAGGAGCATAAAAGCTGAATGCAGCTTCTCCGTGTCTGGTTCTGACTCTGGGAACTGATAAAAGACCGGATCCAGATGACCTGAGGGATCTGAATGGTTCATACTGGGTCAGGAGGTCATTGATGTATTTTGGTCCTAAACCATTCAGAGCTTTATAGGCCAGCATCAGAACTTTAAAGTCTATCCTCTGACGGACAGGCAGCCAGTGTAAGGACCTCAGAGCTGGACTGATGTGGTCCACTTTTTTGGTCTTAGTGAGGACTCGAGTAGCAGAGTTCTGAATGAGCTGTAGTTGTCTGACTGATTTTTTAGGTAGACCTGTAAAGATGCTGTTACAGTAATCAAGCCTACTAAAGATGAATGCATGGACTAGTTTTTCCAGGTCCTGTTGAGACATCAGATCTTTTATCCTTGATATATTCTTGAGGTGATAGTAAGCTGACTTTGTTATTGTCTTAATGTGTTTTTCTAAGTTTAGGTCTGCATCCATCACTACACCCAAATTTCTCGCCTGGTTTGTGGTTTTTAGATGTATAGATTGAAGTTCTCTGGTGACCTGTAATCGTTTTTCTTTGGCGCCAAAGACTATTACCTCAGTTTTGTTTTTGTTTAGCTGGAGAAAATTGTGGCACAACCAGTCATTGATTTCCTCAATGCATTTACCAAGAGCCTGTACAGGGCCTCGGTCTCCTGGTGACATTGTGATATATATTTGTGTGTCATCTGCATAGCTGTGATAGTTTATTTTGTTGTTGTTTATAATCTGTGCCAGTGGGAGCATGTAGATGTTAAACAGAAGGGGTCCCAAGATGGAACCTTGGGGAACTCCACATGTGATACTTGTCTGCTCAGATGTGAAGTTACCTATTGATACAAAGTATTTCCTGTTTTCTACGTATGTTTTGAACCAGTTTAGTACAGTTCCTGAAAGACCTGTCCAGTTCTCCAGTCGTTTGAGTAATATGTTATGGTCAACTGTATCAAATGCTGCACTGAGATCCAGTAAAACTAGGACTGACATTTTTCCACTGTCTGTATTCAGACATATGTCATTAAACACTTTGGTCAGAGCGGTTTCAGTGCTGTGGTTCTGTCTAAAACCTGACTGGAAGGCATCGTAGCAATTATTCTGTTTTAAGAAGTAACTGAGCTGTTGAGAAACTGCTTTTTCAATGATCTTACTTAAAAACGGGAGATTTGAGATCGGCCTGTAGTTGTTCATTTGTGTCTTGTCAAGATTGTCCTTTTTCAGTATAGGTTTGATTACAGCAGTTTTTAGTGATTCTGGAAACACACCTGATAATAAAGAAAAGTTGACGATCTGTAACAGGTCTGACTCTAAAGTCTTTGAGACCTTTTTGAAAAAACTTGTTGGCAGGACATCTAAACAGCAGGAGGAGGAGTTCAGTTTACCTAAGATGTCCTCCAGGTCTTTGCTGTTAATAGGTTGAAACTGTTTCATGGTGTTTAAACAGTTTTTTGGTGGACACAGTACATATCCTGGATCTGCTGTTGATGTACCAATTGCTTGTCTAATTTTTTGGATTTTTTCAGTGAAGAATTTGGCAAAGTCATTGCAGGCCATGGTCGAATGAAGTTCAGCTGCCACTGACACAGGAGGGTTTGTTAGCCTGTCAACTGTAGAAAATAAGACCCGAGCATTATGGCTGTTTTTAGTGATGATGTCAGAGAAGTAGGACCTCCTTGCATTCCTCAGTTGTAAATTATAATTGTGAAGTTTCTCTTTATAAATGTCATAATGAACCTGGAGGTTTGTTTTTCTCCATCTGCGCTCAGCTTTCCTACACTCTCTTTTTTCTTTTTTCACCAGTGTGGAGTTTCTCCATGGAGACTTTTTCCTTCCAGAGATAACCTTCACCTTAATGGGAGCAATAGTGTCCATTACATTTATATAATTGGCCTGTATGTCTTTTTCAGTAAAAAACCAGGCTAGATGGGTGCAGCAGCTGATTACTGACATGGAGGAACTGTTCAAAATAACTGGAGATAGTAACTTCAACCTCATAATCACTGACTACAAAAGCACTGACATGGATGTGAGGAAGGCTCTTGAGAAGTCCTCACTGCCCAGGTTTGTGTTTGTGAGTTAATTTTACAGGCAATACAAGCCTATTGCAAACTATTCATGGTGTAACTGAGCTGTATGTATGCTTGTGGAAATGATCAGGTACCAGTATGTGAAGATGGATGGGAACTTTGAGCGCTCTGCTGGTCTGCAAGCAGGTATCGACCTGATAACTGTGAGTACTGCGGCATCGCTCGGCAAGGAAGCATAAAAGTGTACCGATAGATGTCAATAGTAAATTTCATGAATTTAATGTTTCCCATCTCGCTGTTCCTTAGGATGACCACAGCATCGTGTTTCTTTGCGACCTCCACATCCACTTCCCTCCTTCAATCATTGATACCATCAGGATGCACTGTGTAGAGGGATACATGGCCTTTGCTCCCATTGTCATGAGGCTGGGCTGTGGTAATACACCTTTAGAGGCCAGAGGTGGGAAATGGGACCAGATTCACTTCCTTTTGTTTTTTATTTTTTTAGCCACTAAAATGACAAGTATTTATGTCTTGGGCTATGTGATTGTCTGTGTTGTAGGTTACTGGGAGATCAATGGCTTTGGCTTGCTGGGTATCTATAAGTCAGATCTTGACACAGTGGGAGGTATGAACACCAAGGAATTTACTGATCGCTGGGGAGGAGAAGACTGGGAGCTTCTCGACAGGTTTGTCTCACACTTTCTATCTTTTCTAAATGGATAGATATGTTTAGAGTTTTTCCATCCATTTCATCCATTGAAAGAAATTAGATAGCAATACTTGGAAGCAATACACCTTCCAGGTAAGACGCAGACTGGTTAAAAGGTTGCTGGTAAAGGCAAAGAACAGATGGACATACTCTCAAAAAAATTTTGATTTATTAGTGCAAGGGTTTTTTTCAGCCAATCATGATTTGTGTCTAAGAAATGACAACAAAGCATGTTGGAGCTCTTAATTGGCGAAAAATCGTTTCTTTCCTGTTTGTGATCCAGGTTGAGTAAGCACTCTTCCTCTTGTTTTCTCATCTAGAATCCTTGAGGCAGGTCTGGAAGTGGAGAGGATCTACTTGAGGAACTTTTTCCACCACTATCACTCCAAACGTGGCATGTGGAACCGGCGAATGTCAACAAGTCCCAGGTGACCTTGTCACCTGCATTTGCACAATGACATCACCACGGTTACAACCAAGGCAACGCGAGCACTTTAAAGCCGGAGGGTGATTCCTGCTATGTAATGGTAATACCTGCTGACGGTTAGAGAGTAGCACATGAGCCGGTGCTGTATTTGCTCACTCAGGCTTTGGGAAGCAGGTGGCAGCACTGAAGGTCATTGCTTAGGAGATACTACTGATATGCTCAGAGTTTATTTCATTGAATATGCTGTGGACTCCAAAGAGGGTACTGGCTACTGAGTGCCAGTGACTATAAAATTCAATGTATGAGGATACCGCCGTGCACAATGATGCTGACCAAGATCATGATCTGCACTACTGGCAGGAAGAACATTTCCTAATCTGAAGACAAAGCTGGATTCCATATATGTAAGCTCACAAGTGTCCCTTATTATAAACATCACTCTTGCACATAGGTCTTAACTAGTGGGAGGGGGAGGGGGGGAGGGGGGATTTTATTTTATTTGTGTCCCAAAATTTCTTTTTACTGTAGATTGTTTATATGATAAAAACACAGCCTTACTTGTCTTGTTGTAAATTAGAGAAAGTATTTTATTTATTGAATAAATATTTGTGGTGTTCTTTTTTCCCCCTTTTATATTTAATGCTAGAAATGTTGAACTTACCTCAGTGCTCTTCCCTGTTTGTTCTCATTATGTTTAAGTGTCCTTACTCTGCTGTGACTCGAAGTAATGAGAACTGTTTTACAGGCAAATCCAAAAAAGCTGAAAATAATAAGTTAATGTTAAAGTGATGTTTAATTGTAGCATTAAGTTGTTTTTAAGGAAACAAAAAATAATGGCTTTAATTTAGACAGATTTGTTTTTGTCAATGCACAGGCAATTAATGACCATATCATATCCACTGTGGAAGTACATTTTCCACTTTTGCCAGTTCTACTTACACTGCCACTAACCAAAAATAACCAAAATAACCTTTAATCATAGCATTAAGTCCTGTGTTTGATGGTCCCTTTGCTCTACTTTTTCATCAATGGATCATGCTTCTCCTTAGGTTGTCATTTCTGACAGCAGAGAAATTCCTCAAAATGTGATTAATGAGTGAAAATTCTTGTCGCTTTGTCGCATTGTTATGTTGTTAGTTAATGTTGGAGTAATGGCAGCATTTTCTCATTAACATTCCATGTCAGCAAATGAGTTGTCTTTTAGCGTAACCTGTAAAAATGACTGACAGGTGCTGAACTCTTTCACTTGTCATTCAGGGCAATGAAGACAGAAGACGAGTTGAAAGTGACATTTATAATTTATAACACTGCTAAGAGTAGTGTGTTGTGTTTGTTTTTTGTTTTTTCCTTTTACGAGCATTGCCTCTTTCTAAATTTGGTTTGTGAGTTTGCTGGAATAATGGATACTTCCCCCTTTCCTCCTTTACACTCCTTCACATGACTTAAAGTGCTCTTGGTTTACTTTTAAAATACCTCAGCACTGTCTTTATGCTGGGAATAGGTTCTCCATTAATGTTCTGAAGCGTTTTCTCTCAGGGACAGGTTATTCCATGTTACGCTGCCTTGACAAATCTGGCAAATAAAGTCCTCTTAAATGTGTTCGTTTGATTACCGTGTTGTTTTACATAGCTGATATATACTGAGGTATACTGTGGACTTGTACCTCAGTTGAGCACTCAAAGAACTTTTTACTGGAAGCTTGATTCACCCAGTCACACTTATTCATATAGCACTTTTATCTGCCTAAGAGTTTTCCTAACATTCCCACACACACTCATATAGGTGCATCAGAATAGTCTCTGAGTTTAGTGTCTTGCCAAAGGATACTTCAACATGTAGGCTGTAGAAATTTGGGATCAAACCATCAACTTTCCAACTAGAAGATAAACTGCTCTGCCTCTTCAGCCACAACTGCCCCAGGATGCAAGTAATGAACTGAGACAACCTTTAATTAAAAAAAAGAGAGGTATTCTAGTTATTGATTAAATTACCTTTGGAGAGAAACAAGCTTTATAGGTGCATCATCACTGTTTTCCTCCTTGGTACATCTCTGCACATTTTCACAATAATCTAATTGGTAAGTAGTAATTATTCTTAAACTCATTCAGATAAACTTGAAAGACATTTGTGTTCCTGCCGGTCGGCAATCTTATCAGCCAATCTAATGAATTTAGGCATAGTTAACTAGCTGAAGTTAAAACCTGGTGAAGGATGGGATGTGTTCATCTACACAAAATTTCCATCTCTATCTCTAGGGTTTACAGACAATGGTATGAAAAATATAAACTATCCAGTGAACAGTAGTTCTCTAGGTGGAAATCCCTTCTTGATGTCAGAGGTGACATGAGAATAGTCAGGGTGCGTCGATCTGATAGGTAGGCAAATGTAGCTCAAATAACCACTCATCACAACCAAGGTATGCAGAAAACATGTCCTGCTTTTTTTTCCTCAAAGGCACAACATGTCAAACCTTAAAACAGCAGAAGACTGCAACGGGTGTCACTTCCTATCAATTCGAAACAGGAAACTGTGGCTACAGTTGACACAGGCGGATCAAAATTAGACAACAGAAGACTATAAAAACATTACCTGGTCTGACAAGTCGTAATTTAATTCATGCACGAATTAAATCCTGCCTTGTATCAACAGTTCAGGCTGCTGTAGGTGGTGTGATGTTATGGGAGTTCTTTTCTTACCACACTTTGGGCCCCTTTTTATCATCTAAGCATTGTTTAAATGCCACAGCCTACCTGAGTATTGTTGCTAATAATGTCCATCCTTTATGACCACACTTTACCAATCTTCTGCTTATTTCAATCAGAATAGAATATCATGTTACATGATATTTGTACATGACAATGAGTTCACTGTACTCAAATCAAATTCAAATTCAAATTTTATTTGTCACAAACACAGTCATACACAGTACGATATGCAGTGAAATGCTTAGACAACTGCTTGTGACCTAAAATAAAAGACTATGAATAGGATAGGAAATAAATAGGGTACTGTCGTTGCTACTGTCACCAAATTTCAGTCCAACAGAGCACCTTTGGGGTATTCGCATTATGGATATACAGCTGACAAATCTGCAGAAACTTTGGGCCAAAATCTCTGATTTGGGCATTAGGTACATATCTATACATACATCCTGATTCTTGTAAAAGTAAAAATAGAGACTAGCAGGCCAGTTTCTGTGATTTTCTTATTCTTGAGGCTAGACTGATATTTCTGGGTTATGGCAGATTATTTCATAGCTCATATAGACAGAAGCTGTACTATTGTAGTGCATATAGGCCACTGTTATACTAAATGAAATAACTTCACGCAGTAAAAATAGCATTGTCAGTCATACACAAATTCTTTCCATCACCCTTAGAGTCCTTAAAGGCTGCTGACTCCATCCACAACACCCTTGATTATTCAACCCCCTGTCTTGCTGACAGTGTTTGACGCTAGTTCAAGGACAAGTATCAGTATGTGTGACAATATTTGCTGTTTTTAACCGGAGAGGAATTCATTCCATAGAAGAAGAAAGGCTAAGTATATCCTTGCTCTAAATATCTCAGGTGGCACTGCAAGTTTATGGCATTCCTTAGTGGAGACAGAAGAAATACAGCTCCATTACCGTGTACAAGGACAATGCCAAGCAATGTAAATCTGCTACACTCACAAATGAAATACAGTATTATCACCATATGATAATATGCCTAAAATCTAAGTCCAACCAATCCAGTTGTCCATGGAGTATATCTTATTGTAATGGTCAAGCTCTGAACTTCATCGCGTATTAGTCTCCACTAGTAATTTATGAATTCATTTACTTTTAGGTTTGTAATTTTCACTTTTTGACTATCCCATTTTATTTTTGACTCATTTTAGTTTGATTTTATAAATGTTATGTTAAATTTTGGTTAATTTTTTTTCACTTTCAATTAAAGTTCTTTCATTAAATCTTCCTCCATCCATCCTGCAGCGTCAGCACATGAAGGAATTTGTTCACTGGGCCCCACCAGCAGCATTCAATTCAATTCAATTCAATTTTATTTATATAGCACCAAATCACAACAAAAGTCGCCTCAAGGCGCTTCATAGATACAGAGAAAAACCCAACAATCATATGACCCCCTATGAGCAAGCACTTTGGCGACAGTGGGAAGGAAAAACTCCCTTTTAACAGGAAGAAACCTCCGGCAGAACCAGGCTCAGGGAAGGGCGGCCATCTGCTGCGACCGGTTGGGGTGAGAGAAGGAAGACAGGATAAAAGACATGCTGTGGAAGAGAGACAGAGGTTAATAACAGATATGATTCAATGCAGAGAGGTCTATTAATACATAGTGAGTGAGAAAGGTGACTGGAAAGGAAAAACTCAATGCATCATGGGAATCCCCCGGCAGCCTAAGTCTATTGCAGCATAACTAAGGGAGGATTCAGGATCACCTGGTCCAGCCCTAACTATATGCTTTAGCAAAAAGGAAAGTTTTAAGCCTAATCTTGAAAGTAGAGATAGTGTCTGTCTCCCGAATCCAAACTGGAAGCTGGTTCCACAGAAGAGGGGCCTGAAAACTGAAGGCTCTCCCTCCCATTCTACTTTTAAATACTCTAGCATCAAACATCTTCTTCCTGCCCTGCATACCAGACATGGCCTCCACATTTTTACGCCAGTCACCCACCTCCATCGTCAGCTCCTAAAGTAAAGCCGCATTCAGACCATCAGATTCTGCAGTTTTATTTGGCTGCTTATTTGAATGTACCTAGATACCAATTATGTGTGTTGCTAGAGCAAACCTTCTCTTGTTTGATGTCTTCTTTCTTTACAGACTTGAGATTGGCCCTCAGATCCATGGAGCCCTTAGTTTTCGATCCAAACAGAGCTTTCAACATCTCATCTGCTGACACTCTCACCTTCCTGAGAGCTGGTTTCTTAAACTTTCCTCCAAGGTCCTGTACCTTTAGCTTCAACTTGTTGATCTAGCAATAGAGGGAAAAGCTTTATTGGTGGCTTATTGTTAAGGGGGGGGGGGGGGGGGGGAAGCGTGTCAACATATTTTAGTTTAACTAGGTGTATTATGATGTTTGCTGAGCTCATACATCTCTGTAGTTCTTGAGAACCTTTGCTTCACAGTCATAGCGATCCTCGTCCACCACATGAATCTTTTCATGAATCTCCTTACAGACTTTCTACACAGAAAAAAATAAGTTTCAATTCATGACACTTAATGGGCTTTAAAAACATTGTCAAGCCCATATGCTTACTCAGAGTATCATAAGCTCACACCTGCAGATCATCAATGTTTAACCCTCTGAGCTGCAGCGGTGGAAGCTTCTCCCTCAGGTATCGAACCTTCGCTTCCTCATTTGCAGTTTTCTCTGCCTCCAAGTCTTCCGTTGCACGAGTCAGGAGAAGGATCTCGAAAAAGTCAAAGAGGTTTTCATTTGTGTCATCTGGTTATCGCTTATAATTTTAATATTGGTTGTTATAGGAAAGAACATTCTAATAATGACATTCTATTTATTATATATTCAGGAGTTATTATGGCTCGTGCATTTTTTGCCAAATTATTTACCTTTAGTGATAGCTTGCGTGACGCAGAAATCTTGCATTTAGGCTGGAAACAATACAAATCTTACATATTATTGATGACTTGAAATGCCACATTGCTTAATTAAGTGCCTAATTCCTTTAAAACAGCAACAGGATGGAAAATTTTCTATCTGCAGTTATCGCAGTTATCTAAAATAGGTACCCTTAACAAACACAAGAGCGTATCTGGTATTCTGACATCACTTATAAGCTCATCAACCATTTAAATGATTACCTTTTTTTTTCTATAATGAGAAACTAAATGTCAGATCATATCAAATAAAACTGACATAAATATTTCACAATGACACTGAAATTATTTCTTTTTTCTGCTGCATGAAAGTATACAGTCTGCAAATATAAAAACACATTCTTGACAGGTTAGAAATATAAGACTTAATTTAATAATCATATGATAATATAAAAATATAAATACCTTCGCCTCTCCCTTGGGGGCAATGGATGATGTACAGGGAGTGCAGAATTATTAGGCAAGTTGTATTTTTGAGGAATAATGTTATTATTGAACAACAACCATGTTCTCAATGAACCCAAAAAACTCATTAATATCAAAGCTGAATGTTTTTGGAAGTAGTTTTTAGTTTGTTTTTAGTTGTAGCTATTTTAGGGGGATATCTGTGTGTGCAGGTGACTATTACTGTGCATAATTATTAGGCAAGTTGTATTTTTGAGGAATAATTTTATTATTGAACAACAACCATGTTCTCAATGAACCCAAAAAACTCATTAATATCAAAGCTGAATGTTTGTGGAAGTAGTTTTTAGTTTGTTTTTAGTTGTAGCTATTTTAGGGGGATATCTGTGTGTGCAGGTGACTATTACTGTGCATAATTATTAGGCAACTTAACAAAAAACAAATATATACCCATTTCAATTATTTATTTTTACCAGTGAAACCAATATAACATCTCCACATTCACAAATATACATTTCTGACATTCAAAAACAAAACAAAAACAAATCGGCGACCAATATAGCCACCTTTCTTTGCAAGGACACTCAAAAGCCTGCCATCCATGGATTCTGTCAGTGTTTTGATCTGTTCACCATCAACATTGCGTGCAGCAGCAACCACAGCCTCCCAGACACTGTTCAGAGAGGTGTACTGTTTTCCCTCCTTGTAAATCTCACATTTGATGATGGACCACAGGTTCTCAATGGGGTTCAGATCAGGTGAACAAGGAGGCCATGTCATTAGTTTTTCTTCTTTTATACCCTTTCTTGCCAGCCACGCTGTGGAGTACTTGGATGCGTGTGATGGAGCATTGTCCTGCATGAAAATCATGTTTTTCTTGAAGGATGCAGACTTCTTCCTGTACCACTGCTTGAAGAAGGTGTCTTCCAGGAACTGGCAGTAGAACTGGGAGTTGAGCTTGACTCCATCCTCAACCCGAAAAGGCCCCACAAGCTCATCTTTGATGGTACCAGCCCAAACCAGTACTCCACCTCCACCTTGCTGGCGTCTGAGTCGGACTGGAGCTCTCTGCCCTTTACCAATCCAGCCACGGGCCCATCCATCTGGCCCATCAAGACTCACTCTCATTTCATCAGTCCATAAAACCTTAGAAAAATCAGTCTTGAGATATTTCTTGGCCCAATCTTGACGTTTCAGCTTGTGTGATTTGTTCAGTGGTGGTCGTCTTTCAGCCTTTCTTACCTTGGCCCTGTCTCTGAGTATTGCACACCTTGTGCTTTTGGGCACTCCAGTGATGTTGCAGCTCTGAAATATGGCCAAACTGGTGGCAAGTGGCATCTTGGCAGCTGCACGCTTGACTTTTCTCAGTTCATGGGCAGTTATTTTGCGCCTTGGTTTTTCCACACGCTTCTTGCGACCCTGTTGACTATTTTGAATGAAACGCTTGATTGTTCGATGATCACGCTTCAGAAGCTTTGCAATTTTGAGACTGCTGCATCCCTCTGCAAGATATCTCACTATTTTTGACTTTTCTGAGCCTGTCAAGTCCTTCTTTTGACCCATTTTGCCAAAGGAAAGGACGTTGCCTAATAATTATGCACACCTGATATAGGGTGTTGATGTCATTAGACCACACCCCTTCTCATTACAGAGATGCACATAATATGCTTAATTGGTAGTAGGCTTTCGAGCCTATACAGCTTGGAGTGAGACAACATGCATGACAAAATACTCATTTGCCTAATAATTCTGCACTCCCTGTATACTGAGGAGAAAGGGATGCACAAGAAATTCAAACTATGTTAAACACAAATCTGTATAATTGTTAGCTGAGAAAGTACATGGTCATGCAGGCTGTAACTTACACCGCTTTGAGTGCCCAATTTGTTGTTCAGCAAAATCAAAGATGCACAAACGAAAAAAAGGCATGAGATTATTATTCTCATATGAAAGAGTATCCGGCTTCATAGGCCATTTAAATAAGAATAAAAAAGTGACAACTTACTCGCCAGACATTGTTTTTCCTTTACACAATTTGGATGCTATTAAATTGGAAAATGGACAGAAAGAAAGAAAGAAAGAAAGAAAGAAAGAAAGAAAGAAAGAAAGAAAGAAAGAAAGAAAGAAAGAATGAAAGAAACTATGATGCCTAATTGAAGTTCTCACTTCTCACGTCAGGAACGAGTTACTTTACAAGCGGGAAACAGCAGCGCCTGTAGATCGAAGATCGTCTATTGTGACGAATAAATCTCCCCTTTTCTTCTTTTTGTTTTAGAACAGAGATTTCTCACCAAGATACAAATTCAGCACTTTATTTTTGGCCACCTAGCTAAAAACAAAACTAAACAAAAAACTGTTAAGATAAGACTCTACATAAAAATAAAATAATAAAATAAATAAATAAAAGAAAGAAATTCGTGGCAAAGGGAGGAAGACTGAGTGGGGAACGTTTTCAGCCTGAAATGCGTGACTTTCTGTGGTCGTTGGTAGCTTTCATCTTCATATTTGTGGTACAGTGATGGCATCTCCAGAGAGGTTTACAGTGCGTCGGTATTATAATGTTATTTATTAAAGGCAAAAAGTTCCTGGCCTACCAATAAACCAAAAGGATTTCCACCTACTAAAGCATACTATTAGGTGTCTGGAATAAGAACCAGAATCTGATCTGAATGAAAGATACAATATTCTTCATTGTGTGAATGCTGCACAACTATGAAACTGTATTCTTCAGGGTAAGATGTATGCATAGTTTAAACGTCCTTTATTCTTGTGCACACTAAAAACTTGGTGCCCTTTCTCCAACTATTTCAGCTATCCGCACAATGTGTTAAACCCGCTCAGACATTAACACATGGTTGGATTAACCTGTTAGTGGCCCATGGGTGCAGAGAACAGAGTTCCCAGTACATAACTGTTTTTTGTTTTGTTTTGCTTTTTTGTATTGCTCAATAATAAGGTTTTATGTTAAGTGGTTAAAGTTATTTTTTTTATTAAGTGATCAACTGTCAAGATCACTGTCACCAAATGTTTTGGACATCAACACATCATGATCCAATAAGTAAATGTAATGCAATTGAAATATGTAAAATCAAAGGTTTATTTAAATTCAATTAAATAAATGAAATTGAACCTGATTCAATCAAATTCAATGTTTTACATTGTACTCGTGTAACAATATTACAATGAAATGCAGGTTACTTATATAAAGTCATAATTTATGGGGAAAAATATATTTTGTAAGATAAAATGAGAAGTTGATGAGATTTTATCAACAAAAAGGTGTCAAAGTTCATAAAGTTCTACAAAAGATTTCTGGCCACTATTCAACCCAAAAGTCAAAATATGAAAGAGATGTGACCACAACATATTAAATCCCTTACTATATTTATATATATGTACTTAATCCTTACTAGATATGGTATCTGAGTCTAGACAGATAGAGATAAAACGGCAAGGCAGTAATTCATATAGAAAAGAAAAGAATAGAATAGAATAGAATAGAATAGAATAGAATAGAATAGAATAGAATAGCCCTTTACAACAAAGTTGTGTGTGCTCAACGTCAACTGTGCCAGCTCTGCAGGAATAGAATATAGACAAATCGCAACCCAAACTGCATATTTGTGTTGCAGTTGGTTAGACATAATTTCATAAGCAGTATGTCCAGACTATATAAATTAATTATGATTTAAAACTATAACTGTGAAACTGTGCTCTTCCATTATGACTTATAATAAATGTTGAGAGGTTCCACTAAAAAAACACAAGTACCCACTTTGTTGTGTTGGAGACATAATAAGGGCACGATCAAACCCTGCAGGACTTTTCTTCTTTGAGCCATAAATGTTAGAAAGAGCCATGAACCTAGTGAACCATAGCTCCTGCCTTCTGGTGCCCTTGGTTTAGTTTTCCCTACTTTGTTAAGTTATTTTGTTGTCCTTTTCAGATTATTTCATGTATTGTGATTAAAATCTATTAGTGTAAGGGAGATTTAATTTTAAACCTTGGTCCACAAATATAGGTAGTCATACATGTGTAACTAAATCTCTTTTTATGTGACAGGTGTTTGTCTTCACACATATCATACATACTAAAAATACCATTTGACTCCCCTCAGTAGACAAAGGTGACAAGCTGTGTTTGATATAGACTAATCCACCTGGCACAAGAGTTACGTGTACTACAAAAGAACACTGTGTAATGTTTTCCTGATGTCTTTTCTTGCTTTGTTTTGCAGAACATTTTTACAGTTCTTACACATAACATATTACATATACATATATAAAAGGCTCTCAGGTTGAGATGTAATGGTAAATCTTTTAAAAAATGAAACAAACAATGTATAATTTTAATTTAGAAAAACAAAACAAAAAACGGGCACAACTCCTTCCCTGAAATTCACGGGGGCTGTAGTTTTAAAACATATAACATTCAAGCTTGAGCAAATGGAGAACATGCTGAGGGTTTATTTTCAGTCAATATTTCTAAGTACTCAAAGCACCTGCAACAGTGCAACAGTTTCTTGTTGAGATGTTTGGAGGACTACGGTTCAGGCAGTAGGCTACTTCTAGTTTAGGTCTTTTGTTGGGTTTTCCTGATTATTAGGAAAGCCTCCTCCTATTATAGGTTTTCCTGTTGTCATTTCTGCAAAGATATATATTTTTTTCCGGATAAAGTATTCAACGTGCGCAAAAAAAATAAAATAAAAAATACAACAGCAGGATTGTTAAAAAAAAATCTATCACGTAACCTCTTACAGTACCCATGCACGCAAAACATTTTGCATTTATTTTAATAATACTGGGAGTGTTTGCTTCCTCGTGCTACGGTCACATGGAAGGTAAACGAAGTTGTCAAAGTTGCGCATGTTCAAACCAAATCTCTAAGATGCCTTTAAGGGATACACTTAACGGGGGAGCTGCTATTGAAATAGATAAAATTAAGCGAAATTGAACTACTGAAAAGCTAAACTTAATTTGACTGCATATAAGCACGTTTTAATCATCCTAGTGGAAAAAGATATTATATTATTTCTTATATTATTATTTTTATTTGAAGCAGGGGCGCGTCGACGTAACGTTCGCATGTTAAAGTACATCTTTACGAGGTACACACAAACGCAGCACACAACAACCCCAAGTGAGAATTCATTCATCATGGGCTTCATGCTGTCAAGCTAGCCGTTGTATTTACGCGGGACGTGTGTAATAAATAGTTAGTGAACAGTAATGCCATTTGTAGAGCATCGCCAGTATCTGTAAAGCCGCAATATCTGCGGCTGGATGATTTCTAAGTTGAGCGACACTTTCCTGTGTGGTGTACTGGGAACTCACGTCTCGTGTTATGGGAGAGACACGGAGGTCAGACGAACGGTGGACTGTCAACAATAATGTCCGAGTAAAACGAGACTGCTGCTGCTTGGCCAGCTGTATGTTAATCTTCTAGCACTGGTAAGGATGCTACAGTCTGCACTGAAGACAACATGCTTATTTTGTAGCTGCATAGGTGGAGGCTTTGCCGTGTGACTGTAAAAACATGGCCGATCAGGTAACTAGAGCTAAAGAGATTCTGACTGCAATGCAGTTAACCTAAGTGGCTTTTCGTGTTAGCCTCGTGTTGCTAACTTAATCTAGCACACTGATAGTTTGTTTTTTGTTTTGTTTTGATAAACGGCAATCCTGTAGATAACCTCAAACCGAGTGGATCAACCTTTTTGAAAAACAAGAAATACAAATTCTAGTTTAGCTTTTAGCTAATTAGCTAGTGAGCTTGTAAACAGAGGAAGGGGCTCTGCACGTTATCACCAAAACATGTTTACCGACGCCTCGATGTTTCCTGTTGCTAAGGGCAGTGTTGACAGATTTAATTATATATGTTGACAGATCAGCGTAAAATTGAATCATGCCTGGGAAACTGAAGGCCAAAATTGTGGCAGGGCGCCACTTGCCTGTGATGGACAGAGCCAGTGACCTTACTGATGCTTTCGTAGAGGTAAGAGAAGAATTTATGTACTTAATTTGTTTACAGCAGTGTGGCTGTACATGAACTGTTTGTCCTAATGCTGATAGTCACTTCCCCTCTAAAATGAGCCAAGAAAAGCAATTAGGCATTTTAAAAAGGTGTCTGATTACATTCCAGGTCAAGTTTGGAAACACAACCTTCAAAACTGATGTCTGTCCCAAATCCCTCAATCCACAATGGAACTCGGAGTGGTTCAAATTTGAGGTAAAATGCCTCTCTTTGAACATGAGGGACCGATGTTATTACTACATTAAATTGCAATCAGATTCTGTAGATTTCTAAACTCTCCTCCTCGCTTTTGCCTCTTGTTCCTCTTCATGCCTTGCTGTCTGTAGGTCGATGATGAGGACTTGCAGGATGAGCCATTGCAGATCACAGTATTGGACCACGACACTTACAGTGCTAATGATGCCATAGGGAAAGTTTACATTGACATTGATCCACTGCTTTACAGTGAGGCTGCTTCTGTCATCTCTGGCTGGTTTCCCATCTATGATACCATCCATGGTATAAGAATCAGCTAATCCATCCACAATGATCACTAATTTTATTTTGTTTTCTTCATGGCCTTATCTATATTTCTATTGTTTGTCATCAGGAATTCGAGGGGAAATAAACGTCATTGTTAAAGTGGAACTCTTCAACGATTTGAACCGTTTCAGACAGTCTTCATGCGGGGTCAAGTTTTTCTGCAGTAAGTTTGGGTGGATTTTTGATTCTAAATGCATCATAAGACACAATTTTCAGATTTATGTGAGGGAGAGCAGTTCATTAGATGGCATTGTAATCAAGTTTTTTGTGTCATAATGATCTTGCCAACAAAAAAAGGGGTTATTCCTTAATCAGCAAAATTATAAGCCGTGTCAGTGCCATCAGCACATCTGTAAACAAGGAAATACCACTTAAAACTGTGCAATAAAGATGGAATATCAGCTATAACAAACCTTTCTAGTGAAATCTAAGTTCCTTCCCCTCTGTTTTTGTATGGCAGCCACATGTATTCCACAGTGCTACAGGGCAACTTTGGTGCACGGATTTGTTGAGGAACTCGTGGTAAATGAAGATCCAGAGTACCAGTGGATTGACCGTATCAGAACTCCCAGGGCCTCCAATGAAGCGCGACAGAGGCTCATCTCTCTCATGTCTGGTAAGGAAATTCAGGTGTGGAGGAATGAGTGCCCCAATTTTCCCTGTTTTGTTAACATGGCCGTGTGTTACCCCCCCGTCCAGGAGAACTACAGAGAAAAATAGGGCTTAAAGTGCTGGAGATGGGTGGGAATGCAGTAGTGGGCTACTTGCAGTGTTTCGACCTGGAAGGAGAGTCGGGCCTGGTGGTCCGGGCCATAGGTACCGCCTGCACGCTGGACAAACTCAGCTCTGGAAGTGCCCCTAACACCAATACACACATGCACCCAAACACAGCTCCTGCTTCCAATGCCTGCAATTCCCCCTCTAAAGATGGAAAGGAGTGAGTATGAACCAACATCACGAGCATGCACACTACTACCTCTTTTATGTGCAAGACTGTGAGTTTTGGGAAAGACGATTGTGTGTGCACGAGAGGGAGAGTGTGTGGATTAAAGCGTGTACTGTATAAAGGTTTATGTGCACACTCCTGTGTGTGTCTCAGTATCTCTTGATTCCCCTTTGCACTTGGTGTGTCCATTGTATCACGTATAGTGCATCATAAAACTAACAGCACACGACATAACCTGAGACACACACATGTACAGTACACACACAGCCATCCTCAACCCCCTCCTCCTCCCTTGTCTGTGTCTGCTCTTTTAGACTCCTCTTGCATGGCTTTCTGCTCTGCCTCTGCATGTTCTAGTGCTGCATCTTTTTAGTGTGTATCTAGTACACATGTTCTGCTGTGCCTCTAACTATGTGGTTACTCACTTTTTTCTGCTTTTCCCATCATAAGTGATTTGTTTTGTGGTTTACATCCAGTTCCTGTAACCTTAACGACTTGGTGCGCTTGTGTGCCTCTTATTCTCTTCAAACTTTACATCTGTGTGTCGGCGTGTGAGATTTTGTGTAACGGGGATGTAAACATCTGCTGGTGGTGAGATGAAATGTGTGAATTTAATTGGAAAACTTTTTTTTTTCGGTGAGGAGAACAGTCATGAATGTCCACTAAAAATAGGACAAAGTGATGAATCGAAGCGAGCGTAATTATTGTACCGGAGTTCATTTTCTTCTTTCTGTTATGATTGTCTTTCTTCATCTTTCCTTTAAGACTTACCTGCATTTTGGTTTTTCTTGCAATTAAGAAAGTGTTGTAAAAGAAACCCCTATTTCTTCTATGTTATCAGAATCTAAACAGCTATCTGTGATTACACACATTCTTGATTGTTTTTAAACTGGTTATTCAATGAGCTAAAGCTGCCATGATTCGGGATTCTTGTCGTTTAATCTCTTTCGGGTATTTATTGTTGTTTAATTTACTGACACTGTTCAGCAGTAGTGAGTATAAAGCGAAATTCCACTAAATTAAATCCATTTAGTAATTTTGGGTTTGACCTCAAGGTCAGAGGTCAAGTCTTGTGAATTCAATAACTTGATAAGGTTATAATAACAGATTTTTAATTTCCCCATAGGTGTATCTAGGGCTGTGCGATATGACCAAAATCTCATATTCCGATATTAAGACATCTATCGTCCGATAACGATGTAAATAACAAAAATGTAACATTTTCTGTAAATTCTGTGAATCTCGGGCAGCTCGACTTGCCTGAAGCGTTTCCAGCTGGGCATCGTACCTGGAGTGCAGTGTTTTAACTGATGCATGAAACTATACATTTTTAGACATAAGTTGTAACGGCCGCCGTTTTCTTTGTGAGTATTTATTACACAGCGTGCTGCGAGGAAAAGCCTGTTCTAACGTTTGAGTCTAAGGTTTATTTTTTAGCACCTGACTGCTCTTTTTTGCTTCTCATCCGTAAACACTCTGCATCTTTCACGTGATTCAGTTTATTTTGAAAAGTCTCTACAGGATCTTGAGCTTTATTGTGAAAGGTTTATGTGGAACAAGCGGACACGCGGTGGATTTACCGTCGTTGTTGCTAACCACAATGCATTAAAATCAAACGCTTGTCTGTCTGTAGTGTGGTTATATTAAATATAAGAGAAAGAGAGAACTTTAAGAAATTAATATAGCCACTACAGTGACCATCAAAATAATGAAAAAATATTGCCGTAAACAGTTTATTTTGCGACACCACGAAACAAACGATAGCATAAAATGAAACTATAGACGTTTTTATGTCGTCATCCGATATATATCTTATATCAAACACTAGGAGGTTGAGGGGTAGCGCTGGCAGTTGCCAGTCATTTACAGTCTCAATTCCTTCTCTTCAATAAATGCACTTTTAGTTACTACAAAAAAATACAGTCACTTTTTTATTTAATTGTCTATCTATCTTTGCTTAGGCCTCCTTTACTTACTTTTCAGTAAAAACAAACAAACAAAAAAGACATAATGAGAACAAAATGGTGCCAAAGTGGAAAACAAGGTCATCAGATTGCTTTTTTTTTGACCAACAGTTCAAGATGTAGCGGTTGGATATTTTACACTATTATAAAATAAAGGACCTTTCTTAATCAGTTTGCTTAAAATTGATATCCACAGTTACTCCATGTATTAAAATGATTGCCGATTATTTTCTTTTACTTCTTTTTTTAATATTTCAGCCATAATGGAGAATTTTAAGGTTTCCCAGGGAGAAATAAAAAGAAATTCTTTCCAGGCTAGCTTATTTTTGGTTACTTATCTGTACTGCTGTAGAGCTTTCGTTACCTTTTTTTCCCCTCGTGTTTGCATCCCTGCTCTGTATATGTGTGAGACTGAGATTTCAAACTGAGAGCTGCGTGTTGTTTTTGTGCTTCTTTCACATGACTTTAAATTGAATAACAGTGCAAAAAGTGGGAGTTTTAACAAAAAAAACCCAACAACCTCTTTTTGCTGTTCTTTTCCTTTTTTGTCTCCCTTTTTCACTCTACTGCAATGTTGTGTTGTGTTGGTTCTTGTGTGCACCTCTTTCTTCCTTTCTGCCAACATTTGGATTTGGACGTTTCTCACCGCTCGTGTCCATATCGGCCCTTCGTCTTCCTCTCTCTCTTTTTCTTTGTCTTTCTCTCTCTCTCTCTCTCACTCTCATTCTTTCTGCTGATTGGCCCAGGTCTCCCCTTGCCCACGGATGCCGCTCCACCCACAACAGCCCAGTGCATTCGGTCTGCAGCTCCCAGAGACTGTCCCAGAACTTCTCAGTCTCTGTACCCACACTCATCTTCACTGGTACGCAGAGGCAGGAAAGGAAATAGGTGCAGGAGAAAGGCAGGAAATCAGAAATGCAGTGTAGCAATAAAGCTATAAGATAGAAGCATCAAGGCAAAGAAGGTAGACAGACCCTTATGTCCTTAAAAATGATTTTAGTCTGGAATCCCTCCACTTCTCATTTTCTAATTACTGCGGGGTGGGCAGTCGGGTTTGCAGTTGCATCAGCATTTCTGAGGAAGGGCCTGTAATCACCCTACAGTCACCTGACCTTTGCTTCACTCTACTGGGACACATGCTTCAGCTCGTCATCCTCTGTTAATCTGATCTTTTTTTGTCTGTTTTGCCATATTGCTTTCTTTAGTTTCATTTATGTGTGTGTGCGTGTGCTGTTCTTCGTCCTTACTTTTTGCTTTTCACGCTTGCTTTTGTTTTTTTGTTTTCCAGCCATGCGTAGCACCTGACAACACACCTCACCCAAAGCAAACAAGTGTCACATTAAAAAGTCACCCTTCCACTTAACAACCTCGGTTCACTCTCACCCACATATGCGCACACATACAAACGCTCAGAGGGGTGCAGTGGTGACTGACGTGTGTGTGTGTGTCATGTTCTCCTGGCAGGCCGGTATTTGTTGAGGATCTGCCCTCGTCCTCCGGCCCGCCAACCCCTTTCAGAGCCCTTCCCACCTCCTCCTCTCCTCCCCCCTTCTCTCCCTCCAAGCCATGCAGCCGCCAGTCCTCATCATCAGACACAGACCTCAGTTTGACGCCCAAGACGGGTAAGAATACTTGGCCCCGTCCCTCTTTCCCATTCTCATCCCTCCCTTCTCCTACACTTCATATTGGTGCTGCTGTGTGGTTTTGTTTTTCAAATTCAGTTTATTCAGTTCATTTTTTAAGAATATTTTAACATTATTTTCTGTTGTAAGTTTTATTATAAATATTTATTAAGCCTTGCCTCGTCTCCCACTTGTCCTCAGTGGCCTGGTGTGTCTTCTTGTTTCACACTTTGAAAAACAAAACAAAAAAAACCAAAAACATTTTTAATATTTGTAATATGAAACATGTGCTTCATAGCCTGAAGGCACACCAGATCTCTGTATTTGTTCCGTCCCCTTGTTGTTGTAGCTTTAGAAGCACTGTGTCTCATGGGGGCTGTTGTTGATTGAAGGTCACTTCTCCATTAGTAATCATTATGGTTAATCATTGAGCAAGAGATAATTTTGGTAGAACTCTGCCCTAAGGACAACTTAAGCACATTTTAACGCAGGCCACTAATAAATGCCACAAAAACTGAGGAACTTTTCACCACAGCTGCCCTCCCGAGCCCTCAGGATTGGACCTACATTTTCCCCTAATCCACATTCCTCCTTTCTTTCCACTTCATTATCTTTCTTGCTCATGTTTCCTCTTCTGTGCCTCCTTTCTTTTCCTCTTAAGCCATTTTCACATGTAGATTGCAGGAGTCCAGACTTGAATCTGATTGAATCTCTGGAGAGATCGGAAAATGGCTATGCACCAACGCTCCCCGTCCATTCTGATGGAGCTTGAGAGATTCTGCAAAGAAGAATGATAGAAACTTCCCAAAAATAGGTGTTCCAAGCTTGTGGCATCATACTCAAAGTTTTGCAGAGAAAAATGAATTTAATCAATTTTTGGAATAAGGCTGTAACATGGCAAACTGCTACAGCTGTGAATACTTTTTGGGTGCACTGTATAGCTAAGTCTTTAGGATTTAACACTTTTTCAATAAGATTTGACTGAGTTGTAGACTTTTAAGCTTTAATTCGAGGCATTTGACAAAGTTATTGCATTAACTTGTTAGGAATTACAGCCAATTGTTTACATAGTCCATTACATCCAATTTCAGAGGAATGTTCTTTTGTTATTCCGTGATAATTTAAAAGCAGATAAAAAAATCTAGGGCTGATTCCAAGTTTAGAGCTTGCATTTAGTAGCTGACCTCAATATGAGATCAAGAGATGTATAAATACAAGTTAAAGTGCTCATCATTTGGCTGAAAGACCAAAAGAAAACAGAGAGCATCAGCTTTAAGGAACAACATTCTGGTGTATTCTTAAAAAGAAGAAATGAACTAGCCAGTTCAGCAACATCGAAAGGCTTGAAAAACCACAGAAGACAAGTAAAGTCCACTATAACAGAATTATTTCCATGTTTAGGAAAAACAGCTTCACATCTAACCGAGTGAAGAGCACTTTTGGTAAAGTTGGAACAATCAACGAGATGCCTGAACTGAGGTTTTCACAGGTCGTGACAGGAAGGCCAGATCAGACCGCCGGGAAACATCTAGAAGAGCCTTCACAGTTCTAGAAAAATCTTTGGACAGATTGAAACCAAGATCAACTTGTACCATAATGATGGGAAGATAAAATTATGGAGAGCAAGAGAAATGACTCATGATCAGAAGCATTGATTGTCTGGAGTTCATGTGTGAAAATGGCTTTTGCTTCCCATCATTCTTCAGCATTTTTCCTTTTTCTCTCTCCTTACAACCAGTACATACAGTGCACATTTGATAAATGTCATTAAATTATTTGAATCGAAAGTATATTTTGGGTTCTGCAACACTGAAAGTCATCAGTTTGTAGTTAGCATGCTAATTTAATTAAAATGTGGACCAGCCATGTAATGTATTGACAGCTGATCCGCTCACCAAGGTCAGTATCAGTACAATGCCCAGCTTACTTAATACTAGCTACCTACTTTGCATAGTTCATTTCTCTATGCTTGTGTCCACTTTCCTCCTCATCGTGCTCTTCTCCATCTTCTCAGTTGTTGTGCTTCTACCTACTCTCTTCATTGCTCTCTGCCTATCCATTCTCAATATATCTGTTTTCTTTATGCACCCTCCATCTTTTTCTCTGCTGTTGGATAGAGGAGCCCCATTCAGTGAGATGCAGACCTGGGATCTTCCTCTGCCCCAGCTCCCCCATCCTTTCCACAGACACTCTGTCCCTTCCTGGTTCTGGCTCAGTGGGCTGTGGTCGTGGCTCTAATCCCAGGGCAACCACCTCAGCCCCACTCTCCTCCATCCAGTCAGACTCTGCCTTGCTGAGAAAGAGCGTGTCCTTCACTGAGGACCTGCTGCTGGCAGCCTCCGGTATAGTAGGCCTGCTGTGTGTCACCGAGTGCCAGAACCTTATAACAGTGAAGTGTTGGCATCTCACTCATTTGATGGGTCAACAGCAGGACTGTTCACACCCAAATTGTCTTGACTGGTTTTGTCAGAAACACTAACTGCTCACAGTCCACAAAACTACTGTGAGAGTCCTATTCTGAATACCTTAACTCCCAGCATGTGGTTTGATGTATTTTCTAGTGCACTAAATGATCAGAATAAGTTAGTCTGAGGTTCATGAGGCTGAAGATCATTAGGTTTTTTTTCATCCAAGTTCAACTTTCTCTTGATTTGTTTTAACATGAATGCTGCAATGTAATAATCACCTGACAGTTTGTTTGTCTTTGTGTTCGGCTGACTTTTGTGTTTAAAATGACAAAACTGAAGCCAGGCTCTCCTCTGTGATCAGGAATGGGCAGTGGAGGCAGCGCCGGGAAGGAGGCGGGACCTCTGAGGACCCTCCTCAGACAACAGACGCAGACAGCTCTTGAGCAGCGGGTACGGTGACAATGGTGTCACTCATCGTCCACGCTTACAAACAATTAATTACTAGCTCACTACTGGTGCAGACACCTGAGACTGAAATGCAATGTCACAGCTGACGAGCCATTTTGGAGAGTTGAGGGTTTGACATTTGTGTTGGCGTTGCATATCAGCCTCAGATCTCTGTGCAAATGGTGAGTTTTAACACAGGTGCATTCTTTGTGACAAATTCATAACTGACATTGGAGAGGTGTTTAATGGGGATCGGTCTGTGTAAGACCAAGTAATGTTCCATTTTTTGTGTCTCGACCACTTATGCTATTCAGGGAGCGTCTTCCTCTGGGTTATTGTTAAACGCCAGGGTATGTCCCATCAGTGTGACACCTTCTCACTCTCCACCTTTCCCTTGAAACCCTAACCAAGCGGATGACCACCACCTAGCCTGAGTCAACTCCTAACCTAGCTCTTTTTTTAAAAATTTTTTTTTATTGCTCTACACCCTCCAAACCCTAAAAGATTGACAAACATGTAAGGCAGAGTGCCTGAGGTTAGGAGTTGGGCTCCCTTCTTGTTCGAAGGGGTGTGTTTGAGACTGTTCGTGTTTCGTCTGGATATTCATCTCAAGTGCCTCCCTCCTTCCAGAAAAATTTCCCGAGTTTGACTTTTGGTTTCCCGTATCAAAAACAGGAATGAGCATACTCATCTCATCAGCTCATTCTTGTGACCTGGCTCAGAGTGGGAGGAGCTGTCAGACAAATTGGAAGACATCTTCCTTTTGTGGAGTAGTGGATACGATTGAAATTTGTGGCATTCCCACCTGATTTCTGATCACTGAAGCCATCCATCACATACTGGTCCTGCATGGCTGGGAATCACTACGTCCCTCTGCTTTTCTGTAAGAGTGTTGTCTCTTCAACTAAGAATGAATACCAGCAGGCTTTGTTTCCTGCTCCTCGTGTGAGTGAATGCATGGATTTGCATCACATTACTTGGCTAGAGACAGAAGACCAGCTGTGTTCTTAGTGGGCAGAGACAAGCATGTAAATCAGAGTAATGATTCACAGCCGCAAACTACTTTGTCTGTCTTTGTCCTTCACTTTCAGCTCCAGACCTAATGAATGCATGTGTATACAGTAGACTCAAAAGAATTCAATCACTACATCAGTGACACTAAATACCTAGGCTTTCATAGATGTTTTTCTCAATCATTTCCAGCTGTATTTGAAATGCTTTTGAGTTTTATTCCTACATGGGTAGGCTGTAGTGGGGAATCTCAGTGGACAAAACCTGCATGGGGGGCTCATCACACTCTGTCCTTGGTGCATGTTTCCACTTATCCTATACCTGCTGTAACTTAAGTCTACATGCATCATGTTTTAGACTTTAAAAACAGTTTTGATTGATAATCACCTGCTTCAGTGTGTATTGGAAGAGGAAAAAATGTGAAGTTTGATATCTGGTTCTGCTTTAGGATTTTCCAATTTCTCAGTTTTTGCATAGAATTGATACTGTGAGGTTTCTGGGGTTGAAAAATATTAAAAATATAGGATGATCTCTATTCAAAGTATTTACAAATTAATTTTTTTTGTTATGCAATATAAAGATCTTATTAGTAGTGTGCAAAGGTCTTGAGCTAGCCCTTGTTTTTTTCTGGGGGTTTTTTGTGTGTTTTTTTTAAACTAAATTACCTCCAAGCAGGAAGTAGGTGGTTTTGAGCAGTAGTTCTCCAGTGTTCTGAAAGTCTTTCTAGGTTTTTTGATTTGCATGTTGGCTGCTTTTTCATTCATTTTCAGTCCAGTCCTTGTACGTGATAGTTTTTCTTATTGTTTTTGTCAAGCCACTAAAAACTGATGTCTTAATCATGCAAACATAAAAAGGAATTTAACCCACATATGTCTGCACATTACAGTCAACTTGGCAAAGAAACATTTTTAAGTTGTATCTTTAGGGACTTTTTTACTAGCAGACCATGAGAAAAAAAACACTTTGTTCACTTTTATTTAGTTGACTCTATGAAAAATTGCAAATGTAACATGATTAGATAGATGTATTTTTGCACCAACAAGGTGATTTTTAAAGAGCTATTAGCTGAGAACCAGATGAACAGTAATTGAAATTCATATATTAAAAAAAGGAAATAAAATCCAGCAAAGACCTGACACAGGACCTCGCTGTGGCTTAATTTTTCAGCACAACAGTGATTCCAAACACAAAAGAGTTAAAAGCATACATGGCTAAAAAAAAACACATGAAGTGAAACATTAACACGTGAATGTTCTTTAAGAAGCCTGGAGAACTTTTCCTGAAGACTACTGAGAAGGACGCTTGGCTGAAAGACTTCACACTTTAGTGAAGATTAAAAGGGGTCCTATTGACCTTTCAGGCTAGTTAGAATTGTAAAAACAGTTTTTGCCTTATGTACTGTATTTCATTTATGTTTGTAGAATTCCCATTTTCTTGGTAAAATATAAAGAAATATAGGCTGACTCAAGACTTTTGCCCACTACTGTAGGTGTTGTATCTTATAGTGGTGTTTTAACCACCTACCTAACGCAGAACAAATTAGCCTTGTCAGCAAAAAGTAAATATTTGAACTCAGTTTTGAGTTGAGAACCTAATATTCACCAATGTATAAGTAAACATGAGACACAAAAATACTGGAAAGGCCCTTTCTGTAAGTGACCAGTGTGTGTGTGTTTGTTTTTTTTTAAATTAAATGTGTAGGAGTTCCCCTTCTTCACCTTGACGTCGTTCCCGCCTGGTTTTCTGCTTCATGTTGGTGGAGTGGTCAGCGCTCGATCTGTCAAATTACTGGATCGGATACACAACCCCGGTGAGTTCAACACACAAAAGCACACAAGTTCCTAACGTAGCTCGTCCATCGCGCCATGAAAAGATAAGAGTGAGCTTTTTCCATTGACCCTACAGTGTTGTGTGTGTTTGATCTCGTTGCAAATGGCTGTTAGTCAATGCTACCCATTATCCTCTTGTGTTGCCAAATTTTTCCAGTGTATGGTCCTACTCCCAATTTGTTTGCAAAGGAAAAAAAAAACAATAAGTTGACGGTCAGACTTAAGTTTATCTGCAAGTCCTGTAGGTAGCAGGTGAAAGCTGTTCCTGTTCACGCCGATAGGCTGCGTCTGCAGTTTGTTCTAAACTTTAGGATGGGCTATCATCACATGTGTCAAACATTTTTATGGATAGGGGCAACTTTCACCTTGTCGTTTGACTCACTGGCTTTATGTAATTAATAGTCTGTGCTGGTCATGTGGTGGCTCTGTGTGTGTGCCTGTGCTGTGGTTGCTGTGTTGTTGTCGTGCAGTGCTGCCCCCTGCGGCTGAATTGCAGTAGTGGCGCATGGCTCCAGTGTTTTGCCTGCTACTTCTGTTGTGTGTGTGGTTGGCTGTAGGTGGCAACATATCGGGGTGCTGTGGTGTCTTGATTAAGCTCTGCCAGCCTTTCTCTGTCTTTATTGAACTCAGTGTGTTGAATCTGTTCTTGTGTTAAGAGGGGCATAATAAATACACCTTCAAATGAGATTTACAGACATTTGCTCGTCAGGTGATCACCTGCCTGTTAACAGTGTTGAAATGCCTGAGTCCAGTTTATAGACTTAGTAGTTTTACCTTTTAGCTCAGTTTACTAATAGCCTACCAATATGAATGAAGGATGTCTGAGAATCTAATCAAAGGGGAGTGTTGATGAATGTGGGCTGGGTTAGGATAAGCAGGGCTCTTGTCAGAAGTGGACAGGGGAACTAAAATAAGACTGTAAAAAAGGTGCTGTGATTAAACCTGTAGTCTTGTTTAAATTAGACTCAATGACCCTGATTGAAACTCCAGGATTAACTTGGAAAGCAGTCTGAAAAGAGCCCTGTTCACTGTTGCCTTTCTACTACAGAAAAACATCAAAGGTACCCTGTGGAGTTTTTCTTCAAAAATAGCACCGGGGAGCAATATTTTTACAAGTGCATTACTTTTTTAGCTTGTTTTTACTTCGACAATAACAACAATAACTTAACAGTTATGCTCTGCTTAACTCAGGCTTGATCTGCTGGTTATTAGCAAAATACATTAGCTAATGCATGTAAAAGCACTTCATGTAATGTTTTATAAATGCATCCAAGGCCGTCGTTGTTGAATCACTGCAGCTAAATGTTGGCAACCCAGATGACTTCTATCACTCACTCAGGTTGGTCGGCCTGCTCCAGACTGGCACCGTTTGAACCTGTTGACTGATGATTTAAAATCGGAGCAGGGGGGCATTTACAGTAAGAACATGCCCGGTGCATTATGATGAGACGCATTCGTTTTTGTTTATGTGAAAACTCCACAGTGCGCCTACATGTACTTACAGTCGCTGCATGCTCCTTTTTGTGTTGTAGAGCTTCTCTTCTCCTTATGTTAAAAACAAAATAAGTAAATATAGCCTGACGCTTTTACTCATCTCAGTTCTCCTCTCTTCCTCATCAGTCTTTTTCTTCTCTGTCAGATTGTTTCAATAGGACCTAACTTAGTTTGTCGTCGCATTAGTGACTGTGAAGTGGTGTCTGTCTTTGCATAGTGATTGTGGAGTGCTTCCGTTGTGCTGTGTCGGTTTGTTAGACTGTCTCTTCTTTTCTTTTTCTCTCTTTTCTGTACTAACGGTGTGTTCTGGCCCAGCCTTGGGTAACACGCGCTCATACAAACTGCTAGACTGGAATAGTGTCACTGCAGGTATTTTCCCCCCTTTTAATGCTCTCACCCACAGGAATGATGGCAGCTCAATGAAATTAAACCCATGTCTGCTTAGTGTTAAACTATAACGCCCCCATAGAAAGCTTAAGTAGAATTCAGCATAGCCTCATATTGCTGAAAACTTCTGACTTCAGTGAGCTGCCATCTTCCTCTCTCTAATCTGTGTGTTTGCGTGTGTGTGTGCTGAGTTTAGTTGAGCATGCCCTGCGTCCCCACCCCATCCAGCCTGGCCTGGCTACCCCACACCCAGCTCATCCTGCTGCACAGAAGAGCTCCTGCTCTTCACTAACGTTGTCCCAGCGCTGTTTCTAACGCTTCCCGAATGAACATTGTGGTCAAACCTGTCTAGACCAGAGGAGGTTTAGGAGGTTTACTCTGTCACGAAGAGCCACTGAGGCATGTGCATCCTTAACTCACTGGGCCGTATTCATACTGAGAGAAAGAAAGCGAAAGAGAGAGAAAAGTGATGAATGGATGCATGGAAAGAAGTCGTTGGGGGGTGCAGTTGAGGAAAATTAACTGGATCTGGGACTTTACGGTGGGGATGGAGGGAAAGAGGTGAGCTGACTTAAATAATGGAGTAGATTTGATGGACTCTAGTGAATGAATATGGCCCTTCTCTGCCCATGACTGTGCACGTGGTCATGAGTGTGCACGTTGGTGAGCCTGTGCCTGTTTGACATAACTGCTTCTGGTTTAAAGAAACCCACCTCGTGGGCCTAATGCCTGACCATCAGTCATTGTTCTTCATCTCTTCAGTTTCACAGCCCATTCTTCTCACCCCCTCATTCATTCCTCTCCCCTGTCTCACCTACCATTTGAGTTTCTCTCTGTATTTGGGAGGCTCTGTCAGCATGTAGCGCTCCCAGGGAATCATGGGGTGAAGCTCAATACTCTAATGTAGCTTTTTTTTGGTCATGTCCTCTTTGTTCAACAGCCTAAAACAACCATATGAGTCAGATTAAGCTAGAGCTGGGCGATAGAACGATAACGATATGTATCGCGATATAACTTTTACTGATAGAGAAATTAAGCTATCGCGATAGACCTCGCCGCTCTTGTTCTCTTAAAAAAAAAAAAAAAAAAGGTCAGCCGATCCAAATTCAGTAGCGCAGAGCCGAACCAATCACAGCCGCAGCGTCACGTCGCGTGACTTGTTACGTACAGCACAAGTGCCAAGCCGCACGTGTGTTTGTTTGGGAAGCAGCCAGCGGGTAATGGAGCCAGCGCATAATGGAGGAAATGAGTGTGCCGACTAGAAAAATCAACCGAGCGTGACCGAAGAGAAAACAGATGATGGTTCCAATGCCGGAGAGATTGTCGAACGGAAGAGCCATAGAAGTTCCGTAGTGTGAAGCTATTTCAAGTCTGACAAAAAACAGAGTAGCGTGCACTGTAAATTGTGCCGAAAGCAAGTCTGGAAATACAATAAACTGGTGCATGCGTCACACTGTGCGCCACGTTATTGTTTCGGTGAAATGAATTTCTACAATACTGTTACTGTTAATTCTACTCTCTGCAGTGTTTAAATGCTTACATATACACACAGTTACTGTCCCTCCACACATACGACTCGGTTCTGCTTCTATGCCCCAGCTTTGTTTACTTTTTCCCACCGAGGCTTCTAGACTTCTGATTGGCCAACATTTCTGCACGGTTAGGAATCTAGCGCCACCTGCTGCTTTGGCATGTTCATAGCAGCGTTTTCCTTCATTTCTGCCTTTATGTGTGGACGGGATTATTTTTTAAAACGAAAACGGAAAATCTCAGTTTTCAAAAATACCCGTGTACGTGTGGACGTAGCCTCAGTCTCTGACTGGAAGCGCTAATTCGTCATTCGGCTTTTGTCAGACTAAAGTAACTGTTAAAACTGTTTGAAAAGCTAAACTATACAACAAGGAGAGATTGAGAATTTCCTTTTAGTTCTCAGTTTATTTGATACTGACAAAAGTTAGTCAGTTTTGTCTGTTCTTCTGTAAAACAAACTAAGATTTATTTTTAGAATTAATATTTTGTTTCTAAGTGGAATTGACAATTTAGTCTGTTTCATTTGTTCTATTTTGAAACTTAAACGCTTTAGCGGCTGCCTTTTGTGTAGTTTGCAATATTTGCCTTTATTTATCTGAAAAAGTCTCATGTTCCTTAAGTACATCTACCCTGTTGAACTTATTATGGGAAATAAATATTTAAAAACAAGCTGCTGATTATTTCACATTTTACTTGTGAGCAACGGCACATTTAAATCTTACAAATATAGTTATTTGGCTTATATCGTGATAGATATCGTTATCGCCTGAAATGAAAAAAACATATCGTGATATGAAAAAATCTCATATCGCCCAGCTCTATGATTAAGCTCTCAACTTGCAATGATTTGGCTTTAAAGAAAAAGATGTTTGGAGCAAAGCCTCATGAGAATATTGAAACACACCCATGGTTTAGCATAAGTATGATGAAGGCTCGATCGCTTTAAAATTACTAGCTTTGTCACCAGGATAGGAAAGCACGTTTAAAATTAGGCGTAGTGTCTTCTCTTATACCAGATTTTCTATCTATACTAGCAGAGCCACATAATGGCTGGTGGCTGTGTCCTTTCGGTTAGTGCAGCTGGCTGAAAGGAGACAAAGAGAAGGGAGACATGAACATTTATATGATGTCCACTAATGAACTAATCTTGTCTGACCATTGACTCTGCCTTCATCATCATCATCTCTCTGAAATTCTCACAAACCATTTTCAGTGTCAGTTTGTTTTACAAACTCACGGTTGGTTTTGGCCTGCTTTGATACACTGATTAACCCATAAAACATCAGAAAATACAAACTGTAATGTTGGCTGTTTGTTGATTTTCTGGTAAGTCAAAGCAGTCAGATTAGGCACCGGATTATGCACAGATTTCCTGTTAGTGTTGTTTGGATTTGTGAGGGTACTGCATTTTTAACCTATATTTTAGTGTTCAGTGAGGTGTTTTGATAAATAATTCAGTTAGAAATGCCTCGTGAAGGCTGTTTGATTTAGAATTGTGTGTTTCGCAGATGAGCCCGAGACTCGCGATGCCTGGTGGGAGGAGATTCGCCAGGAGATCAAATCTCATGCCAGAGCTCTCGGTTGCCATGCGGTTGTAGGGTACAGTGAGAGCACAAGCATCTGGTATGTACTGCGTAAACACACAGAAAAGTGATGCACTTTAATCCCGAGTTTGGTACAAAACACTTGGATCCTTGTGATTTCTCTCTTTGTGTCCTGCTCTCATTGCGCCTTTTTGTTTTTCTCTTTTCATTTCTCCCATTGGCTCAAAACAGCGAGGAGGTGTGTATTCTGTCCGCATCTGGCACAGCAGCCATCTTGAATCCTCGGTACATGCGTGAAGGCTGCCTGGACATCGGCTGCACCGACCACAGGTTGGTTTCTTTTTTTCTTATTGTTCAGCTCAAAGTCTCGGACAGTCTGAATGTCAGTCATCACGTGTTTATGACAATGCACCTTTTTGGTTTTTGTTGTTCTCCAGGTTTGAGGAGCCATCGCCACCGAACTGTGGCTTCTGTCACATCCCGTACGATGAGCTCAACATGCCCTTCCCTGCACAGCTCACCTATTGTTACCACTGTAGACGACAAAAGGTATCAAATACAGTTAATTTCTTTTTAGGTTAAATAAAAGGTTTCTGCTCTTTAAAAATATCAATAACTACTGCCTTTTTTTGTAAGGTTCCTGATGTGCTCTTCACAACAATTGACCTGCCATCAGAAGCAGCTGTTGCAGGAAAGGGCTGCCTTATCCAGGCCAGGTATAACACCTCACAAACCCACAAACCCTTCTTGATATTAGCAGAAAAGGAGTTAAAAGGCTTTAAAAAAATATTACTTAGGGAAAAAAACACACAAATCAAATCTATAAAAGTAAAGAATATTACAAGCATTTCACTCTATAATCTAGCTATAAATTATAACTTTTACAGTAGATATTTCAGATAACATAATTTATAAGACCCAATATTCTTCAGTGGTATCATGTGGACTAAACAATACACCTCAGACGATGCATTTTGACATCAAAGGAAGTTATCAAAGTGAGCAATTTTGACCAATCAAGGTCAATTTTAGACCTCAATTGGGTTCAGTCAAGCAGGTTTTCTATGAGTGAATCAATGCACCTTCAATGCCAGTGCCTCTTATCTGTCAGGCTGTGCCGTCTAAAGAAGAAAGCCCAGGGAGAAGCGAATGCAACGGCCATCTCTAACCTGCTGCCTTTCATGGAATATGAGCTACACACTCAGCTGATGAATAAGCTGAAACTGCGGAGCATGAACGCGCTGTTTGGCCTGCACATACAGATCAGTGTTGGCGAGAACATGCTCCTGGGTCTGGCTGTAGGTTAACCTTTCATGCTAACAAGTGATTATGTCGCTTTTATGTGTGGTGGATCTTAATCGAAGAAAACGTGTGTGTGTTCAGTCTGCTACAGGTGTGTACCTGACAGCTCTGCCTGCTCCAGGGGGTATCCAGATAGCAGGGAAGACTCCAGGAGACTTGAGCAGCGAGCATATATCATCCATTCAGAAAAGGATTAATGACACCATAGCTGTGAACAAAGAGCTCTATCAAATAAATCCTCCGGTGAGACAGTCAACACTTGCTGATACAGTGAACTTATGGAAGCTGATCTTTGTGATAAAGCCTGAAAAGTCTCACCTTTCAGGGCAGGTTTGTGGTAATGTAGGTTTGTTTCCAACTGCAGTAGCTGTGGTGTCATGTATGAAGCCTTTTAGCACAACAGAACTAAAAAAGTTAAAATTTATGATGTTCAGACATGGTAAAAACTTACCCTGATGAATACGCTATAACATCACTGTTTGTGGTCATTTTATACTGCAACAAGTGGGAACAGTTTTCACATTTTTTTTCTACTTTGAAAGAAAAAATATCTACGGTCTATGACCAAGAATATTAAAGACTAGTGCATTGTCATCAGGCTTTTACATTGTATGGACAATACTAGTGTTTTCCATTATTTTGGTGATATTTTACAGTGTTAAAAAACATTTTATGAGACATACTATACAGTCCAGACTATAGTTATGTGGACAGTTACCTTTTTATTTTGTTCTCCAAGCTTTGTTGATTGGATACAACATTAAAGGGTCAAGATTTACAAAGATTCAAAGTGCCCGGCCAACTGGAAACTGTTTCCTGGGTGGCTGTGTGTCATGGCTCAGAGCTGACTATCAACACTTAACCTTCAGTTACAAGTAGAAGTTATGTGTCATTAAATGAGAAGAGAGGAATTGAACATGAAAGAGAAAGAACTCCATGTTGGTATTTGTTTTCCAGAAAATCTGAAAATCATGGTGAAGGAAAAAAAAAAAAACTTGCTGAAAAGCAAGCCAGAAATGCTTCACAAGTACATAACTTGTTCTCACCTTTTAAAGGAAGAATTCGTGACCAGATTAATTCATGATTAAAGGATCAGAAGAACAAAGGGGCCAAGTCATATGTGTATATATATCTAGATCAGGGGTGGGCAATCCACGAGGGCCGGTGTCCCTGCAGGTTTTAGATCTCACCTTGGGTCAACACACCTGAATCACATGATTAGTTCATTACCAGGCCTCTGGAGAACTTCAGGACATGTTGAGAAGCTAATTTAGCCATTTAAATCAGCTGTGTTGGTTCGAGGACACATCTAAAACCTGCAGGGACACCGGCCCTCGTGGACTGAGATTGCCCACCCCTGATCTAGATAGCTAGATAGATAGATCTTTTGACTTAAAGCCCCCTCTCTGTTATTGTTTCAGCCCATATGGCTGTGTTTGCTAATGTCATATTGCTAGTTGTTAATTAATTCACTGCTGAAAAAAAGCATAGGGACGAGTGTGCAGGTGTGCACTGTAGGTGAATTCTCTAGATGCATTAAAAATGGTCATCAGGCACATAGCCGAAGCAACCAAAGAGCCTTCCAGGGTGAAGAAGTGAGCTGTCTTTCAATCGCTGTGTTAATCACTTGAGCCAAATCTGTTTGAGACCTATTCAACTTGCTGAAGGTCAGATTAAAGAAAGAGTCCCTAAACGTTGTCTGCCGTGCATAGGAAGCAGTCCTTTCCATACTGATGCACACCTTCTCAAGTGAAATCTAAGACTTGACACTTTAATGTAGTACATGTCATCTTATTTAAATCCTCTGTGCTGAAGCTGAACAACTTCTAACTGTCCATATATGCCTGGGCTGTATATTCTGTTCTTTGTGAATCGTGATAAACTTACCCCTCTTGTCTCTCTCTGATCATTAAAGAAATTATTTGCCCTGGACCCTGAGGTGTTCTGCGGCATAAACATGGTACTGAGCATGCCAACCTTTAGCTGTGAGACGCAGCAAAGCATGACAAGTGTTTCACACTATTAATCTCACACTATTAATTGCAGCTCTTAACTGGGGACTTTTTTTGTGTGTGGGGATAATACATAACCCACACCAGAGTCACCTCTTCAGATGACTCACTGCAAAGTCATTTTATAAGTTGTTAACGTACTTTGATTATGTCCATCTCCCCTGACCAATCACACTCTCCCCTGCATATATATTTGTGTGTGTGCGAGTGTGCGTTTTCCCAAATTAACACCAACCATGAGTGTGTGTCAGTAAAGTTGACTGGGTGAGTGAGAGCATGTGGATTGTTACTAACACAGTCATTCTACTAGTTACAGTACAGATGTACAGATGTTAGATACAGATGTGATCTTCTGCGGTGTTCTGGTTTTCTCTCTGACGTCCCGTCTGCTCGGACGCTGCGTCTGTTTTGCTTGCAGGAGCTTGCAGAGGAAGGGGTGGGCTCTCCAATCCCTGAGCCAAGGCATCGATCCAGACTTTTTCGCTCCCACTCGGAAAGCTCAGACGAGCTATCAGAACTGGATCTGTCCCACGGCAAAAAGGATGCCTTCGTCCTGGAGGTGTGTATCTGTACAAATCAAATCAGTACACGCCAGTTGTAAATGCCAGTTTAAATGGTGACAATGTTTGATCACTCCTATAGATTGATGACACCGATGCCGTGGAGGATATCCACTCCCTCCTGATCGATGCACCTCCCCCCACAGGTACATGCTGCACACTCACTCTGGTTCAGTTACAATGGATCATTATGCACTGCACACAAGTTAATAATTCAGTCCAAGCTCTAGCAGGTGCCATTGTTTCTGTGCTTCATTGCATCTGCTTCAATGTCTTCAGGTTTCTACAGCTGCAACACTGAAAATATGCCTGGGATTTCTAACTGGACTTCAGGAGTACAGGTACGTACTGAACGTAGTTGTAGCAATACTAACCATTATTGCAGAATAATTATTTTAGAAATAAATACAATTAAGTATTAATTTAGATCTGTGTAAATCTGTGTCATCCTTTATGTTGACAGATGTTTACATCAGTGAGGGTTTTGAGGTTGAGCAATGCCAATCTTACTAACCAAGGCTTAAACAAGATCTTTACTGACCTCTGTGAGAACCTGCTGAAGGTAAGAAACCATCATGGAGCAGGTTTCACACTGGCACTGTTTTTTGGGGGGGGGTTTTCTTAGTTGAACTTGCTATGGTTGTCTGTGTTTAGTTTTGGGTTTTACAAGTCTACAATTCATCATGTTTGTTTCAGAGTTTTTACTTCAAGCTGCGCTCTATGATCCCCTGCTGTCTTTGTCATCTCAACTTCACCGTAGCAGTGCCAGAAGAAGAGCTCATACAGGTGAGACAATTCAGGCTATCACTCATTTGTCAAGCTGCCAGAGCAGTGAATGTAATTGAGAGAAAAATTTTTATCTACTGCTGTTCCTCTGCCCGTCTCCCTGCGCAGGTCACAGTGACAGCCGTTGCCATGACCTATGACAAGGAACAGACTCAGGAGAAGACAGCTGAGAAGCCCGTCAACAAAGGTCAGTCTCTCTGTTAATTTTACTTCAGTTAAAGCTCTGCTCAGATGAAGGAAAGCTTTCACGTCCAGTTTAATACACTCAGTACTCATCAGTCAAGGAAAAAAAAATTCAAGCTGTATCTATGAAGTGAGCCACTACTTGACTCCAAATAATGCAATAACTCAGCTTAGGTAAGTTGATATCAATATTGAGCAAAGCTGAGAATTATTGCATGATTATTAGTGAAGTAGGAAAACAAATATTCTTTTAGGATCTAAGCCAGGATGTCAAACTCATTTTACACGATAGGCCACATACAACCCACTTTGGCTGATTCTGGCCCCTGAGGTCTTATGTTTGACACCCCTGCTCTAAATAGTGTATTGCTTTTTAGAAACATCCCTGCTAGTGCTGTGTGTAAAGTTGAGTGTGGTTTTTGTGTGTATCTTTTTAGGGAGCCTTGAGGCTGAAGAGCAGCTGCAGTTTCCCCTGGAATTGTGTGCAGACTCGTCCTCTTCCAACATTCAGACAGCATCCAAAATCTCAGGTATCTTTAACTGTATTTTTACCTCCCTTACCTCCGTTACCCTGCTTCACTAAACAGGTATCACCCATCTCGTCCACTAACACATCAGATACAGTCTCTTTATTCACCTCAGCTGCAAAGCTCCGCCAAAACCAGCTGCTTATAGTCCGATCAGCAGGTAAATGAACTGTAGTAGACAAGTGAGAGTTTGTTTTGCCGTGAACTTAGATAACAGTCTGTGACGCTGTCTAGAAGAGACTTTGTGTTGGTGACCCCCATTTGCATTAGGCTAACACAGCCATGGGATAATGGGGTGGGGGTGATGGTTAAAGCTAGGCAGCGCCTGCTGTGTTCGCCTTGTGGCAGTAATCGGTTGTTACTGAACTTTTCTCACCTTCCGACAAGGACAAAGTTAGACTGTGATGGTGTGTGTGTGTGTGTGTGTGTGTGTGTGTGTGTGTGTGTGTGTGTGTGTGTGTGTGTGACAGGTGTCGGAGAAAGTACCAACATGTCACCCAGAGGTAAGCTACCTTCTTGTCTTTTATTTTCCCAGCCCCTTCTCCCGCTACCGAAACTACTACACTGCCCTGTTTTGACTTTTCATCCTTTAGTCTCGGACAGAGTTATCCTGCACAGCTCCCAACCCTCATCCAGTTTTGTTCTTTTCTGTTCGTTTGTTTTGTGTTCTGTTTTGTCTTTTCGTTTTCTTTTCTTGTTGTTGTTGTTGCTGTTGCGTTTGTGAATGCACGTGTGTGTGTGTGCGCGTGTGTGTGTGTGCGTGCGTGCGTGTGTGTTCTCTCCAGCTGCCTCCGTTGATTACGGTTCCTTTGCAGACAGATGCAGCACCTGGCTAGAGCTGCTTAGGCTGAAAGCTCACACCATAAGACGAGGATCAGTTAAGACAAGTAGGAGGACACAGTCTCTAGCACACTCTGGTGATCATACCCACAAATACAGAACACGGTTCACAAGCGGTCACACATACGCGCACACACCCCTCCATGCATGCCACTGGGGGGCGGAGCATTGTAAATCAAGCACCAGCTTTGTTTTTGTTTTTTTGGCTAGAGTGTGAAAGTTGACGCCCCGCCCCTCAGAGGGATCCACAATTTGCAGCTTGCCAAAAACAGTGTGTCACATTAGAAAGGTTTTTGCATTTTGTGTGCAGCATTTTTCTCAAATAGCTTGTTGGTTGCAGCAATTTCATGAGAACCTCCGGAGGGTTCCTTTTATTCCCCTCCCCTGCTTTTGCATCACTGATTCTTCTTATGCTTGGAAGATAGGAGGAGACACTGTATGAATGCTAAAGGATTTCATGTCTGATTTGTTTGGGAACACACTGATAATCATGGTGGGGCGGGGGTCAAAGCTTTTCTGCAAGAGCTCGTGTGACTTTTCAGATCTGTGCATGTTAAGTAAACTACAGTCTAATATGTGGCTCTGAAGGTTCCTGGTTTGATGGATGTAAGCCACATCAGGTAAATTTGCAATAAGATATTGGAGCATCTTTCACACTCTGGCTTGTGTACATGTGCCCAGCCTCAGCCTCACAGCTGTTTCTGTCTGTCTCCATGTCTGAAGCCTTCCTCACAAATGCCAACATATAGAATAAAATCTCTCATGTACTTTGCTGTAAGCACTCTATTCACACTTGTAAACAGCTGTGCCCAGGTCTGTCTCTCTGTCTGCAGACATGTGTAATTGTTTGTTTGCATCAACTGCATGATATGCATGGCAGCGCACACGCGCCAAGTGATTGTCTATTGCATTCTCAATGCTGCATGTAAATCTAACAAACACACACACATGCCTAAGCACATGTAAGTGCACATTTTACTCTTGCTGTGCAAACCCTAACAGCTGAGTTTCTGCATTTTCATTCCACTATGACATTTCTTTCTGCTTCAAGGCTCATGTCTGCTTTTAATCTTTCCACTAGTTTTGAGTTTTTTCTGGTATCTCCATTCCCGTTTTATCTCTTCTTTTTCTTTATATCCCCTCTCCTCTCTTCTTATTTTTCTCTTCACGTCTCCCACTTGCTTCTGCCTACACTCTCTCTGAACCTGCAGTCTCATCTTTGGAGCGCTGCAGTCCGCTTCAAGAGGGACGTTCCCGCTCGCTGCGCTCCAGTCGCTCGTTTGGAGGCAGCTCGGTAACGGTGGTGAAGATGACGCCGCTCTCCTTCCTTCCCGGGACACGCATCATTAAATACCTTGGCATTATCAACATGTTTTTTATCAGAGAGACGACATCATTACGGGAGGTACGAGCGACGTCAGTAAAATATCCAAAGTCCCGCGGTCATTTTGCGCAGTTTTAAACGTAAAGTGTGTTTTTGTTCTGTGCAGGAAGGCGGTGTCAGCGGCTTCCTTCACTCATTCATCGCAGAGGTGTTTGCGATGGTTCGAGCCCATGTAGCGGCCCTCGGCGGCAATGCAGTTGTGTCTTACAGCATGAAAGAATGTGTGTTCATGGAAAATCCGAATAAAAATCAGGTGATATAAACTGCACATTACTAACAGGCGGTTTATCTCAATACTGGCTGTTCAATTGATTAAATTTTGTGTACTTGTTCTTCTCTTAGGCTCAGTGTCTCATAAATGTAAGCGGTGATGCGGTTATCTGCATCAGCGAAACAGACCAGGAGTCCTCAGCATCTACGGCAAATACTGGACAGACCGGTGGCAGTGAAACTGATGGGGCTACATGACAATGACACTGGTCCCCAATTCTGGCTCCAAGAAACACACACTAAGTTAACACACTTTAAGTCTAGCCGTCCAAATCTGACTGACTTATGTTTGCCTTAAAACTCTATAAAAGATCCAAAGGCTTGGACACAGCGAATAAAGAACCATTGCTCAAGCATGCAAAGCAATCTATATTAATATAGGAGTGTGGGATGTTTCTTTTTTGTTTAAAGAGAACATATTTTGCAGGACATATTATGGAATTTCAAAGTATTTAAAAACATTTAATTTAAAACCAGTCACCGACTCCTTACACCTAACCTTCATATTAAAGCCATCCATGCTGGGGTCACTCGCAGCCACAGTATATTGGTCATCCAGTCGGGTATGAGTAAGGCAGCTATGACTGATTTGTCCATCCACGGATCACAGATGTCGCTCAATGACTGAAGTAAAAGGGATACAAGCTAATGATTTTAAAACACAGTCAAATTCTTACTCAGTTATTTTCATCCCATGTGTTGAGCACCAAGTGAACAGATTATGCATCAGGCAAGGCAAGTGTTTAAATTTCAACTGAGTGGTGCTCTTTCTTAAACTATAGAAAAAATAGCCTGAAGTGGAAAATTTTGAAGCTAATTCCAAAGAATCCAGGTGGACATGTGATCCGTTCACTGTTGTCCAATTTTAATGTTTTATGTCTAAACTGGGCTCATGTTGAATTTTTGAGAATCTTGCTAATTAGTTTTAAAGTGTTTCTCAGAGGAAGTCCAAAATTGTTCTGCAAGTGTGGAACGATGGTGTAACAGCTGTATTTCTGGGAGGAAACTCATGTTACATGCATATAGATAACACAAGCCAAAATTACAGGTGTTATATGCACATATTTTTGTAGAGCAATAACTCCCTTTAGAATAGCCATTACCATATATTCAGTATAAAGCTATTTAAAACTATTAGATTATATTGCTTTATCTTAAATTCAAGTGGCATAGCAGGTATGCTTTTTATTCACATGCAACTGGAGTGAGCAGGGAAATGGTGACAGGTGTGATGTCAGATGAATACAAACAAAACTGGTGAGTTGATATAAAGCGGGTCTTTGGGATGTCGTAGCAGGGATCTGTAATAGAATATAAAAAATGAGGTTGTTTTGAAGTATTTAAACCTTGATCTCTGGGTATCGAAGCAACTGACGTCCTCTTGATGCATTTATCTGTGTGTGTCAAATTTCACATACCTTCGCCAAGCTTAATCGCTGTTTCGTGGGCACTCGTGTTTATGTTTAGAGTCTTGCTGCTGGTCTTCTGTCTATTGTGGGGGGTGGGGGGGGGGGGGGGGAGCAGCTACAAGTGTCTGTGCCACCTGAAAACAGACTGTAAATGTTCTCCAAAAAAAAGAGAAAAAAATCAGATTTCTAGTATTTTTGTAAGTTAAAGAGTCCTACTACTTAATTCAGCTGTGCAATGAGTTTCATGATGTTTTTGTGTCACTGTGTCAGAGGATTAGTGGTACTCTGTTTTGTGTGTGATCAGCTGTTTGTGATTAGTTTCATATGTTTGTGTCTAAAACTTGAATGTAAATACTTGGAAGCTTTGGCTCTTTGACTAGCAGCATGCAGACCCTTTTTTTTTTTTTTATTGCCATGACCCTGTATGCTTGCCTGATAGGTCTTGCACAATAAACCTGAGTCAAAGTGACAGCTATTGGTTTCTTGTTTTTATTGTTATTTGTTTAATTTGATGAGCTATAAAAATAGAACGGGATCTGTAGTTGTCTTTTTAAAGATTATTTCTGCCAATACAAAAACAAAAAAAACCCTCCCCAAACCATAATTTTTAAAAAAAAAAATTTCATTAGAATTTCAATAAATAATGTATTTATTTATTTTTTGTAGCCGTAGAAACAACCTTCTGAAGTCGTGACCCTGCGTTTTATTTTATTTTAAACATTTTCAAAGTTTATTCTTCTGTTTGTATCGTTTTGTTTATTTTGCATTCAGCTTCATAGAATAAACGTGAGGTATCCCTCGAAATAAGTGATGAAAAATATCAGCTATATGAAAATATAAAAAATAAATGTATACGACATTGATTTGTTCTTGTAAAATGTATTTTATTAATTATGATCTGATCGTCAGAAACAAGCTAATCCTTAAATCGGGTTAAATATCTAAATTCCCGTGTACCTTTAACGCACCACACCGTTCAAGCCACCTGCAGCGGCACCTAGCGACCATTCGGGTGAATTTAGCGTAAGCAGCTCGTTTCTACGTGTCCCCCAGCTACGTGAAATCCTGCTCCCAGCTTCCACAGGAGTAGCAGCGATAGGTGAAGGGGTAAAAAAGCAGAACGGGAGTCGGTCAAACATGGGGGAAGTTGTTCTGCCACGCCGCATGTTCCTCTGGTGCATGGCGGTCATCTACTTGACTGCTTTTGTTTCCCTCTACGTGCAGATACCAGGTGAGCCTCTCAACTCTGCAGCCCAAGAAGCGGCTAGCTGACTTCCCTTAATGTTATGTGTTAGCCTGTTAGCTGGGAACTTGGCGCTTCCTGTGTGTCCGTTCCTCTGCTTTCCACGCCGTTAGACGTGGTGAAGAACCGCCTGGAAGTTTCTTCATCCCGGGCACGGTCAGCCTGCAACTGGGCCAAATTTACAAGCAACCTGTTGTAAAAAAAAAAGACATACGGTGGCATTTTGAGTCACAGCACACCCGAACTATGTTTTTAATGTAAGGGGTATCTCTGCAGCCCAGTTAAGTTAAAAAAAAAAAAAAAAAATTTCCTCCGCCCATATTTGAAAGGAAATGTATTTGGGCTATTTTTTAATTTAGTCGCAATGGCAACATGACTTTCCACTGCAAAGGTTACTACTGTTTATTTTCGTTAATTTTTACGCCATAGTACATACATTTGCAACATTGTTAAACTTGTTAAGAACTGGTGGTTATAATAAAATATTTTCATTCATTTTACTTATAGAACTGCATCACATATGTATGACCAGTGTTGTTATTTTTCGATTCCACCCAGCAGGTCACCAGATTATAATGACTCAGATTATAATCTCCAGCACTGAGAAGTAAAATTCATTAAAAAGAGTAACATAATGAATCCACTGCTCACCACCAGCATAATCAGTACTGTTGCTTTCCGTGTTTGTGTGCAGGTCTGTATGGAAATGAGGGGCTGCTCCCTGCCCGCTGGCAGCTGCGATACAGTGGGAAGCCTCTGGTGGAGCAGCTGCTCTCCTCTCCCACGCTGTTGTGGCTGGGACCTCGGCTTGGCCTGGACACTCACACTGCCATGGAGCTGCTGTGTCTTATCGGTGCGGCACTGAGCCTTGCTGCCACGCTGGTGGAGGCTTTTCGAGACAGTGTGGTGTTCTTCTGCCTCTGGGTCTTGTACCTGTCTATGTATGAGGTGATTTTGCACGGTGGTAATGCGCTCTTCTGTTTTTTCCTGTCACAGTATTTCTCACTAAACTTTTGTCTGTTACAGGTAGGCCAGGTTTTCCTCTACTTCCAGTGGTGAGTGCAATGCAGTTCATTTTTTTCCTGAATACCACACAGCTTCTAAAACAGCAGCTGCTTAAAGGAGATCATTTTATCAGTGTGCTGCAAGGTCTCTGCTGCTGTGCAACACTGTTGTAGATGCAATTTCTTACTAGTCTCTCCTCTTGCTTTGATTGCTTGCTTTTCAGGGACAACCTGCTCCTAGAGACGGGGTTCCTCTGTATCCTTGTTGCTCCCCTGACTTTAATCGGAGGGTCACGAGGGGTCAGAGAGCACGATCGTGTCACCTTCTGGCTTACTCGCTGGCTGCTCTTCAGACTCATGTTTGCATCCGGGGTGGTGAAGCTAACCTCACGTTGTCCCACCTGGTGGGGCCTCACAGGTACGGATGAGTGACTGTATGGATGCCATTTATGCTGTCTTTACACAGTGGTGTCATGTTTTCTTTTCCCATTTCATTCTGTCATTTTCCTCCATCTGATTACTCTCTCCCTCTTTTTGCTGTGTGTTGAGCAGCCCTCACGTATCACTACGAGACTCAGTGTATCCCAACCCCTCTGGCCTGGTTTGCCCACCAGTTGCCGGTGTGCTGGCAGAAGCTGAGCGTGGTGGGAGCCTTCGTTATCGAGATCGCTGTTCCGTTCCTGTTCTTCAGTCCACTGCGGAGGCTCCGACTTGGAGCTTTTTACTTGCAGGTGAAAAGAAATGAATTTTTTCACGTTTTGCTTTAGTTTCACCTGCAGTATTATCAACTTCAATGTTGGCTCTAAAATGAAATCAGTCTGTTTTCTCTCCTCGTGTAGGTGCTGCTTCAAGTCTTCATCATTTTGTCTGGCAACTACAACTTCTTCAACCTGCTGACTGTGACCCTCTGTCTGTCACTTCTGGATGATCGCCATGTCTATTTCTGGTTGCGCAAGGCATACAAGACTGATAACGGGAATGATGGTATGAAACTTCATTGCACAGCTGCAGCCCAGGCGATGTTTCGTAGGCTAAGGCGTAGCTGTTTGTCACGAAGAATGCACATTTTGTTTTATCTCAACTTCCTTCAGACTAAAAGAAATATTGAGGACAAACTTTGCTCACTCTCTCTCTCCACTGTATTTAGACTCAAAGCTGTGGTCGTGGCTGTGTTACCTGCTGGAGCTGGTGGTCTGGGCTCTGCTGATTGTTGGAACAATCATCTGCTTTGACCTGCAGCTGGATACAGCTAAGAAAGGCATCTCCTCGCGGACAGGTGAGTGTTTCTTTTTTTTTTTCTTTTTATGTGCCTGTAACCAATTTTGCTTCTCTTTTTTCATGTTCCTTAAAATGTCCTTGGCAGCATTTACATACCACCAGTTTAACCTGTTTCTGAAGACCGTCACTATTCCCTGTATCTGGATCGGTGTCCTCTCACTCACCTGGGAGATGGTTACCTCTCTCTTCAGGTAAGATTGACCTATAAATGGTTGTGATGTGTTGCTTGTTGAGCAGTTGCCTTTTAGATGTTGTGCAACTTAACATCTAACTTTTATTTCTAGGTGTGCGTGTGTGTCTGGTTTCTTTAAGAGGTTTTGGGGAACGGTCCAGTGGACGGTGTTCGCAGGGGCTGCAGCTTCAATGTTCGCTGTCAGCCTGGTGAGTTCTGTTGGAAACATGGGAACTGATAAAGCTCATAAGCGATCAGCTGTAAATCGCCTGATTCTCTTTCAGGTGCCGTTTACCTTCATAGAGTACGATTCCAACTCCAGGTTGTGGCCAGGAGTGCGCCAAGCCTATGAGATGGTTGATCGCTATCAGGTAGTCAACTCGTACGGTTTGTTCAGAAGGATGACCGGAGTTGGCGGGCGACCCGAGGTTGTCATTGAGGGAAGCAGTGATGGGGTCACATGGACGGTGAGAACTTAAACAAGATGTAAAATTCTCTAATTTGTAAATTAGGAAAACTGCATATTTCATAACATTAACTTATTTTCATTTAAATCTTTTTTTCTTTATAGGAGATTGAGTTCATGTATAAGCCAGGGAATCTGAGTGCACCTCCTCCTGTGCTGACACCCCATCAGCCCAGGCTGGACTGGCAAATGTGGTTTGCTGCTCTTGGGCCCAATACGCAATCTCCATGGTTCACCAGCCTGATGTACAGACTCCTGCAAGGAAAAAGAGACGGTATGAACACGTAGAGCGGAGAGCTGCATTTTCCTTGTGCAGCTGCTTAATGGGAAGTTCAGTTAATCAAATTAGGGGGAAAAAATCCCATGTTGTTTGTTTATACGGTTTTATTTGAAAGCCACATTTTATGGTATTTTCAAAGGTGGTGCAATCAAAAGAAAAAGTAGCAGGAGGCAAATAAAAATCCACCAGAGATCCATGTTCTACCTTAGTCTTGACTTAGACTATTCTACAGTGCTCAATTACCTTGGTCAGGAACAAACAGTTCTCTTAAAGTTTGCTTTGTGTTCTGCAGTTGTTGAACTGATCCAGTCGGATGTATCCCAGTATCCATTTCACCAGCAGCCGCCTGCCTATCTGCGAGCTCACCGCTACAGATACTGGTTTACCGAATCAAAGGCTGACGGGTCAGTGCTCTCTGGTTCTCCTCGTGCTTCATTGTGTTTGCATGCATTGAAGAAACTTCACTGGAAACATTTCACGGCTTGATTTATTCCTTTATTTCATTTTCTGGTGTTTAAAAAAAAAAAAAAAAAAAAAGTGACTTTAGACATGCATACTAAATTTAATGCAGGTTTACTTATTTTATCCTAAAACTAGACCTCACCGACTCTTTGTTTGCAGCTCTTTCCCAGAGCGCTGGTGGAGGAGGGTCTATGATGAGGAGTTCTATCCCATAGTGCATCTGGGAAACAGTTTCCTAGAGGGCATGCTCAACCAATATGGACTTAAGGTAACTCTCGAAAATGCTTTCCTGTATTCGAAGAGCTTAATGTTCGCTCCTGATTAGATTTAGGCTTCTGGATAGTTGTTCCACAGAACCAGATTTTTGTGTTTGAAGCCCTCCCTGGGACAAAAAAGGCAGACCAGTCAGAAGAGAAAAGAGGACCCACTGTACACCAGTGTGTCATCCTTTTCAGATGAGTTGTAGAGAATATTACAAGTGGTCAAAAGTGTGGGGGAGGGTGAAAATGAGATGCGGCATGCAGTTCTATTTTCCTGCATGAATTAGACTACATGTCCATGACGTATGCCAGTATAGGAAGCAGTCGGTTTCATAATTTCAGTGTGAAAACAAAACTAACATGATTGGTGATGTGATGTAATAAAAACACAAGCCTTAGTTTTCCAGCTCAAAAGATCCAGTGTTAGCACCACCACTGATCCACACTGATTTCTGTTTATAGGACAAGTCTCCTCCGCGCCGTTTGTCCAACACCACTGTTGCCCAAGCGGTGAGGTGGGTGCGCTCTCAGGTCAGAGGTGTCCCTGCGCACACACTTATCTGGACCCTGATTGCCTGCAGTGCCACCTTCTGTCTACTTCAGGGATTGCGACATAAAAGCAAAGATGCAGAGAAGCCTTCAGACGCTCACAAGGCCACAGCGACCGATCGTACTGAAAATGCGGCCGACGGCTCTTCTTCAGACCATCATGAGAAGTCTGATGAACAGCAGGCAGATGAGGAGGCTGACAAAGAAGCAGACAGTGAAGATGAGGTGGAAGAGGAGGGAGAAGAGGAGAACGAAGTTGATGAAGAAGATGAGGATGAAGAAAGGATAGAAAAAAGATGAGGGCCTTGAAAAAGCTACTGGTAATCCATCGTAGACTGTTATCACGTCTGCCTTTATAAAATGTTACCAAGATGACCAAAGAAGATGTTTTCTGTATTTTTGTGTTTCCCGATCAGCCACTCGTTAACAACATGCCTGCCTTGTTTCACCAACACTTCACTGCACCACACTGTATCTCTCTGTATTTCTGCTTCATCACTTTGCAGAAGTTTTTTAAACATTTTAATGCCTTCCTTGTCAGTTCTGACATATACAGCTGAACACCTGGAGAAACCCAGTTTAAAAAAAACAAACAAATCATGTAGAATGAAACGAGAAACGATGATGTGGGCTCTGGTTTGTCTAGCGTTGACGCTACTGTTCGGCACAGTTTGTCTCCCGCCTGTGCTGTTTGCGTCTTGCTGTATGTACAGAACTAAATCACACAAGCACTTTTCCCCTTTTCTACAAACGTGTGTTTTGGGTTTTGTTTTTGTTTAAGATTTCAAATTAAACACATGGAACACTGTAGTGTTTTGAAATCTTTTTATATATATGTAACAGTACAATAAAAGTGAAATTTTGATTTGTACATGCTTTATTGTATAAAATAGGCATTATTATAATGATTAGAATATACAAAATAAGATTGATTTATCCAGTAAAAACTAAACTATATACAGAAAGACACCAAGTCCAGCTATACATTTAGTCAGAGTGTCACAATATAGGTATGTAAAATCATTCCACTAACAGATTTCTAACAGTGTTGTCGTTGATTTTTCTTTTTAAGCGTTCCTTTTGGTCCGTTTTACCACTGCAGTACTCCAGGACAGTACTTGTCAATCAGAGACCGGTAGTACACCTTCAGGTTGTTGACGTCAGGCAGATCAGTGGTTTTTGTGTACAGGTCAAATTTGCTGTAGATGAATCAGAGTTAAGTCCTGGGTGCAAAACTTGACTGAACACATTTTACATGTGTGTTTAAGATACTCACTTGAACTCTTTGACCCAGGGCAGCATCTTCAAGTCTTTATCGTTGCACAGATGCATGTAATCTCCATGGGAGTGCCAGGGGTAGAAGGAATGGAAGCGAATCATGTATAAGCCCTGGAGGGAGACACAAATTAGAGGTGTCTCCAGTCACTGTATGCATGGAAAAAACAAATGTATTTTTTCCACTATAATCGGGATTTATCCACTAATTCTTCTATTCTACCCCTTTTGTTCTGATGCCTAATCTTTGACCTTTACTCTGGTTGTGTTGGAGTTGCAATCAGTCTTTCCCCACAAATTAATCCAATTAAATGTTTGGTTCTTAAACCTGCTGAAATCTACCCTGGTTCTCAAAGAGCACCAAGCAGAACTGGCACCATGTCAGAGGAAAAGAGGAATTAGTGTTTAAGCTGTTAATTCAGAGCCAAGACTTTCCTGTTGCCTAACACTTTTGTGCCAACTATAAAGCTAATTGCCCCCGATAAAAACAATTTAAGGTAATAATTAACTCACCTCCTCTGGGATGAGGCACTTGTTGAACTTCATAACTCTATAGAGATACTCTGAAGACAAGAACGCAAGGGTGTAGATCACAGTGTAATAGATAAATGCTCTTCTATAGTAGTAGAACTTTTAAAAATAATTTAAGTCATGCGTGGCTGATGATGCTTCTTACCATCGTGGCCCCAGGACATGAGGACATTGTCAAGGCCACAGTTTGGTTCGTAGATCCCAAACTCAGTGCTAAAGGGGGAAAAAACATAACAGGATCAACTCCCTGCACTTTTAATAATTAGACTACAATTTACTGTCAGCAGTCATAATTTTACAAGGAGCATATTTTCAATAGCACAAATAAAAAAAAATTTTTTGGTCAGCTGATTAACACCGACTGTGGACTGAACAGATGCAGATGTGTGTTTTTATGTCCACTGAGCAGTTTGCTTTCAAGCACACTTCGTTAACTTTTTTTTCCAATGTTCTCATCTGTAAAATATGTGCAATTATTTTGTGAAATTCGCAGAGTCAACGTCAGAATACCAACTTGTATTTGGGATTATTGTCATCTGGATTTTTCAGGAAGGTGTTGTTTCTGAACACAATGGAGTTTTGAAATTTGCAGCCAACAGGAAAAGTGTCGCCCACTACAGCCCACTACAGGACACAGAGACACAGACAGTTACCTTAGAAACCTATTAAAATTAAACATGAAACAAATGGGATTTATATAGTAATAATAACAATAATGAGCAATAAACTAAATGAACACAACTGTGTTAAAACTTCCGTTTGAGGAAAAGCAGCTCTGAAAACTTTGAACAGATGAATCTGCTGTGCCAGCTTTACCTATCTTGGACCTATCCCTCACCTGCGGTTCATCCCAGAGAGCCATGATCTTTCCGACATCATGGATCAGACCAACCAGCTGGAACCATTCTGAGAGGTACAGTAAGTACAAGATATTTACTCTATAGCATGAGCTTTTCCACAGTCTCGGTGCATTTCTGATTCTCTCTCTGCACTTTACCTTTGTCTGGGTGTTCTTGGCGGATGCCTTCAGCAGTCTGGAAAGCGTGGAAGGAGTTGGGGAAGTCCACATCGGGATCAGACTCATCCACAAGCTGGTCTAGAGACATGATGGCATCCATCATCCCCATCCGGGTGTGGTTACAACCGTTCCATTCAGTGTGCTGCATCAATATTAGACAGTTAAATAACTCCAAGCGGTGTGTGAAAAATGCTCTGGTGAACAGATAGAAGTGATGCTATTCAGCGGTCAAAGGAGCTTGCAAAGAAAAGCGTCTGGACTTCTTTAAGTTGCTTGAAGACGTTTCACCTCTCATCCGAGAAGCTTCTTCAGTTCTAAGGTCAAATGGTGGGGAGTCCCAGATTTAAACCTAGTGGGAGTGTCTCCCCACAGCATGTTGCTGGGTCTGAAATACACTGGGATGTCATGCTTGGAGAAAACTCTCCTGAGTTTTTCTGATACACCGGCTACATAGGGGATGACAATGTTGTTGCGTCTGTCTTTCTTATCCTCCCTCGCTGGTGTCTGATCTTCTTTTCTGTGCCTCTTTGCTGACTTTAAGAACGCCCATTTAGGATAGCTGCACGTTTTGAGTGCTTCCTTTACATGCGTGTGTTCCTTGCACATGCGTGTGAAGGAACACACGCATGTAAAGGTTGCCGGTGTATCAGAAAAACTCAGGAGAGTTTTCTCCAAGCATGACATCCCGGTGCATTTCAGACCCAGCAACACACTCAGACAGAAACTGGTTCACCCAAAAGACAAAACTCCAAAACACAGACTTAACAATGTGGTGTATGCTGTACAGTGCAGCGAGGAATGCTCAGACCTCTACATTGGAGAGACCAAACAGCCACTTCACAAGCGCATGGCACAACACAGAAGAGCCACCTCCACAGGACAAGACTCAGCAGTCCATCTGCATCTAAAGGACAAAGGTCACTCTTTCGAGGATGCCAATGTTCACATTTTGGACAGAGAGGACAGATGGTTTGAAAGAAGCCATCTATGTCCACTGTGAGCGACCATCTTTGAACAGAGGCGGTGGTTTACGACACCAACTGTCTGCCATCTATAATCCAGTTTTGAGTTCCCTCCCCTAGACGCCTTAACGACCACGCACATCCTGGGCCATCTGACCTCAGGAATTCTCATGATAAGGTGGGGCCAGGTTTCACAATGAGCTCACCCGAAACCCTGGCTGATTGGGACCCACACCCAGTTCCACACCTTGGCTCAGGCGATTAGAGGATCATCAGGGGGTCCTTTTTTCCCTCTGTGGGGGGATACTCCCACTAGGTTTAAATCTGAGACTCTCCACCATTTGACCTTAGAACTGAAGAAGCTTCTTGGATGAGAGGTGAAACGTCTTCAAGCAACTTAAAGAAGTCCAGACGCTTTTCTTTGCAAGCTCCTTTGACTACGATGACCTGGATGACTGAGAACCTTCACAGACACGATGCTATTCAGCAGTTAACACTAATATTCTGCCGTTTATAATAAAGCAAAAGCACATCATGTTGTCAAATATATGACAATATATTCAATGTATAACTTTGTGAGGAGAATTAGGTTAAGTAAACAATGTTAAGGCCAGAGACTGGTCTGTGATTCAGACCTCTTTCTTTTTTGTTTGCTCAGTCTGAGTCAAGTTTGCTCATCCAGAGGCAAATCCAGAGGTCGCACAAGTTCAGTGTGATTGACTAAAAGCTGCCATTCATGAATCTGTAACTGATCATTTCACATAGTGACAGACCTTATTTTTAATATCCAGGTCTCTTTTTTAAAATGTTCTCTTTGTACCAGGTTTTACTCACTGTTTTTTTTTCCTTCTAATTTTCTCACCTTTTGGTTTACAAACTCCACTGTTTGATAGGTGTGCATCAGGCTGTACGTGTTGAAGACACGGTCAATTAGGTTTCCGCTCTGAAAACACAGACCAACACCAACAGATTCTCAAAAGCAAAAACTGATTTCCAATGTTTCCGTGTGTTTTTTTATGTGTAATATCGTTACGTATGTTGCTAAACAGACTTCGGTGAACAGGTATTGCAAAGGGGTTATATACAAAATTTAAAAAAATTACCTGTTTCTCAATTATCTTTGTAGCTGTGTTATTGTACTTAATTGTAATCAATCAGCTTCCTTTTGTCCACTTACAATAAACAATAATTTTTTTAACTGCATAAATAAAGGATACATAAAAGTCCCTGCCAAAAAGTGATTGCGGCTTCTACCTTGTTACAGGAATGTTGTTTGTTGGTTAAGAGGACTTGATATAATTCACGAGAGATATATTTGACATATGTTTCACATATTGTAGATCAACAAGTTATTTATAGCAGTTTAAATACAAGCAATCAGTTTTTGGCACAACACCGGCCAATGATTGGTCGCTCAGTGGCTCTAACAAACACACTCTAAAGGACTAAGTTCTGCCCCCACACCATTTATATATTACATATACATATGTACATATTAATTAAACTTATATTTACATGCTTTTTTATCAGTATTTATTATAATTAACTTTGTTTTTATCAATATTTATTCCCATTGTGAGAGTATGAATATTTATACTTTTAATCCCGTTTTTAACACTGGGTTACATAGTTGTTTAGTTAGATCAGACCATCAAATCAATGAGCTTCTCGGAAAATCTGCATTAGACTGTAATGTTTGATTAGTTAAAAATCTGATGACATATGCAGAACTGTGTCAGCCTCTGCTGATAAAAACTCAACTATCTTTCAGTGAGTTGACCCCACTGTGGAAGCTTAAACTCAGTGAATGACTAAATGAACTGAGTGAATGATCTGCTGTTACAGAACTGATCAAATTAGCCAGAAGTCAGACTCTATTGAGTAGAAAATAAGAACCTGAACTCCCCTTGTGGTCAGCCTTGGGTTAGTGTTAGGCACATTTTGATATTTTGCTTAAGTTTTGGCTCACTCTGAAGCTCAGCTTTTTTTTTTTTTTTTTTTAACTTAAAGCAGTTATGTCTGCCTGTAATTATAACCTCAGTTTTTTCCTTCAACTCATAAATTAATGTGGAATTAAGCTGGTTTGTTTAATTACCTCAAAGTTTCTGTAGTCTTCCTTGTCTTTCGCCTTACTTGTCTCCAAATTTGGCCGATATGCCAGAGACGGGTCCGGACCCTTTGAGCAGTAAAAAGTACATTTTCAGATTTTACAAAGCTATGCAGCAACTCTGCTTTCAAATGAATGGTGTGAATGGGCAAAAATTACACTTACAATGTTAATGATCCTCATGGCTGATAGGTGAAATCACAGTTACTGTTGGGTTGTGATGGGCTGTGATGCGTCGATGCTCTGGTGGTCACTGTCCGCCTGCCCATATATATCCTCCTGGTTCAAACTGTAACCTTTTTGACGTGCATTGGGGGCTAGGTTTACAGCAATGTCCTGTCACACTTTAACCAAATTTTATGTAATGGGGTACCCTGTGTTGCACGTTGGCCTTGTTTGTGTGTTTTTGTATGTCAGAGTGTCTGTCCGTTCCAGGAAGAGCTTTTCAGTGATCAGCAGATTGCATGTTTGGGCTTATGTAGAATGACTCAGTACTTCTTTTCACAGTTAAGTTGTTTTTATTTTTTTTATAATTATCGGGGGAAAAAAGTTTTTACACATATGTAGATCTGTTTTTAATACTATGTATGCATTACATACAGTAGATTTGTCATATTTACATGTCTGCGAACTATATCACAAACTATTTAAATAGCAAAACAATTCTGCTTTCTTGTAATCTATGGGTACTGGTCCTCATGAAGGCAGGCTCTGACTTGGGATTTTTCAGTATCAACGGTCCTGTCTTTCAAGTATCAGCTGGTTCAAACGCAGATTAACAGAGGTAAAGTTGACAAAGATGTCCAAACAAGCGTTACTTCGTGACTTCTATTTTTTTTATTGATTGCTGTCTGTCACATAAACCAAATGCCTGCCTCTTTACCAGGTCACAAGGTGAACATTGTAAAGACTGAACAGACGACAGGAAAACCTTCATATTTTTCCGCTTTGCTGTGATGAGATATTTGGATTTGAATTTTGATTTGCAACCTTTACATTCCCTCGGAGAGGACACGGAGTACAACAGATCTTTACATTTTGTTTTATGTGTTAATAATACTGTACGGCATAAAAAAACATTTTTGGGCATAATTTTTTGGACACAAACAAGATAACTTCTCAGAAAAGCTTAAATATTTCTAGTTCTGATTTGCGTTTAAGGGGTGTATCTGGGGGTGGTAGAGGCTTGGCCCACTCTTAAATCTAATTGGCCACATTAAATGCCTCCCAAAACTGTTGAGAAACAACAGCCTGCATGCGATCAAGCATGGCACATCTGATGTAAATGTTGCAAACCGCGGGGTTTATTATACTTGTGTAAAATATGTTTTATATCTAAAGCTATTTGTGGCTGTAGAAGGAGCTAGATCAAGTTTGGTAGCCTCATTAGCCCCTGCCTCTGCTCTTTGTTTATGAACGTGACTTACAATGTGTGTTTTTTCTGAACATTTGAACTCTACCTGCTTTGTTCTGTGCATGTACAGGAAATGAAACGTGAATGTAAGTCACACTCACCTTTTAGGAATGGACAAAAAAGTGTTTCATAGTGAAAGAATAAAGGAGGCAACATGGATATGAAAAGGGTAAAATGATGCTGGTTTGTAACTTTACTTCATTTGTAAAATATTGTCAGTATAATACAGCATGAAATGTTCACAAAAAACTTCACACTGACGCCTTGATTTGCTGTTGACAGGTGAAATAACTATAAAGGTTTTATTTAACATCAGTGTTAGAAGAAAACAGCACAATGGTTTACAAAAGGACACTTGTGTCTTTGAATGGAGTGTATATGAAAACAAAGATTTACTAAAGTGTGATATTTACAGCAAAACTGACCCATTCATTTAAAGTTAAATAACACACCTTTAAAATTCAAGTCATATTGAATGTAAAGGATAATAAAGTGCTTTCATGCATTCCTAATAATAGCCTGTGTGAACTACCAAAACGGGAGTTATAATGAGCTGATGTGCACACAGAAAGAAAAGAATAAAACAAACTATAAAGCTTAAAAAATGATGGTCTAAATTCACTGGCATGCTTAATCTGCGCTGGTGAAAGGCAAAACACTCTAAGGCCTTATAAATGATCAATTAAGGCTCAAACTGATGCAGAGAATATCGAGTGCGGCTGTCCTCCCTCTGGTTTAATAGAGTTGAGACCTGCTACGGTGTCTGTTAAGTGTACAGACAGATTACGGATTAGGGTTAGTGGTTATTTTGGCTGATCATATGCACTGTGGGTTTTTGGGTGAAGGGTTAATTGGGTTTGATTGGGGGTTATTCTCGGGTTCTGTCTGCACTGAAGCAGAGAGGGATAAATGTGCTTTCAAGACACATTGTGGATTAACACTGAGCTCAGGTAAGTTAAGAGGAGGAGGATAACCATTCATCAGCAGACATTAGTCAGGTAGGGATTGGTTGAGAGAGGCTTGTCTGGTTACAAAGATAGTCGTGCTGTAAATGCCAAAACATATAGGACTCTAGTTTTAGCTCGGTATAATGCTGTAGCCCACACTACAGGTAATAATCTTTAAAAAGTGTTATTTTTACAGATTTGACAATCGTATCTGTAGCTTACAATAGCAATGTACTCGTCAGAATAATTGATAGATTCAATCTCAAATTGGTGATAATGAGTTGAAGCAGGAAGTTGTCTTGGGAAAGACTCCTGAGTGACCAAAGCACTCTGACATAAAAAAAAAGCAGTCTGCTGTTTCCAGTCAAGGGACTCTGACCTTTCCAAATGGCCTCTTAGTCTTTGCTGTTGTCTTTTTCATGATGTTGCCTCATTCAAAGCGTTCAACAGTTTACTCTGTGAGTACCTTGTTCTTATTACTGATGAGAGTTTTAGTCAAAACTATAAAAATAAGACCCAAGCTGTAAAAAACCCCACAACTGCTCTGTTAAGGAATGACAGCAGTAGCGATATTTTTGAGCCTGAACATATAGTTAGTGTAACAGTGGACCTGGGTAATTTGCCAGCAGGTGTTGATGAAGTTGTCTTGAGTGTGGGTGAGTGGGTGTGGCCTTATCCATAGCTGTGAGGACTGCGGGGGTTAATTGGGGAGGAGTCTTCCCTCCCACTCTGTCCAATCAGCTGGTACAGACGGTGGCTGAGGTTCTGAACCTGACAGGTGCCTAGGACACACCCCACCCTCATCAGGTGGGGGTGGCCCCTGCCTCTACCAGCATGGCGACGACCCCGTGACCCGTGCTGCCAGACTGGCACCTCCGGTAGCACGTTGTGGCTTTGGTCGACCAACAGGTCAAAGGGCTTTGGCGGGGGATCTTTGTGTGGGAGCAAGGCCCTCCAGATGATCTGTCCGTCTTCCTCTGTAATTTGGTTGGGAGCAGCGACAGAGAGATCAGACACAGTTGGCACGATGCTGGGGTGAAAGGACTTTGGGAATTTAGAGGTTCTGGGAAAACTCAGCCTGAGAAAAACAGACAGAAAGACAGAAAATATTTCCAGGGAATCACATTCACATACGTCATATAAACGTGACTTTAGGGTAATAATACTACTTTCAGCTGCTGCCTTATTCACAAAGGGTTGTCACAGTGGGTTTGTTGCATGTTTGACTTGGCAGGTTCCCTTATTGATGCAACCCCAAAGGGATATATGTCGCCTCTCAGGATCAAACTAAGGATCTCTGACTCTACTATGGAGCCCCCATGACTTTAGGGTACATTACGTTGGTGCAGATTCATTTCCTGAAGACTTAGTGAATCCTTTAGTATAACTTCAATTAACCTCATCCCCGCCTAACGCAGCAATTTAAAATTGAACAACTGTGTGGATATGAAAGGGTGACTGTGTAAACGCGCAACATTAGCAATACCTGTTCAAATGTGATGATTGGCAGTCATGCATGTCACCTGCTTGAGTTTCACAGTGAAACTGGATAAACGCCTTACAGGATTCACGGTTGCACTGCAGGAATGTCTGCTGTGCTCAGTCTGAGGTCTCATTTTTGAGAAGAGATGATAAAGAAAGACAGAGTGGTGCACAGGTAGTAGTTCTGCCTGTAGCTATCTAACCGTCTATGTGCATTGCTTAAACATTAAAGCACTGCTTTCCCCCATTAATCTTCAAAACACAGTTAAAAGGGTGATAAGTTCATTTTAGTCAATAATTAAAAAAGAATGCAACCAGTCGGTCTAAAATTTCTGCTAGCGACATCTAAAGGCTGCTCTGTTTCCAGCTCCCAACCGGACCAAAGTGGTTTAAACCAACAGAGTCGAGAACCAAGACACTGACATCCGCTCAGTCAAAAAAAAAAAAAGACATGGTTAATCAATAACAGTATGCAAGTCGGCAAATCTCACAACAGTTCCGGGAAGTGACAAAGCACAATGTAGATTGGTGGTGAGGGGCTCCTACACCTCCTCCACTCCCCTTGAGTGGGTTTTAAGTACTTTATTTCTCAGTCTCCTGCTGTCTGCAAACGTTTTTTTCCTCTCACATCATCACAATACCTTTTCTATTTAAAAAAGAAAAAAATAATTCCCACTTTCTCCCAGATGCTCAAAAGTTCAAGTGCAAAGAGGGGGTATGTTTTGTCATGTAAGCAACCAGCGATGACATAATACTGCACAGGTAAATTAAAGGTTTGCAATAAAGCAATTGTCTGTTTATTCCAGCCCTTTTATACTGCTGACAGGAGCAAGTGGTTAAGTCAAATGACTGCAAACCCTCATCGTCCCTAATTCTCTTTAATACTTTTATAGTTTTGTCAAACACAACACTGCCTTACGCATGACTTATAATTCTGTACTGCAAAAAATGATATTGTATATTCAGTATGTAAGGAACAAAGAATAAAGGCAGAGGGATGGATGAAGTAAGATAATGTTTGTTTGTTTGTTGTGAAAAGTGGGCCAGATTACCATTTTATCCTGTAACTAATCCTGACTGGTATTCTGATCACTCTTCTGGCTGGACACCTTTAGCTCTCACTGCCAACACACACGAGAACACACATTCATTGTGTGTTATACCATTGACTTTAGGCTAGGTGAACTGAACTGGTTTTAATGGATGGTGAATGAAGCGTGCACACTTAGACACACACACACACTGGCATAATGTTGCATGGTGGAGAATTAGTCAAAACACGTGACTGTGACACGTGACTGTCAAACTGAGATGCAGACTTTTGCATGCATGCGGTACACAGCGTAAGAAAACTCTTGGCTTTATTCATCTTTACATGCGTGTGCTGACATCTGTAGTTGCCTGTCTCTTTTTCTTTCTGCACAAAAAAACACACATTTGTGCATTTACTCACACACATACATGGTTAAATGGCCCCCTGTGGTGAGGTTTAAAATCAACTGCCAATGAAGGGAAAGGCACTTGGCACCAAACTGCCTCCCAGTAACAAGAAATCTGGGCCACTGAGCTACTTGCTAGTTTCTAACACATCTAATACAGGTAAGCTAATATACAGCAAAGAACCAATACAGTAAACACATATGCCTATTTTTTATTTTACTTCCAGTAATTTTTAGTGTCTGCATTTTCATTGTGGTGAAAAGGTTTTGCTTATCCACTGTACTACAAGATACGGGGATGGGTGTTCTTCTTCACCTTTCCACCTGTCTCCTTTACATGCACACAAATGTTCTGTCTTGCTTCCTCTGGCTTTCCTCCCTCTTCTCTCCAGAGCATACCTACATCACTCTAGACTCTTTTCCACCAGCTCCATACTCTCACTATGGATCACAATGCCATGTGTGAACGGAGACTCCTGCCTGACCTCATCTGTCAGCCTCTCCATCACCTTTGCAAAATAGACGGGGCTCAACCCCACCTTGAACTCCCACTGCGCACCTCACTTCTGTCTCGTTGTCCTCATGCATGTCCTGCAACACTCTCACACACTTCTCTGTCACTCCTAAATTCCTCATGCAGTACCACAGTTCCTCTGTTGGCACCCTTCCGCATGCTTTCTATAGACCTACAAGGACACAGTGCAACTCCTCCTGACCTTCTCCGTATTGCTCCTTTTCAGCTGTACTGCTGCTCATTAATCATTACTAGCTTCGGTCAAGCTTCAACAGCTCTTTCTCATATCTTTGTGAGTGGCTCTGTAGTTATTATAGCTCTGAACATCACCCTTGTTCTTGAAATTCAGTACACAACTTTTCCATCTTCTCATTTTTCAAGATTATGTTAAACAATCTGGCAAAAATAAGCAAACTCTCCTGTCTTCTCTCCTAGACTCCAGACCTGTGGAGGTATGGAGATACCTCCACAGGTATGCCATCTGGACAAATCAGCTTTCCATGTTTCATCGTCTTCATAGCACATTCCCTTGCCTCATTCAGACATTTGCATAAATACCACTCTTTCTTTTCTGTTTAGCAGTGGATGGGTCAGAGTGCAGTGAAAAACCATCTTGCATTCTTTAAAGTGCATCCTTAGTCTCCACTGGCTGTAGATTTATAGCTGTGAACATGAATTCACTGCATCCTGAGTTCTTGTAGATGAGAAACTGCCCACCAGAGGTGCATGCGAGCACAAAAATATCAGACGCAGTTAGATATATGTAACAGAGAGTGAGAGGACCTCATGTGTCCTGCCTTCTTAGGCACCAACCTCACCTTCTTCCTTCAGAAGTGAGAACACACCTCACATCGCCTGCTGTGTGCTACATGTGAGAAGGGATAGCTTTAGACAGCATCTCACCCTGGCTTTGTTACAGCCAGTTACATTAAAAGTACGACTTTATTATGAGTTGACAAGATCTGATGATAGTGATATCCATTTCCCAGTCACAGTTTTCTTTGCCCACCTGGTCTGTTTAATGGCGGTACTAGCTGGAGAACAGAGAGGGATTGCTTATCGTCAATGAAACTTACTGTAAAGTTGTAAAAAAGTTATTTTTTGAGCAGCTGAGATGCTTTAAAATGAAATTTGGTCATAACTCACAGGAAGGAAAACAGAAACGATTGTTGCCTATAATATCTGGCAGCAATTAACACTCCATGATAGCAGTATGTAATAAGCTGAACCCCCTTTTGTGTTTTTCTTTCTATTGCAACCCCCATTCCCTCACCTCTCATGTGTGATTCAGGATGTGAACCTGAATCTGAGAGACCAAAAGGAGCGTCTCCAACATTCTTCCCCAGTTAGAGCTCAGCATGGGGCTGTTCACAGAGAGACTGAACACACATGCAGACACATACGTGTACACAGACACACACACCCTTTTGTCCCTATGGGTTGCCCACAGCTTCACTAACAGCACGACCCCCTCCCTCCTTTTGGCTCTGTCTTTTTTAAATTACAGCAGGATGCTTTCATTTTTCTTTCTCTCCTCTTTTATTTCTTTAGGCTCACTTTGCTGAGAGCCAGCAGCAATATTACGTTACATCCAACAGCACTGAATCACACTGAGACGTTTGAGATGGGGTTCCCCACAACCCCCACCCCCATTAGCCAGAGATGTTTAGTATATAATGCTACACAACTTAATCAAATTGATAATTCTTATTGGTGTTGTTGAGGAAAAACAATCAAATAAACAAGCAGGAATAGTTCTGAAAAAATAAAAATAAAAATAATTGTATGAAATGCATTGCCTTGATGCCTTTTTATCTTACACTGTTATCGCACTAATTTAGCTCTCGAACAATAGATAAGGTGTATTAACACTAATGTGGGATTAAAGCTTTATAAAAGCTGCAAATAAGGGGAGAAATCCCTCTTATATAACTTAGACTCAGGGAGCATAACCCCTCTCCCTCTCTTACGCTTTCTTTCTCACACACACAAAACAGCGTAAGAAGTTTTCTCTGATTAGATCTACCAAGGTAGCAGAAAACAAAGTAACGACCTGTGGGTTTGCATGTGACGGTAATTTTAAACGGCGTGCTGCTGGCCTTGAAGCAGCCACATCATAACATGTTCTTAAGGAACCTACAAGCTGCTGGTGTCTTATTCAGACTGCTTGCTTGCTGCTTGGCCCCTCGGTATGCGCATGTATCCTTGTCCCAAATCCCACTAAATCACCTTCACCTCTGTCTCACCTCCTGCTGCTACTGAGAGGAATTACCTTACTCTGTCACTAGACCCTTTTTCTTCTCTTTTATGTTTTTATTTCTTTCTTTCTTTTCTTCAAATGCTGTGATGTGTAGTCATTGTTTTGCCAAAGTTACCTTTTTACAAAGGCTTTTTATTTCTAAAGAGAGAGTTTAAAGGGTGTTATGTGGTGCAAATTTATTCACAATTACTCACAAAACCTTTTAACATTGCTTTATACTTTATCTTGTATGGGGGGAAAAGAGGAAAAATACAAAATGTGCATCAAAGTAAAGCAGCAAAATTAAAGTTGTTTTCCATTAAGGTTATTAGTTAAGAAGATATTCTGAATTTAACAATTTACTTAAAAACAAATAAATCCCCCTAAAAGTTTCGGGGTTCGGGTACCTGGGTCTGTGAGTTCTCTGCGGAGTCAGTGCTTGGGACTGGATCTCCAAAGGCAAGAGCCCGAGCAGCACGCACAGCCACGCCGGACGGAGGGTGCACATGACAGGGTAGCGGAGGCACACTGTCCGGGAGCAGTAAACCAAAATATTATTGATATTACCGGAAATGTTAAAAAGAATCGATTAGAAAAAAATCCGAGAATATGGTCTGTCTTTTTGTTGTTGTTTTGTTTTTACAAAATTATCTCTAACATGTAAAATGTCGCGTATTCATGAACGACACGGTCAGCATCATCTCTGTTTCCTGCATCTTCGGCACACTGACCTCCGCGGTGTAATCCAATGTGATGCTCACTGGGGCGCAAAGCAGGAGCGAATGGAGTGTTCTGGTTTATAAAGTCCGAAGGAGGAGGAGGAGGAGGAGGGAGGAGGAAGTTTTATTGCGTGTCCTGCTCACCAACCTCACCTCCAATGAACCTCGCAACCTAATTAAACCTCAAGAGCTTCAGTCCTCTCACTAATCCTGGGTATGAAGTGGATCTGCCATATTTGTTTTGTGCTTTATGTAAGGTAACTTATATTTTTGGATTTCATTTCCCATTAAGCAGTGTCCTTGTGGCCAATAGGCTGACCCACTTAGAAATAACTGCTGAACCGATTATTATTAACACAGTGAAGTCGTATTAAACCCCCTGGAATACAAAGAAAATGTTATTTTTAGTAACAGGACTTCACTTATATGACAACCACGGGTTTTCATACAGTAGCCTACTCAATGCATGCCTGGAAAACTAACAAATAACTTCCTATAAAACCTGAAATAAAGTCATTATAAAAAAAAAAAAATTTACTTTGAAAAGGTATTGCATTTTATTAGTCTAATGCTTTCTACTTTGCATAAATCTTCTATTTCTTCTTCTACCTGCTGGCATTAGTGGATCATCTGCCTCCATCTCACCTCATCGCTGGTATCCTCCTCCGTCATACCAACCTGCTCCATGTCCTCCTTCAATACATCCATTAACCTTCTCTGAAGTCTTGCTCTTATCCTCCGGCCTGGCAGCTCCATCTTCAACATCCTTTGTCGAAACCAGGTTTCGCTGTCGAAACCTGTCAAAGCTGTCTCACCAGCTATCCCATGTTAGAGTCCCATGTTAGAATGTCCGACTTACCATCATTAAAAAGCATATTTAAAGCTTAACACACATTAATATGAATGTCTATGGACAATTCCCCCCTTAATAACAACTATGAGTAGGGTAATTTTTTAAGAAATTTTTTTTTAAATGACTTTCTTAACTGGATAATTGAACTAGGTACATGTCTGCATTGGCTGATAGCTGTCTTGACAAGGGCAGCTACAGTTTCTGCTAGGCCTCATCCACTACCTCAAGTTGTTAAACTGGATCCTTTTTGTGTTATCTTTAATAGACTGGCTACTGTTATGGCTTGCTGTGTGGTTCGTACTTCGGTTTTGGTGAGTAACTTTTTTGTGTTTGTGTTTTCTGTTTGTTACCACTGATTAGCTGCATTGCACTCATACAGTTTATGAATATAGCTTGCTATGAATCTAGCTAGCATTAGCTAATAAATTAGCAGTCTGTTCTTTTGTTCATATAATATAATATCTGCTTCAAAAACCAACATGGCAGAAGCCAAAAAGCTAACATTATAGCTTCAGGTCAGCACCTACACAGGTATTTTGGAAAACATAGCCTTTTTGCCTCTTGCCCACATATTAGCACCATTTTAGGTCTTTGAAAACGGAGATTTCTGGGGGTTTTGTGGGTTGGGGAAATCACAATGCAACTTTGTTGCTTTTATTTTGAAGGTGACTGCTATTAGACGTGTGTGTGTTCAGTTGATACACATACCCACATAGCAAAATTGGTATGGCCCGGATCAGGCCCACACAATGTGCTTACATATGGCTAACATACCGCAAAGAACGACGGCCCTTTGGTGGCCCAGACCTGGTTTGCCCAAGGTTGCCCACACATGGGCCAGCACAAGGCCAGTTGCATACACACTGGTGGTCCTGTGCTGGCCCATGCGTGGATTACCTCTGGCAAACCTGATCTGGGCCACCAAAGGGCCGTCGTTCTTTGCGGTATGTTAGCCATATGTAGGTGGTGTGCAGCCACGGGCCAGTTGTAGACACACTGCTGGCCCAGAACAATTTCAGCTCTGGCCCCAGATGTCAGCCTAATGTATACTTTAAACAAGCCATGCAATAACAACATGTACCAGATGTTATGGCCCTGGCCATAATCTGCTTTAGTAGTTGTTTTCTTTGTCTGTGCCTTTAAGTCTTTGCAGGTCCCGGATTGGATGAGCTGACGGCTGCCGATTGGTCCGCTGATCATGTGGTCGCATTCAAAATCCATCACCAGCAGTTGTCCCAGGCAGCCACTGACAGCAGCAGCAGACCTGACCCTGGCCTCTAAAACCTGAGACATTTGTGCCACTTTCTGAGTTCTGTATATAGTGTGTACATTAGTTTTCATTGTAAATAGCACCTTGTAAATAGCACTGGAACAGAAGGGGTGAGCTGCCTTATCGTTTTCCTTGCACTGTTTTCTCCTGTTTATTTCAGTTAGGGAGTTAGGTGTAGCGCTTGTCTTTTGTTTGATGTTTGATTTCACATAGGGTTTTAGATAACACCTCCTCCTGACTTAGCTTGTTTTGTTTGTTATTTTGGCCTTTGTTCACCCCGGAGCTTCATTTTTGCAGTGTAGATAAATAAACCACCATTCACTAAGAAATTGGTTTTCCCTCTGTGTATGGTTTTGGGGACCAGGGCGGGGCAATCTTTTCAAACTTATGTTGCGTTCCTGTACCCCTAGACTGGGGCGTAACACCAGAACATGCAGAAGTAACATGCCAAAACTCTGTTCAGACAGTGAGTGGACTGATTCTTATATAGCACTTTTCTACTCTCCCAGATTACTCAAGTGCTCAATACAACATGCCACATTCACCCAATCACATACTTTTGCTTAACTGAGGGCTTCCTAACTACTTTCACACTCTTGACATGCAGATTGGAGGAGCCAGGGATCAAACCACTAACCTTCCAATCAGTTTGTGACCTGCTCTACCACCTGAGCTACAGCCTCCCACTGGCAAAGATGAGTAAGCCCTCACTAGGTTTTGGATAAAGTGTACACTCACAAACCTGTCAAACCTGCATTTGAAACATTGGCTACCATAGCAGTAGAGTGGCATTTGGGTCTTCTAACTAAAATAGGAAAATAGGAACATAAATAGTGCCATCATTGCCAGACGTGGCCCACATCTGGTTGACATACACTCTGCCAAAACACCAGTCAGTCAGAAGTGCCAGCTTGATTCCAGATCTGGGCCAGACCTGTTTTCTGTGGGCCTGGGCCACATAAACCAAACCACAATCGAGCCAGATATGGCATGCCATCACGTAGACAGTGCCATCTATGTCAGGCCTGGCCCATATCTGGATGACATGCGTCTTATCATGCCAGAAGTCCGCCAGCAGTGCCGGCTTGATACCAGATCCGGGCCAGACCTGCTTGCTATGTGAGTACAGATTGATGCAGAATGTAGCGTTTTGAACAAGAGATGGTGTTAGAGATAAAGCAGTGTGCTTAGTTTGTGGTGAGAAGATTGCTATGTTGAAGGATTACAGTTTGAATTGCCATTATGAGACTAAGCACCTACATAAAAATACAAGAACTTGAATGATGCAGAGCGCAAACTAATATGTGAAGACAGAAGAACTTTTTTTTTACCAAGCATTACACATCCAAGGAAGAAGCAGTCAAGACCAGCTTTGTCTTTTCCCATAAAATTGCACAAATAGCAGTAACAAAGGTAAACTATTCTCCGATGGGAAGTTTATTTGGTGAACTGTTATTATGCCCATGAGAAAAAAAGAAGCATTTGAGAATGTGTCTCTATCCAGGCGAAGCATAACAAGACTGATCAAGGACACTGTGGGAAATCTGCAACTTACGCTGACAAAGTGGACACTTTGAACTGGACGTGATGTCTGTGACACAGCCAAGTTACTCATCTTTATGGATGGGAAAACTAAAGTGTTTGAGATTGCAAGGAACAATATTTGTTCATGGAGGTAACCACACGCTTGGGATGAAATGGGAAAAACTGGCAGATGTGACCCCTTGGGAAAATTAACTGCTCACCTCTGGTATACATACAATAAAAACTTTGTTACTGTAAGCTCTCGGAGGACATTTTATTAGATACACAGGCAAGTAGATGTGGTCAAGATGACCTGCTGAAGTTCAAAATGAGAATCAGAATGCAGAAGAAAGTTGATTTTAAGTGACTTAGAAAGTGGCATTGTTGTTTTGAGTATTCCAGAAAATGCTGATTTATAGAGCATGGTTCAAAAAAGCAAAAAATCTCCAGTGAGCCCAGTTCTCTGGGTGAAGATGCCTCACTGCTGGGAGAGGTCAGAGGAGAATGGCCAGACTGGCTTGAGCTGTAATTCAAACAACCACTCATTTCTACCAAAGTTTGCAGAAAAATATGTCATGTTGAACCTTGAAGCTGACTGCCTGCAGCAGCAGAAGACTACTGGATGCAACTTACTTCTGTCAAATAAGAACAGAAATCTGAGACTATACTTCAAATGCAACCTGATTTCTGCTGCAATATTTGGATTGTAGTATTAGAATATGGCATAATGGTAATGGTACACTTTGGGTCTCTTAGCACCAACTGAAGATGATTTAAACCCCACAGCCTGCCTGTGTATTGCTGCGGATTATGTTTATCCCTTCGTGTCCAGAGGGAACCCATCTTCTGGCTGTTTCCATCAGGATAGCGTGCCATGCCACAAATCTCACATCATCTCAAACTGGTTTCTTGAACATGACAATAAGTTGACTGTACTCAGATGACCTTCAAAGTCACCAGATTGCAATCTAATAGAGCACCTTTGACCTGTGGTCGAATAGGAGAGTCTCAGCCAACAAGTCTGCAGCAACTGTGTGATGCTGTCGTGTTAATATGGACCAAAATCTCAGAGGAATGTTTCCAGCACCTTCTTGAATCTTGTGCCACGAAGAACAAAGGTAGGTCTAAAAGCAAAAGGGGGTCTAAACAGATACTAGCAAGACATACCTAATAAAGTGGTTAGTGAGTGTTTTTATCCCAACATGCCAATTTAAATCACTCTCCCTGCAGTGTAGAGCAGGTTATTGTGACATTTATAAAGTTATCAACAAAAACTGACATTTGTCTTTACAGCCGAATATGGTCCAATCTAAGGAGAGAAAAAAACATTGCCTGAAAAATGACACCTCCACCATCTCCATTAAAGATGTGTTTTGTTGAAGAAACCTGAGTACAACAGCAGTATATGAACTCATATTGCACCCCAGTGCCTGGCTTTATGGCTGCTCATATTTTTGACCTGTAAAGAGATGACATTGTGCAAATTGTACCCACATGTTTCCCACATGGGGGTCAGAACTCTCGCATGGAGTTAATCTGAACAGCTGTGACATGATGCACGAGCCAGTTAAACGCATGCAAACCCAATGTTTTTATGTTCAAATTAACATCATGTAACAAGTTCAGCTAAGACAGATTGGCTACTGTTATGTCATCCCCTGATTATGAAAGTTCAAAAAAGTAAGGAAAACTAGAGAGAATCAGTCTCTGTGTTGGCCAGAGGCTGTCAGATACTGTTCCCTTCAGTTCTCTTGTAAAAGAATAACTCTTCTTTACTGTGAAGGAGGACACAGATGAGCAGCTCAGAGTCTGAACCTGATTAAAAGAATGCTCTGTATGTGGAGGTGGCTTCAGGTCTTAATTAAAGCGCCATGGCTGTGCTTGTCTGTGACTCAGCAGTTTGCAGTATTACCTTGTAAGCTCAGTTTCCAATACGGTGAGCCTTACCTCAGTCCCACATGTGCATTAACACATCTCCTATCTACCCAAAGAACAAACCTTTGTGTGTATGCGTGTGTGAGGGAGTGTGTGCATGTATCCAGACTTATCCTGCCTCCTCTCTGAAGGGTTTCAGTTTCAGTCTTTTGTGTCTGCTGAACACCTCAGGTTGAAATCTGAGTAGAAATCAGCCATCTGGCTGCAGTTATGAGCTGTAATCCAACTCAAATCAATCAGAATTCACATCGCATACACACTTGCAATACAAAACTTCCATTTTCTGTTGAGCTCTCTTTTCACTGTGGAATGATTACCACAAAACTATGGCACACAGTAGGTTCATCACAGTAAAAATCATGGAAGGAACTTCCACCAAGGCTTTTGTGTCTACATTTGCAAGTTTTTATGTGTCTAAATGTCATATATATATCACTACAATCAAACAAGATAAAGATTTAAAAACAAAAACCCTTTATTTGGTCTGAAACACGAGTACTAAGGGTGTCTGAAGTATGTAGGCCAAAGGGCCTGTCTCTCCTCCTCAGTTTACGTCCCAAGTAAGTCAGTCGTAAGTATTTTAATGCATCTGCAGCACTCCATATAAGGCTTGCTTATGTGCTGAATAAACGTTTATTTTTAAGGGTGGGTGTGACCACAAGATGTGCTGTACTAATATGTTGGTAAATAACTCATGAAAGAATAAAGTTACGTTGAAACCAAGCACACCATTGTTTTTCTTGTGACATTACCAATAAGTTTGATGTGTCACATGGCCCTCTTCCTATTGAAAAAACAAAAGTTGTATCCAAGATGGCCGACTTCTAAATGGCCACCATAGTCACCACCCATCTTGAGGAGTTTGTCCCCTCACATATACTAATGTTCCACAAACAGGACTTTAATATTACCAACCATTCCCATGTTATTACGGTGTATCCATATAAATGGCCCACCCTGTATAATGAAAGAGGCATGTTTTCATTTTAAGTTGAACAGAATTTGCAGTTGAAATGAGAGATCAATCATTTTTTGCAACAGTGTTGTTCAGTAATGAAGTTATGAAATGAATAAATACATTTCTTTTAGGTTAATCATTTTTCAAATTTCTTTGTATTTTTAAGTCTGTCGGTAAAATGTAGGGGTTTTTGCTGCCTCTTTGTGGAGAAATATAGGACTACATGCTTATATTGGGCAAAGGAAAAATGTTTTAAATAAAAATAGCCAAGCAATAATATATCCTGATTATGTCTGTATCTGGGGCATGAGATGCGAGAAAAAGAGATGAAAACAGATTTTCATATGACCTGGAAGCTACAGAATAGAATAGAATACCTTTATTGTCACTATACAGACATACAGAGCTACAGAGCATCTCCTACTCGGTGCAAACGTGGTGGGGGGTGCAGAGTTTCTGCAGCACTATATACATATGAACAGTATTTAGAGAAAAAATATATAAAATGTACAAATATACAATCGGGTAAAAATAGAAATATGTAAATAAATAGTGTTAATAAATAGAAGGGGGGGGCAGTGAGGTGAGAGCTTATTGTTTATGGAAGCATAGCTGACATATATGCCATCAGGGGTAAGCACATCATTTTTAAATTACTAATTATACGTAAGGATAATTAGTAATAGTAGGAGCTTCAGGTGGTGCAGGGGCATCAAAAGGGCGCTGGGTTTGTCCAGATGTTGCAGAAAGCATCCCTCATGACAGGGCCATGGTCTGTGTGGTAACAACTAGGTTTTTCAACAGGACAACGCTACAGTACACAATGCCCGCAGGACAAGGGGCTTCTTCCAGGACAATAACATCACTCTTTTGGACCATCCTGCATGTTCCCTGTGAACCTTTGGGGATGGATGGATGGCTAGGGAAGTTTACAAAAATGGGCAACAGTTCCAGACAGTAGATGCCCTTCTTGCGGCTCTCTTCACCACTTGGAGAAATGTTCCCACTTACCTCATGGAAACGCTTGCATCAAGCATGCCGCAACAATTTTTTGAATTGATCAACAATAACGGTGGAGCTACTCATTACTGAGTTAATGTTTAGAACTTTTACGGCTGATCAAAAGTTTAAGACCACACCTTAAAAAAAACCTGTAAACTCCCCCAAAACAGAAATCAAACAGCTTGATTCAGTTTAAGCTTTGTTTTCAATAAATTGCATGCTTAAAAAAATGTTTTGTCTCACTCTTATTTCTTCTTGTTGCATGTTGAAACTCTACCTGGAACCTTGTTAAGATACAAATATGCAAAATATGAATTTTTGATATTTTTAAACTTAAACATTTGATCAAGACTGCATATGGCACAGGGCCCGTTAGGCTCATTTAATGCAGTGTGGCTCGAGTGGCCTGACACTTCCCAGAAACAATGCTGTTAACCAAGAACAATGTACAGTAGAGTTTGTATGTTGAAGAGGCACATTTTCTATTTGTTTTGCAGCACTAAAAAGAAAAAAGACGACTCTGAAAAGAAACAAAAATTTTCATACAATTCAGTGTTTACAGTATGTGATCCCTTGGCTTTGTGGGCCTCAAACGGCATTCACATCTGAAATGAGAGAACCAGTGCAGCCAGATGTTTTGTCAACATCCTTACATTAAAACAGAAAAACCACCATTTAACTCTCATAAGTCAGTTTAATCATAAATCCAGTATGTAAACAAATATTTACAGATGGTGCAGGGAAAATGTGATACGTGCTGGATTCCTTTACTAGCAGCAGGTGGCGCTGATTATAAACCAAAGACCTGAAAATATGCTAAATAAAACAGCACCAGCACCCACTTCAGGATCAAACACAAAGTACCTCCCTGTCTTTAACCAATTCTTCCCACTTTTTTGCATTCACTAATTTCTCCAAAATAAAGTATGCATGCTTTTCAGTTCCACTGTACAGATAATGGCTCACAAATATTTATTACAAAGTACTCTAAAATACATGAAGATGCAGATGCAGCATTTTTGCACGGTGCACAAAATACAAAAATGGCACAAACTGGGTTTGTTTGGTTAAGTGACCTTGAAGATCTTGACCTTATCAAAGTAAAATAGTGCACCATTATGTTAAAAAAGCAAAAAAAAACCCAACAACAACAAAACAAAGCATGCAATAGTCATACACTTCAGTCCAATTCTACAGAACAGGAGCATTGTTTCTTTGCATTGCTCTCCTTATAGAGCTTTCTTTAAAAATCTATACTGGGGAATACGTTTAAATTTGGCCCAGAGTGGTGAGAGACAATCAGATTTAAGAAATAAATAAGCGTGCAATGATGTGATTGTACAATATCTGCGGCTGCCCTTTAAGTTCACCCTTGTCGTCCCAAAGCTGTGATGAGGTCCTGCAGTGGCTCAGTGTCTTCTGGATCCAGCAGCTCATGGTGCCGGCAGAAGAGCGTCAGGTGCATGAAAAGCGTGTTGAGGTGCGGGTGCAGACCCACCTGCTGGGCCTGTGTGTAGTGAGACCAATAAATGTGAGCCATTGTCCTGAACAACAACAGAAACACCTTCTGGACCATAAACACGAAGCCTGTCGGAAATTTTGCACCTGGAGAAACAAGGAAGAGATGACAGTTTAAAACTAAAACTGAAACTGAAACGTGCCGTGCAATTAGGTAACACACGATGTAAATGCACTCTACCTGCTTTTGTAGGGAACACGTCTTCATCAGTCAGTAGGTCCTGAATGTATGACATGGCGTAGTCAAAGTAAAGTGGAGCAGAGCACTTAAGCTTCCTGCCATGGTCATCAGTCCAAACATAAACCCTGAGGACGAAAGCGTACTAAAAGTTTACACAACATGGAAACAACAGAATCCGTACTTGATGTTTTTTAAAGGGTAAATATTGTGATGTCACTCCTGGGCTGATAAAGACTGAGAAGCTGCTCAGAGCTCAGCTTAAAGACTGATTATAGTACATTTAGGTCAACCTCATGCAAGCTCTCCTAATGCTGTTAGCAAAAAGGCCGTTTGCTGGCAGTAGTGTTGGGAAAAAGGGAAAAACGAACTTTTAAAACAATTCACATAAACATAATTTAGGAGCTTGGACATTTTACTTCAGCACATGCTGATTGCTTGCACTTTACCCCAATGACTGCAACAGATATAGTGTGCAAGGTTACCCATATATAATATGAATATAATATTATATTATACATCAAGAACAGCTTTTGTATCTGCATACGGTGCCACAATTTGCAGTATAATACTGAGTAACTTACACGTTGCCTGGTCCACAGGCAGTTGGGCATGTGCTGGGAGTGCAGAACTCTGATAGGGCACTGGAGAACAGGTTTATATGCTTGAAAAATGCCACAGCTGGAAAGAAAATAAATAAGCACAGCAACATTATATCTTGCGCACGTTGCTGTTCTCTCTTCTTCTTTGTTTTTGCAGAAAGAAGAAAAGTGTTGGGAGTTAAAGAGCTACAGAGAAATGAGTCCAAACACAAATCTGTTACTACTTACTGTTGCTGGCAAGCCACTCTGCCTTGTCGACGCCAGGCGGCAGAGCTATGAGGGCATACATGTCTGCATGTGTGATCCGCTGACACACATACTGCTGCTGCAGATATGGACGCGCTTCCTGGTTATTGTTATTAATCCCCCTTGAGAAGACAGTTCAGAGTTAATGAAGCCGACACAGAAAGAGAAAGAGTGGGAGACCGAAAAATATCGCTGTGTCTAACGACCAACGGGTCAGTGGATTAATGACTGCTGCTGCACTCAGTAGATATGATGTTTTAAGTTCTTTCATCTATCTTGCTCTGTGTTGGCTGACACACACACATTGAAACATACGAGCACTGCTGTGACTGCAGACCTAAACATCCAATACAGCAGCAGTTAATGTAATGAAGGCAGTCAATTCAGAGCCAGCGTAATTACTGTTAATGAAGCAGACTGCTGCAGCGGTCAATGCTGGAAAGCAAATAACTGAGCAAGATTGTGCAGGATAATGTAGAGCCGAGTGCTGAGGCCAACCCTCTTTGGGAAAACATCTCTTTTTCCTACATCGGTTTATATACTGCACCTACTGATAAGCTACAGACAGGGCTTATTAATCAGGAAGGTGTGACAATATAGATAGAGAATACTGGGAATGTATGATGTTTACAGTGTGATGGAGAGTCAAACCTGGCAGCAGAATTTGACTTTATTCAAAGCAGGGATGCAGGATAGTTGCTCCTGATCAGAGCAGGCTAACTCAGACTTTTAGTCAAGACTTTGCAATATTAAAAGTGTAGTGGATCAGGCAGCTGTCACGCTCAGCTTTCTTACACACATGCACATGCACACGCACACACACACACACACACACACACACACACACACACACACACACGCGCAACAGCTGAGGGTTTACTGAGTATGACCTTGCCTTCTGTGATAAGGAAAACACAGTACTCTCCATGGGGTTTCACTCCCCCCTGTATAAATGTGTTAGTGTGTGTGAGAGAGAGTGGCTGCCAGGGATCATTTGTGTAAAGGTTTAAACAGGAGGTCTTTTGTCAAACGTGAAAGGTCAGAGCAGTCAGAAAGGGAGGAAGAGTGTCAGAAATCAATGTAAACATTAGCTGTGCAAAGGTACAGTAGAGCAAAGCTTTGCCAAGCCATGACAAACTTTCCTAATGTCCACAGGAACATCAGCTGCTCACATCCTGCTCTGTTACAGCTCACTGACATTAACTCAGTCACCTCCTCTCTTGGCTACAGGTTGTCAGCACACAAAAACAAAGAACCCAAAGCTAGTTGTCATGTTGTGTTTTTTGTGTAAACACTCTCCTCTGTGACCCTGCTCTCCTGCACTCGGCCATCTGTCCACTTTTACTTTGTCCATGAGCGGGTTTCTCTTCGCTACAGCGAGCTGGCTGTAAAAGATTCAACCTGGAGCAAAACATTTGCCTAGTAACTCAGATAAAACACATTTTCCCAGTGCCTTTCCTCATATTAGTTTTAAACTGCTGCTCATAATGTGTTCCCGCTGTTAGAGGAATCCACCGTCACTGATGGCATCAGGCAAATATGTAACACACACGCACACGCACACACACACACACACGCACACACACACACACACACGCACACAGTCTTATCTGGAGAACATTCCTGAGTAAACCATGTGCAACCAGCTTTCTAGTCACATTTCTTACACACCATTAACAGATATAAGTATTGTCCTCTTTTTAACATGAGTGTTTGTTCTATCAAAAATACAGAAGTAGTAAAAGATTGACAGGACAAACAAAGAAATGCAATAAAATAAAAAAAAAAACAAGGAGAAAAAGAGATATAACTTACAATTTGTCACTGCTGATGTCAGAGGGCTGAAGGGTCTTCCCGTCTGCTTCTTTAGCCGAGGGGTAACTATGGCACCCCCCCATGGCGTGAAGCTAAGAGCAGAAATGTTGATCGTGCCAGCTCCACTTTTCCATCCCAAACACACACACTTCTACACAGTCTGGGCAACATATGGCCACCACTGCTCCAACACAAACATGTCTCAGCTCACAAACCGATCCAAGGTATCACACCCCCCCTCAAAAATCTCCTCTACATAAAGTTTGTTTTCTCCAAAATATAGCGAAAAAGTAGTCCAAGAGTTGGGAATCGTCTCCCTTAGTCGTCTCCTACTCTTTTTTTGCTCCAGTGATCCAGTGTCAGTGTGTTTATGTCTCCTTTGTCTGAAGTCCCACACCCCACAGGCTCCTCCTCTCCCAGCTCCAAGCAGACAGGCAGGTTTCTCCACAACCCATTAAAAGTACAAAAACACAACTCCGCCTTCTTCCCTTTTCCACCCACTGCAAACAGACTCTCCTTCATGCACTCTGCGCAGAGAGAGCAGGCAGGTGTGGATCAAAACCTAAAAAGATGTTTGTTTTTTTTTCCCTGGTGCAAAAGTAAGTAAGAAGGGAAGAAGGCAGGGAGAATGGTAGAAAAGAGTCTTACCTCTTAAGACTTAACAGTATCTGTGCTCCAGGATTAGTATGACAAACATCTAAGCTCAGGAAAGAAGACATACACCCACGGGTAAAACGGTAGCTACATATAGAGAGGACCACAGGCTGAAAAACTGAAATGTAAGTGAAGCGAATGAGCACAAATGAAGGCTCTTCAGGTCCTTCTCAGCTGTTATGTGAACCAACTTTACTTGATGCCTGCAGCACACTGACATCTAACTGACAGGCAGGTTTATGTTTGCAGCAGGGGAGACACTGTGAGGGTGTAGCACTGATTGTATGTGTGGGAGACGGGGACCCAACATAATCCACCTGTTCAACTTCCCTTAAGGTAAACATATTCCAAAGACCATGTCCTGTTGACTCTTTCTCTCTCTGTGTACTGTGTGATGTGTGTGTGTTTTACAGTAAGCGTCACACAAACAGAGGCGTATTTATCTTTGACATATTTATTAGGTTCATATCTGAATGTACAAGCTAAATTGACAACAGGTAACAGACACATTACTCTAAATGAAAAAAAGAACCCAAAAACAAAGACACCAGCATCAGTCCGCTTTACAAAAAAAGGCATTTAACCACACGGCTGTTTTTCCCACCACTCCCCCACACATCTGCACACACATGCCCTAATATAATAATAAGCTATAATGTGAGAAAAAACTTTGAAATGGTCTCAGTGTAAATAATAAGTAATTGGTAAGTAACAACTTCACACCCATTGTTTCTCAATAAAGTTCGGGGCACACACTGTGCAATACAGCGAATGCCCAAAAAGAGGTGAACGAGGCTAATGTGCAAACTTAATGGCACTTAGAGATGAATGCAACGTACCATTATGCATAATGTGACAACATACCCGTAGCTAAAACACTCAAACTGAAGGGGGCACACAAACACGCATTAAATACACATACACACAAATGGTATAGGCCAGAAGCACTGCTTAGGCTTAGTGACGGGTGGGATGCCATATTCTGACCATGTGAACAACCCTGACAAACGCAGCCCTATTTTTCCTCTTTTAACCCTGACAACGAAGCGGTGCTAGCTCTGTGCAGTTTCACTTCAAACGGCTCAAAGCGGTGAACAGATGAAAGCAGAGGAGGAAGAAAGAGCTGTGATCTAAGACGAATCTTCAAAGTCTTTCTTTGACTTGTGGCATTCTCTTCTCCAGCTAATAACTCCATCACATGATTCACAAAGAAAAAAAAAAAACATGAGCAATGGATCAAACAAAGGCTGCTTCAGATAAATCTACACCTCTAAGACCACTGCAAGAAAAGAGGCTACTTCACAGATATGAAACCCAGTTGTACACTGGTGGGAAGACACACTTTGGCAGAAAGCATTGAAGAAAAAACAACAACAAAAAGATATTCTAAAGTGTCTACGTGATTCACTCGTCAAGTCAAACATTCCCATCGCTCTGAGGGAGGGAATTACGTAGGGGCGCTTAGCGCCACCAAATTAAAAAACCAAAAACCAAAAAGTGCTTCTTGAAAAAGTGCTTTTAAAATAAATACAACAATCTCAGAGAATCGTTCCATAGGTAAATGCAATTTAATTCGACTCCTACCCTGAGAAAGAGAGAGACGAGGAGAAAGATGACATAAAGGATGACTGTCTGGCACACACAGATTTTAAAGGATAATTCAGTACAACTTGGGTCACGTTTTCTTACGTATTGTGTTGTTTAATGTAATCTGATTATGACCAGACTGGATTAAACCGGTTAACTGTTTATAACAAGCATAGATTTGATGAAGCAGGAAAGATCAGACAGCTAACTTAATGGCGTGCCACCTCAGTGAGCACTGATGGTGTTGCTGCAACTAATGTTGACTTTCATTACCGACTCAAGTTCCCCCCCCCCCCCCCCGGAATTCTCGGCCTCTAGCAGTTCTATCGCACCTTTTTCTGCGTCTTGCCATTGCTCCACTTGTGCAAGAATGTGAGTAATGTTACACATTCCTGCAAGTGGCTGCAGACACTACACTGATCGACAGGAAGAACAAGACTGCTACCAAGTAAGCAAGAACGTAAACAATGCTGGATTTGAAATATCTACCAATGAATTAGCATTGCAAAAGGAAATGCACTCCAGACGTTTCTTAGAGAACAATGGGTTTTGGTGAATGACACCTGAGGTCACAATATTTCCTTTGTAAGTAAACTCCACTGGGCACCTCTAATCTGCCAAGTAAATTTAAGCGTTTTGATCTGACCGGTCTTTTGAAAATCCAAAATGAAGTTAAAGCAGGAAATGGAGCAGCTAAATTAGGCAACATTAATTTACCGATTATAAAAACCTGTGCCTAATGTGCTTCTGTTGATTTATTATTGCTCTAACAAACACATTTGTTCAGATCCAGTTTAAATTAATCACCGTTGTTACAGTGGAAACACATGCGTACACAAACGATATGATCAAAAAGCAGTACATGGACTATTTTATTGTTTATCATAATTTTCCCCCTGAATTTGACTATTTAAATTATGCAAAATGGGTTTAAAATTGATACAGGGTGGAAATAAAGAAAAAAAAAAAAGACCCAAGTTGTCATTAACAAGAATCATCCTCAAAATAAACAAAATGGAAGACGTACCGTAGACGACCAACTCGTATTCACAACACTCCTAAACTGCCATGTAGGAAGCATGTAGCAAAGAAACATGAACTGATGCTGGCCTATTAACCGAAACACAGACATCATTATTGCCTCATTTCGACAGTACGACACACATACGATACACACATCGCAACCTGCAAAACAACCGCCTTGCCGTACACTGGATTTATTCCAAAAATAGATATGATGTTTATATATATACTGTTTACATTTATATTACGTTTACAGATTACCAAGAAGAGCCACAACCTAATACAGGTTCAAATTTCACAATATTACATTTAAACAGCTCTGAGGGTGGTATGAACTTATACGTGGGCTGCCATTTTTTTCCTTTTTTTTTGCATCTAGATATGGTTGTGTACACTTGTGTGTGTATGGCACTGTGTGTCTGCGTGTGTGTTACACAGGTGTGCTTTCTTTCTATCTGCATACCTCTCCTTTGACCTGAGAAACGTACTCTGTACCTCAGACAGAGCTCAAACACACACGCCGGCACACACGTCTATACACATGGACACAACAGTACACACACGCGCGCACACACGTACCCCTAAACTACTTGAATCTTTCAGGAGGAGGAAGTGACACACACGAGGCCCCCAAATCCAATGCTCCAAACTAACAAATAGAGAGCACTTGCGCGTCATGTGATCAAAGGAGATAAAAACTTACTTGACTGAGAAATGATCAGATAAGTCGCATATTTGCTATAATGACCTGTCTGCCCGGCACGAAGACTGAAATGTTGTACACAAAATGGCAGCTAGCTAGCGCTTTGCAAGCATCTTGGCGTCTGTAATCTTGGCTGATTATTTGAATGCTTTTTGTTACTAAAGTGTAAACAGTCAAATGCTCTCCTAGAAAACAGAAAAAAATCCACTGGACCATATTTATACCTGGAGAGCAGACAGACCCAAATAATCTGAAATCCCGGTGCTTAATTTAATAAAATGTCAAATTTCAGAATAGGGTGTTTTCTTAACATTAAAAGTGCAGCTGGCACATCAGTAGATCCCGACAGATAAAGGTGTTTACATTTCCAAGTTTAACGGGAAAGAAATTCATCTTGAAAAAGTTCGTATGTAACACAGTTTGCCTTTGGTGTGCCTGGCACAATGAAATGTTTTTCATAAAACACACAATTCTTTTTGAAGCGGTTCATTTATAATGATGTCATGAAGGCGCATTAGAGACATCACTAGTACCCATGTGTTGATTTCTGGTATCCATTATAAATACTGCTCGAGCTCTGCACTAAGGATCTTCCATTCACTTACACGTCTTTTAGACACAAACGAGGGTATTGATGGACTGCTAACAGGAAGCAAAGGTGGCGTGGCTGTGTGTTGAATGATCAGGTATGAAGTGTGTTCCTGCACCACTTCGTTAGGCCGGTCCATTAGCGGGGGACTGCATCTCTCTGTCAGTTAAAAAAAAGAAAGAAAAAAAAAAGAGAGAATTCAGACGAGTTGGTTTCCTTGTGGCTACTGTTGCTATGCATGTCAAACGACACTGGCCCATTCAAGTTTGGAAATCCAGCTTGTTATCATTACCTTAGCACAACACCAAGGCTTTAGATCCAAAACCAACAGGTAATATCATGATGGGTGTGTACATCTTTTATGTACAGTCTATTTGTTCACTAGCCCATATTTTCACCTAAAGGAAGGAGAGATGATCTAATAAAAAATATTTTTTTAAAAACTGACAAGAGAGTAGGAAAATGGACTATAATATGCACTGTGGCTGCAAAGAAAATTCAATTGTAAAGCTGCAGAAAAATCTTAATCTTGTGAATTCATGACCATCACAAATGCACCATTCCTTGGACTCTACAATATGTGCTGCTGTTTGTTTCTAACATGGCAGCTGAACATTATAAACCTTTACAAATATAACCTTACAAACAGTTCTTACATTGTTCCACACATCCTCTTATGGCCTCCCTGTAGTTTTTTTGCGAGATCAAAGTGAAATAAATTTGATTTGTTGAATACGTATTCTTAACTAACCTGTATTCTATTAATTGATTTTCCAGCTGTGCAAAGGGGTCATTACAAAAGATTAGAACCAAGTATAATTTAACTTATGCTTATATATTTTACAAATCTTTAATTAAAAAATTTAAATTAATTTATATATTTTCTGCATCGCATGGTGAATACATGTAATAACTTTGCAACTGGGATTTATTCAGTGCTCAGCAGGTTGCATGTGTACAACATATTCCTTCAGCATGTAATCTATATTGCACTTGTGTCACATGTGACACGTGTCTCTAAAGAATAGATCTTTAAAAAGAAAAATTTGTACCATTTACATACTTCATAAACTTTCATTTGTTCCAACTGTAATTTGGGGTTCAGTAACTTTTACTAAAGAAAGAAAAACTGCTCAACTACAGCAGAGTATCCATCTACAGCCTATGCAATGATGCTGTATGTTGTTGTATGACAGAAACTAAATTATTCAACAAAGAGGCCAAAAATCTCCCATTTCTGGAATTGTAAATCACCACAACAGTCCTGTAAGTGATGTAAAATTGTTTATTTTTGGCTGCCCTGGACGTAGATAAAACATTCATGATTTAATACTCCTTAAAGCTTCTAAGAAATGCAGCCAATTAGATATGACAGGTTACACCTCTGTTCTTGAGGTCAGAAATGTGCGTAGGTTGTGCGGTGACTCGTCAAAGAGCTCTCACATAAAGAGGTGCTTTGACAGGGATGAATCACTGATGCAATGTTTGGTGATCTCATCCCTCTATTCATCTCTATACAAAACACACAAATGCAAACTTACTGTGTAACAGCAGCTGCCTGGTTAGCCGAATCAGCAGTAACTGGGCTGGAACTGTTCTCATGTTGCTTTCCTTTTTCACCTTTGCCACTTTCTTTATCGTTAGCGAGCCCTTCCACTGGCACGTCGCTGAAAAAAAACAAAACAAAACAAGAATTACAGCTTTAGCTACGAAAACAAGTGACAGCTGAACTGAGTACTGTAGATGCTCCTTTCTGCTGCTTGCTAAATTGTCTCCATCTGCTCTGATCTGTGGCCTCTGTCCCCGCTGTCCACTGAGTTCAGATTGGACTTTAACTCCAGCATGCTCGTTGGTGCACTGTTAGTAATTTGCTAATGTACTGGTTTGTTAGGATGTTGATAAATTGGATAGGTGGCAACCTTTATTCATAGCATGCTATCCAACAGACCGTTAGTGGTGAGGGTTCTCTGAATGAAAAATCATATCGAGCCATAATGTTATGATTAAAAATAAAACCAAAATATCACATCATTACAATCAGCACTAATATGCTACTCTTCTCTCATCATTATACTGTATAAAACAAGTAAGGTAACAAATAGTCAACCATCTTTTCTTTCATAAATGCACAGTGAATTTCTGTTATATTTGAGAATCACAGAGAATACAGAGACTCTACAAGTCACCAGGTTGGAGTTAGTGGATTTTCTTTTTTATGAATTAGGCTTGGCCTGAATTATGCCATAAGGAATCATTACTCCTCATCCTGTTAAAGGCAACAAGCAAAACGCATCTTAAATCCTTAACACAACTCCAGGAAGCATTCCACACTTCAGAGCACAGGACCTCAAGCACAACATACCGTCTGACTGCAGGTCTGAATACTCTGGAGTCAAGGGGAGATGAGAAAGGAGGGAACAAACAGGGGGAGGAGGATAATCAGAAAAAAAGCAGAGAAGGGGAAGCAAAATTGTACAGGAGAGCAAAGGGAAAGGAGGGCTTTATCAAAGCCTGGCACACTGGACCAGACAGAACAGGAGCTCCCTATTTGTGTGAGAGAATGTGCACCTGCTGAAGACTGCCCTCTCATTTTTGGCGTCAACGGTGAGCCGGATGGTCTCCTTGCCAGCACCTGTGGTGATGGTCTCTGTGGTGACCGTCTCACTGGATGTGGATTCTGTCTTTCTTTCTTCCTCATCGCTGTCGGAGCTGCTGGAGGAGGAGCTGTCTGATGCCACTAGTGGTGCTTTCCTTGCCACGCAAACACTCCACACACACGCTGTTGAGATTAACAGGAAAGAAACAGTTTGTAAAATTGATGCATGGTTATCTGAAAAGCTTACCTGCCATTAGGGCTGCTCAATTAATCGAATTTTAATCACGATTACGATCTGGGCTTTCAACGATCATTAAAAATGACGGAGCCGATTATTAGCCCCTCCCTCATTTATCCGCGACACCTTAAAGGCCGGTCCGTGAAAATATTGTTGGGCATAAACCGGTCTGTGGCGCAAAAAAGGTTGGAGACCGCTGATTAAGAGGACCCGAGGGAAGCTCGGAAAGCTCGGAAAGCTAAGCAGAAGTTATTTGGAGAGGAGAGTGACTGCTGTTGGTTGAAAAGAGAGGTAAAAAAAAAAAAAAAAAAAAAAAAAAAAAAACTTCAGTGGTGTTGCACACTATTTTATATTATTTTTTAAAGTCATTGTTAACCCTTTAAATCCGGTCACAGCAGCATGCTCCGTTTTGTGTAACTATTTTTAAATCCCTGTAGAACCTGAACCACGTAAGCTAGCGCAATAATTTGTTTTGCATATGAAACCGGAGGAGTTTCCTTCCACATAAAGCTTTGCAATAATTGCATAAAAAGCGCTTGCAGGAACAAAAACATAATATTCCAGAAACACGCTTTGCCGATCCGATCAGCTGTTCGTAACACTTCCCACAGTGAAACAGACGTCAGCGCGAACTGTCACATGTCCGCCATTTCCTGGCCGAAACCGGAAGTGACGTCATTTTCGCAGAAATGTAGTTTTTTTACTTGTAGGCCTTAAAAACATCTACTGGTCATGTTTGACTTTTCTGAATAGTTTCTGGGATGCTTGCACTGCTGGAAATAGTTTATTTTGATGCGCATGCTGTTTTCTTTGCAAATTTGCATCATAGGATTGTTTTTTTTGTTTTTCCTGCAGTATATAAAAATTGGTGTATCTCCAAAATAAAACTATGAAGACACTCAAAATAAATTTCCTGTTGTTGTAAACTATTTTTTGCAACTTTATTGTATTTAAAGTTTTGAGGGATAAACCTCTTAAATTTCTCCAAGTAGAAATATATGTAAAAAAACAAAACAAAAACGATATAAATTTTTTTGTAGTTTATTGCACTTTTTTGCAATTAATGTAGTTACTATGGACTTAATGCATACATATTATTAAAATATGGGCTATAACAGTTATTTAGCAACTTGAAATGCTCCCACAAATGGCACTACAACATGTAAAAAAATAATATAAGCTCTGGCGGACTTGGTTCTATGGTAGGTCTTAAAGGGTTAAATAAATATCGTCAAATAATCGCGATCTCAATTTCAGTGAAAATAATCGTGATTATCATTTTTGCCATAATCGAGCAGCCCTACCTGCCATAAAGTTAACCAACTGACTGATAGAGATGTTAGAGGCCTTGTCATTTAGATATCCTTCCTGTGGACCATGATATATGGAGTTGAATAGAAATACAGTGGAGACTTTTTACCATTTCTGTAGTTTTTTTATGTTTGAGTGAAGTGTTACAAAATATTCACAGTCAGTCATTCTGAGGCTACTTACGGTTTTGGTTTGGTTTGGGGATGTCTGATCCACTGAGCTCTGAGTCCACAGGTGAGCTGCATCTCGGGCCTGTTTCAGAGCTGCTGGACATAAGTCACACAAATAATAAAACAGAGAGAAAATGCACTGCATCTAATAAACTACACACACCCTTTGTATGTGGAGGTTGTATTTGTTTACCTGTGATACTTGTAAAATCAGATGCAAAATCAATGACTAGGAAAAGGCACTCAGTTTGTTCACAACAGCTAGCAAAGAACACAGTATGGCACTGCATGCGAATGTAGAGTAGATAAGATAAGATAAGATAAGATAACCTTTATTAGTCCCACACGTGGGAAATTTGTTTTGTCACAGCAGGAAGTGGACAGTGCAAAAGTTATGACGCAAAAATTAGAATACAATAAGAATAAATACAGTACACAGCTGTACAGAATAGAATAAAATAATATACTATATACAGTAGAATAAAATAGAATAAAAATATACAATAAGATAAAAATAGAATACGAATGCTATATACAACTGAGTAAAAATACAACGATGCCAGAAAAGATTATTGCACTTAGTGTTATTGCACATGTGTGGATGTGTGTGTTTGTTCAGTTAAAGTCTTTGTTGTGGAGTCTGACAGCAGTGGGGAGGAAAGACCTGCGAAATCTCTCCGTCCCACACCGTGGGTGCCGCAGTCTCCCACTGAAGGAGCTGCTCAGTGCTGTCACAGTCTGCTGCATGGGGTGGGAGACGTTGTCCAACAGGGATGACAGGGAAGCCAAATCGCATAAACGATTTGTGTTCCCCACAACAGCTCAAGCTTTCAATGATTTAAACTAACACAAGTTAACATGTTAATTAGGGCTGTTCGATATAACGATATATATCGGATGACGATATAAAAACGTCTATCGTTTAATTTTACGCTATCATTTGTTTCGTGGTGTCGCAAAATAAACTGTTTAGGGCAATATTTTTTCATCGTTTTGATGGTCACTGTAGTGGCTATATTAATTTCTTAAAGTTCTCTCTTTCTCTTATATTTAATATAACCACACTACAGACAGACAAGCGCCTGTTTTTATGGGTTGTCCTTAGCAACAACGACGGTAATGCCATCGCATGTCCGCTTGTTTATTTTCCACATAAACCTTTCACAATAAAGCTCAAGATCCTGTTGAGAATTTTCAAAAGAAACTGAATCACATGAAAAAGTATGCAGAGTATTGACGGATGAGAAGCAAAAAAAAAAAAAAAAAAGGTGCTAAAAAATAAACCTTAGACTCAAATGTTAGAACAGGCTTTCCCTGCAGCACGCCGTGCAATAAATACTCACAAAGAAAACGGCGGCCGTTACAACTTATGTCTAAAAATGTATAGCTTCATGCATCGGTTAAAGCACTCGACTCCAGGTACATGACGCCCAGCTGGAGACACTTCACCTACACGAGATTCACAGAATTTACAGAAAATATTAAATTTTTTGTGAGTTATATCATTATCGGGACAATAGATGTTTTATATTGGGATATGAGATTTTGGTCATATTGCACAGCCCTAATGTTAATCTAACAAAAGTTTTAATGTTATTAATCTGTACTGCCCCACTATGCTGTAAACAGTGACCCTGCCACTAATGACAGATGCATCAATGTTGAAAGGCTTATTAGCTATCACCTTTGATAATGAATACCTTGTCTACTTCACCTCTTAAAGAATCCACCAATCCAGATCAAAAATCCAGAGAAAAGTAATAAAGTCTCAAGAAGATATAACATCTGTAAAGCAAAGCTCTGCCTTGGACTTGCTGTTTATAGTGATTGGAATAGCCTACAACAGAATGTGCACTGTATGGAAAAAACCTTGATATGGAAAAGATATGTTTTTTTTTTAAGAGCCGATCTCAATAGTTTCAAATAGAAAAATTATGCACAGTGTTCAGTGTTGGTGAACATATCCTAACAATACTGGTCATGTGACTAAAATGGTTTGTCGTTAGTTTTGAACACAAATGTTCTCCTTTGCACTACCACTTCAAAAAACGTGTCACTGGGCAGGGAGGAAATTTTGTAATGTTTTTAAAAAAGAAAAACTCATGGTTTTTAGACTTTTTTGCACCTTTTTTTTTAGTTTTACTTCGAGTTTCCTCTGAAAAGTACGTCTTTCTATCATAGAAAAAATTATGCCAAATGAGCATTTCCTTTAAATAAAATATTAATCATCACGAGATATATAGTCTTATAATTTTAATTAGATGCTTTTTAGACAATGAACTCTCCTTACATATAATGCACCCAAACTCACCAGCAAAAAGGCTGAAAGTCTGTGAACTTGGCCCATCCCTTCTCCTCGGCCTCTGTTGCAGCTGGCTGAGACACTGGAGCGTCCCAGGCTGAGAAGCCCGCTCCTGCTGCAGGAGCCTTTGAATTCACTTCTCCAAAGTCTGCTACCCATCCAGTGCCTGAAAAAACAAACAAACAAGAGCATACATACATGACATGTGACACTTAAAACCTGCTTTAGACCTAAAATACAACTACGGCAAAACAATTATACACGATTACACGATATATCATATCTCACTCGTTGTTGCCTCGGTCTGGTCCGGACTTGCAAAAGGGTCCAGATCATATTTAGGGTCTTCTCCCTCGTCAGAGTCTGAGTCTGCTGCTCTGCTGGAGCTCTCACAAGTTTCTGTCATGTCACAGGTCTTACTGGTTGCTTGGCTTTGGGAGGACTGTGACCCACCAAACCTTGAAACATATGAAATTTGCACGGAATACAAAACCATCATTTTGAAGCAAAAATAATGATAATAATAAAGATGTTGAGAGCATCTTTATTTAAAGCCATGTAGTTACCTGTTCCGGGACTTGGCTTGTGTTGCATAGTTAATCTCCTTCTCCTCCCAGATGTCCTCCTCCTCATCATCAAAGGGCTGAATCCTCTCTTTGGAACAAGCCTCAAATACAGCTGTGTTAGCCTGCACAAAAAACAAACAAAATAATTAGCTGTCAGGTTTGTTTTCTGAGCTTCAGTGCCTAAAAACAAAAAACAATGTATAGTTAAGAATGAACAAAAATATTTACAGCCTAAGGAAAGAAAGAAAACCCCTTTAAAATCAACTTACACTGTCATGGCCAGCATCAATATTGATATTAATCTCTGCAATCCGATCAAAAGTTGCCCTGCAAAAAGAACCAGGATTCACACCCTCCGCACACACGAGTGAAATAAGAATAAACCATCACTTGAGAAAAATGTCAGCTAATTTACCCAATGCTGTCATCATGATCAGTGAACTCCTCATCATTAAAGCCAAACTGATCCACAAAGTTAGCTGTCATCTGCTGGATCTGGTAGTCTGAAAAGGCCTAAAAACAGATCATAACAAATATAATTACAGCACAAAAGCCCATAAGAGAAGCAAGAAATATTTTAAATATGTGCTTATGTGTGTGTGTACGCATACCTGCTGTATTGTCAGTTCTTTGGGGAAGGGGCTCTCCATATCATCCTCTGAGGAAGGACGAGGGTTGCCAGTGCCAACCTTAACATGGAAAGATCAACACTTGTGCAGTGCTTAAAACTCTGAATGTGTGTGTAATGAAAAACAGGTTCTTAATTCTACAGATGTGCACGAATTAGGATTTACCAGGTCTATGGTGTTCTTTCTGTTGGTCTCAGACAGCGTTTGATCTACAAAGGTTTCCCAGCGCCCTCTGTAGTCCTCTGGCAGCTCTACATGCAAACACACAACAGCAGCATTATGAAAGCCATAAGCCAGTTTGGTGTGATTCGTGGTAGTTACTGCTTTCTTCCACACAGAAATGAGTCCATGTGTCCACAAACACATACACACCTGCAATGAGGCTACTGATCTGGGTGTGAACCGGGCCTTTCTCCAGATTGTGCACCACTGTGTTGGCGATCCTGGTCAGATGCCCCATGTAGCCTCGTCGCATACCACGATCTGACCTGAACAAATAGATATGACACTTGGAGAAACCCAGAGATTACCGCCAATTGCCACAAATTCATGTAAAGATCTCAAAGTTACTTACTGAATTTTATCATTTCCTTCCCAAGCCTCTAGAATCCTTTGGACGAGGTGGCAGTGCTGAAACAACTTGGGAAACAAAAACATTGAGTCAATCAGTTATTTATTTATTCCGAAAGAGATGCCACATTGCCCATTCTTGTAGATCAACCCTTCTACTTCACAAATACAAGCAGAGACACTCACATGAGTCACCATTAGGTTATGAGCAGAGTTTTCAGATCTGTCTGATAGTTCAGAAGTCGGGGTCTCGTTCAACTCCTGTTCTGGTGCTGCATCTGGATGAGGCTTGACTTTTTCCTGGGTAACCAAGCCAGGCTGAAGTCTCATTTCGTGGGCACAGGGCCGGACGATAGCAGCAACACAAAGCTCCACTTGGAGATGCAGAAAGTTGTTCCAGGTGTACTTGAAGAACAGGTCCTGTATTTTTCAAAGGGGTATTTAACACGTAATGTTTTCTCAACATAAATAAATTGTCAAAAGTGCAGCAGATTTTCTCACCAGAAGGAGGTTCAGTGTATTGAGTCTGCAGAGTTCCTGTGCTACGACTGCGTGGCTAGCAGAGCTGGTATAAAGCAGAGAAGCCACTAGTCTGGCTACGTGCAGACGCGTGTTCCCCAGCGGTTCCTCCAGCACACCCAAAGTCGTCAGCATAGGCTCTCGCTACATGGATAAAAGGCAGAGGAATTTGGGGAAACACGATCTAGAGGTTTTTGTTTTGTTATACAGGTCTGACTACTGTACAACAACGGCATGTAAACAGCAGAGACTCAAACATACCTGATAAAGAAAGAGGCTGGTGGAGCAAGCAAAAGAAAGCCTGCGTCATGCAGCATGACTTGAGCTAAAAGAGCTTGCACTTTTATACTGGGCAATTTCATCATTTTTGAAACTGAGCACTAACACCTTGATGAAATACACAGGGGATTCCTGATTTTCCATACAAAATGGAATGTATGTGGACAGACTGAATTTATTGATACCTGATTTCCTAAAAGCCCGTTCTCACCTAGGGAAACGCTCACACAACAATCTTAAATACCCTCAAGCGGCTACATTATCATTCATCATAGAAAGACTTGTTTATGTACCTTGGGTGGCTCCAGAAGTAGCTGGTGGAAGTGTATCAAGTGTGGCTGGATGGCCAACAAAATACTGCTGTTAACAGTGTAGCTTCTCTCAAATCCCTGAGCATCCATTACACCATCCACCCTGCCATAAAGACAGAGGAACAAAAACAGAAAACTCAAAATAGATGTTGGGAAGGCTTAATAAATAGGGATATAAAATAAACTTTAACAAATGTTTAAAAAGAGATTAAAATGCCCAAATTTTAAATGAGAAGGCTTGTCAGAGAGCTTTGTAAAGAGAAACTTAGCTGGAATAGCTTCACACTGTTAGAAATTGTTCGAGGTTTCTCACTTACACAGGCCTCCTGATCTCCAGTAAGGTCAGAAGAACCTGAATCCCGTTGACGATACAGCTCTCAGTTCTCTCTCCTGAGAACATATTCTGCAATAACTGCTCCACGCACTCCTGCCTGTATAAACAAAACGGAGTACGTTAGTATCGCTGCATCCTGTTTAGAGAGCATAAACCTGCGTGCATGTGAGTCTTTCCAACTTACGATTCAAGCACAGTCAGCAGTGGGTCAGGCTGTGAAATCTCTTGGAGCTGGCTGGCCTGGTCTCTGCTCAGACGAATGATATCACACAAAGTCTGCGATGCATTTGACTGCCTCTGTGTTGGGCAAAAATCAAACAAACAACAATTACATCTGGACACTCAGTCTTATGAATGGTTTCGTTGTGAATAAAAGCAATGGCACACTTTTAAAGACCAAAATAAAATATTTGTTAAATTTAAAAATTATGAAATTCTCCACTACCTCTTCATCCCTCTCAGGGTGAATGAGCTCTATGAGTCTCTGGGCCAGTTTTTGTTCATTCAGCCACTGTTGAGAAAAATATTGCTTTACAACTAGACAAAAATAATAATAATTAAAAAAAAAAAAAAAAAAAAAAAAATCAGATTTATGTGAAATTCTGAATGTGGGTCTATTTGTCTCGTACAGTAAGTGTCTCCAGTCGTAGAGGCGGTGGCTCCACACAGCTGATAAGGCGTAGGAGCACATCCATCATGGCTGACGTGTCAATATGCTTCAGGACCAAGGAAAGAAATCCATCCTTCTTCTGCAGGAAACTAATCACCTAAACAGTACAGAAAGCAGAGAAAATAATGATTATACAAAACAGGAAACTGAAGAATGGGATAAGGAGCTTGCTGTCAAACAAGTGGTATTATTTCTCAAGACTGACTCGCGCTGCATAAATGTGACACTATTTCCCAAACGATATACTGCTATTTGAGCAATACAACTTGAAATGCAATAAAATCTAACACTGTGGGTGACACCGTAGTACAAAGACAGATAAACCATTATACACACACACACACACACACACACACACACACACACACACACACACACACACACACACACACACACACACACACACACATAACAAATGCTTCTATTACGCCATCTTCCCTGTGCAATATTTGTTTAACTTCGTTGGAGCAACTATAACCACATAATTTCAAGTATTCTGATTCAGATTCAGTTCAATTATGATTCAATTCATCATGAGCAACTGTTCGGGTTGTACTCTGTTTCACCCGGTGACAGCTGCCCCAGTGACTGTCCCTTATGGTCATGATATAGGTGAGATAGTTGCCTTACTTAAAGTCTTAAAAAGCTACTCTAAAAAATCTGAAACCCCACATCAGAATCAAATGAGCTTCTATTCACACACACAAATATATACAAAGTTCAGAGCAAATGAAATGTAGAGGTAATAAGCTTTCTTTATGTTTTAGTTGGCTTAATACAAGCAGGAATGTTAGCCTTAAATGGAAGACTATATAAGCTGCAGTCCAGCCATTCATTTTTGAGTTAAGTTGTTTTGGACAATAATGGTTCACTAAAATAATTCCCTTCTGATACGGGACAGTTTTGATTATGTGTTGTTTCATAAACAAGCAATCTTACACTAAAATCATCAACTCGGACACTAAAAGGGTAAAATAAACCATGCATGTTGGCACCTCAAAAGAAACAGAATTTTAAAACAATTTTGGGTGAAAGTACATTTTTTGTGAGTATTTTCCATTAACTTGCCTCAGACTTATTAACTGAAAACAACATCACAAAAATGTAACCGTCATCTTTATTAAGCATGCCCTTTTGATGTAGCGGTGTACGTGTGTGTTACCTGCTCAGTCTTCCGTGTGATGAGGTTCCCAATAGTTTTGCTAAAGAAGGATGCCAGGAGGGGGTTAAGTGGGGATGGCTGCTCCAGGAAGGCATACAGGCTTTCCAGGAGTGGCTCCTCATTACCCAGCTTATCATTGATCACTCCCACATCACTTGTCAGCAGCTCACATGCTATATTTGGATACCTGTTGTAAATGGCATGGACATATATTGCAGTAAAATGATGGAGGAACAAAATTATTGCTATATTTTCCACTTCAAAGAAAAACAAAACAAGATAAAATTATCTGGACAGGACTTTCATTGGTTTGCTGGCAACCGGGCAATTAAATAGTTTTGCTAATTTAGGGGAATCATTTCTGTTCTTTTAGTCGGATTAAAAACATTGTTTAAGCAAATCTGAATCCTCTTAAAATCCAGGCTCATCTACAAAGTGGCTGGTAACAGATATAATGTAGTGCAGCACCAGGAATATATTTTTACCCTGAATATAATAAACTACATTAGAATATTCTACACAACAGCACCTACTTGAAGCGCTTTGTCTCCTCTACACCAGTAGGAGGCTCTGTAGTAATCAGTCGAACCAGCTCCTGCATGCTCTGGTCTTGGCACAAGAGCACAAGAAGCCTGCAAAACCACAACGGTGACATAAGATGCACAACTTATTAATTTAGTAAGCATTACAGCAAAGGTGATTGATTATGCGAAATGTGGTAATAATTTGCAGCTACACCAAAGTAGACATTAAACAGACCTCCTGTTTTGGGCCTTGCACTCCTGCAGCACATCCTCCTCATCCATGAGCTCAGCGAGAGTGACATCCTCCTTGTCCAGTAAAGCCTCCAGATGAGAAGATGTGTGTAAATCAAACTTCCAAAACATGACTGACGTCACCGTAGCATACACTCTGCTGTTGAGCAAAAGAGGATGTGGTGCGGAGATAAGCAACAGGATGGTGTAGAATGCATGCAAAAGTTAATTTTTGATTTAGTTTAATTTATTTATGAATGCTTACATTTGGACAAGGAGAAGTATACTCAGTTGGATCTTGCTAAAGAGCCATTTGCCTCACAGACACTGTGCAACCTGTACATCAGAGACAATATTCATTTGAGTATAGCGGAAACACACCCACTTTACTCATTCTAAACACCAGACACACCAACCCAGCAGAGTTGCCTTCAACCCAAAAAAGGGAAGCAGCAAAATGAACAACAAATGTTGGAGAATCATTTACAGTAATATTGCCTCTGCCTTCTTCAGAGCTAGATGAAGGGCTGAACTCAGGCTAAGAGGCTTGGACTCCTCTCTGGAAAGAACAGGAAGCAATGCATCTGTAATTGAGTTACTGCTGCTCATTCGTGTATTAACATTAACCACTTTGCTTAGGGAAGGGACTCACACATGCACTTGCATCAGCAAAGAATGACTGGAGATAAGAAAGATGCACACACTGACCCTTCGGTGACAGAAATGCCTGAGTATGGGAGGTTTCTGGGAGCTAGCAAACTTGAGTCTAGGTGTGGTGGTGATGACAGCTGAATATTGTAAGAGGCAGGAAATGTTGCTTGCTTTGTTAAGGCTTTAAATATTCACCTAAAGCCACCCCACCCCGCAAACTAAACCAAATCAGACCACACTTTGTACGAAGCATCCATCATGAGTCCATTATCTCTTAGATGCAAACACATGTTTACAAACAAACTCTCGTCAACGCGAGAAAACAAGAGGGTAGCGTATCGTTTTACAGCACAAAATATGGCTGGAAATAACTTACACATATCTAGAGACCATTAAAAGTAGTTGCATAACATTGAACGGTGTCGGAGTACGCCACCCTTGTGCACACATCCCTTGAACAAACACGCAGGGGATAAACAAGTGTCTCGGGAATCTGGGTTTACAGATTCGTCATTGCCATCTGTGGATTTTAAAATTTAATACAACAGCATAACCGTGACAGGCCTGCCAAGGCGTCCTAAGAGCAGCTGTAAACGGTTACTCTGAGCTGTTAGCGGATTTTAGTTATAACAGGGTAACAGTCAAGTCAGCGTGGAGCCGTGTTAGATAGCGAATCCGTGCATTTAACTCCACGTTAACTTATCTCCTTTATCACTGTCTCCCTTAACCACTTTCACTTACCGTACCTTGACTGCAGATCGTAAAGCAGCCCGCTAGCAAAGCAAGCAGTGCCACAGTCGAGTTGCTAACAACCCCCCCCCCCCCAAAAAAAAAAAAAATTATTATTATTTCTTACTGGAGACAAACCACATTCAGATTAAAGCTAATATAGGTCAGTATTTATCGCCGCTGGTGAGCTAGGTGGTCGGACGACGTGCTCCTGATTCAGACCTAGCTTGAAGTCACCGTCTTCTGATCGCTTGCACAGGCTTTACGTTGGGCTACACATGTTTACCTCCCAAAAAGACATACCACCGTTACCTTTGAGCCATTGTTTAATCTGTGGACATCTGGAAGCTGAACTGCAACTCGGCGACTTTGGTTGTCAGGTCACTCGGAGGCCCATCGCAGCCTATTCAGGGCTGCGCTGTTAGCTTAACGATACTACCCTTTCCACCGGCTGCAATGTCATTTACACAGCCGTGTTACTCAGCGGCTAGCTCTGCTGCTGCTGGGAGGGCTGTGTTGACACGGTGTAAATTATTATTCAGGAGTCCAAAGGACCAAATGGGGAAAAAAAATACATAAAAATAGTCAGGTTTGGAAATCAAAATGGCGACTACCTAAAACCTAAACGTAATCAAAAAGTTCGGCTGTCCATCAACTGTGTAAACATCCAGTAAGTCCATATTTATCTGCTGTCATCAAGCACTGCAGCAACATTTAACATTCACATCCATGCTCTCAAACATTTTTTTTTTTCTTTATGAAAATAAACACTTTAAGTTTAAAACTGGGGTGAAGAATGCAATAATGCATACATGAGCATTTATTTAATATTGCAGGAAAATTATTTAGTTGTGCACGTAAAGTAAGCGACAAGTGCAGGGACTGTCTTTTCCGGCTTGATTTTTTTACGAAAACTCACACCTGAACATGTCCCTGTTCTACCTGCACATGAATTCCCACTGTGTAGGGTTACGGGTCTGAATATTCATTAATTATATTTTGTCTTAAGCTGCACCGTGGAGCTGTATCACAGGGTGGAGTCACTTGTTTCAGTATGCTTGTTTCAGTTTAGGTTTTATTGCTGAAAAATGTTTAGTTTTGCTTTAGTTTATTATGAATGAACGAGTTACTCTCATACAAGCTTTCTTTATTCTGCTCTTAAGGCAATTTAAAAGCCACGGTTGAGGAAATATGCTGCACACCAATCTGTCTAGTAACTCAGTTTCTTTTATATTTATCATACCATTGCATGGACTGGTTTATGTGTGCATATAGAATGAGATAAATATACAGAAGAAAGGAGAGGGATAGTCTGCATTGTGTCAAATGCAAGAGTACTTGGTCAGCATGTGTTATGGTTTCCTTCTTGTGTTGTGCAGGTAGTCATTCCTGTGCCAAAGCTCATGTTTTCGGTTCCTTTGTGCAGTATGCTCCATAAGTTCTTTTTGCTCGTGGTTTCTTGTATATATAGTCTGGACTTTCGTTGTTTGTTTACTGGCTTCTTTTTTAAAAGAAGAAGAAGAAAACGTTATCAGGCTTAGAGCCACTTGTAGTTATTAAGATTTAAGTCTAGTAAAAGCAGAAGAAAATGCATGAAAGGATGGAAAATCTTCACACTGACTGATATTTGATCAGTGATCTTGTTAAAATTACATTTATGTTGTGTCAGCCTAACAGCTATTAAGGATAGGCTCAGCTTAAATAAAGACTGCAAGGCTTAGAGCTGTTGAGCGTGGTGGTATTATGGTACACTCAAAGTTCTAAAAGAAAATAACCATAACATATAATAAGTCCGGAAAATGTATCTTCTGGGACATATTTTTAACCAGATTACCAATGTGGAAAGTGTGACTTTCATGCTTTAAACAATGTTTTGTAACAGATTAACACAGTCCCTAATGTATTTTTTTTTTTTTTGTAAACACACACAAAATCGGTCATTAATTACACGTATATCATACAAATTAAACGAAAATGTATTTGTTTTGGAATAATAAGTATGTGCCATGTTTCAGCATCTTTTTGTCATGGGGTGTTTGTCTGTGCTGCTTCTGGCAAAAGTCCGGACAGTCCCAGCCGGTAGATCCGCGTATCGTCGCACAGCTGAACCTCCTCCGGAGAAGGTCTCTCTGTAGTTGCCGGTTAGCGTCATGTCGGGCGTTGTGGATACTAAATTGTACGACATCCTCGGAGTTTCGCCGTCTGCGTCTGAAAATGAACTTAAAAAGGTACGTAAATGCTACAGTGAAATGAATGTCTTGGAGTTCAAACAAAATTGAAAAAAGAGGAAGAGAGGTCACCAGAGCAAATGTGGCCTACAAACAAGCTAATGGATGTTTAGCTAGCTTAGCCAGTAAAATGAGCTGGATAACAGCGGGATACATCACCGGACTTTTAAACATAATTTAAGCGACACATTGGCATTAAATGATTGCTTATAAGTGTTTCTAAATACGTGATAAGGATGAAGTTAGTCTATTTGAAAACAGAGATAACACTGGTAAACACGAGTGTGATAGCTTGCCGGCTACTAATGCTAAATTCCAGCAAATAGTCCTCACCAACTCAGTAACGAAACAACACTCGCTAAACGAGACACTTAGCTTAATAAACTGCCAACCCCAGTGTAATACTTGATCATGCTTATCAGTATTGATGTTAGGCAACGCTATAAACAACGTGTGTGATGGTCACAAGCTAACGTTCATGCCACCATTCGTGCAGCTACATTAGCCAACGTCCAGGCGTTATTCCCTTTAAAATCCATTCAAACATCAAGCAGATGCTAATGGCTCATATTTGACAACTGCTGCGTCCTCTGCAAAACCCGACATAACACAACTTATACAGCTTGTGTATTCATCTTATTTTTGTCTCGTAATAAAGACCTTGTATTTCCGTCTATCGGGATTCAAAATAACGCTGGCAAGTCAAAAGCTGACTATTTGGAAGCAGTGTTGTTGAGTTTCTGACATGTTACATGCAACCATGATCTTGACTATATCCTGTTGTTTTAGACAGCAAGCTAATTGAAGCGTCTTGCTACAGGCACATGAGCTTAGGTCTGTGACCCAGCTTTCTTCACGCTGATATTTTTTATTTTTTTTGGTTTATTACAGGCCTACCGCAAATTGGCCAAAGAGTACCACCCTGACAAGAACCCTGAAGCTGGAGACAAGGTATGATGCACCAAAACAGTAGTGTTAGCAACAGCACCAAAGGATGCTCAGTTGATCAACAATTGGGCATGCAGAAATGATGTCGCCTCCATTTATAATGATCACATAGCCCAGTGCTTTGAGGATTACTCCTAGGCACAGATTAGAGTACAAAATGTGACACAGGCTTTCCACTAGAGAAGAATGCTTTTTAAAAATATATTTATTTCTCTATGACTCAAATCTTAAAGCCTCTTTTAAGTCCTTTGTGCTTTGTAAAAGGGAACTGTTGTTGAGGTGCACTGAATTTATTTTCTTCATGCACCAGTTCAACCTGTCTGATTGTGCTTTGTTCATTTTCCAGTTTAAAGAGATAAGTTTTGCATATGAGGTATTGACAAACCCAGAAAAAAAGGAGCTTTATGACCGCTATGGAGAGCAAGGCTTACGGGAGGGAGGAGGAGGAGGACCTGGCATGGAGGATATCTTCTCTCACATTTTTGGTGGAGGACTGTTTGGGTTCATGGGGGGACAAGGAAGAGGACGCAATGGAGGCAGGAGGAGAGGAGATGATATGGTACACCCGCTGAAGTAAGTGTTGTTGTTTGATGGATGCTTCAGTGGATGGTGCATATGTAATGCAGTATGTGTACTTACAAATCGTGTTGTTACAGGGTTTCTCTTGAAGACTTGTACAATGGTAAAACCACAAAACTGCAGCTCAGTAAGAATGTGCTGTGTAGTGCCTGTAATGGGTGAGTTTCCTTTTTGTTAAAATTATATTGATTTGTAGTTTTAAGGCTGTCTGATGAATGATTTGCAGTTGCTCTAAATGGATAATAATGCTGATACTTTACTGTTGGCTTTTAGTCAGGGTGGTAAGGCAGGAGCTGTGCAGAAGTGTGTAGCATGCAGAGGACGGGGCATGAGAATCATGATTAGACAGCTGGCCCCAGGAATGGTTCAGCAGATGCAGTCAGTCTGCACAGATTGCAATGGGGAGGGTAATGTATCCCCACACACCTGCAAACTGACATTAAAAACAAAGTTAATGTACAAACTGCAGCAAAACAGCTCTCTGAGGTCTTCTATTCTGTGTGTGTGGTTGTTGTCCAGGTGAAGTGATAAATGAAAAGGACCGCTGCAGAAAGTGTGAGGGTCATAAAGTCTGTAAGGAGACTAAGGTTCTTGAAGTTCACGTGGACAAAGGCATGAGACATGGACAGAAGATCACATTCACTGGAGAAGCTGACCAAGCACCAGGCATGGAACCAGGAGATATAGTTCTGGTGCTGCAAGAGAAAGAACATGAGGTACCCCAAAACAGACAGCTCCTATTGATTACAAAACTGTTTTTAATAATAGAATAACTTGGATAATGAATAAAGTCTACATTTATCCAAGCGATTTGATGTAATGAACCTAAGCAACAAATATGGGTTTTATATCTCAAATAGGATTTCCGCCGTGATGGCAGCGATCTTCACATGGTTCATCGTATCGGCCTGGTTGAGGCTCTGTGCGGCTTCCAGTTCACAGTCACACACCTCGACGGACGTCAGTTGCTTGTTAAATACCCACCTGGAAAGGTCATTGAGCCAGGTAAACATCTTCCCTTTACTTTAATTTATTTTTTCTGTTATGACATTCTTTCTTTTTTGGTTGGACAGAAGGAAATTTATTGGATGAATACTTATGTTTTACTGCAAGTGTTGGTGCCAGCATTTATTTTTAGGACAGCATAAAAGAGAGAATATAAACATCTAATGTGAACCAAATTGAAAACAAAATTAGATTGTTTTAACAAGTCACCTTGGTGTTGTAGAATTTTCTGGTAATTTCTCAAGGTTGTGCTATATAATTAACTGTCTTGTGAAAAAGCTGTCATTGTTTCAAGTTGTTGAGAATACATATACTTTTTTGGGACATTTCAAACTTAACAATGTAAAATCTAACACTAGTTTTCTAAATAAACATGTAACTATAAAACTGCATTTGAGTTAAAACTGTGGCATTAGCATGTATGATAAGCACAGACACATGTATAATCTAAGTCTTAAAATATCGTTTGCATGACAATTTTGACAACTTGCACCATAGTTTATATTATATTATATTATAAATTCCAGGTTCAGAATAAATATGGAAACCACAGGCTGTATATAAAAGATAGATGTAGCTTCCATGTCAGAAAAGTCGAAATGCTGATGTATAGTATAACTAATTTTGTCTAATGGGCAGCAGGGGGCGACGTCACTTGTTCCCAAAAAGAAGCCTGTTTATATTAGGAAATCAACCAATTAGCGAAGTTGAGCTATGAAATTTGTGATAAAGTTGTTTTGTTTTGGGTTTTCTTTTGGTGTCTCTAGTTTCAAATCTTACTTTTAACCATTCATTATTTTTAAAAAATTTTAAATGTGAAAATATTAGACCCTATCAGTAGGGGTGCAACGATACTCGTATCGATATTGAACTGTTCGATACAGTGCTTTCCGTTTGGTACGCATATGTATCGAACAATGCAAAATTTTTAATTTATTTTATCAACTTTTCTTCTGACGATGCTGTCTGTGTTGACAGCTCAGTGGATCTGCGTTCAACTACTCCGCCTAGGCTGCACTGTCGAGCGCAGATCCACTGAGTGCAGCGCAAGCTAGCAAGACAGAAGCTAAGCTCGTTACAACATGGCAAATTGAACCTCCCCCACCCTCATTCAGATCTGGCCTTTGGAACTATTTTGGTCTTCATGTGAAGTATGACCCTGAAGGCAAGCGCGTCATGGACAAAAGTAAAACAGTATGTCGGATGTGCCACGCAATGCTCAATTACATGGGTGGGAACTACTGCGTTAGCGCAGTTTGCTCATTAACGGAGATTTGCCGTGTTGTGGCGTTAACGTCATTTCAGATTAACGCTGACAGCACTAGTGGGAACAAAATGAATATGACTGCACATTTACGCCGACATCACCATAGTGCAAAGACAAGTGGAAGCAGACAAAAACAACAAGCACACATGCTACAAACTTTACCCGAGTCATTTAGACAGCCGTTAGCACGTGATTCTCCTTATGGGGACCTGATATGTTTAATATGCTGCTGAGAATATAGCCCAGAAGAAGCGTATAGTATAGCTTTTATTTTGGAAAGAGCCATTTCTCTGTAATAAACTCTCTTTTCCAAAGATGAGTGATTTCTCGATCAGATTTATTATTTTATCCCTTTGTTGTTTCAGCAACATTAAATTAAAAAACTGTACGTTTGAGTTCAAATATATATTTATAATTTTAATAAATGACAAATTAAAAAAGCATGAACATTTTTTTGTATTGAAAAAATATCGAACCGTGACACCAAAGTATCGAACCGAACCGTGAATTTTGTGTATCGTTGCACCCCTACCTATCAGATTTGAAAGGACCATAAATCACAGTATGGTTTAGGGCAAGCCTACCTTGTGGTTGACAAGTCCCTAGGGTTTACTGTGTCCCCTGGTTTCACTGTCGGATCAATACCTCACTAACACAGCAACTGTGATAATGCTCAGTGCGAGAGATGATGTCAGTGGATGATATCACTGTGGCTAGATCCATCTTATATTTAGACTCTGTTGGAGAGCACATAGACCTCGCACTCTAGTGTACAATTGTTGTTGAATCTGTGTGCCGTTTCTCCTTTGTGTGTTTGTGGCAGGCTGCATTCGAGTGGTGAAAGGAGAGGGGATGCCTCAGTACAGAAATCCATTTGAGAAGGGAGATCTTTACATTAAGTTTGAGGTCCAGTTCCCTGAAAACAATTGGATTAACCCTGAAAAGCTGAATGTGAGTTGCAATAGAGAAAACAAAAATCACAACTCGCAAAATGTTAGAGTGAATACAATGTCGTGATGGATGTTTGTCTTCTTTCAGGAACTCGAGTGCTTGCTGCCTGCCCGTGCGGAGACTCCCGTTATTGCAGCAGATGCCGAGGAAGTTGACCTAACAGATTTTGACAGAAGTCAAGGTTCAGGAAGCGGAGCCAGGAGAGAGGCCTACAATGATAGTTCTGATGAGGAAGGCGGTCATCATGGCCCAGGAGTGCAGTGCGCACACCAATAGAAAGACTACAGACTTGCACACACATAGAAGCATAAAAACACAAAAGTCCCATTGCTAACACCATTCAAGATTTGCGACTCATACATTTTCCTCCTCTCAAGACTCACATGAAAAAGAGAATATATATATATATATAATTTCTTTTTTGTTTTTTGTTTTTTAGTCTCACACAAAATTCCCCCCCCCTTCGTTCAGCTCCATGGTGCCCATAAGACAGTGATCCTGGATGTGTTATGATCATTTTATGTTTATGAACAGTAGTGCTCTTCAAAGCCAGCAGCAGGAAGGTGGCCCCATTTTCAGAGGTTTATTGAATTAACATGATTTAGATCCCTTTGTTTTCATCCTAAATGTTTAGACTCGTCTTTCCTATAATGAAAGGTAATGTATAAAATTAAATTTTTGTTGACTGTCTTGTAAAAAATATAGTTTAAAATCTTTTACACACAAGCGCATGCTGCCGTTTGCTAAAGAGCTTGCCCGTGTAAAACTAGGGTCCAGACATTACATAAACATCTGGCACCACAGGTGTTTCGATTTCAGTGTGTCACCACTATTAAAGTGCCCTGCTCCCATCAGCGCTAACCTGATTATACGTGTCATATTTTGAAAATGGGATTTGCTGGTTCTGTTCAGTTCCTAGCTGCCACACACACATATTAAAGGCCTGACTAAAGTTACCTGCCTGCCAGGCACATTTGTTTTTTGTTTTGTTTTTTTCTCATATGTAAGCTGTTTTTGTCTATGTAGGTGTGAATGATAAGCCCCTTTTCAGACATTCAGACAGAGATAACATTCATTAATCTTTAAAGTGAAAAAATTATGCTGTGCAGATGTATAGCACTTTAGTTAAGGTTCTTTAATTGAAGACAAGTAAATTTTCGAATGTTTAGTTCTCTCCAATAGTGTAAAAAGGGGCAGGTTCTGTATTTGTACTGCATGGTGCTCCTTGGAGAGCTGTACCCTTCCCCTAACACATCCACCCAGGGACAAACATTTCTCTTCTGGATCAGGAAAAAAGCATCATATACAACTCTTCAAATTATAGTCGTTACTGATTCAAGACACATGCACATTCACAGTCTTGCCATTATTGAAGAGAGACGATCAATGTTCAGACATGAAGCCGACAAGTTCAGTTGATTAATGGAAACAATTGCATGTCTGAAGCGGGGGGTTAGTGTGTTTGAGACCTCTGAACTTGAAGTTTTGTGTTTATTTGAGTGGAGGTCAAACTTGTATACTACTTGTATGTGTGTTATGCAGTGGCTCAGTGTGTGGGAGCTGCTGTGGAATGTTCCGGCTTATTAGGGTGGTAGGTATTCCTGCTTTATATTGGACTGCAGTGCGAGTGGATATTATATAAAGTTAGGGAAGGAGAAAAAAATGTTTATTTGCTGAGAATCTTCCCCACATGGACAGTTTTATTCTCACCAGGACTGAGAAGTTCTCCTGGCTTGCAGGAAAACCACTGAGCCTGCACCAAACCCTCTATGTTATACATATCTCCCTATTCTTGTTAGCCAAACCTTTGTCCCTCAACATGTTATAAGAGTCCCACCCCCATATACCTGTAAATAAATACAGTCCTACTCCACAGGTGCATTCAGAGTCAACAGCAGTGTCTTTCTTTAGCCACAACTTTTTTTCTTACATAATGGTAATAAATGTTATGTTCAGATGAAGAGAAGTTAATGGAGCCACTGTAGACTGTTATCACGCACCTCTGTGACTCATTGTGTATTTAATTTAGCCCACGGGATAGTCTGTACACAAGGGTCATTGGTAAATTACATTATTGTTGATGCTTATGGTTGTCGAGATTATGATTAAACTGTACAATAAATGACTGCAAGTTCATTGAGCTGTTCTGTTTTCATATGTACAACCTGTACTGGTTTCTGAGCATTCTGTATAAGTTTTGTTACAACCCCGAACAAAAGGAAATACTGCTGATAGAAAATCTGCACCATTAAACCTAAACACATTAGACAATTGGTGCCTCAATATATTCAAAATAAGAAAAGCGTACATTTGTTGGTATTTTTGTGACTGTGTTGTGACTCAGTCTTCTGCATCCTCCGTGTCTCTGCTCTGGAGGGCAACTGGACCCAGGAGTTCTTTAAACCCTGTGGTATTTCTAAAGGATTAAAAAATAGTGTTGAAATAAATGCGGTCAATATTAATTTGGTGTTGACTGGCAGATTCAAGAGGGTGTCATTTACCTATCTCTTTTAGACTGCATGACATAAGAGCGCTCTCTTCTGAGTTGCTCCAGACGCTCTTTCACAACAGTCTTCTGCTTGTTCTTATCTTCCTAAAAAGTAGACAATATGATGATAAGATAGCATGCTAATTCATTGTTTTTGAGGGTTTTTTTTAAGTATACAGTTCCTCAATATGTAGTTACCAGTGGTAGATCTTGAGTAAGGTGCTTTATCCTGTCTGTGTGTTTCAGGCCAAGCAGGTCTTCCTCTGCCTTTCTGTTCTGGATGATTGACAGGCGCTCCTGAACCTGAAAGACATGCTAACAATGTAACATCAATTCTGCTTTCATTTCTGAGTCATGAGCATGCAGTGTCCCTCTCTACACCTTGTCTCACCCTGAGCAGTTGCCTCTCTCTGTCTCTCTGTTGCCTTTGTTCAACTTTTCTTTGCATGTCCACTAGGTTGCGCATTGTCCTCTCTCTCTCCATTGCAGACACCGGTTCGCTCACTCGTTCTCTCTCCATCAGAGAAGCTTCCTTCTTTGCCTTACACTCTGACAGGCTATAGTCTACCTGGAACATGGTGGGAAAATAGCTGGTTGTATGTTTTAAATGAGAACCGATCTAACCAGAATATGTCAAGACTACTCTTACTGTTTCTTCTGGACAGTATTTCTGCTCCTTATAGCAATCAAGTTCAGGGTCTGTCATGTCCCACTGCTTGGACTCTGTTTCCACCTCAGTCACAACCCTGTCAGCATTAGTTATGTCCTTGCATGTCCCATAGCAGAAGTCGTCTGCATGTGGGTTAGCTTCAGAGGAATCAGCCATAGGGTGTGGCTGTGCGGCTTCCTTGCTCTCTGCCACCAAAGCATGTGTTTGTAAGCCACATTCAAATACAGCTTCTCCTTCATTTGGTTGATCGGCTGTTTGTCTGTTACTGAAGGCCAGCTAATAAGAATTCAGAAAGTGAACACATGAGTTCAGTGACAGTCACAGTGAATTACGTTCTGCTACACTCTTATGAAGTACCTCTTCTACTGTGCTGCACTGCTGGTTTGCAGACTGTGTGTCACAGTGATCTGGAGTACCAGACTTCAACCCAGTAGGTTTCAGCTCTTCTCCACCTCTCTCTTGATCTGACACATCACATTGTGTAGGCCGTGCTTGCGTCTTCAGACTTCTTGCACCATCCTGAATCTGTCCTGTACACCCATCTGCAGGCTCTGCTGCGCTGTCTATGTCATCCTCTGGTGGTTTGCTCCAGGCGAGGGTGATTAAAGAGCCCTGTTTCTCACAGCTCTGGGGGCTCTTTAATTCACTGCCCTCTGCTTCCTCTTTGGCTCCTCCATCTGCAGCAAGACCCTCACGAGCATCTGACACACACAGGATCTCCAAGTAGGGCAGGTCCTCCATGACTGCTCCACAACCTGTTGGAGTTCAAAGCATATTATTCCCACAGTTTTAGGAAAATGTTATTTTATTAGGATAATTAGTTATTAAATGTTTTTAATACCTGAACAGAAATCGTGTTTGTAAGTCCCATCCGCATTTTGGACTTCATTCACTACACCGTTGCTGCTTTTGCTTGAATCAACCGTCTCAGCTTCAGCTGATCCCCCACTCATGTTTTGGACTTCTGCCTGTCCAGTGTAAGAGGACTGAACTATGATTTGCTTGCTGCTGCTGGTTTCAGTAAAGTTTGGATAAGGATTTAACACAGAGCCTGAACTAAGGGGAGCATCTGAGATCAGGAGGTGGAGCAGGTTGCTAAAGCACTGAGCTTGAAATTCAGATTTATATTTATCCTGCAAAGCCTGGAGAAGCTGTGCATTCTAAACAAAGAGACAAGATGCACCACTATTAACATTACAGCCTTTTGTAGGTTTTCTTGCTTTGACTTGTATGTTGTGATTGACTCGACTCACCCCATCCATCATCGCTTGCAGTAAAGCAGAAGCTTGGACTTCCTGAAGTTCTGTTAGATGGGTTAGAAGAAGCAGGGCACAGTCTTCCAGGAGAAGTTGGGACCATTCTCTGTAGGCCTGCACTTTGAGCTGGGCCATCGGTTGTGGTTCAGGGTTAGTTTGCTGTAGAGGGCTCTGAGTACCACTGTGTGCCTGCAACCAAGCATGAATTTGATGCAGCCTTTTAATACAGCCATTCCTCAAAGGAACTTGATGATGATTGTCTGTCGAGGAAACAGGAAAGAAGATAATGAAGTGGAGAAATGATGGAAATCAAAAAGAAGTAAATTCTAAATAAATTCTGCTGGGAAAAATAAAACTATTTATTACCATATTTTGGAGGCACTGTGAATGCTGGTGCCTGCACATCCTTTATGGAGATTCCATGTATTAATGTGATAAGTTGCTTCCTCTCCTCCTCTTGAGTCAGCACCAGCAGCTGCAGCACTGACTGCTATAAGTGGACCAAAAATGTAGCTCTATTACTTATAAAAGTAATGTTAACCCACTAAAAAAGATCATGTATATAATCTGAGAGCAATATTATAACAGGAGTTTGCTGTCCACAGTCTGATTTGTAATACCTGCTCTATTGTCTCAAAGTCATACTCTTTCTCTTGTGCTTTTCCATGTAGCCACAAGGAGGCCTGCTCTGCTCTACGTGGACCGTTAACATGTGGCCTGAATGGACAGACAGTACACAAAGGATATGAAAACTTGATGATTGTGAATACAAACTGTTGTATACTCTGAGTGTTGTTTTGGCTCACCATGTCTCCCAGGACTGGTGAGCAGCCAGAAGAGCTGTATAGGAAAGTTTCTCTCTCTGAGCTCTAATAGTTGCCAACCTGACGTACAGACACAACAGTTTCAGGCTCTCCCCATGGAGCCTGGAAGATAAAAGATTGATGAATCAACCCTTTCCCTCTCAGGGTTTCATCGTGGTATTTCCCCCCAAAAAACTCTCTTAAGTCAAATGTATGAAACTACTTGAAATAATTTACCTCTCATGCAGGACTGTAAGTGCATCATGTTCTTGTTGACAAAATTTGTGCAACTCATTCAGAAGAGAAACGGCAGACCAGGACTGCTCAGGACAACTTCTAAAAGATGCACTCATACAGGCCCTGAAGGGAAATAAGCTTTACCATGGTGCTTTGGCTTAACATGAATCAAACTAAATGCTTTCCATCCATAATACAGACATAATACAAATATATGAATGCCATCTTAATAGTAGACCCTAAAGTGCCAGTACGTATGAATGTGAGTGTGAATCGTCTGTTGCTTTTTGTTCTCCCTGTGCTGAACTTGTCCAAAGTGTATCCTGCCTGTTGGCCTATGCCACCTGAGATGGGATCTATCCCTTTTCAACCCTTTAGTTAAATAAGCAGTCAGGAAAATTGATGGATCTACAAATTAACCCATCTGTTTTGATAAACCATTTTCTTTGCCGTTACGTGTGCTATTTAACAAAGTTGTTTATGCACATCCTTTTTTAGTTTTTGGATAACACACTGACTCCTTATATCCCCGACCAGTGGCAGTGTAGCCAAGTTCAAACACTCAAGCAAAGTAGCAAAAACATGATCTATGTGTGTTACTTGTACATCCTGAAAGCTCCTGGCAGCTCAGCTAAGCTGAGCATATCAACAGATGCCAAAGCTTCATCTGCACGATCCTCCAACTGTTCTACTTCCTGATGCTGTTGCCATGTCGGCATCATCTCCCAGACGCTCTTAGCTGTGGATCAACAAAGAAGTAATGACAGAAACATGAAGCATCCAAAGCAGACTCCTTCATTGTGATTAAGGTGTACTTAGGTGACAGTGTAGAGGAACATTTCCTTACTATGGTGCTCCTGAAGCATTTCTGTATACAGCAATTGAGTGACCACATCATACTTGACATCCACCAAGAGGAGGACGTCTGACAAGGAGACATGGCCCCACGCCTGGCCTGTAATCCTTTGACTTTGGTTCTGCCATGTAGAGGGCAGTATGCTCCACACACCCTGTGATGCCAATCTTAGTAGAAGCAGACACATTAACAACATAGCTATTGCAAGTAAGCACTTCACTATAAAGGGGTGGTTTGTAATATTAGAAAACTGTATATCTCTGAAATGCTCAGTTGCTCCTTAATACTCAGGTTAAGTAATATTGACTAACCTCTGAAAGATAAAACATCCTCCTTAGTAAAAAGCTGTGTTAACTGGCAATACAATTGTTGCTCACATCAGTACACCCAGTTAAGCTGCAGTCACCGAGTTGTTTTCTACTTGCTTTAGCGATTTGATGTGCTACATGCAAACCACAATTTAATATTATTGAATAATGCACAGATTTGCCACAAGGACTAGGGTATTAAAGAAAAAGCAGTTACGAATTTTGCTCCTTTTAGGTTCTTTAATATTTGGCTTTTCACACATGCAACACAGTAATCTGGGTGATGTGGCTGTAAGTCTAACAACGGTGTACTATGTGGTTCATACATACACACAATAAAAATCAATACATGTACAAATTTAATATTAAAATAACACATTTTGCTATAAACTGAGTAACTTCTCACCCTCAATAAAAGATGCTCACCTAGCCCAGTACTGCCTGGCTGCTTTTTTGAGCCTTTTCACACATGTCTTTTTCCCAGAGAACTCTTTCCCCCCTCCCCATCTTCCGATCTGCGGAAAGCAAAAGAGGGCAAATAATGAACTGCATTAATGCAGGAGAAAGTGTACAGTTCTGCAAGTACATACCTGTACCAACCTGCTGTAGGGATCCTAAATCTGAGGTGTATGCCTTTTCGAAAGTATTAAAGTCTGTATTCTGGAGCAGGGAATCCATCGTGTGATGAAAAGCATTGGGATTTCCAGTATTTAGTAGCAGGAGGTCCCAGTATAGCTGAAGATAAGAGTATTTATAAGAGCAGTAGTAATAATATTTTGATTATGGAGTTAAGCTACGATATTATCATATTAAAGAAGAAAAATTGTACCATTTCCTTCTTTTCCCTTTCCCTTTCCATTTCTAAGAGAACATCCAAAACATTTTCACCAATACAGGTCCAGCTACTGTCTCCTCCTGCAATCTGAAGCACAAACAGCCCCATTGTAGTATTCTGTTACTATTTGTTTGTTTGTGTTTGTGTCTAATTATGTGTGAGCTGGTACCTTCCTCATAGCTGTATGTGCTTCAGTGATGTTGGAAGAAAAATGAAACACTTTGCTGTAAAGGAGACTCACATCCTCAGGGGTAAACTCTGCGCCAACAGACATACCTAGAGACTGGTAAAGACCAGCAATGTAATCCTGAAGCAAAGCACATGGTTGTAATTACATTTATTTTCAGTTCATTCAATTCAACCTTGTACATACAAAAGGAAAACAAATGCATTTCTCACACAGCCACAGCAAAGTATCCTACCTGCTCCATGTTTTCAGGTTGATAAATTATGCAGCATATTACTATGGTTACGGCAGTCCTCTGGGAAACAGCTGGATCAGCTTACCAGCAACAAAAAGTGACAGTGTATCTGTCAGAGAGTGAAAGGTGATACATGACCACGTGATGCTTTACACCTGAGTGTAGTGCTCTGTAACATTTAACACGTAGTGAAAGTCAGTGGCTCCATGCCTTTTAGTGTTGTGTTGTCTTTATTTTAAAGTCTGTGGTGTCAAATGATTTATTTACTTTATTTTTAAGGCATACAAAGTCCTAGTATGTGATTTAGGCTTCTGTTCTCTTCAAAAGCTGTATGGTGGATCAACTTAAAAAAAAAAAAAACTAACCATTTTGGGTTTTATTAAGCCTTAAATGTAGGGGTGTGGGTGCTGTGATTGACAGGTATGCGTTGCCTGGGTCTCACCTCTGTTTGCAGAAGTTTATGCTCCAGTTTTGTTGTGTAGAATTCTAGTATTTTATCTGTATGATACTGCTATACTATTTGCATGATTATCAATAATTAAAAGGAATCTGCTTCCATGTGATGAACCCATATACCTTATATATCTTGTTTAACAAGCTTACTAGTTATCTGATAGCTTAGCACTTAACCATTTCACCTGTTGAAACTTCAAATTGTCCAGAGTCCAGAAAATAATAGATGATATCATGGTGGCTACATACAACTTTTATATACAGACTATAGTGTTGTAAAGTGGCTGTGTTTCTTTGTCTTATTGTAGAAAAACATCACTGTTAAGAGGAAAACAAAGGGATATGAGCCGGTTTCTTTTTTTGATTTGCTTAAAGTTATGACATATCTAGGGACACCAGTGTTTTCTTACAAAGCACCCTGGACCATGGACAATTTAGAGAAAGAAGTGAATGTAAACATGTCTGGCCAGCTCTCCCTAAAAAAAAAAAGAGAGACCTCAGTGGGATTTCTTGGTCAAATAAAGGTAATAATAATGAGGTGGTTAGGTCTATAAGCAGTTGATCATTGAGAATCACCCTGAAATAAGCTGATTTATTATTGAAAACTGCTTACCATATTTGTTGAATTGTAAAGCTATTTCACACATTTTCATATGTGTAGCTGACCTGATGTGTACTCACTAAAATACACTCTACTCAAATAAATACAATGTGTGCAGAAAGGACAGTGTTGCCAAATGGATGATTAAATATCAACATGAAGTTTGTCTCTGAACACAGAAAAAGAAACAACAGAAATATTAGTGAAACTTTTATTTATAAAATGGAGAAGGAAAAGATTACCTGAGATTATATGGCTTCCTGTATGAACAGTCAGACATTGCACAGTGCTAAAAATGTAACCTGCATGATAAACAACTTTAAATAATTGCTAATACTGTTAAAGTAAATGTGTGAAACAAACTAGGTATGGAATTAAATGACAAATCTTTAAGTAGTATAAATATTCAGTGTTACAATATTTATAAAAACCAACAAACACAGTATGTGGAGTCCACAGGTCATGGAGGTTCATCTGGAAATCTTTCCATTGTATACAGTAACATGGGGCTGATGCAGTGACAGTGCATGCGTGTGAAATTATAAGTGAGTGTCCACTTATTCAGTAACTGTGGCATTTGAGGAGCTGCCATGAATGATCTTTGGACACTTCTCTTGTGGTATGCAGTAGTTGTTGTGTAGGACCAGACCAGCAGGACACTGACATCCTGGAACACAGGGCTTGAAACAGTGGCTTTCTATCACTCCCAGAGGTACATCGACATTAAAGCAGGTTACAGGACAAGGGGGGCCGCACTCATCAAACACAAAGCCCCTCTCCACTGGGCAGCCCACAGCTGTGGAAGACAGGAGCAAAGAAAACACTGTGAGCACTATAGCTTCAAGCATATGTCTTATTTTGACCTTTACTGATCCTCAGCAGAAATTTCCGGGTGGCTGACAGCAGTGAGGCCAATGGCTGTTTATTTTTAATTCAGAATGAATCATATTGCATTACTTCCTTATAACATTAAGCAGTTTATGTCATGGAACGCCGTGTGGCAAGCAGACTGTGGACCCAGAGGCAGGACACAGGAAGAGAAATAAACTCAAAAACTCAGCTTTGCTTGCTGGCAAATTACAGAAATTACACAAACCAAGCCGAAAAATAGGACTCTAGGAGAACACACGGACAAGAGAGCGCACAGCAAAAGGGAGGACGTGACAAAGAACACATTTTAGTCAAAATAGCCAAGAGGAGATTAGAGCAAACAAGATGAGAGACTATCAAAATAAAACAGGAAGTAGCAGAACATGAGAACAGAAACACAGACCTGAAACAAAGACAGAAAAGGAAACAAACACAAAGAAGGAAACACCAAGGACAAAACACAGGGATGAGGTTAGGACACACATGGGAACATTAAGAAGACAGGAATACACAGAAACTCAGGATATAAAACATAAACTGAAACCAACTGAAAACTAGACAAGACCCAAAATTTAAAAAGCTGGGCCCGTGACAGTTTAAAGTTGGTTTTGAAGCTGACAGCTGGTTGCCGGCATGCACGCTCGATGTGAAATGATAATATACATCCTAGAGTATATTTGCCACTTTCTGGTGATTTACTCACCACACAGAGACGCGCTCCTCCACTGCACGATGACTCCTGCTGCTCTGCACTGGCTCGCGTAGGCCTCCAACGTGTCACAAAGACAGTCATCAGTATTGGCACCGCAAGCACAGAGGTCGTAAACACAAGCTCCGTACCACTGTTCAGGAGGCACCACGGGATGACAGGGCTTAAAGATGGCAGACTTCAGGATTTTACAGCGAGTGTTGGCCCCCTTTTTGGCCTGGTAGCCTGCATCCTTACAAGGGTCAACATTCTCGCCAGGACGACAGGAGGAGCGGAAATGGGTACCATTTGTGACCTTAAATGACAAAAAGTTATTTCATTTGCATGCAGTCAAAATTAGTGATAAGCTATGTATTTTATAGAGTCTCTGTATTACTGCTGTGTATTGATTTTACCCTCCAGCTGTTTCCAAATTCAGACTCAGATAGGGTGATTCGTCCATTTGGCATCCGGAGGTCATCCTGGTAGTAGTTGTTGAAGTTTCCACAAAGACCACAGGTGTGGCCCTTATAGGAGCCTGGCACACTTACTTCTACATGTGAACGAGGACTCCACAGCACCTAAGGTGGGCGAGTGGATGTACCAGTTTGTTACAAAACTGGGAGTGACCAAATTTGTGAGAAGGTAAAGAGACAGAAAAACAAAGAGTACTGCACCTTCAGACCAATGTTAGTGTTGAGTAAAATTGTGTTGGTTTGCCGTTCGATATAGATGTATGGTTCCCTGAGAAATGGCAAAGTTACAGCCTCATCATTCACCTGGATAAAAGAGGAGATGGATGAGTGAATGCACTAAGCATAAAATTCACTGGGTAAAACCCTTTATGGTCTATTTACATACAAACCTTCACAATCCAGTCCTGCAGTAGCTGCACTGTGACATCACCCAAAAACACAGTAACCTCTTTAGTCCAGGACACTCCTTTACGTCCACGATCATCATTTGTAGCATGAACACTGTAAAAACAAAAATGTGCTTTCTTGTTTTGTTACTTGTTACCTTTTAGCAAAATTTTGTGCTTTAAATACAATAACAATGCATCTATTTTCTGAAACACCTCCAGTTCCAGCCAGCTAGGATGTCCAAGACTATTTTTTCTGTGAGGCAATGATGGCAACTGCACCTCTTGGGGAGGTACTCCATATCATCAACCTCAACACAGAACCAGTACTGTTCTGGTTTGTTTGAACAGAAAAAGAATCTCTTTTTCATTAGTGCTGTCAAAATTAACGCATTAACGCAAAAATAATCCACCATCATGCTTAACGCGTTTATAAATTTTAACTCGATGAACACATCTGGAGCACACAATGACTCAAAATGCTCGAAACGATTCTGTCTATGTCTATATATATATATATATATATATATATATATATATATATATATATATATATATTAGCGCCACCGAAAATTAACGAGTTAACGCGAATTAATCCCCATTGCGATTAAAACTTTTAACGCAATTAATGCATCCGGGAGAAGATTGAAGAAAACTATTCAAATTCTATTTGAATTTGAATTTCTTGTTTATTCTACATTTACTTTATTATATTGCATAAATGTCAGTTAGAAGCTTAAATATAAAGTTGAAAAAAATCAAGTTATCAGGATCAAGTAATTGCGATTAATCGCGATTAATTACAGATAATTGTGAGATTAATTTGTTAATTTCTTTTAATCTATTGACAGCACTACTTTTTATACAATTAATTATTATAGATATTGTTTGGGATGAATTTCACCTGAAATCTCCACTCTCACAATCTTGTGTCAGGACATATGTGCACGTTCCCTGGAAGTGCAGCATGCGGCCATCGAAGGTCCGGTAATGAGGATCGCCAAAGGCACTGCAAGTAGCTGGACGAGGAAGGCAATGAGGACAACACAAACCTGGGATAACTGCAGGCATCTCATCCTGGCAGTAAAACACACAAACAGACTGTGTTAACACTGGCTGTGTGAGAATATGATGAACCTAAAATGATTTAAAAAACAAAAAGTCTGCAGTGACAAAATGTGCTCTGTGAAAATAGCCAGCGTGTGAACACAGATGAGAAACGTCAGATAATAACTGATTCTCTGCAAATTGATGGGTGAGCATCATGGGAACATTTCAGATAATCATGAAACGCCATTAAAAAATTTTTGTGTGTGTGTTTTTCAATAACACTCACATTTGCACAGGTGAGGGGAGGGCAGCGTTCACTGCGACAGTGTACGTCTCCAGACAAACACGTGCAGCTGGTGCATTCATCCACCTCCCAGTGTTCATTGGAGTGAAACACTGTCCCCTGGTACAAACACGACACCTCCGAGTCTACAACACATATGCACAACAAAGTTTAATCTTTGTAAAGAATACACCCCATCCATCTGTCACATCATTCCAGTGTCGAATACCCAGAGGTGAAAAGCCAGCAGCTGTTTTTATTTTGTGATACCTTGACATTCATAGCAGCATCTCCCAGGAAGTTTCACTTGCTTTTGTCCTTCCAGACAAATGGCAGGTAAACACTCTTCAATGCTGCACTCAATGTAGCCCAACTGAGGATGCAACCACAAACAGACTTCTTAAGAAAATAATCTCAGTAAATAAAAAAAGGTCTATTTTAGAAATGCTATTTTTTTAAATATAACATTAGTGGCAACGTGCTGGTGTGCCTTCCACCTAAGTCTGTGGCCTTTCTGTGTGGAGTTAGCATGTTCTCTGCGTGGGTTCTCTCTGCATTCTCTAGTTTTCTCCCACAGTCCAAAGACACGCATGGGTTTAGGTTAAGTGTTAATTTTAACCCCTGTGATTGGAGATCTTTCCAGAATACCCTGCCTCTCGCCCTATGTCAACTGGGATAGGCTCCAACACTCCCAAGACCATGAATTGGATAGGGGATAAGTTGGATCAGATGTATGTATGTGTGAATGGAGAATCATATTAATATTACGTCTTCAGTTAGGTGAAATTTAAGTGTTTTCCTTAGCTTAACGATCAAAATCAACCCCTCAGTATTTGCAGCTGGAGAGCGCTGGACCCTTCTTTTTGTGTCTTTTAAGTCATTCCTCAAAAATTAAACCCTTCCACTTGTATTTGTGTACCACATTATTTTTTAACATATATATATATATATATGTATATATATATATATATATATATATATATATATATATATATATATATATATATATATATATATATATATATATATATATATATATATATATATATATATATATATATATATATATATATATATATGTATATATATTAAAAAAACACCCAGCACGCCCCTGCGGGCGGTTTATCTTTCAAGCTCGGGTCCTCTACCAGAGGCCTGGGAGCTTGAGGGTCCTGCGCAGTATCTTAGCTGTTCCCAGGACTGCGCTCTTCTGGACAGAGATCTCTGATGTTGTTCCCGGGATCTGCTGGAGCCACTCGCCTAGCTTGGGAGTCACCGCACCTAGTGCTCCGATTACCACGGGGACCACCGTTACCTTCACCCTCCACATCCTCTCGAGCTCTTCTCTGAGCCCTTGGTATTTCTCCAGCTTCTCGTGTTCCTTCTTCCTGATATTGCTGTCATTCGGAACCGCTACATCGATCACTACGGCCGTCTTCTTCTGTTTGTCTACCACCACTATGTCCGGTTGGTTAGCCACCACCATTTTGTCCGTCTGTATCTGGAAGTCCCACAGGATCTTAGCTCGGTCATTCTCCACCACCCTTGGGGGCATCTCCCATTTTGACCTCGGGACTTCCAGGTTATACTCGGCACAGATGTTCCTGTACACTATGCCGGCCACTTGGTTATGGCGTTCCATGTATGCCTTGCCTGCTAGCATCTTGCACCCTGCTGTTATGTGCTGGATTGTCTCTGGGGCATCTTTACACAGCCTGCACCTGGGGTCTTGCCTGGTGTGATAGACCCCAGCCTCTATGGATCTTGTGCTCAGAGCTTGTTCTTGTGCTGCCATGATTAGTGCCTCTGTGCTGTCTTTCAGTCCAGCTTTGTCCAGCCACTGGTAGGATTTCTGGATATCAGCCACCTCCTCTATCTGCCGGTGGTACATACCGTGCAGGGGCCTGTCCTTCCATGATGGTTCCTCGTCTCCCTCCTCTTTCTTGGGTTTCTGCTGCCTGAGGTATTCACTGAGCACTCGGTCAGTTGGGGCCATCTTCCCAATGTATTCTTGGATGTTCGTTGTCTCATCCTGGACTGTGGTGCTGACACTCACCAGTCCCCGGCCCCCTTCCTTCCGCTTAGCGTACAGCCTCAGGGTGCTGGATTTGGGGTGAAACCCTCCATGCATGGTCAGGAGCTTTCTTGTCTTTATGTCAGTGGCTTCTATCTCCTCCTTTGGCCAGCCTATTACCCCAGCAGGGTACCTGATCACGGGCAGGGCGTACGTGTTGATGGCCCGGATCTTATTCTTACCATTCAGCTGACTCCTCAGGACTTGCCTGACCCTCTGCAGGTACTTGGTGGTTGCAGCTTTTCTAGCGGCCTCTTCATGGTTCCCATTTGCCTGCGGGATCCCCAAGTACTTGTAACTGTCCTCTATGTCTGCAATGTTGCCTTCTGGTAGTTCAATCCCCTCAGTTCTGACTACCTTCCCTCTCTTTGATACCATCCGACTACACTTCTCCAGTCCGAACGACATTCCAATGTCATTGCTGTATAGCCTGGTAGTGTGGATCAGTGAATCGATGTCTCGTTCACTCTTGGCATACAGCTTGATGTCATCCATGTACAGGAGGTGGCTGACAACTGCTCCGTTCCGTAGTCGGTATCCGTAGCCAGTCTTGTTAATGATCTCACTGAGGGGGTTCAGGCCTATGCAGAACAGCAGTGGGGACAGAGCATCTCCTTGGTAGATCCCGCACTTGATGGTGACTTGTGCTATGGGCTTGGAGTTGGCCTCTAGTGTTGTACGCCACATCCCCATTGAGTTCCTGATGAAGGCTCTTACGGTCCCGTTGATCTTGTACAATTCTAGGCATTCCAGTATCCAGCTGTGGGGCATTGAGTCATAGGCCTTCTTGTAATCAATCCAGGCAGTGCACAGGTTGGTCAGTCTGGTCTTGCAGTCTCGGCTGATTGTTCTGTCTACCAGTAGCTGGTGTTTTGCGCCTCTGGTATTCTTGCCAATTCCTTTCTGTGTCCCGCTCATGTATTGACCCATGTGCCTGTTCATCTTAGCCAATATGATTCCTGACAGGAGCTTCCATGTAGTACTGAGGCAGGTAGTACTACATGGAAGCTCCTGTCAGGCATCATATATATATATATATATATATATATATATATATATATATATATATATATATATATATATATATATATATATATATATATATATATTGGGGTGCAATGATACACAAAATTCACGGTTCGGTTCGGTTCGATACTTTGGTGTCACGGTTAGATATTTTTTTGATACAAAAAAAAATGTTCATGCCTTTTTAATTTGTCATTTATTAAAATTATAATATAATATAATATTGCACTGCGCTCAGTGAATCTGCGTTCGACTACTCCGCCTAGGCTGCACTGTCGAGCGCAGATCCACTGAGCGCTCAACACAGACAGCATCGTCAGAAGAAAAGTTGATAAAATAAATGAAAAATTTTGTATTGTTCATACATATGCGTACCGAACCAAAAGTACTGTATCGAACGGTTCAATATCGATTCGAGTATTGTTGCACCCCTAATATATATATATATATATATATATATATATATATATATATATATATATATATATATATATATATATATATATATATTAGGGGTGCAACAATACACAAAATTCACGGTTCGGTTCGATACTTTGGTGTCACAGTTCGATATTTTTTCGATACAAAAAAAAATGTTCATGCCTTTTTAATTTGTCATTTATTAAATTTTCACGGCACATTCCGCACCACATCTCTGTGCGTTCATCATTTGTTTGAAGCCAGCTCACCTCCTGCAACTACTTTTCCGAGAATACGTGCTTCTTTTGTGGTTCGGACTCCTTCTGACATTTCTTTGGAGGTGGAGGAACATCACAGTAATTGCTTAAAGGAGCTTCTTCGACATCTTTAAGAGTTCTAAACAAATGTCTGTCCTCCTCCTGAAAATCTTATGTAGCAAACACGCGTTGCAACTTCTTATCTTGTGCGCGTTTTTTATTTTGACAGCGAATGCGCACCTGCGGACCACTTATGTGCACCCCTGGTTATTTAGCTCGTCATATTGCAGCCACAGAAATTCTTTTGTCCATGAAACCATAAAGCTGCACTTTATTTTTGCCTTATAGTCTGATTTGTCATAACTTTTCCGTTTTGTGGTAAGCTTTTCTTTGGCTGTCACTTCTTCACCCTGACCTGTCTTATTTGGCTCAGCAGAACTAAAATATATATCCTGCTGCTTTTACACACGCACTCACACAACGCTCAGCGATTCTCTGCGTGATCAACCTCTCACATGTTTAAGCTTGCTGCGGGAGATTTCACTTGTCATGTTTGCGTAGTAAGCTAACGATTGATAAGACGATGTCAGAGGAATTGGTGCGCAAATTATCATCACTCACCAATCAGTGCTGTCGCTCTCTATACACAGTTCGCGCGATTGCAAAGTGAAAGCAAAAAACAAGCACAAATTCAAACGCGATTTCAATATGTCACATATTGACAGTGGCTCACCGATGCCAATGACATAATTACCCAGCTACATTTCCGAAAGAATATATATATATGTGGTCCCCGTGGTAATCGGAGCACTAGGTGCGGTGACTCCCAAGCTAGGCGAGTGGCTCCAGCAGATCCCGGGAATAACATCGGAGATCTCTGTCCAGAAGAGCGCAGTCCTGGGAACAGCTAAGATACTGCGCAGGACCCTCAAGCTCCCAGGCCTCTGGTAGAGGACCCGAGCTTGAAAGATAAACCGCCCGCAGGGGCGTGCTGGGTGTTTTATTTATATATATATATATATATATATATATATATATATATATATATATATATATATATATATATATATATATATATATATATATATATTCTTTATGATGGGTGTCTAGATTTCTGTTGACTTACAAAACAGGTGCATGTGACACAGTCATCTTTGCTGTCTTTCCAGCTGGTGCCGTTCACAACACGCCTGTTCTGATCCTCAATTACACAATCTGCGAGGAACAGAGGAGAGCCAACATATACAGAGATGTATTAATACCAAGAATCTAAATGTTAAGACTGCTGCTGTTCTATCACATTATACCTTTACACACTGGGCAGCATGAGTCTGGAGGGGTGAACTGCTCATTTAGAGGACAGGTGAGTAGTGGGCAGACTTTGTGTAAGCAAGTCCATGTCAGGTCCTGTACGGGAGATCACCCAAAGACAGCATCACCCCATAATGAAACTCTGTAGTTGCTGAAATATCCTAACTGTAAATATTTTATTCCATATCTGTGAGGTATCACACCAAAGTGTTGTTGTTTTACCTTACACTGGCAGGTAAAACAGGGGTCATCTGTTGCCAACACCTCATTACCAATCAGTGCAGGGGTACAGTTACTGAGAGGCTCTAAATATAGACACATATGTTAGAGAGCTCAGCAATACTGCAGAGATAATACACATATAATTTATTTATTCATTTGTTTGCTACTAACGTGCACAGACAGGACAGCAAGAGTCCGGTCCAGAGAACAAGATGTTGCCCTTAGGACAGTCAACCAGACTGGGACACTGCTTTCGGTAACACTTCAGGTGCTGTTCTCCATCCGGCATCACCTGAGAAACACACAAAATGTCAAGAAACTGCTTCAGATTTTACTATTACAGCTTCTATCACTCCATTTATCCATCTATCTATATTTATTTAATGATGAAATCTCACTGAAATCAAATATCTTCCAAAGAGAAATCCTTGCATTATTTTTACGTTATTTCTGTCTTTCTGTTTTTACTGCTTCAAGCAATTTTGCTACAGTAAGTAGAACTGAAGCTTAACTGACTTTGAAAACATCATTCATCACTTTGACTTAAAATACTAAACCCTGCACGGATCGCACATTGTGTGACACAAATAGGGTGTGGGAAGCAGACTGAACAAATTCCATAAAGCAAAGTAACAAAAACTAAAGGCACTTAGTAGAAAAAAACGGGAAACACAACTGGAAGTATAACAGACGGCACAACAGAGAATGAAGAGAAGATAGGATTTATATATAAAGATAACTGGCTAAGTGGGGACAGGAAGGGAATCAGAAACAGCTAAACATAATCAAGGTAATCAGCAAACAGGAAGCAAGCCCAAGACAACACACCAAAGAGATGCTAACTGACAAAGTGAAACAGGAAATCTAGAAGATAACTAAGCACAGAGACACACAAAGACAGGAAAACTGGGAAACAGTATTGAAAAAGCATTCCACAACACAAGGATCAGATCTGAGAACTGTAAAAACGTTTATTCTAAGGTTGTCACATGATATTTTCATACCATTTTTATAACACACATGAGATAATATCTTGTCATTTGTGTCAGTACAGTAATGGCATATCTAGAATCTCACTATCAATCTGAGTAATGAAACTGTAAGACTGTGAATTCCCTGTTTTAAACACAGATTTAGTATAGCCAATAAGTTATAATAAAAAAATAACCTAAACCAAAATTTCATGATCCAATACAGAGATGATTTTTATTTGTTTCATACCTCACATGTGCAGATCTGACAGGGGTCATTGGCTGGATGGAAACTGTCCCCTGGTCCATATACTTTGCCCTCAAATACACAGTCTGCTCAAAAAATAATGACAGATTGTGACAATAAAAGAATATGAACACATATATTTTATATTAAATGTATGGCTTTCACTACTGTATGGCTACGTATGGGTTTCACTACTGGGAGAGACTGCAGAGAAACAGAAACTAAGAAAATGTAAGGCGAATATGCTTACCAGCACACATTGGGCAGCACTCCCCAGGCACACTGATGAAGTTAACACATGGAGACAGACAGTGTACTTCAGAGCAGGTGGTCACACCGTCCACGCACATACATGTCATACATGGAGTTGAGTCTGCAAACCAGCTGCTGCCCTCTGTATGCTCCTCTCCCGCATAAACACAACCTGAGAAGGAAAAGTGAGTCACTGACAAACTATTCCACCTGTGATCAGAGCTTCCATTAGTTTATTTACCTCTACAACGAGGACAGCAGGCTCCTGGATCAGTCACCTGATGCACACAAGCAAGCTTAGGACACTCAGGAACTGCACAATGCACCTCTCCTGCCTGTGAGAATATCACAGATCAGCACTTCAATACAAGAAAGGAAATATGGAGAAGAATAAAATCTATATCTGCAAACAAGATTTATAAAGTCAGACCTTACAGATGCAGGTGGAGCAGTGGTTTGAACTCAGGGTCCACGTCTGCCCATCACTGAACTCCTGTCCATTCAGCATACATACTGAGTCACATGACCAAGAGTAGCAGAGAAAGAAAATGTTGGAGAAGTCAGTCAGAGTTTGTTCTAATGTTGTGTATATTACAGTACAGGGTGGGATTACCAACCCAGAGTGCAGGCCTGGGAAGGTAAGCCGACAAAATATGGCATTAAGACTGATGAACAAGCGACTGTGAGTGGGCCATGGTTTAAACATAAATGTTAAAAACTGACAAAAAGGTAGAAGATTGAGTGTGGAAGAAAAAACTGTGTAAAGTTGTAGTGTAGGATATATTATTAGTTCTGTCAGAATTACTTATATTACTTCTCTCTCAACTACAGTAATTTAAAATTGGACACAAGGGTTTTGAGCCTCCCCATCATTCTGCATGAAAAGGGTAAAGGCAGGGAGAGCACGATCAGGAGTCCTGACAGAACAGAGCAGGTTATCGGTGACAATAAGCATTGAATTAAGTCAGAAATAGCATTAAAAGCACAAAATGGAAAATGTGGGTGTGTAAAGGAGCTTGTGGGGTAACAGTAGCTGTTGCAGGCTGAAGCAGCTTAAGTAGCATATCCCATATGAGATATGGCCAATAGAATGCACAGAAGGGTATCAGCTGAGCCTTCACCTGATGTTGGCTGTAATTGAAATCATCCGGGTTTGTGAAATTATACTGCAGGCAAAGCCATCATTGGGACGAAAACACACACACTGCAGCTGCCAGGGAATGGTGCAAGGTGGTGATATGTGCTGGATGATGGTCATGACCTCTTTCTTCATTGACCAGTAGAAGGTCATACAGTACACCTGGAACTTCCTCTGTTAGGTATCTATATTTTCAGCTTGTTCTTCAGCCACATGTAGGCTTTGAGTCTTGCACCACATTTTTCACTGTCTGCATTGCCTTATATTGTGGTACCGATAGTGATGAGTAAGTAGAGCCCATGTGCTGAAGAGACCTGTTAATCTCACTGATTGATGTTTGGGCCCCACATTTTTTTAAATGAATTTCTTTCGCTTTCAACCTCACACTCATTCTCAGCATTAAGAATGCTCCACTAACTTCTCCTAAAGGCTCCTTTCATCCCAGCAGAATCACATTAATATGTTCTTTGGTTTTTCTTGTAGAACTTTGAAGGGGGGAAAAGAAAACATCAAACGACATTTCACAAAAGAAACAGACAAGTTCTGACAAACAAAAGAAAACATGCAATGACGTCACAACAAAGAAAAACACAAATTGTTATGATGTTTTCCCAATAATCTCTAACTTCTTCTTCTTTCACCTGCTGTCATTATGGGTCACCACAGCGGTTTATCAGCCTCTATTTCACCCTATCCCCAGCATCTTTTTCTGCCACGCCAACTCTCGGCATGTCCTCGTTCACTACATGAATCTTCTCTGTGGCCTTCCTCTTTTCCTGGCAGCCTGGCAACTCCATCCTAAACATCCTTTGCCAAACATACACACCATCCCTCCTCTGCACATGTCCAAATCATCTCAGCCTTGCCTCTCTAACCTTTCCAAAATGCTCAACCTCAGCTGAGCCTCTAATATATTCATTTCATATCCTGTCAATTCTGGTCACTCCTAATCAGAATCTTAGCATCTTAACTCTGCCACCTTGAACTCCGTCTCTTGTCTTTTTTTTCGTTTTTTTAATAGTGCCACTGACTCTAAACCACTCTCACTATAGATCACAATATTGTCTAGAAATATAAAGTCCACAAAGACTCCAGTCTGTCTTTCTCTGTCAGACTGTCCATCAGCATTGCAAACGAGAATTGGCTCAAAGCACATTCCTGATGTACTCCTACTCCCACTATGAACCCATATGTCATTTAATTTTTCTTAGTTTCTTTTTTCTTTTCAAACTTTTAAAACTCTCAGATGCATTTAAAAAATTTTTTTCTGTTCTTCAGTCCTCTGGTAACTAAAATGTCAAAACCTTAAGCAATTTAGTCAAATCCTAAGGCCATGCAGTTCCACAGACCTTAGACAGCACACAGGAACAATAACTGTGTTTTCAAAAGGATCACTGACCACTTAGTAACAGTCTCCAACTAAACGTATTACCAAATGGATCACGGGACCAAACTGTTGAAAGTTTGCTGTGGTGGTATGTTTATTGAGTATTCTGGTACCAATTCAGAGAGTGGGTCTGGGAAGGTAATCCAACCCTGACCCACTGACAAAACACAACATTTATACTGGTGAACAAGAGTATGGGCTGGGTATGGTTTACATGCAAGTGTTAAACAGTGACAAAACATATAAGGTGGAGGGTCTGGAAGACAACAACTGGGTGACAAGATCAAGGACTAAACAAAGACTTATTATGACAAAATAAAGTGGTGACAGGGTCAAGGGGTCTGGGTAGACAACTGACTTCTTGTTACAGGGGTTGTAACCAGGAACAAAATGATAAAGGTCAGTGATTCAGCGTCTCAAGTTAGTGAGCGTCTTAATAGTCTTCGTCCAAAGGAAGCAGATTTCCAAATTAGTCCATAAAAGGTGAAAATAACGTGTTCCAAGTTGTTGAGATGTGTAATTTTTGTGATCAGGTGCTTGAATTCAAAATGGGATTTATACTCTTTGTACTTCTGTGACATTTCTGTTTAACAGTGTGAAAACAGTAAAGATTACATACTAATGCAGGTTAATTTTCTGTGAAGCCCTTGTTATATTTAAAAAGTGAATACATACGGGATCCTAGCTTTCTTTATAATGAATTGTTGGCTGTGTGTTTATCGTTTCAGGATGTACCTGAGCACGGCTCTGACATGGAAACGTGTTGAGCGCAGGGTGCTTGTTGGCAGCCGTCGGACACACATTCAACAGTGCCCGCGACACAGGTGCAGCTCTGGCATTGGTTTGATGGGGGCCTGAAGCTTTCGCCGTTAGAATAAACAGCATCCTCATAGAAACAGCAGTCACAGATGGGGCAGCATTCCCCAGGACGTGTCACTGGATTGCTACAGGTAATGCTTGGACAAGATTCCTGCTCACATACCACACCACCATTCTACACAACACACATACAAACACACACAAAAAAGCAAGTGCAAATTAATGCCTGGTAAAAAGTCACTTCTAATATGAAGAGTTATTATAGTTTTAAATGAGTTTTTAATTTTATTTCATTTTGACTTTTTGTTTTTACTTCAGTTTTAATTCAGTTTTTTGTTTCGGTTTAGTTTTTATTGTTTGAAAATATTTAATTTTAGTTATGTTTTTATTAGTTTCAGTGTTAGATTTAGTCTTTTTGAATTGTGGATAGATACATATGTTAGAGACAAGACTTTTTTTACAATAAAAACACATAACCTTTTGAAAGTAGTTAAACCAAAGTCTTTTTAGATATAATAAAATAAATATATATAAAAATAAAATATCCATCAAAGCCTCATGAGGGAAACTGTAATAATATTTTTTAAACAAACTAACAAATATTAAAACAACAGGGAGTGAAAACATTTCCTGGCAGTTTTTCAAAATAAAAGAAAAATTCACCAAATTGTAATGTGCTGATGGGGTTAGGGTTGTGCTATTAAACAAATTGTTAGCTAAATGTATCTTCCTTAAAGTAACATATACTGTTTAAATGGTTTACATGTGGTTACAAAACATTTGTAGCTTGCTTCTTTTAAGTCCTCAAATGTTTCTTTACAGCTCTGGTGACTCTGGAGGCTATGTGACTACAGTGAACTTATTGTCACGCTCAACAAACCAGTTTAAGATGATCTGAGCTTTGTGCGTTATCCTGCTCAATGCAGCAGTATGGTGCTCTGTGGTCATAAAGTGATAGACATGGGCAGAAACAATACTCGGGTTGGTTGTGGCATTTGAACAATGCTCAGTTGGAACTAGGGAATCATTTGCAACTGGTGCATATCAAATAACATCTGCCATCTTCTGTGAAAAAGCAAGCTATAAACTTTCCGAGCATACATAATCTGAAATGACAGATATTTGCAGGTTTGGTTCTTAATATACAGCGGGGAAAATAAGTATTTGACACATCAGCATTTTTATCAGTAAGGGGATTTCCAAGTGGACTATTGACACAACATTTCCACCAGATGTTGCCATCAAGCCAAATATTGACGTCATACAATCAAATCAGAACATATAAGTATACAAGTTAAACCATAATAAATAAAGTGAAATGACACAGGGAATAAGTATTGAACACACTTTATTCAATACTTTGTAGAAAAGCCTTTGTTGGTGATTACAGCTTCTAGACGCCTCTTGTATGGATAGACCAGTCGTCTGCATTGCTCAGGAGTGATTCTGGCCCATTCTTCCACACAAACGGTCTTTAAATCTTGAAGGTTCCTTGGGCCTCTTTTATGAACTTTAATCTTCAGTTCTCTCCATAGATTTTCTATGGGATTTAGGTCAGGTGATTGACTGGGCCATTCAAGCAACTTGATTTTCTTTCTTTGAAACCACTTCATTGTTTCCTTGGCCTTGTGTTTGGGATCATTGTCTTGCTGAAATGTCCACCCTCTTTTCATTTTTAGCTTCCTGGTAGATGGCAGCAGATTTTTATCCAGAATGTCCCGGTACATCTCTCCATTCATCCTGCCTTCAATAATATGAAGTCTGCCAGTACCCCTTGCTGAAAAGCAGCCCCAAACCATGATGCTTCCACCCCCAAACTTGACTGTTGGTATGGTGTTCTTGGGGTGGTGAGCAGTGCCATTTCTTCTCCAAACATGGTGTGTAGAATGACTGCCAAAAAGTTCAATTTTGCTTTCATCTGACCATACTATAGTCGTCCAATAATCCACAGGCTTCTCCAAATGCTGTTGCGCAAATTTTAACCGAGCCTTGACATGCTTTTTGTTCAGCAATGGAGTCTTGCGTGGTGAGCGTGCATGGATGCCATGGCGGTTCAGTGCATTGCTTATAGTTTTCTTTGAAACAACAGTACCTGCTGATGCAAGGTCTTCCTGAAGTTCTGTCCGAGTGGTTCTTGGCTCTTGGAGAACCCTCCTGATTATTCTTTGGACTCCTCGGACAGGGATCTTGCGTGGAGCACCTGATCGTGGCAGGTTTATGGTGAACTGATGCACTTTCCATTTCCGGATAATGGCCCCCACAGTGCTCACAGGAACATTCAGCATTCTGGAAATGCACCTATAACCATTCCCATCAAAATGCTTTTCAACGATAAGATTACGAAGATCTTGAGAGAGTTCTTTGCTTTTACCCATCATGAAGTCTTTCCTGTGTGCCTTCTGGGTAATGAGGAGCCTTTATAGGCCATCAATTAGGACTAAAGCAGCTGATATCAATTAGTACTGATAGGGGACAGGATTTCTCTATCAATACTGACAGATTTCAGGTGATCTCCTGGCTTTCTATGTCATTTTGCCCCTTGTTATCTCCATGTATTCAATACTTATTCCCTGTGTCATTTCACTTTATTTATTGTGGTTTAACTTGTATACTTATATGTTCTGATTTGTTTGTATGACGTCAATATTTGGCTTGATGGCAACATCTGGTGGAAATGTTGTGTCAATGGTCCACTTGGAAATCCCCTTACTGATAAAAATGCTGATGTGTCAAATACTTATTTTCCCCGCTGTAAGCCTGTAATCTCTAAAGTTTCTGATTTCTGATTTTTCTGTGTATACTGAATGTCACAGTTGATAGAGCTGAAAATGATGCATGGCAGTACCTGACAGGAGCAGCGCTGACAGCTATCTGTAGGGTGTGCAAATTGCTCCCCACTCAAACAGTCGCGTCCATAGAAGTTACATCCATCACACACTTCACATGCGCAGCTGTTGAGAGTTGGATGTGGGCATGACACAGCAGGGCATTTTCTTTGCTCACACACTACCTCTCCTCTCTAAAAAAAACAACCAAAACCCAAACAAAAATAAAACATGATGCCATGATGGTGAACTTAATAAGCGGTTTAAATAATGCGTTGCTCTCGCTCACTGAACATCTGCAGTCCTCGCACGCTTTTTCTTGTTCAAGGAGAATCTGTCCATCAGCATAAGTCAGACCTTCAAAACGACAACCTGCATACACAATAAAGCATCAGTTACCTACTTATTCTACTTAACATGAGCTGCGATGTGTTGATCGCTGATACCTCCACAAACTGGGCAACCACAAGCATCAGCGACTGGATTAGGACAAAGGGCTTCAGGACACCGCTTCCTCCTACATTGCACCGAGCCTCTCTGTAAGAGAAATAAGCATGACATGGTGTCTAAAGCTAATAGGAATGTCTGTGTGGGTGTGCTGATACTACCTGGCAAATACATTCATAGCAAGGGTTTCCTGGGTCAGGAATGGACTGTCCATTGATGAGGACTGCGCCATTATAGGAACAGCCTGTCAAATAAAGATGTGTTTAGTTGGTCAAATTGTAAAAATTGGGGGAAAATATCAGTGTGGGCACAGTTAGTTTATTAAGCGTTCATACGGTCACATTCTCCACAGCATTGTCTTGGTGGTTTGTAAGGGTGACTGCACTTTTCATCACAGGGTATCCTGGAGCACGTGACATCGCCTCCGTAACAGTGACAGACAACACAGGGGTCGCTGCCATCATGAAACTCAGTGCCGTCAAGATATTCTCTACCATTATACATGCAGCCTGCAAGAAGAAATTTACAGTTTAATACATGCAAAAAAAGATCATTTTTAAATGACTTTAACTGAGGCCAGTGATTGGTGCATTGGCTCAGGTTCTCACCATCACAGGACATGCAGCAATCTCTCTGGACTGGGTGTTTACAGTTGGAGGGAGGACAGCGTTTCCTCTGACACTGGACAGAGCCGTCACGGCAAGCACACTCAACACATGGCTCTGATGGGTTATCCCACATCTCCCCATTAACTCGCTGTTGATCTTCATATAAGCAGCCTGAGAAAAAGAGAGAGAGAGAAAAATAATTGATAATAAAGACGCAATAAACAACTGCATCAAATATCAGTAGTGTTCTGATCTTTAATTAAGGACATGACAACTTGTACCTTCGCAGCTCCGACAGCAGTCTTGTTTGATGGGGTGAGAACAGTGAGCGAACGGGCAGCGCTTTCGTTTACAGCGAACTGTCCCGTTGGTGCAGGCACATGATCGACAGTCGTTATTGGGGTCGCTGAAATGCTCCAAGTGACTGTAGGAGCTTTGTTCATACACACAGTCTGACTGAGGAGCTGAAGAAAACAAAAACTGTGAAATTATTTACCATAAAAACTTTCAGGAGTCAGCTTCATAGTCGTTGGTATAACTTATATTTTGCCATCACCAAATCATTTTTGTATTTATATTTAAATTATATTATACTATTCTCTCATTATATATGTATGTAAAGCATACAAACACAGTATTTGACCAGTTCCTATTTGCAGTGTAGTCCTGAAACTGCTATTATTCCTCTTCCTCCTCCATCGTCACAGCAGATTGTCTGCCTCCATTTCACCCAATCTCTAGCATCCTCTTCAGTCACACCAACTTTCTCCATGTCCTCCTTCGCTACATCCATGACACTCCTCTGTGGTCTTCCTCTTTTCCTTCTGCCTGGCAACTCCATATTCAAAACCATTTACCCCTTACATCCACTCTCTTTCCTCTGCACATGTCCAGCCCATTTCAAGTTCGCCTCCCTAGTGTTGCCTCTAACCTCAACCTAAGCTGTTCCTAATATTTCTAATCCTGTCCATCCTGGTTACTCCCAACAAAAATCATAGCATCTCCACTCTTGGCCGTTTCCCTCACCACCTAAGTTTTAATTTCCCGGTCATCTGCTAATTCTTTCCTACGACCCAGAGCCTGCCTCAACTCCTTCCTGAACTCTGCACTCTTTTTCAACTCCCATTATTTAATCCTTGCCTCTGCCTTCACTTGCTTTCTGTTCTTGATTTCCAAATTCATCCTACAGACTACCTAATGAAGCTGCTTAGCTACATTCTCCACTTGCAGTCTCCAACCTCTTTCAGATTGCACCCTCTGCACAAGATGTAGTCCGCCTGTCTCCACTCTTTCCTATCTTACCCTATCCTACCCTGTTCTTCTCCCTTCTTGAAATATGCTTTCCCAAAAATTTTCATCCTTTTTGCAAAGCCAACTGCCATCTTTCCTTCCACATTTCTCTGCTTATCACATACCTATCCAGCACCTCACTGCCTCGGTTGTCAATATCTACGTGTCCATGTAAGTCTGTTCAATCTCTCTTCCTTTGAGATTATCCCCCCTCCATTTGGCTCCTTATTGTCACCATGGTAGAACAGTTTAAATCCACCTCCGATGCTCCTTGCTTTTGTGCACACAGCCTTCCTATCTAGCGTCCTTTTTCTCCATCACATCAGCCACCTTTCTTCCTTTACCAATCATAATTCCTACATTTAGAGTCCCTACTCTCATCTCCAAACTCCTACCTTTCCCCCTCTTTTGCTGCTTCTGTATATGCCTTCCCCCACTCCCCTACCTTTGTCTTCACTCAAAAAAACTATTACTAGATGTAGTTTACATTACTAGTGTAAACTTTTGAATTGTGGAGTGACGAAGAGTGCCTTTTTCTTGGTTCAAAGTAGATTTGTGAATTTTTTTATTTGAGGGGGGTAACTGTGCTTTGTACTACTTTTTCTAGATATTTTAAGTCATCAAAAAAGATAAAGAGAATTCTGCAAGAGCAAAAATGGCTTGTATAACAGCGAAAAAAGGCTTTTTAAAACTCTATTTTGTGGCATATTTGGCTGGTGATTCTCTCATGCAATTTTACTGTTGCACTGGAAATTCATTTAGCTAATGCTTTAAAATAACTTTTCAAACAAGCGCCCCAGAAGGACTCTGTTCTTGCATATCCTTACCAGGACACTGGGGACAACACTCTCCTTGTATCACATGAGGGTTAGAGCAGGTCAGTGGTGGACACCTCTTCATCAGACACTGGACATTTCCATTCTATGACAAACACAAACAGAAATGAAAACCTGCTTTAAGAAGGCAACATGTTATTGAATTAGGTGTTGTACTCATTATTCTTACAGTGCAGCTGCATGTCCTGCATGAGTCAGTAGGATGGGGAAATTGTTGTCCATTGGAATATTCTTTCCCTACATAGCTGCAGCCTGCAGCAGTAAAACAAGCAATGTTGTAATTATGAGATCCTAATTTCTCAGAGTTGTTTATTTTCCTTACAGCAAATGTAAACTTTCTCACCATTGCAGTTGTTCTGGCAGCACTGCCCAGGCATCGGTGCATTACAGCGAGGCTCAGAACATTGTGCCTGATGGCAGTCAATCCTTCCACTCGCACATGTGCACTCCTCACACACACTCACGGGGTTGGGAAAAACATCTCCATTCAAAAACACACGGTTTTCATAGGAGCAGTCTGACAAGAACAAACACACACATTACAGTCACCTCACTCAGAATAGATCACGTTTACCTATGATAAGAATCACAGTCTGAGTTTTAGGTACCTCGACATCTGGGGCAACAGTCTCCAGGTGGGGTGTAGGAGTCCCTGCAGTTAAGCTGAGGACAAGATTGTCTCTCACACTGAACAGTGCCATGCTGAGCATAAGATGAAAGGAGAAGATGTTAGCAGGTGCAAAGATAAAAAGTGATAGGGAATGTGTTAATGAATGGATTCTTACCAGACAAGTGCAGGTGTGGCAAGGTTGGTCAGGGGTCGCGAAACTCTGACCATTGCTATAGACACGTTGGTTATAAGTGCAGCTGTCACAGACTGAACAACAGGAGCCTAAAAAATGAGACAGAGTATTCAGTTTGTTAAAGTATCTCAAAAAATGTGGAATTTGTGAAAAAGTTCATTTTTTCCATAATTTAATTAAGAAACATAAACGTAATATTTTACACATTCATTTCACAAAGTTCAGCAGACACAACCACACTCATGGGGAAGCCTGCTGACTTGAAAATGTCCACACTCCTCAAGGAGAGTAAGCCTTTGCCGAGTAGGCTGGCTTGACTGATCATAGTTTGATATATAGATGCCTGATTTTCACCAGACACACGGCCTAATCATCAAAATTAAAACAAAACAAAAAAGACATATTTCAATTAATGTGTAATAAATATAGCATTTATAAGAGTTAGGGTCACAGTCTTACCAGTAATCCTGGTGGGATGCAGACAGTTGTTGGCAGCACACTGTGTGCGTGTGCATAAGGCCTCTCCATTTGCACAGGTACAGCTGGAACAAGGACCCTCAGGCTGCCAGTTGGACCCCTCATCATATTCCACTCCATCCAGTTCACATGCTGCAATGAGAAAAGAAGGTTTTCATACAGGACACTCACTCGTATGAACCTGCACTCTAAATGTGTATGAGTCAGAAGTTACTTTTGCAGACTGGACAACAAAGATGTGGGTGTCTAATTGGATTGGAGCAGCGGACAGGAGGGCACTTTTCTTCGTTGCAAATTACATTTCCACTCTAAACCAGAGAAGCAACAAAAGAAATGTCAAAGCTATTAATGGGCATAAAAAGTGCTATGATCTAGAAAAGAAAAATGCATGAAACAAATGAAGAATCATGCCTCCTCTTGAGTGAAAAAACAAAGAGATTTTTGCACTAGACACACACTTTCTTTGGGTGTATATTGCATAAACTTGCCTTACACCTGCACTGCAGGCAGGGTCCACCCCCAGAAGGGCTGAAAATTTCCCCATCAGCATACACCCTCTGTTCATACTCACACTCTGGAGGAACAAACACAGATAGCTGATTGGTTGTTTCTGTGAAAGTTGAAATGTAGAGGGAACTAGATGCATATTTTGACACTGACCATTGCATGAGGCACAACATTCTCCTCTGTGCTTAGCTGGATGAGTACACTGTGGTGTAGGACATAATGCAGCCATGTGTTCACATGACACTTGACCTGCCTAGCGAAGAAATTGAATATGTATCACTTATTCTTTTAACCTTAGTTGTCACAAATATCATGGCTACTCTGTAAGTTTTGATACATTTTTATTCAGACTTTGTCAGTTTAAACTCACAGAGCAGTAGCATTGGAGGCAGGGGTCTCTCTTTGAGGTGAACCTCTCTCCATTCACATACACTTCGGACTCATATTCACACTGCTCGCATCTACAGGTTCACGTAAACATTGATTAAATATATTTAAAAACAACAAAAAAGGTGAAACTGTACAGGCTTAAATATGATACGGATGATGGTGGTAGGCGGGCTTGTTACCGTGGACAACACTCCCCAGCATGATATACTGGATTGTTACAAGATGGAGCAGAACAGCGAACGCGTGAACACACCATATTTCCATTCTTTGAGAGAAAGAACAAAAAAAAACATGATCCTCAATTCATTTACACACACGAAAATCAAATTTAATTGTAACTTATAGACACACCTCACATCTACACTCTTCACAGGGGTCTCCAACAGGGATCACAGCTCCATTAGGGACTTCATGTCCATTCACATCACAGCCTACAAGACACACAAATAGACACATTATGCCTCTACAGTCTAACACATATACAAACCTTATTACACAAGGCAATTAAGCCCACCTTCACAGACTGGACAGCAGGTATTTGGAGGAGGAGCAGCAGGGTTTCTACAGGGAGTGTAACACTGCTCCCTCTCACAGCGAACATAACCATCCTGTGATGAAGAGTGAACAGCATTATTAGAGATGAAGGTGAGTGACCAGATGAAAACCTGAGCATGTAGTTGCTGTCAGACCCACCAAACACTGGCAGATATCACAAGGACTCTCCACCGACCTCCAAGAGTCTCCATTGTTATAATTTACACCAGAATGGGTGCAACCTGTAAACACACATCACATTATTGTACTATTCCTGTGCTTCTAGGTATGAAGATATTAATCTGTACATCTAAACAGATTTTTATCCACCCTAAACCTTTCTGCAAGAAAGATTCTCAGTACAGAGTTCCTAACAACCCGAAACCAACAAGAAGGTCCATTTGTTTTCATATTTGTTGAGTCCTGTCAATTTTTGTGACATTGACAACTGGAAATTTGAGTATATGTGATTAGGACAGCACATGCTATTTGTTATAGTAAAAAAGTGGAACGCAGAATTATTTTGGATAGCTATAAAAATGCCAGTGTAGGCTTACAAGTTATGCACCATGGGTGATACAGTAAAAAGCATGGATGTGGTGAAGGGGTACATGCAGATGGTTGGTATGACAGAAGAGGATGCAAGGGATAGGGTGAGATGGAGGGAGATGCTCTGCTGTGGTGACCCCTAAAGGGACCAGCCAAAAGAAATAAAAAGAAATGATACAATGAATGCCAGACAGAGTTACCAGTGTGCATAAAATGAATGAATGTGTACCTTGCCAAATAGGCAAGTTTAGTTCCTCTCAAATGTATTGTTTAGTATGCTTTATCTTCTCTGTACTTACCTGTGATTTGCTGGGCACAGCCTCCAGGTACATTCCCCTGTGGGCAGTCTTGAGGGGGGCACTCCCTGTTATCCTCCTATTCAAATTAAGAGAAACACAAAATGAGAAAAGGAATGGAAAAAAGGGCCAAAAGACTTCTTAAGCTTATTTAATATTTTTGATTGTCATTTATTATGAAGTAAACATCAAATACTTACATTGCACGTTTGTGTCTGACAGCCAGGTACATTTTCCTCTCTGCAGTCTTGATTAGGGCATGGCTGTTGAGGGCACTGCCTGTTATCCTATTATTAAAAGGAAGACAAACAAAAATTGAGAAAAAAGGAATGGAAAATAGGACCAGCAGAATTCTTCAAGCTTATTAAATATTTTTGATTGTTATTTATTATGGAAAAATATGAAATACTCACATCACACGTTCGTGTCTGACAGCCAGTTACATTTTCCTCTCTGCAGTCTTGATTAGGGCATGGCTGTTGAGGGCACTGCCTGTTATCCTATTATTAAAAGGAAGACAAACAAAAAAATAAAAAAAACTAATGGAAAATGGGACCAGCAGACTTCTTCAACCTTATTAAATATTTTTGATTGTTGTTTATTATGGAAAAGAATGAAATACTCACATCACATGTTCGTGTCTGACAGTCAGGTACATTTTCCTGTGGGCAGTTTTGAGGAGGGCTTGGCTGTTGAGGGCACTGCCTGTTATCCTCCTATTTAAATGAAAAGAAAGTAAAATGAGAGAAAGATCCATCCATCCATCTTTTTGCGCATTATCTCTAAGGGAGAGGCCAGCCACCCTTCAAAGGAAGCTCATTTCTGCCGCTTGTGTCCGTAATCTGTTCCTTCAGTCACTACCCACAGCTCGTGACCATAGGTTAGGGTTGGAATCTCGTTCAACCGGTAAATGGAGAGCTTCACGTTTACACTCAGCCCTCTCTTCACCAAGAAAGGACCGGTACAACATCCCCATCACTGTAGCCACAACACCAACCCGTCTGTAGATCTCCCGCTCCCTTCTCTCGTCACTCGTGAACAAGACTTCAAGAAACTCCTCCACTTGGGGCAGGAACTCGTCCCTGACCAGAGTGGGCACTTCCCCTTTTTCCAGCTGAGGACCATGGCCTGAGATTTGGAGGTGCTGATTCTCATTTTCATTGCTTCACACTTGACTGCTGCGAACCATTCCGGTGCGAGCTGGAGGCCATCGCCCGATGAAGGCAACAGAACAACATCAACTGCAAAAAGCAGGGATTTGATTCTGAGAACACACAAGTGGCCACCAGACGCTCACCTTCAGGCACCCTCCCCGGGCCTGGCTTCAGGGCGGGGCCCTGGTGACCATACCCTACGCAGGATGAATTGTTCCCTTGATCGTATACTCACAGGGGTCTTTTATATCGCTCTTTGAAAGAATGAACTGAAAGCAGTGCCAGAAAAGTTCTTTAAATTCATTAAATGTTTTTGACTGTCATGTGGTTAATTATTAAATACTCACATTACACGTTCTTGTCTGACAGTCAGGTACATTCTCCTCTCTGCAGTCTTGATTAGGGCATCGCTGTTGAGGGCACTGCCTGTTATCCTATTATTAAAAGGAAGACAAACAAAAATTGAGAAAAAAGGAATGGAAAATAGGAGCAGAAGACTTCTTCAAACTTATTAAACATTTTTCCATTTCTTATGGAAAAATATGAAATACTCACATCACACGTTCGTGTCTGACAGTCAGGTACATTTTCCTGTGGGCAGTTTTGAGGACGGCACGGCTGTTGAGGGCACTGCCTGTTATCCTCCTATTTAAATGAAGAGAAACAAAAATGAGAGAAAGAATCAACAGAAAACAGTGTGAGAAAGGTTGTTTGAGCTCATTAAATGTGTTTGAAAATCATCTGTTGTGGTTAATTATTAAATACTCACATTACATGTTCTTCTCTGACAGTCAGGTACATTCTCTCCTGGGCAGTTTTGAGGAGCGCACGGCTGTTGAGGGCACTGCCTGTTATCCTCCTATTTAAATGAAGAAAAATAAACATAACATAAGCAATGAACAGGAAACAGGACCAGCAGATTTCTTTAGGTTCATTTATTGTTTTTCATTATTATTTTGTTGCGACTGAATATCAAACACGTACATTACACGCTCTTGTCTGACAGCGATCTTCAGTACAGTTGGACCCATTGTGAAAAGGACAATCTGACTGGACCCCTGGAAATCAAACAAAGTCTTTAGATCACAATTTTTTTCTGCGTCTTTAATTGTAAGTTAGGATTTTATGCAGGCTTGGAGTTTTATTCTGCTTTCTTTCTCTGTGTCTCTCTGTCAACCTTTTTCTCTTTACTCTTTGTTGGATCGATCACCTCTGATTCTGCCCATGGCTTGCTTCCTGCACCTGCAACTCACTGCCTGCCTCATTAGTGCTGTTTTTAACATAGCTAAATACTGTGTTTTTACAAGCAGTAAAGCTTTCATTTCCTATTGAAGTTTACAAGTTGAAATCTTGTTGTAAATAAACCTTGCCAGTTGCTTGACTCTGCTCTTTGGTTGTGTTTATGCTGGAGTGTATACTGTAAATAAGAAAATCTAAATTTTTCTGGTGCCACCCTCTGCCATCTCTGTCTGTCTCCACAGGTTTTCTTTACCTTTTCTCACTGAGTCACTGATGAACATCTGGCTTTGCTCCCTTTCCAGTAATAACAAACAGCATGGTTCTCATGTGATATACACGGGCTTGCCTTTACACACGCATACGCATTTTATGGACTGTAACCATAACCAGAATTGTCTTCATACTTTCCGACGTTAAGTCAGACAAGTCTATTAACACTGCAGGATATTTACTGTGGGCGAAACAGAATGTTAGTTTCCTGAGGGATTCCCTACCAAACAGATGAAATCACGGTCTTAATAACTTCCTCTATTATGTCTTTGTCCATTTAAAAGATTATGTTTATAGTACAGCAATCACTGAAGAGAAAAGTCACATTTATTATAAGCATTTACATTCCTCGTTGAATATAATTTGCTGACCTTGGGTATTTCAGCCTTTAATCAATGTAATGACTCAAACAATGTGTTTGTGTGCAAGAGAAGGCAATAATCACCGCGCAAACAAGAGGTTAGTAAAGCTGCCTACTGTGCCTAAAGGCATTTCCTTTAGCAAGCCAAGAATGCATTTGCTAAAAGTGTGAGTCCACAAGTGTGTGTAATCATGGTGCCCTTGCAGCTGTCTGCTCTACGTATGTACTAGCAATGAAGCAAGTGCCAAAGGTAGGTCAGTGGGGTGTAAGAAAGGGGACAGTGGGCTAAATGTGGGGGAAAAAATGGGAAAATCAAGAGAATACTTAATTAAAGGAATCCTTAATGAGGCTAGTCCAACATCGGCAAAAGCCCCATGTCTTTGTTTCATATGCACATGTATTTTTACACAGTTTCTTCAAATGCACCAAGGAGAACGCGCAGGAACTGCTTAGTTTCAGTGTAGCAACACATTACTGACAAATTATTCAGTTAAAAGATAGACATATTGTTGTTTGGATAGTTTTTTTCTGATGATGGAACGAAACCATTTGAAATCCTTTTTTCCCAGTATTTTCCTGGCTTTCTCATACCCTTTGGGCGATGATGTGGATCGTTTGTGCCCATGTTCATAAGACAGCCGTATACACATAATCACCCCCCCCCCCCCCCCCCCAAAAAAAAGTAGAGAATGAGAATGAATCTAATGAATCTAAGAGGTACTGCAGAGATCATTTCTATGTTGTCACTACAAGTGACGCATTATATGGAATTGAGAAGTACAGAGGTGAAAACACATATGCTGTTTTTTATAATTTGCTGAACTTGTCATTTTCTTCTGCTCACATAAGAGATGCCTTGATTTTAAATGTTTACACATGTAATGGAACCCTTGCCTTTGTTTGCTGATACAGCATCCTCCCAACATGCACTATTTCCAACAGGGACCAAATGAGAGGAAATTAGTGCTGTTCCCAGGGGAGAGGAGGAAGACTTCACAGAGTAGGGGCAGCAACTCGTCCCCGGCCCGGGATGGGCATTCTACTTTTTGCTGTCTGAAAACCATGGCCTCAGGTGCTGATTTTCATTCCTGCCGCTTTACATTTGACTGTGAACTGCTCCAGCATGCTGGAGGACATCACCCGATGAAGCCAACAGAACCACATCATCTGCAAATAGCAGAGATGAGATTCTGAGGCCACCAAAGAGGAACCCTCCTGCTATCTGGCTATGCCTAGAAATTCTGTCTAAAAATTGAACTAAGAAGTAGTTTGACGCAAATCCAAAATTTTGGTTTACTATGTAGATACAGACAGAAAATATAAAACACAATAAGATACATAAACTTGAACAGGAAAGGGTGATAAAATCCACTGACTACCATATATGAGACTAAAGGTTTGCATTCTGTAAATAACAAATCAAAAGCCGATGACAATGAAAGAGAATACTTCATACACTATTAGAAACTAAAAGAAAGCTATAGTAATACAAAACCTGAAAGAAGGTGGCTTCTAAGCTTGCCTTCATTAGCAATTGTGACCAACCTCAAGCCGTTCTGAAGCTCTGCCATGTAATTCAACATAAGGAAATAGTCAAGTAAGACATATTTGGATGCAAATGATCATTTCCCAAATGTTGCCAATACAAACAAATGCAGTAGAATTTTAAACATAGTTTAAAAGATAAAAGCCATTTTATGAAAGCTTGACCTTATTTAACCTTGAAGAAAAGATCAGAGGTAAAAAGTAATGTAAATGGTCTGTATTTGTGTAGCGCTTTTACTAGTGCCTAAGGACCCCAAAGCGCTTTACACAACCAGTCATCCACCCATTCACACATTGGTGATGGCAAGCTACATTGTAGCCACAGCCACCCTGGGGCGCACTGACAGAGGCGAGGCTCCCGGACACTGGCGGCACCGGGCCCTCTGACCACCACCAGTAGGTAATGGATGAAGTGTCTTGCCCAAGGACACAACGACTGAGACTGTCCAAGCCGGGGCTCGAACCGGCAACCTTCCAATTACAAGGCGAACTCCCAACTCTTGAGCCACGATCGCAATACTTAAAATCCCCATATGCCCTATTTTATACTTATATGTTGTCAACACAAATAATGGCAGTAAGAAAAAAAGTTTTAAATAGTTCTATGTAGCATTATCATCACTTTGACCTTTGGATCAATCTATTGATCTTGAAGGAAAGGTCAGAGGTCAAATATGACATATTTTAAATCTTTATATGGTACTTTCTCTACATTGACAATACACACCACACTTAAGAATTATAGTTTCTAATTTATTAGGCTTTTTGTCAGTTTTTCACCAATAAAGTTCACCTTGAAGACCTCGGTGGATCTAAGCCAAATTTTAAAGGATTGTTAACATCACCCCACGCTGGACTTTTACAAAGTTTTATCAGCGATCATTCAAAACCTTATGAGATTTTATATTTACAGACAGTATAACAGACATACACAGAGGAGGAAGGAGGAATTCTCTTAAGGAATCTCTGAGAAACACAAATTTAATGCCAATCTTTTCATGTATAATTGTGTCAGTAGCATTGTTGAAAGGCCCTGAATACATTTTCACCACACAGAGGTTGGACAGCAGTGTTCTTCATAAACATTTTATGAAGCTAGTCTAGTTGACTTCAGTGTGGGTCAAAAATACCTGCCTGTTCTGTTTGTGTCCCCCAGGAAAAACAAAAGCCGTGATAGCTATCAGTAAAGAGCTACTAATTATGTGCAATATTGTTGCTGACAGGAGACACAAAGACATATTTACATTTTCTCCGTATCTTCGTGAATACAACGAATTTAAAATTTGAAAAAACAAAACAATAACATAAAACACCCGTGACAGATCTCACAAACAGACAGAAGCTTAGTCACCTTCTCTGCAATGGTCCTTCAGACATAACTCCAGGAATTTTACACGATTTTGTAGGTTTTTGTTCTGTTATAAAACAAACACACAAACAAAAAAATCTTAGTGTACCCTGCAATTATGTTTCATTATATCATTTTTCATGAAAACTCATACACCAAGTGTGATCTTTACCTGCTCTCTTATGATGCCCAACTCATCAGTCAGCTTTGTCATCTGTCTCTCCAGCTTCCTCAGTGTCTCATCTTTCTGTTCCTGAGAAGCAGAATTATCACCTCGAGGAGGCTCAGCTCCCTGCATCTGATCACTCTGGATCTCCTGAGGATGATAGCTGGTTTGGTCCTGTGATCTGTGGTTTGTTTGAAGTTTACTGGGTAAATCATTGTGAGGTTTGCTGGAGTCAGTCTGGGAATCTGGGTCATGTGCATCTGGAGGAAATAGATGATCTAAAATAAGAATCAGTCAAATGGTGGAACTCCTCAGAAGTGAAATATACTACATTTTTGACACATTATAAGTTCTGACCAAATGGCAGAATGATATCATCATACACTATATGGTCAAAAGTACTGGGCCACCTACACATTAAGCTTACAGGCGGTGCTCAGCCATGCAAACATATGCCATGAAGCTCTGGGTCCACAGTGTTTGCGCTCAGAAGAGGTTTGAAACTCTGCAGAGAGTTGGTGACTTTGACACATCATGCTCCTGAGCACTTGCCGACCTCGCTCTTTAACTTTATCTGGTCTGCAACCCTCTGAGTTGCTGTGGTTCTTAGCTGCTTCCACTTTGCAATAATAGGAAGTTAGTCAGTTACTAGACCCCGTCGCCAGGAACATCAAATCATCTGCTAAAAACCTTGGTAGGCCTCACTGCACCACTGCCTGTGTGAGTACTCTGTTTCACATACTCTGGCTTCATATATTCACATATTTCTTAGGGCTACTGGGTAATTGGTGATCAGCGTGATTGTGATTGTGAATGGTTGTCTGTTTCTATACATTATGTCTGCAATCGACAGGTGACCGTTCCAGGATGTAACCCCACCTTCCTATAAAAACTGTGACGGACGGAGAGATGGAATCTGCTCTTACCTGTAAGATTGCAGCTCCATGGGCGCCTTGGATATGCTTTCAGTGAAATTTCTGCTCCCTTCAAATATCCCTGCATTTGAAAAAATACAGTCAGTACATAAAATATATAATGTATTTGTTATGTAGAATAATGGCATTGATTATGGATATACTGCATATACTTGGATATACTATCTGATGTTTTATTTGTAATTATGCACACGGTAAATCTAAGCTGACTATATTTCCTGGTACTATTATCAACAAAAGACAGTCTCCCTCGATTACAAGGTTTATAGGACAATACCTAGTATTGTGTAAAATACAAACAGAGTACTGTTAATAAAGAAGTTCAGATGATGTCTCTCTATGTTCTCTGTGTGGAAGCAAATATGCAGTAAGCAAAGTAAACTCACACTAAATTTACTGCTTCTCTTCCCTAATGTGCTGCCAAGAGTGATGAGAACATCTTGAGGCAGTTCTAGGTTGATCCTGTTCTCATTTTCTATCGGAAAAACTGCAGCTTCTTGACAGTCCACAAAAAATGCCAGTCTGTCAGGCTCCAGGCTCACAGCCAGATGACCCCACTTTTCACTTGCAAAAGGGTTTGTGTCCAGAAGGTTAATGCTGGCAAAGTCGTGCGCTCTTCCTTCAACCTGGTAGTCCACACGCAGGGTGTTATTGACAGTGGAGGAGATGATCTGGAGTATAGGCGAAGATGCAGACGAAAGAGAAAAGATGGTGGCAGTGGATCGAGGCGCCTGGCGCCCCACCACATGAACACCCATGCTACCCTGAAGGTTGGAGTACAGGAAGTGAGAATATTCAGCGGGAAGTGTCAGGTGGGGTGCTCTGTTACGTAGTTTGTAGATCATGCCGCTGCTCGCACTTTTTCGGTGAGGTAGGTTTAGTGCTTCCACAAGATCAATTACTATAAAAGAAATAAGAGACACTGTCACATTCACATCCATATGACATGAGTTCTGGAGTAGAGTACTGTGATTTCTGGGTTATGATGATTGTGAAGCTTTGTGTGAGAGATCTACTGGTCAGTGACCTCAGTGACCTGAAACCAAGATCACCCTTATCTCATCTGTCTGCAATTTCAACTTATGACTCTCTTTAAATCTGATATCTGGTGCTTCAGGACCAGATAGAAATGGAACATGACAATAAAAGCTTGTTTTGTTGTTCGTAGATGTATTTATATTATGTTGAAGTATTGTGAAGTAGATGGACATGCATACAAGGTGAAAAGCAATCACTGCTAGAGGCAAATTGTCCTTTCCAAATGTCAGATTTTGAACTTTTTAAAAACTAAAACTATAGTTTCTTCGAAAATGAACACTCAATATAAACAAATGTGGGACTGGGCAAGAATGAACATTAAAAATCATTAATTACATGTCAGCTTTTGTATTGTGATTTTTTAAAAAGACATTATATCAAGCTTAAGTATTTAAATACCAGGGTTTACTAAAACAAAAAACAACTCCCCACATACCATTTATAGCTCCACTGACTGTGAACAGATTAATTCACACTTAAAGTTATAATTTAAGAAAGTTCGATCAAAACAGTAAAATAAACAATCCATGACCCCCGTGACCCTGTGTGTTAACTTACCATTCTCGTTATCTGCACTAGACTGTCCGTGCAAGAAGAACACGAAGAGCAAATGTATCTCCAGCAGCACAACCGCTCTGAGTTTCCTCTCCATTCTCCTCAGCCAAAAGGGAAAAAAAGCTCAAAATCAAAATACTTTACACAAATATAACAGCATTTATCGTCCTTTTAGCCATGGATCGTTGAGTTTAACGTTCAGTGTGTCACTGCTCCTCGTCAAGCAGACCTCTCCAAAAAGCGCTCAGGGGAAACGTGAAACATCTGGATCTAGTGTTGCCAGATATTGCAGATGGTTTTCAGCCCAAAAGTTATTCAAAACTCTTCAAAATATAAAGATCCTATAGCCGAGTTTACGCTCCACTGTGCTGCTTAGCGTCGAAGAGGAATGAACACAGGCACTGCAGACACACATACTCACACATACGGAGACACACAAATGTGTGCGTGCGTGTGTGTGTGTGAGAGAGAGCGAGAGAGAGAGAGAGAGAGAGAGAGATTATTGCCAGAGGTCTGGACCACAGTCCCGCCTATCACTTGAAAGCAACCCAAACAGCAACCCGTGCACATCAGTGCTGCACTCACTGCATACGTACACTACGTATAGGAGTCCGTGCGCTTTATTCACCGTGAGCACCTTAACTGTACGTAGGTCCCACTGCACCGCCGTGCGTGTGTGAGCGCGTGTGTGTGTTTGTACTCATGGTACTTGTTTCGAATTAACCCATAAAATTTACATGCAAGAAATAACCGCCAAAATGATCCCAAACACCCGGATTGTTGTTGTATCGTAATTTTAACCCGCACGATAAATCTTTAGAACCGCTTAACTGGGCGGAAACCCACCCGATCTTACAACACTGCTGAGTCTCTCCTCTGCTGACACAGTCTTACATTCCCCCTTGGGCAGTGATTAAAAGGCAGTAGTGAAATTCTGTTCATTCACAACTTTTATCAAGATATCACATGTTTTACATGAAAGGGGTCGAGGCCGCAGATATTCACGTAAGAGAAATGTTCAGGTGTGCAGAGTTCATCTAGTTTCTAGTACCAAAAAGACATCCGTGACGGCCTTTTCTTGTCTTGTTTTCCTTGTTTTTTCCTCGAAAAAACATCTCCACCCAGTGGAGACCCCTGTTTCTGGTAATCAGCTAAAACCTGGTATGGAGACTGGAAGGGAGCCATGCTGAAGCATCCCAAAATATTTGTGTGTGTGTGTGTGTGTGTGTGTGTGAGTGAGAGAGAGAGAGAGAGAGAGAGTAAATGTGAGTGTTAATGTCTTACTGTTTTGGAAATAACCCCAGTTTGCATCCCACTGTGCCTATCCACCCACCCTCTGTCCCAGGAATCTATATCCCTCATGTTGCTGACATGTTCATCACTGCAATGACTCTTATTTTAGATTCTTTCCCATACAAATCTCATAATTCTTAGCTGTGAAACTCACAGGACAAATAAGACATGCTGTTTTATCTTAATGAAGAGATGATACAACACCCAAGTGATTCTTAATGGATGGAGTTGATGGGAGATTCTCTTATCAGGCCAAATTGCTTTCCATCCATTAACTACACAATTACTGTAGATCTGAACAAAGACCCACCCATCGTGCTAGTTAGATGGTTTTAATCAAAGTTACAAGTCCTCCATCCACCCCATCCCAGAGGAATTCCTCACTTAACTCCTAGAGGGTTGATTGTAGATGCAGAAACTCTTTCAAGGAACTGCTGTTTCAATGTAGCACCAGAGTGGCATTTTGTTCTGTAACAATCAGTGAAAAGTAAAAAGCTGCACTCACCATCACTGTATACAATGGCTCTTTCCTTTTGGAAATGTGGTCTAGTTTCACAGTTAATCTGCAAATAATAATAATTAAAAAAAAAACTGCCCAAAAATCTACCAACCCATAGCCCACAGCCCAAGAGAATAAAGGAGTATTCTTAACTGAACCCACATGGGGGCAAAAAAACAAAAAACACCAAAACATTCCCAGTTTTTAGTGACTGTTAATTCAAGTAAGACTGTTACCCTTTCTGGAAAAAAGGCAGATGCTCACATTGTCAAGGTTAAACTACAGGAGGACTGCCGAGACACAGCTGGGGCAAGTTAACAGAGTAATGAAGGAATTTTGAACAAAATCACAACAATTTATGCAGAAACCTCTTCTGGGACCAGAACATGAACTCCAGGTTAAGTATACTATTCCAGTAAATCAGTCCTTAAAACCTTCCTTCCTTTTTTGTTTAGTCCTTCATTTCTTATTATGAAAATATCCATATATAATAATTTTACAAGTATTATATTTGTTTGAAATCCTTCTGACCAGCTCTGTCTTCAAAAACAGACACAATCCTTTATGTAAATAAGTCTTTTTAAAGAACACGTAAAATTTATTTTGTCAAAAAGTGATTGCCGCGTCTGCCTTGTGATAGAAATGTCATTTTTGGCTCAAAGTGGTTTGTTATTCATGAAAGATTTGTTTGAGAGATTATAGGTCAGCAAGTCATTTACAGCAGTTTAAATACTCCCGATGTGCCAAAAGTGATGTCTGGTATTTAAACTGTTGCATATTATTTGTTGGTCCATAATCTGTCAAACGTAACTCAGAAATATCTTTGATGTATTATCAAGCCAATTTGAACCAGAAACAATACTCCTGCTACAGTATAGAAGCTTCAACCAGGTTTTGGCAAAATGACTTTTATATATGCTTTATTTATCAGGGTACAGCCTGTTACTGGCATTAAAAATGCCTTTTTCAAAACAGATCTGACCACCAGCCAACAGAAATCACAGCATATAACACCACAATCTATAGTAATTGAACCAAAGAGGGCTGGATTGATTATAGCATGTACGATAATGCAATATCATAAAGATACTTGCAGAACGTCATTTCTTTAATGTATATACACTGCTCATACTGATATCATACTGATATTGACTGGGTAATTTTTAGGAACAAAATGATGAAACCTTGGTTGATGGAATTGAAAATGATCAATCTACAGACAGCTGAATACACCCTGAAGATCAAAGAGAAAAAATGATTCAGCAGGCCAGTACATTTCGCTGAAGCTCTATTGCAGCAACTCAAAGTGGTGCTCAGTAGTTTGTATGGCTTCCACATGCTTGTATGCATAGAAGCATGATCCTAATAAAACAACAGGCGGTCTCCTTGGGTATCTCCTCCCAGATCTGGACAGACTGAAGTGCATCCTGGTGCAGATGAATGGAAACATGTTGTCCCTGAGGTGCTCTGTGGATTTAGGTCAGGAGAGTGTGGGCCCAAACAATTATATCAATTCCTTCATCTTCCTTCAAAAGTGATTTCTGGTATTTAAACTGTTGCATATTATTTGTTGGTGCATAATCTGTCAAACATAGCTCAGAAATATCTTTCATGAATTATATCAAGCCATTTTGAGACGGAAACAATACTCCTGCCACAGTATAGAAGCTTCAACCAGGTTTTAGCAAAATGAATTTTATATATGCTTTATTTATCAGGGTAAAGCCTGTCAGGGTCTATGGATTTTTTTTTGATTTTTTTTTTTATTTATTTATTTTTTTTGGCCTGTCCCGTTTGGCTCTTTTGCCATCAGAATTGTTGTCTAAAAGGCAAAGAAAGATGCCCAACGGATTTACTTTACCAAACTGACCATCCCAGCCTTGCCGTAATGGTCCATTTGATTCACCTTTTATTGTTTATTTTATTTTCACTTACTGAATACGGGACAGACTTGACTGGGGGAAAGAAGGGGAGAAAGAAAGAGGGAAAGAGAAACAGCTGAGAAGAGGGACGGGGGAGAAGGGCAAAAGACAAAAACCAACAGAACGGGCAGAGAAAAAAAAATGCATATATCAATCACCTGGATCACCTGCTGAGAAAGAAAAAAGAAAGCAAGCAGAAGAGAACAAGAGTAATAGAATAAACAACATCACAATGATATATGGGAATATGACAGTAAATACTAAATGTTAAACATTATTGTGCAGCACATAAGATCAACAGAACACAGTGTGCTTTGAGGTAGGAACCAAAAAGGGTGTAGTTTGTGGGTGTGATCACCCGTGTGTACACCTGTGAGCATGGACGCGCTTGTTTTTTGTTTTTTTAAAAGGTTCCTTCATGTAATAATCTGCTAGAGGGTGTGGGGGGGCCACAGCCCCGTCCTCCAGGGCGTGAAGCAGGTGTGGAGGAGATCAAAACTCCAGACATCCAGAGGCCCCCAGAACACAAGAGACCAAGGAAGACCAACAGAGGGGCAGCTGCGCCACTGTCCCGGAAAGAGCTGAGGAGAGTCCCAGATGAGGGCTCACTCAGCAGCCGCGGAGCAGAAGCCAGGGGGAGTTGCAGTGACGCGCCCGTGAGCTCCGCCGGCAGCCAGCTGCGCCTGAGTGACCGAGCCCCAGGCCGAGAGGCCGGGGGCACCCCACCTCCGAAGTGGCCCGAGCGAGCCCCAGGCTCCAGGCCCCGATAAGCGGCCGCCAAGGAGTGAGCCGGTGTGTACCTGGACGCCCATCCCCGGACACAAAGAACCACCAACGCACCGATGTCTGAGGGGGTCCGCCACTGGCAGGGGAAGTGGTGGTAGGGGGAGATAGGCCTCCAAACCTTGGAGGGCCTGAGATGTCCCCAGAGAGGTGGCGCCTGACACCCAACCTGACATATAGACACAGACATACAGGCACACACAGATACAAACATCCATTCCCACCCTCATGCTCTCATATGCACTTACTCCACACTCAACCAACGTGGAGACAGACATAAAGAGACGTTGTACACACGATCACACTCCCCAAGCGTACTCTACAAACCGGGTCTAGGTGCCCCGGCCCCTGGAGGGGGGAACTGCACCCAGACCCAGGTGGTGTTTCCCTTTTCCCTGCGGTGGGGGGAGGCAGACCGCCCCGACTCCGCAGCAGCAGGAAGGCTCCACACTCCAGACCGCAGTCGGACGGCCAACTCCTCCTCCTAGCCCCCCTGCTCCAGCAGGTCGCAGAGAACGGGGGTGAGAGAAGACTCCGAACCTCCCTCCACCCGCTCATTGTAGTGTTGATGCATGTGTGTTCTAAGGTGCATTTAAAACCCAGGAGGGCATGGAGCTACCTGCCAGAGAGCAGCAGGTAAGCGCATGGTCCCTCCTGCTAGCCCTCAATGTCTACGTGTATTTAAAATTGAGAGGTGGGCAACAATGCCAGGGGTGGGGTGTACACCCTGATGGTACTTTGGACTCCGTGTATCGTGCCCACCCCCAAGATCCTATATGTATGTGTAATGAGAGTGTGAGTAATGTGAATGTCTAAGTTGTGGGATAAAATTGAGGCAGAGGCAGCCAGAAGGGGACAGAGGGGGGGGGGGGGGGGGGGGGGGGGGGTAGCCTCCTCTGCACCCTGGTGACATACCCCTACTCCAAGGCCCTGCATGTGTGGGTGGTTGTGGTGGAGCAGGAAGAGGGAGGCAGCTGGAGATGGGGAGGGAAGGAAGGGAGGGGCAGGTGACCCCTCCCTGGGGCCAGCTCCCCCGCTGACCCCAGTAGGCACCCCCATACTCCGCGACCTGCCAGGGAAAGGGGGCCCAGGCCCATCCAGACCGGGCCCAGTGCAGCAGCGCCGCCCGGCCCCACAGAGCCCGGGACAGTCCACCCAACCCCACCACAGAGAAAACTGCACCCACCCCACCATCCACTCATCTTCCAGACTACATAAGACAATAAACACCCAGGCTGAGATCTTCCTCCACCTCTCCTGTATCTCCCCCTCCTGCAGAGGCAGCTCCTGAGGAGAGGAAAGCTCCTGCAAGATGTGACAATCTCCCCCACCAGTTGAAGAGCCCCCCAGGTGGCTCGACGCACCGGCGGCACCCTGCTCCAGGGCTGGGCCCCCATGCACCCACCCGCCCACAACCCCGGCAACACACCAACCAGGACCCAAGCCCCCGAGGGTCTATGGATTTCAAAACGATACCTAATTGCAGTCAGGGTGACGTTGCCTAGCCTGTAAAAGTCTGTGTGTCCATCCATGGGTATGCCTCCCCAGACCATCATGACTCACCACCAAACCGACCACACTGAATCATGTTGCAGACAGCACAATGTTCTCCACCGCTCCTCCAGAGGGCTGGTCCACACATGGAGGACGAGACCATGACAAAAATGATGTTAGTGTCATTATTTTTTAATGTCCGCTGTTTTTCTGTCATTTATCTTCCATTTTTTTAAAGTTGCTTCTCTGCTGACATCCAGTGGCCACCTCCAATTACAGCAGTTAAAATAAAAGTTTTGTATGTAAAAATAGGGTTGTAGTTGCAGTCACACAGTGGAAGCTCCAACCCCCACAAAACACTAACCCTACATTGAACAAATGGACAGTATAAATTCACATTTATGCCATAGATTTAAGTATTTTTGCACTCTCCTTCTTCCTCCTCTTCTTCTTCTTTTTGTTTCATTGACAGTGTAAGCTGAGGAAGGTCAAGAAGTCTTATTTCTTGTTTTCTGTACCAATGTATTTGATAGAGTCTGTTCACAAAGTTTCTCTCTTGGAAAATGACTCATTTCAGAGTATGCAATACCTATTTTATCATATAATTGAATAAAAAAGTAATAGTATTGGGTGTTACGACCCGGCTCAAAAGCCGCAACATAAAAAAAAGGAGACGAACAACAGAGTGTGGGTGAGAAGAGGTTTCATCCTAAAATGGAAAACCAGGTTGGCTAAAATGGCTGGTGCCACCAAGGTAAAGACTAGTGCACTGCCGGAAAGCTTGCCTCAGGTATGCTTTTATCCACACCTGACTAGGTGTGGCCAATTAGCACCAGCTGAAAACACTGAGACGATTAGAAGCTGCAGAGGGACGTAACAGGGTCTTGAGCCGTTTCTTTATTTTTGAGCCATTTGCTTTAATTTGAGGTCCTTGTGCGCCGGTGGCTATTGCAATGGTAACGATGGTCTGTTTGAAACTGAAGCTCTGGTGCATGTGCCCCCCCCAAAAAAAATCAGCACAGTGCTTCAGAAACATTGTGCCGAGGCTTGGTTCGTCTGAACAGAGTCAAGTGATCAATGACGTCCCAAGCTTCCAAGCTTCATTCGGCACATCACTGCTTCAATACCTGATTCAGGGTTTATAAGGAAATGAATCATTGGCAGGATTTGTGGTGTTTTGGTGGTGATTTTGTGCGAGAGATTGAACCAGTGTGTGACATAATTAGAGACATGGAGCCAGGAAAGGAGGATGCTCTGCCTATTCTAAAATAAAAAAAAACCAGTTCATCAGCAGTTCTGCTCGCAGGTCTAAAATTTAAATAAGAAATACACTAGACATATAGTTATATTTATAGTAGTATATTATATGTAAACCTACCAGTCTGCAGGTTAATTACATAAACACATAGAGGCAGGGACCTCACAGCACAAGCATATTCCCTATAAGATTTTTTACTAATAAAAAGAATACACTACATATAACAAACATCAAGAAGTCACAAGCAAAAGGAGCACACACCATGGCACATGTTTAAACAAGGAAGGCTTACTCATCAAAATGATCTATTATTAATTCAATTCAATTCAATAAAACTTTATTGATCCTGAAGGTTGACCCCGAAGGAAATTGGGTAAATGGACATAACTTTAGTTTTTTCACCCAAAAATACATGTTCTGAGGTCTGTCTGATATCGGGCTGATATCAGACGGAACTATTACATAATATCAAACAGAATATCAATTCAGCTCTGTAAAGTGTGCAATCATAATGAAACAGTTCATCCTAAGTTGTACATTCAAGCTGCTCTTCATATTTTTGGCCACCAGATGTCACCAGAGATGACTATTGAAAAGCTTATAGTAATGAACCGTTTTTTAACACAAGCTTCAACGCTTCAGAAAGCTTCGTTTGGCCATCACTAGTAATTTGTTTTAAATCAGTTTTACAGTTTTTCTCAGTCGCTTTGGTGCTTTGCTCACATCACTATTAACATTTGCACAACAGTTAGTGTATTTCTCAAAACAATTGGTGCAAACTGCAAAACCCACTTGCTCAAATTCGATAATCCATTCCTCAAAAGCAAATATTCGTGTCAATGAAACTGCCATTGTCATCAAAATGAGAAGTCGTGAAACCATCTTTATGAACAAGATAGTCAAATGGACAATGTAGTATTCTCTCAGTGTTTTCCAATGAAAAAAGGTCAGAACTCGGTGACACTACCTGAAAATGCTCAAGACAGCACTATACACTTTTTGCACAGCCATTTATAGTAAAATCTACAGTAAAGTTAGACATTCCACTGAATACGCATGTTTCACATTTTTACTGTGTAGGCTGTTTGTAACATTGTGCAAAAGAAAAATACTCTACAGTCACGTATTTAGAATAAACCTGAGAAACACCCTTTTGGTAGAGCTGTGCACAAATGTAAACAATATAACAGTACATATTGTAACTGAACATACGTAAATCATTCTAGCACATCCAGATGTTCCTGTCTGTCTGGCCACATATTTTCATCTACATCACAACGGATATCATCCCTTGCGATACAGTGAGGAAAGTATTTCCTATAGTGGCGAATCCACCCTCTGCTGTGATCTCGTCACATGCTGCATCCATGGCTGCTAGCACGGCCAATTGTGCATGTGAATGCCGGTCATAAACCTTCTACCTCCAGGCAGAGAAAAACTCCTCAGGGATTAAGGAATTGGGAGTAGGGAGGGAGATATTCAACCAGCATTCTGTCATGTGCCGCAAACCACTGTCTGACCAGATGTGAGTGGTGAAAACGGAAATTATCCCACAACAATGACCTCCACCCCTCTCATTCTCAGGGACAATGTCCCTGTAAGTGTCTAATGAAGTCAGGAAAGGGAATATGGGTGAGCATGCAATTGTCTGAGATGGCTGCACAGAGAGAGAGAGAGAGGGGGGGGGGGACAACAGTTGTTCAATTTAGGAGACATTTCCAGGAAAAAAAGTACGCATTTCAAGTGCGGTTACGTCACCGCCACGCAACGACGGCTGTCCCAATTCGAAGTGTACTTCAAATGCATACTCCAAATGCGCCGTCGATTTCCCCAAATATCAAGCGTGGTCCGGTGCACGCTTCGTGGTCCCATATATCCCACAATTCATAGCGCGGCGGTGGGTCTGAATAATTTTGCCGGCAGAAGGGAGCGGCCGAATAGGTTTTTTGTTTTTTTGTTTCCCAAACTTTATTGAACTTATAAAGCGAACAGTCAGTCATTCCAGTTCAGTTTGTACAGTAGACATACAAGGCAAATAAGAGTAACAATATACAGTACAATGAAATAAGAAGGATAAATAAATAAAGGATAAAAAAAAGAAAAAAGGGGGGGAATGTGACAGACTTCATAACAACTTTGTACTTGAAAGTTGTGACAGCTCATTCGTTAAACATTTCTGAATGAATTTCAATCAATGATAAACCTTTTTTATTGGAAGTTAATTTAAGGGAGTTTAAGTAATATTCAATTTCAATCAAAAACAAATTAAATGATGGGGTTGAGTTTTGAAATTTACATTTATGTATATGGAATTTCCCTAATAAGATGGAGCGGCCGAAGAGTGAACTGTCAAAAGTACTGAATATGACGTCACTTATTTATGTGCGAATGTTTAATAATTAAAGTTACCACAGTGAGATGACTTTAGTCTCATGAACAACATTAACTAACTAATTAATTACTAACTAATCTTACATGACTGTTCAGCACAGAAATGAAGCCCAACAATCATGTTTTACAGTCCCGTGGTCTCAGCCTCAGATACGCAACTAATCAAAGTGATTGTTGAAATAAGAAGAGAAAATGCTCTCAATTATGGAGACAGTCAAATGGTTTATTTATGTTTGATGTGTGCTTTACATTTGTGTGGCTGTTAATAAAGTTAGCGCGCTCTAGGGGGCGTATGCGTTCATCAAAAATGGCCGAAGGCTGATGTGTGTTTATTCCTCCCTAAATGCTGTTGATGAAGTTTGCCATGCACGTCGGATTTTCCTGTGCATTTTCATACCTCTGCCAACAGTGATGTCATGACAAAAATGAATGACTAACAAAACATTTTTCTCCATTTCTGTCAAACAATGCTGTATGTAACGTGTCTCGCGGTTAGTATCATGGTTGCTAGGCAACCTGAGCAGCACGACTAAGTGTATACCGTCCCATTTCACAAGCCTCTCACTTCCGCACTTCTCGTACTTATAGTACGCACCGTACGTAGTACGCGTAGTGCGCATACTTCAAGCGTGCAGACCCTGAATTGGGACACAGCCCTTGTGTGTTCAGGAAATGGAAAATGTGTGTTTGGGGAGGAATCCCATTTTGTTTGGACTGTTGGCATTATAAACAAACAGTCCTAAACTCACTGGCTCTAATAGCAGGAACTCCTGCAATTAGCTCCTATTAGCTGCCATTTGGCAAACCTGACACATGCAGTCAAATCTAATTCAAAAGGGAAAGCTTAGCATCATTTTTAAATCAGTTCTGTGTTTTTCTGTTTTTATTGTTTCTACTGATTTTGTTATGAGGAGCTGAAGCTTAACTAACTTTGATTAATCAAACTGACTGTAAATTTATTTAACACTGCACTGATCACTGGAACCTTTGCTGACATTCTTTTTTTCTTTTTTTCCCCGATTGCTTGGACACAAATACCGGATGTGGGAGGGAGACAGAACAAAAGGCAGTAATTTTTATTAAAAACAAACAAAAAGAAAACAACCTAAAGTCCATTAATCAATGCACTCAGGACAACAAAAAGGGGACTTGTAAAAAAAAAGACTTGTACTTAAAAGCTAATTGCGGAAGTCAGAACAGAGAAAGGAATGAGAAACAGCTGAACATAATTACAGTAATCAGGAATGGGAAGTAAACCCCAAACAACACACCAAAGACTTGATAATTAACCAAGTTAAACAGAAAACCCAGAAGACAAGTAAGCTGTGAGACACAAACTCACAGTGAACAAGATTCAAAATGGGCAATGTAGAGGCTGTAATGAGAAAATCAAAATCAGCAAATACATCAACAAAAATCTAAATGATAAATATCAAAAAAACAAAAACATAAAAGTCCAGAAGAGAAACAAAGTGCTCCACAAAATAAAGATATCCGGCAAGTGAGATAGTGCAAGTTTACTCTAAGGGTGTCACACAAACACATTTTAATAATGTTTATGACACACATGCACACAGGGCCGGCCCGTGGCATAGGCCGTATAGGCAAATGCTAAGGGCGCCGTCCATCAGGGGGCGCCACGCCAGTGCCACAAATGTTGAAAAAAAAAAAAAAAGTTGGTACTATTATTTCTAAATACAAAAAATAATCCCACGTTAATTAAAATGCAAAGTAAAGCTTAGTTAATAGAAACATTATTTGTTACAACATTACGCCCCCCCCTCCCCGCACGGTGCGCCCCCTCCCTTCCCGTATCATGGTTCCTTTTGGACGTCACCACATCAAAAAGTCAACACAAGATGTCAAAACGGCCAAAACTGTCAGGTGCCTAGGGAAGAAAAAAGAGAAAAGAAGAGGAGGAGAAACGAGAAAAAGACAGAGGTAGGTAACGTTAGCCTACATGAAATTATTTGTCTGAATGTGATAGTAACCTAAATTTTTTAGCATTAAGCTAATGTTACATGATTCGCTAATTGCTAATCAATAAATAGCTAGTTAACTGTTTTAACGTCAGTTAATATTGTGGAGGGGGCTAAATTGTTATGGAAAATAATAATGTAACATTAGGTAATTACAGTACTCCCACCTTTCCCACCATTCCTCATTTGTATTCATCTTTTAAGCAGGTGTTTTTTGTTTACATTGTTATTGCCTTCTGGTTAGCTAACGTTTACCCTGCAGGTAATAGTCACTTTTCCACCCCTGTATATATTATAGTTGTAAGCCTAGTTGTTAAAGTGCACATCATTAATGTTAATTAAGCAATATCACATGAGAGGGAATGCTGTTTTTTAATATGAGCACTGCTGTGATTCGGTCAAAGATAATCATAACATAACATTCTCATATGATATTATACTGTTACTTTGCATTCTGCTATTCAGCATTTCACTGTAATGATAACAATAAATTGAATCTAATCTAATTTGCATATCAGTTAACATCATACATATATCTCTTTGGTTTTTCATTTATATTATATCATTTCATTTTATTCCTGGAATCATATGTTTTTATTATTAGACTTTAATACTCAGTGGTGTCACATACTCCTCTCTTCAGATGCACTGTTGAAGCTGAGTTTTGAGTTCACCTCCCCGAGTCTGATAGTCCTGCACTTTGGGTCCAAATCCTGCCTGCGGCACAGCGATTCATGACAGGAACAGTAAGTGCAGAAGACCACAGGCACTTGAGTAAGTGTGTGTCTTCTGCATTATAAATTAATCTCTCCACGATGAAGTTGTCTGTCCTCTTGTGCATCTTGGGAATCGGTATTAATATATTGTTTTCATTATTAGGGACATTTTTCAAGAGAAGCATCTAAAATATAAATGCAAATTTGACTGCATGTTTTTTCCCACCCCCCATAGCCTGGACTGGATTCTGTAGAAATACAGAAGTCATCAACACCAATGATGTCGAGAAGGTGAACTTGGAAATTTCTCTGGAGGTATGGGAGATAATCTTGAAGTAGTAATAATAATAATAATAATAATAATAATAATAATAATAATATGATAAGTTACACTTGAATTGTGTAGTGTTCATCTATAAGTGTTTAATGTTAATCAAGAAAGTGCAGCTCTTTGCAACCTTAAAAGACAAACTGTAAAAAAATATATTGTGAAAAGTTAGTGTGCTGCATTTAAAATCACACTTCAGTAAAAGTACAGATGCAGATTTAGGTGTCTAGTCTTGCCTGCATATTTATAATCTCTTTTTTTTTAAATTATTTTAACGGACACTGTGTGGAAGCTATGTTAAAGGATGCATGTGGAGTCAATATCACCTTGACCACTGATTTTTAGCTCCTTTAACATTTATTTTTGTCGTTCAGCTTCCTGAGAAGACTTTCCTTTTCAACTGGACTCCAAATAAGGTAAGCAGTAGGCTAAGTGCTTAGGTAGTTATCCTTGACATGTGTTTCCTCTGTATCGCGCCTCCATTTCAACCATGGCGACCTCTCACACATGCAGTAGCGGTTTTTGAAACGGGCGACGTCATGCCAGCGCATATCGGGAATGTCATAGGCACCGATTGGTTTTCTATCACCCATTTGCTGGGAGTAAGGGCACCCTCCGTTTGCGAGGTGCGCCTGCTGCACAGAGAGGAGAGGGCGTGATCCTCGGGTTGGGGGGTGGGTGTTCATACTGGAGTGCAAAATTAAACCCAATGGAAGACGGACAAGAAAAGTTCAAAGCCATCAGGTGCTCAGTTTAGAAAAAAGAGAAAAGAAACGAGCAAAAGATACGGATATGAAGATGTGTCATTGGATAATGGCAGGTCATCCTGAAACAATCAGAATACTTTATTAATCCCTAAGGAAATTATGTGGGTTATAGTTGCTCCAAGAAGAAATGGTAAAAATGGTAACAGTAACAGACTAAACTCCAAACAATACCTTATGTTACAGATTTTACACATTTAAGAAATAACACTAACATATAAAAATGCACAAACATTTGGTCCACAGCATGCAAGGTACTACTGTCCTTTTTTTAGCATGCACTGGTTTTTTCTTACCGGTATGTGAAAAACAGGATGTGGAGACCTGAAGTAATTTTTTTCCCCCTACTGCTTGTGATCCTGTTCTCTTTCTCTGGTCTTTACATCCTGTGTTCACTGATTACTAATTCTTTCCCCTTTGTCCGTTTTTTTGCTCTATTGTCTAAAGGTGAGCAAAGATGCCCAACGGATTTACTTTACCAAATGGACCACCCCAGCCTTGCCATAATGGTCTATTTGATTCAGCTTTTATTGTTTATTTTATTTTTTATTTTCACTTGCTAAATATGGGACAGACTTGACTGAGGAAAAGAAAGGGGAGAAAGAAAGAGGGAAAGAAAAACAGCGAAGAAGAGGGACGGGGATAAAGGGCAAAAAACAACAAAATAAGCAGACAAAAAATACATATATCAATCACCTGGATCACCTGTTGAGAAAGAAAAAAGAAAATAAGAAGAAGAAAAAGAGAGTAATAGAATAAACAACATCATGATGATCTATGGGAATATAACAGTAAATACTAACTATTAAACACGATTGTGCAGCACGTAAGATCGACACAGCATGCATTTATTGACATGAATGTTAATTATTGCTGCCTAGCAATGGTAGTGACTCTGAAAACGGAGTGAATGAGAATCGATAAGGAATTTTATTGGTGGGCGATCTCGATGATGGGATTGGATTTACTAAAGTCTTATCAATTCTTATCCTTTGTGAGGAAATCAAACTGTAACTGAGGTGCAGAGGTAAATTAGAATAGAACAGTCCTTTAGTGTCATTATACATGGACAGTGAATATTCTATGACTTAGTATATTAAATCCAATAAATATAAGTGTTTTTTGACTCTTACAGCATCTGATATTGAAGCTGAAGTTGATCTGTAATGAAATCCAAGTCATAATAGCCGCATGCCGTGCAGTGAAGACACACCTCAAAGAATTCATGGCTGAACTCAAAACCTCTTTCCATGTAAAGATGATCTTTGTCAACACAACCACGTTCAAGTGATGTCTTTTTCCTTCCCCTTTAAAAAAAGTTTTGACTTAGCAGTTCAGTGATACGTGTTCACTTTGTGCATGTGTGTTACTGAAATATTTTCTTTTTTACTTATTTCCAGTTATACTAAATTACTCGTGCTACTTCACTTGAGCATTGGGAAGTGAAGGTTACACTTCCCTATGCTCAAGTGAACAATTAAAAGCATTGCCTAATATTTTGCACATATCTGTTTGTATCAAAACAGCTCTGACACTTTACGCCACAGCGATGAATCCTCTGGTTGTTTCCTGTGGTGTCCTGGATGCGGGCAGCTGCTCCTCTGGCTGCTGTTGGTTCTCTGGAGATCGGGCTTTCTTCGGAGCATCCTGCAAAAGCTCCATCAGATTTGGTGCACCTGGAGCCCACGTCAGCGCCTTGTGCTCTTTGTTGTGTTCCTCGTGCTGTTTCTGATTACTTTCTGTTGCTTCTTGAGGAATGCTGTCCTGCTGAGAGAGTGCAGCTGTCATGGGGGCATGTGCTGGTGTGCAGCAATCTTTAGATGTACAGTATGTGTCAAAGTAACGTTCACATGAATGTAGGATGGAAAGTTCCCCAGCAATGTCATTATTCACTTCAGTTTGAGACTGATTATGACCACCATTATACATCCATCTGTTCAACTAAAACTCCTAAAACATTAATGATTCAATTGAGTTACTTGCCTTCATTTACTTTGCAATGTTTGCTGTGGTAATTTCTCTCCCGGTCATACAAATGAGTACTTGTGTTGCAAATGTTCCTGCTGGTGAAGGAGTGTCCTTTACATTATGGTAGTGTTGAGATTATTCTGTTATCATATGTTACCTTATATATGTAACCAAAGTAGTTGAATTATGATAACAGCTGTAGGACATATATTATCCTTTAGTTTAGATGGTGTGCTGTGTATGTAGTTTAGTCCTCATTATACTTTTGAGTTAAAAGAACATAATCATTTTGTAGTTCATTAGATAAGGGTGCATCACTCTGTATCCTTGATCGGCTGTGAATGTCTTACACGGTTTTCTTGACATGCTTTACTGCTGAATCATAAAAAGAAGGATTGTATGCAGGAGACTCTGTGTGGAGGGCCTTGTGCTGCTGATAATGGAAGAAACAGACCACATCCCATACCCCCACCTTTTTCAGAGAGCAGAAAGACAGGGAGCCGAGGTCATAACTTAGGCGCCGTGTGAGAGACAGAATGTGAATGTTTAGGCTTTTATGACTAGTGGGGGTCGACAGAAGCGTATAAGAGGCTGTGAAACCCGTCACCATTTCGAGATTTGCTGTGACCCTCTTCATGCATGTCTCCCCATCATGATGGCTTATGCTCATAAGTATTGAATTGTATGGAAATAAATGATTGTTGATTGAGCATTTATACACCGAGTATTGTCCTTCCTTCAGCCCAAAGATTAAAAGAATTGGGAAATTTTAACAGTAGCCATGTTCATCCTCCATTTTTTGTCCACCTGGACGCTTACTGTACTTTACCCTAACCTGTTTCAGGGAGCATAACACATGTTTATCTGTTTTGCACTGAAAAAAAGTGTTTTTTATACACCTCATATTAATTAAAAAAACAACAAACAGTTCAGAGTAGTCACTGTGACTGTTAGGATTTTAGGATAGGATATTGAATTCTAATATACACCATAAGTAAAACACTTATTTATTCACACCATGCCTCTTTGAGACAAGAAAACAGGAAATTAAAATGAATCAAGCCATAAAACTAATATCTCTGTGATTAAACTTTGAAATAAAGAGGCTGGATAATTGGCAAACAATTGGCCACTCGCTCTTCATTTCTGGTGGTTTGACAGAACATTTGGTGCAGTGGGAAAGTTGTAATATTCTGAATAAATATCAAATAAAGGTCCTGCTTTGAATTAACAGGTGTAAAAAGTCAGAGCCATTGAAACTATTATGAATTCTTTAAATCAGTTTCTTCCACTCGTACAGGTTAGTCCAGTTTATACTAATGCTATACTTATATATAAGTATACAATCTGCTGTAGTTAATAAAATGAATCTAGATGCGGTGTAGCAAAAGCTAAGGTAACACTGGCCAGGGCCGGCCCGTGGCATAGGCCGTATAGGCAAATGCTAAGGGCGCCGTCCATCAGGGGGCGCCACGCCAGTGCCACAAATGTTGAAAAAAAAAAAAAAAGTTGGTACTATTATTTCTAAATACAAAAAATAATCCCACGTTAATTAAAATGCAAAGTAAAGCTTAGTTAATAGAAACATTATTTGTTACAACATTACGCCCCCCTCCCCTCCCCGCACGGTGCGCCCCCTCCCTTCCCGTATCATGGTTCCTTTTGGACGTCACCACATCAAAAAGTCAACACAAGATGTCAAAACGGCCAAAACTGTCAGGTGCCCAGGGAAGAAAAAAGAGAAAAGAAGAGGAGGAGAAACGAGAAAAAGACAGAGGTAGGTAACGTTAGCCTACATGAAATTATTTGTCTGAATGTGATAGTAACCTAAATTTTTTAGCATTAAGCTAATGTTACATGATTCGCTAATTGCTAATCAATAAATAGCTAGTTAACTGTTTTAACGTCAGTTAATATTGTGGCGGGGGCTAAATTGTTATGGAAAATAATAATGTAACGTTAGGTAATTACAGTACTCCCACCTTTCCCACCATTCCTCATTTGTATTCATCTTTTAAGCAGGTGTTTTTTGTTTACATTGTTATTGCCTTCTGGTTAGCTAACGTTTACCCTGCAGGTAATAGTCACTTTTCCACCCCTGTATATATTATAGTTGTAAGCCTAGTTGTTAAAGTGCACATCATTAATGTTAATTAAGCAATATCACATGAGAGGGAATGCTGTTTTTTAATATGAGCACTGCTGTGATTCGGTCAAAGATAATCATAACATAACATTCTCATATGATATTATACTGTTACTTTGCATTCTGCTATTCAGCATTTCACTGTAATGATGACAATAAATTGAATCTAATTTGCATATCAGTTAACATCATACATATATCTCTTTGGTTTTTCATTTATATTATATCATTTCATTTTATTCCTGGAATCATATGTTTTTATTATTAGACTTTAATACTCAGTGGTGTCACATACTCCTCTCTTCAGATGCACTGTTGAAGTTTCTAAATCCCACCCCTGGGCCATCTACCACATCTACCGCTGCTGCCTCCACTTCAGCAGCACAACCCAGCCATGATGCAGCAGCATCAAGCGGTCTTCCTGTTGCCTCCACCTCAGCAGCACAACCCACCAGTTTTGCAGCAGCATCAAGCAGTGTTATTGTATTTCATATATTCATTTTTTTATTTTTTGTATTCATTTATTTATTCATATATTTTTTTTATCTTGTTAATTATTCTGATTGTGAATTTGCTTTCTTTAAGTAAAAAAAAAAGGTCAAAGACAAAGCTATTCGGTTTCTTGTGAGTACATACACTACACTGCCGATGTAGGGGGGCGCCACCTAAAATCTTGCCTAGGGCACCAGATTGGTTAGGGCTGGGCCTGCATGCACATGAGATAATATCTTGTCATTTGTGTCGCTACAATTATGGCACACCCAGAATCTCACTGAATGTCTCAAAAAAATATCAGTGTAATAAAGCTAACACTGTGACAACTGTTTTATACATATATTCAGTGAATCCTGCTTGTGCCGTGATATTCAGGACTGCAAACCGAGCAGCATCACTGACTTTCAGCTTGTCGTGTTTGTGGATATATGACTGACTTTAATTACGCATAAAATCATCACATTCTCTGTAAGATTAAGGTCAACTATCGAATGGCGTATAAAGTATAGGGCTGCCACAAACGATTATTTTGATAGTCGACTAGTCACCGATTATTTTTGCGATTAGTCGACTAATCAGATCATCATCCATTGGACGTACAGCGTACAGCTTATTGCACCAGCAGCATCTGGTCTTATATAACTATCATTAGCTTACAGCTTGAAGTGTTTGTGCTAACTAAAAATAAAGACAAGATGGTAGTTTATTAATTTTTAATGAAATTTGCAGATTGTTTCGGTGAAGTTTAATAAACTCCTTGCTTTCTAAAATATAACAGGACACCGGAATATATTCTCCAGCGTCTCACACTTCTGATAATCAGCTGTCTGCTTGACAGTTTTAGCTGTGCAAAAACTATAACTTTAATCTCAGCCAAACCGATTTACTCAGGAACAAATAAAATACTAAAGAAAGCCAAACAACAACATTTTTAAGTTATCTAAGTGACTATGTGACTATATATATATATATATATATATATATATATATATATATATATATATATATATATATATATATATATATATATATATATATATATTATTTATTTATTTATATTTAACCTGACTAGCGAAAGATGGCGGTGGGTTTGAAAACGATTTGCCGGGAGTCCGGTGTTCTCACGGCTCTAGTTAGCCTTGCCCCCGCCTAGCTAACGAGCTAGTGGGTAACAGACGTCTCCGAAAACGTCGGAGCGCTTTTGAAAATATGCGGTGTCTTGATAAACTGGGCAGATATTTGAGGTTTACACAGCTACATTCTCGCCTGAAAATATGTTAAACGTTTATTTTGTGACCCAGAAAGAATAATAAGAGTAAAGTTAAAACTACTAGCTGCCGCCATTGTTGACAGCTGCGCTATGAATTCTGGGACACAGCTTCTTCTTCTTCGGGGTTTAACGGCAGCTGGCATCCTTGTACATGTGTAACGGAGCGAAGGTGATTTTATTTCCACAGTGTCGTTTTTTAAAGGAAGGAAACCTTCCTCCAAACGGACAGAGCAGTGGAGCCGCCAAGGGAAAGCACACGATTAAAAAACTGTATAATTAAAATATAATTTATTATATTTAAATAGTTAAAAATGCAAAATGAATTAAAACCTTGGCCAAGGGGTAACACAATAAAAAGCAATAAAACACAACATTAAAAGTCCAGTGGCATCCGCCACGATATAAAAGTCACAAAGAACTAAAAAAGGTCCAGCGAAGTGATGTAAAAGGGAAACCCAGCGGAGTCCTCGCCTTCCTCCCCGCATTCCACGTCCTGGTACGCTGAAGAAAGGGAGGGAGCGGCAGTCACTATTCTTTTCGGCAATCTTCATTCAATAAAAGGGGCTAAGTCGAAGACTTACCCCGGGTGGGCAGAGCTCTCAACTCCGCCCGCCGCTTCTTTAAAACTGCAAGTCGGCACCAGCTGTCTCGCCGCCTCTGCAGTGCACAAGCTGGGCTCTCGTTACTACTGCCGTCCGCCTGTTCGCTCCGCGTCCCTAGTCGCTGGTGCTGTCCGTCCTCTCCTAACGCCCAGCTCCACCAACCCCTTCGGCTGGCAGGCGCTGCCGCCTGGCACCACTTACTCCTGGCCGTCTCTCAAGCCTCTCGGTCGAACTCCTTCCTTTGGTCTGCCAGGCCCTCTTATTGGCCTCTCTGGGATCTCTCGCAGGTGTGATCAGTTTATTATCAGGTAGGGGCGGAGTCTTTCCAGGACAAGTCATCAAATAAATACCATTAAAACATGCAGTAAAACTCATAAAAATAAACCAGTGTACAATATTAAAATATTAAAAAGGTAAAACGCAGCAAAACATGCATAGTAGAAAAACTTAGATGACTTGTCCCTTTCCACCCCGTGACACATGCAGTGCTGCCATCTTCTGTTTCAGTCCGTTATTACACTCTTAAATCCTACTACTCATTCCTGCGTCCTTTGTGATCTTACAAAGCTTCAAACGATGCGTCGACTATTAAATTAGTCGTCGACGATTTTATGAGGTAACTGTGTCAGATCATATACCTTTTGGTTTTACTGTGAATGTGGAACAAATGCCAGCAACAACTGGAAACAATATTGCTAATATTGCTACCAGTGTAAAATTAGACTGGTCAGCTTGTAGTGAAGATGATTTCTTAGCTTATCATAGTAATACCGATATACATCTGAACAACATTTCTTTGCCGAAAGAAGCTATTTTGTGCAAAGATGTCAACTGTAAGAATGCTGTGCATAAACATTTACTCTGCTCCATGTATGATGATATAGTGACTGCTCTGCATGAAAGTGGTACACTGCTTGATAAACAATATAAGCATAAGAAACCTAACATCAGACCTGGCTGGAAAGAACATGTATCCATGTACCATGATGAAGCTCGCATAGCTTATAAATGTTGGGCCATGGCTGGAAGACCTAAACAAGGCCCAGAATTTGAACAGAAAAAATGTGCGAATGCCAGATATAAGTACGCTGTTCGCTTTATAACTAAAAATGAGCAAATGCTGAGAGCAGATTCTTTGGCCAGGAAAATGTTGTGTAATAATATGGCAGATTTTTGGAAAGAGGTGAAAGCTCTTAATAACTGTAAACCATCTCTACCATCAACTGTTGAAGGTGTTTCTGGGGCAGATAACATTGCAGCATTATGGAGACAGCATTACAGTGCGTTGTTTAACTGTATAAAAAGTGATCCATATGAGGACAATCTTGACATGAGTAATGACACAATAAGTGTAAGGACACATGAAGTATATGAAGCCATTCATAGGTTGTCTGATAATAAATCCTCTGGTTTGGATCACATCACTGCAGAACATTTAAAACATGCTAGTTTAAGGCTAGCTCCTCTTTTAGCACTCTGTTTCACTGGGTTTATGATTCATGGCATATTACCAGACTCAATGCTGTGTATTTGACTGGTACCAGTTATGAAAGACAAAGCTGCAAAAGTGAGCTGTTTGGATAATTACAGGCCGATTGCACTAGCCAGTATTTTATCTAAGGTGTTAGAAAGAATCCTGTTTGGTAGAGTTAGTGTGTTCATCTCTTCTCTGGATAATCAGTTTGGCTTCAAAGCACGGCACTGACATGTGCATATATGCACTCAAGGAAATAGTCAGGTTGTATAGGGCTAAAAATTCATCTGTCCTCATGTGTTTCATTGATGCCTCTAAGGCTTTTGATCGAGTGAACCACAGAAAACTTTTTGATAAATTGAAGACACGGGGAGTTCCTCAATACATCGTGAGGATTCTCTCTTACTGGTACGCTCATCAGAACATGCAGGTTAAATGGGGAAGCAGTATTTCTGCCCCCTTTGGTGTCAGCAATGGTGTCAGACAGGGTGGGATTTTGTCTCCAATTTTATTTAATTTATATGTCGATGATTTGTCCATACAGCTGAGAGCCTGTAACACTGGGTGTATATTAGGTGAAGCACTGATAAATCATCTTATGTATGCAGATGACCTGGTTGTTTTTAGTCCAAGCAGTGCTGGGTTACAGGATCTTCTTAATGTCTGTACTGAATATGGTGTGCAATATGACATTGAGTACAATGCTGCTAAAAGTGCTGTTTTGATATGTAGAACCAAGCAGGATAAACAGCTAAATTTCCCTTTGTTTAAACTGGCACAAAAAACTCTTGAAGTTCATAAAAAGGTGAAATACCTCGGTCACTTTATTACTGAGCAAATGAATGATGATGATGACATATACAGACAACGATGTAAGCTCTATGTGCAGGCAAATACTATTGCACGCAAATTCAGCTTTTGTTCACTTCCAGTTAAAGTGGCTTTGTTTAAAGCGTATTGCACACCGCTATATACTGCCCCCTTGTGGTCATCCTACAAACAATGTAGCATGCAGAAGCTGCATGTTGCATATAATGATGCGATGAGAATCCTTTGCAGGATACCTAGAAGTGGTAGTGCCAGTCAGATGTTTGTAGCTGTGGGTGTCTGGACTTTTAAAGCACTTTTAAGAAAGTTAATGTTCAGTTTTAGAGAACGACTGGATGGTTCGAGTAACAGTATAATTTTAGCACTTACAGATCCGACAGTGAGTGGTTCCCGTTACTCATCCAGTCTCAGAAAGCACTGGTTAAAGTGTTTGTGTATTTATTGATTTATTTTAAGTAATTGTGTTTTATGTATATTATGGTTTTATATTTTTACAAATGCTTTATATACTTATTTATATACATATATATATTTAATGGTATACCTTGTGTTGTGTGTGTGTGTGTGTGTGGGGGGGGGGGGGGGGGGGGGGGAGTTGTGTGTGTGTGTTTCTTGTCTTGTTTTTATGGACATGTAGTCTGCCAATAAAGATTGAATTGAATTGAATTGAATTTAATAGTCGACATAATCGTGACTAGTCGACTAATCGTGGCAGCCCTAATAAAGTAAAGGCTTTAAAACAAAGTAAACACTGAAAGTACAAACATCGCTAATGTCACATAACTTTGCCGGCATGTGGCCAACAGTAATGTTTTAATATCCTTTGTAATTAAACATTTGCACATAAATAAGTGACATAATATTCAGAACTTACTTTTGAAAGTTTACTCTTTGGCCGCCCCGCTTCCACTTCTTTGAAGTGTCTCCCAGTCCCAGTGCACTTGTTAGCATGTTTTGGTTCGTGCAACTGGTCGGTCGGGTTATTGTCTCCCCAGAAACATTTCCGCTGTGTTGTGTGTGCTTTTGCACAGTTTTTCTTTTTGCAGGCATTTTCCTTTTTGCAGCGTTTTTCTTTTTGCAGGCATTTTCCTTTTTGCAAGTGTTTTCTGAAGTTGCAGTCCGTTTGGCCTCTCAGGGCCACCGTACAGATCTGATTCCACTTAACACAAAAACTGATGCATCAAAAAGCAAACCCGTGACCAAAGACAGTCCAAATAATTTACTAAGAACACTGGATACTAAGTGCACTGAACTGAAAGGACAGCTACCTAATACATTTATGGACACTTTAAGTGATATATTGTACATTGTTGAAGATTACTTGTTTGAAATTATTTAAATGTTTTGTTCATGTCTATGTTTTGGACCATTTAAATGTAGAATACACTCAAATCACTTTTTTTCCCCTTTAAGTTGTTGTCAGTGTCTCATTCTGAGTGGAGGGTTTTTCCTTCTTTAAGTTGAGTTACCACTGCCAGTCTCCTTACAATCCTAACTGAACCCAACATGAGTAGATTCTCAAATTTGTTTTTACTTGACCTTGGATGACAGATTGATTGATTGAATCTTTATTTTGAACATGTTGAAAAAGTATAAAAAAAAATAGAATTAAAAGAGACAAATGAACAAAGCAAACAAAAGGAAAACGAGCAACCACAACTCCAAATAACGTCCATGTTCAAAAAGGAGCAGGAAGAAGCATAAGCTTATTTAATCCCACCCCTTTTCCACTATCTAGTATCAATAGACTACAGAAATACCTCCTTGCAATTACATTATATGTTATGTGTAATTTTTTTTTTTTTATTTATTTATTTTTTTTAAATATATACACATATATGTTTCTATCTATCCATACATACGTATATACACACATACGCACATATACACATTTTCAATAACCCCATTAACACCTCAAGGATACACAGCCTACAATTATATATATATATCCATACCAACAAACCCGTGCATGCAAACACACATGAAAATATTAGACAAGAACACCCTATCAAATCTCTACCTTTTCCCTGTACCCTGTAAAAACCATATCCTTAAACCGCTTTTTAAACTGCGCCATGCTTGGACATTGCTTCATATCTTTACTTAGTCTGTTCCACAGCTTCACTCCACACACAGAGATGCAAAAACTTTTTAATGTTGTACGGATACGAGGATGTTTTAAATTTAATTCCCCTCTCAAATTGTATCCCCGTTCCCTTTTAGAAAACATTTTTAGAATATTGTCAGGAAGCAGGTTATTTATTGCTTTATATATAATTTGTGCTGTGAGAAAATGAACCAGATCTGTGAATTTTAGAATTTTTGATTTTAAGAATAGTGGATTTGTATGATCTCTGTAACCAGTTTTATGGATTATCCTTATGGCCCTTTTTTGTAATATAAAGATTGATGATAGCGAACATTTGTAAGTATTGCCCCAAACCTCTGCACAGTAATTCAAATACGGTGCAATCAGGGAACAATAGAGAATGTGGAGTGATTTGTGGTCCAGAATGTGTTTTACTTTACTCAAGATTGAGACACTTCTTGAAATTTTGTTATGTATATGATTTATATGAGACTTCCAGTTTAATTTATCATCTATAATCACACCAAGAAACTTATGTTCAAGTACTCTTTCAATTTCCACACCATCTACATGAATCTGCACTTGTGCATTTCTAAGGGAATTCCCAAATAAGATAATTTTAGTTTTACTTAGATTTAGCGATAGTTTGTTCCTGTTAAACCATTTTTTAATTTTGCACATTTCTGAAGTAATTGTATCCAGCAGCTCCTTTAGATTCCCCCCAGAACAAAAAATATTTGTGTCATCTGCAAATAATACTAATTTTAATATATCAGATGCCTTACAAATATCATTTATATAAATAATAAATAATTTTGGACCCAGTACAGAGCCTTGTGGAACACCACAAGCAATGTCCAAGCATGATGAGGAATGGACACCCAGCTTCACAAATTGTTTCCGGTCACTTAAATAATTTTTCACCCATTGCAGTACAACCCCCCTAATCCCATACCGTTCCAGTTTATTAATTAATATGTCATGATTGATTGTGTCGAATGCTTTCTTGAGATCCAGAAATACTCCAGCTGCATACTGTTTCTGATCTATAGCATTCGTAATCTCCTCAATTGATTCGATTAATGCCAGAGATGTTGATCTTTTTGATCTGAATCCATATTGACTGTCAACAGATTCTCCAGATTACTGTTGATCTGACTGATTTTTGACTACTCAGTTAAAAAAGGTGACACAAACAACACCTAAAAAAAGGAACTTAAGACACTCGGGAGTTGCACCTCACCAACATGTGAAAATAGACCATCACTTCAGTAGTGTTCAAATATGAAGAGGAACCCAGCGTCCATGCCTGCCCATTACTGAACTCCTGTCTATTTAGCATGCACACTGAGATGAGACAGACAGAGAGTAGAGAATTTTCTGATACGCTTTGAAAAATGGATCTGGGAATGTAAGTGTCATGGTCCCTGTGCCTGCCTGGCCGGCCCCACAAGGCTACATGTGTTGTTTGGTTTTCTTTCTCCCTCTCTGCCTGGGAGAGAGGAGCTCACTGTGGGCTCCCGCCCCTGGCCCACACACCTGACAACAATCAGCTGTCATCACCTAGGAGCACTATTTGAGGCTGGAACACAGTTCCTCTCGTTGCTGGATAATTGTACTACAGACGTTAGTGATTCTCCCAGCTCCTGTGAACCTTTGCTTTGTGATTTGTGAGTGACTTCCCTTTCTTCTGCTACAGACTTTCCTCCCCGGACCTGTGACTTCCCTGCCGTGTGAACGTGGGTGAGTTTGGGCAAGAAGACGTGAGCGAGTGTGAGAGAGTTTCCCCGTGATTCCCTGGAGTTTGGATTTCCCTTCACTGTATATATCGTGCACTGGTGCTGTAAATAAACTGTTTTTGGAGACGTCTAACCGCTCTGCGCTTGAGTTCCTACTACCAGATTGTGACAGTAAGCTGATCCTTAATCACTTACACAATATTGATATTTGTAATGATAATATATCTAGGCAAGGCAAGTTTATTTGTATAGCACAATTCAACAACAAGGTGATTCAAAGTGCTTTACAGAGACATTAGAAACAAATAAAAAGCATGATTTAAAATTGATTAAAACAAGCAAACAAACTAATTAACAAACAAACAAAACAGTATATAAAATCAAAACAGATAAAATCAGAACAGTAGATAAAATCAGTAGTTAAATGTAAGTTTTGAAATTTAAGCTTAAAAGTGTGGATTTGGTGCTTTATTCAAATGCAGCTGAGAATAGGTGAGTCTTCAACCTGGATTTAAATAAACTGAGTGTTTCAGCTGATCTGAGGCTTTCTGGGAGTTTGTTCCAGATATAAGGAGCATAAAAGCTGAATGCAGCTTCTCCGTGTCCGGTTCTGACTCTGGGAACTGATAAAAGACCGGATCCAGATGACCTGAGGGATCTGGAAGGTTCATACTGGGTCAGGAGGTCACTGATGTATTTTGGTCCTAAACCATTCAGAGCTTTATAGACCAGCATCAGAACTTTAAAGTCTATCCTCTGACGGACAGGCAGCCAGTGTATCCTGATGAACATAAGGTTGGGGAAAACAATCAGTGAGTGGGATATTTTTAAATGTATTCTTTACTTAGAAAAAGTTCTTGTGTGAATGAGGCAAGTGCTTTGAGTTGTTAGCATGCTGTCTGTGCAGGTGCTTGCTAAGAGCCAAAGTTGTGTTAACAGTATGATGCAGCTGTTTCTATCCTGGAGCTGTCTCCACTTTACCACTGCATTCTCATCATTTCTCCTATAAAAATAAAAGTAATGCTCTGACCCATGAATCAGCTGATTGTAGTGAGAGTGCAAGAATCAACAACGGACTGCTGGAAACCGGTTCTCGATTCCCATCCCTACAGGTTGGTGCACTGAGTGGTTACAGTTGGAGTGTGGAAAGTGTTTCCTGTGACCCTGGACTGCGCCAACACAACAAACACAACACATGACTGATATACAGTGATGGGAATAACGGCGTTACTTTTTTTCAGTAACAAGTAATCTAACTAATTACTATTCCTATCATTACAATGCCGTTACAGTTACTAACAAGAAAATGCGGTCCGTTACTATTTTTCAACAAACAGACAGTTGAAGCTGTGTTCAGCTTACCGCATCTTATATCAGTTGCACGGAAGTAGCTGACTACGTAAGTAACACACTGTTTTTCTCTTTTTCTTTAGCGTTTACTGATGACATCACGAGCCAGTCTGAACTCTAATCTCTGTCAGTATAAATGACTTGGATGAGATGATGAAATATGTTTTATGGATACTTATGTTATCGTATTACTTCTGGTCCAAGGTTCTGGCAACCTGACTGGAATCTGGTGGTTTTTGAGTAGTAGGAAGTAACACAGTCAATCTTTTTCTTTCTTCAAAAATGTCTCTGATTACCTTTAGTGAACTGAAATAGCCTTTCTATGTATAGTCAATGTCAACTGTACTTGGACTGTGGCTACTCTAAGTTATAGTTACAAGAAATGAAGCAGATGGTGGCATTATCTTACTGTTTTGACTTCTTCGTTAGCTGGCAGGTACCCTGTATCTGATTACTGATTACTGTTTAGCCCCAAAATACAGAATAGGTAATACCAAAAACTGGGCTTGAAGGCCTGATTTACTTTTTGTTTGTAATAGCAAAACAATAGCATAGACAAGCAGCAAAGCCTGGCCGTTGTTGTAGTAAGCATGCAGACTCAAACACTCAGGATCATAAAATTGCAGAATTTTACACTTTGATGTACTGCGGCAGATATTCAGAAAATTTGTCATGTTCCAGTTCTCTCCTTGTGTACAATCTCTTCTAAAACACTTTCTCCGATGAGTGTCCTGTGAGATCCCACAGACTTGCGTACTTCACTCCATTCAAAGCCAGCCCATCTTTTGCCACAAGGTATCTGTTTTCTATCATACTCGGAATCAGAAAAACTACATGTAAAAATTTACAGTAATATCTCAGCACACATGTAGAGTACTCATCTTATATCAATACTCAAATCTTACTGATCGACACTGATGTCTTAGTGATGTGTGATAAATGTGACATTTCTCAAATACACGAGAAATTTATGTGACTTAAAATGTCTATTACTGCTATATATGTGATATGCTGTTTAATGAGGTTTACTAAAAGATGTGAGAAAATGCTGAAATGCATAAAACAAGATTTACCCATAAAAAAAAACATACACAGTTGTGATACAAAACAAAAACAGGCTGTTCAACGTTCAACGTGTGTGGCCACTACCAGCTCCACCACCATCATCAAGTTTGCTGACGACACCGTCGTGGTGGGCCTGATCTCTGATAACAACGAGACGGCCTACCTGAAGGAGATTAGGAATCTGGAGAACTGGTGCCAGAGGAACAACCTCCTTCTAAACGTCAGTAAGACAAAGGAGCTGATAGTGGACTTCAGCACTAAGCAGGAGAGGAACTACCAGACCCCCGTCATCAACGAGTGCCCAGTGGAGAGAGTGGACAGCTTCAAATACCTCGGAGTTCACATCACGCAGGACCTGTCATGGTCCTGTCACATCAACACCGTGGTGAAAAAGGCCCGACAGCGTCTCTACCACCTCAGACGCTTGAGAGACTTCCAACTGCCCTCCAAGGTGCTCAGGAACTTTTACTCGTGCACCATAGAGAGCATCCTGGCGGGAAACATCTTAACCTGGTTCGGGAACAGCACCATGCAGGACAGACGAGCTCTACAGAGGGTTGTGCGGTCAGCTGAGCGCACCATCCGCTCCGAGCTCCCTGACCTGCACTCAATCTACAGCAGGCGGTGCTGGACCAAGGCCAGGAAGATCGTGAAGGACCTCAGCCATCCCAACAACAGACTGTTCTCTCTGTTGAGGTCAGGAAAGCGATTCCGCTCCCTGAAGACCAACACAGAGAGACTGAGGAGGAGCTTCTTCCCGCAGGCGATACGGTCTCTCAATCACACCACCACACAGTACTGACCCACACATATGGTTCTTACACACACACTGGACTTTCTGGACATTGTTTTTGCACAACACTGGTCACTATATTCTTCATTTCCAGTTAATACTTGTACAGCTGCTGTTATTGTGTATATATTTATTTATATTTATATTTCTTCATACATTCTTATATAGTTCTATATTGTGTATTGTGTATTTTGTTGTACAGTTATTTTATTTTCAACTTTAATTTATATATTTTATCTTATTCTTCCCAGTTAAATTTACCCTTCATTCTAATTTGTGTTGTACAGTTATTTCATTTTTAACCTTAATTTATATTTTATTCCTTCCTAGTTAAATTTACCCTTTTTAATTTTTCATATTTATTTCCTATCTTATTCATAGCCTTTTCCTTTTTTGTTCTCTTTAGGTCACGAGCAGTTGTCCAAGCATTTCACTACATATCGTACTGTGTATGACTGTGTACGTGACAAATAAAATTTGAATTTGATTTGAATTTGATTTGATTTGAAATAAGCCAGTTGCAGTGCTATGATTCCCATTTACCCTCAAAACATAGGGGAATCTTTTAGTCTCTCCGCTGGGCATCCCCCTGTGGTTTCTTGTCAGGATTTGCCACATAGCCTCATGCTGATCCAGAGCTGTTAGGCTATTATTTACAAAAAAAAAAAAAAAAGAATACTGGCACCAACCTCGGTCTTCCTAAAACATCCCTGGGAAAAACAAGAAAAAAAAGATATGATTAAAAATAAACATGTGAATCTTGGAAAAAAAAATCCAAAACCTCCAAGTCCGGGGTCTCTGTAGGTTGGCTAAAATGGGGGATCCAAAAATTACAATTCTGTGTACAGCACAAATTCACACTGACATTTTTGGAAAGGTGTGGGTAACGGAATGAGAGGGGTCTTTGGGGATGTCTTCATATTCCACCTCATCCAATATACATGCTACAATAGCAAGAGAAGGTTTTCATATAGGGCACTCACTTGTAAGCAGCACATGCACTGTAAGTGTGTGTGTGAGTCAGAAATTTCTTTAGCAGCTTGGACAACAAAGATGTGGATGTGTAATCGGGTTGGAGCAGTGGACAGGAGGGCACTTCTTCTCATGGCAAGTTATATTCCCACCCTAAAACAGAAGCACCAAAAGAACTGTCAATGATATTAACAGGCATGAAAAGTGTGAAGTCAAACTGTGTTATAATCCAGAAAAGAAAAAAGCACAAAGAAAGCAGAAATATGTCTCCTGATGTGGGAAAAGCCATAAAACGCACACTTTGCCTGATTTTTTTGCACTAGATACAAAACATTTTATATACACCTGCCTTACACCTGCAGTGCAAGCAGGGTCCACTCCCAGGAAGCCTGAGCATTACCCCATTAGCATACACCCTCTGATCATACTGACAGTCTGGAAGAAAAAACACAAATAGCTGATCGGTTGTTTCTGTAAAAGTTGAAATATGTGAGGGAACTAGACGCATATTTTTGACACTGACCATTGCATGAGGCACAACACTCTCCTCTGTGCCTAGCTGGATGAGTACAGTGTGATGTAGGACATGATGCAGCCATATTTCTACAAAACACTTCACCTGCCTAAGAGATAGAGAAAGAAAAATATTGAATGTATATGTCAAATTCTCCACTTAGTTGTCACATATATCACAGCTAATCTGAAAGACAAATAAATTTAGATCCATTTTTCAGTCACATGAACATCATGTAACCATAACTATCAAACTAAACTCACAGAGCAGTAGCATTGGAGGCAGGGGTCACTCTTTGAGGTGAAACTTTCTCCATTTCCATACACTTTGGACTCATATTCACACTGTTCGCATCTACAGGTTTATGTAAACATTGATTAAATACATTTTAAAAGGACAAGAACTCTACAGGCTTAAAATATGATATGGATGATCGCAGCAGGCAGGCTCCTTACCGTGGACAACACTCCTCAGCATGATACACTGGATTGTGACAAGATGGAGCAGGACAGTAAACGTATGAACACACCATATTTCCATTCTTTGAGAGAAAGAACAAACAAAATAATCCTTAATTCACTTACACATATCAAAATCAAATCTAATGTTAACTTATAGACACACCTCACATCTACACTCTTCACAGGGGTCTCCAACAGGGATCACAGCTCCATTAGGGACTTCATGTCCATTCACATCACAGCCTACAAGACACACAAATAGACACATTATGCCTCTACAGTCTAACACATATACAAACCTTATTACACAAAGCAATTAAGCCCACCTTCACAGACTGGACAGCAGGTATTTGGAGGAGGAGCAGCAGCAGGGTTTCTACAGGGAGTGTAACACTGCTCCCTCTCACAGCGAACATAACCGTCCTGTGTTGAAGAGTGAACAGCATTATTAGAGATGAAGGTGAGTGACCAGATGAAAACCTGAGCATGTAGTTGCTGTCAGACCCACCAAACACTGGCAGATATCACAAGGACTCTCCACCGACCTCCAAGAGTCTCCATTGTTATAATTTACACCAGAATGGGTGCAACCTGTAAACACATCACATTATTGTATTATTCCTGTGCTTCTAGGTATGAAGATATTAAAATATTTGTGCAAAATCTTACAGCGAAAAAAGCAAATACATTTTATTTGTACATCAAAATGTGTTTTTATCCACCCTAAACCTTTCTGCAATGAAGATGCTCAGTGCAGAGTTTGTTTCTAACAACCCCAAACCAACAAGAAGGTCCTTTTTTTTTAATATATATTTGTTGTCCTGTCAAGTTTTGTGAATTAAAGTAAAAAGGAGAAAGCAAAGTTATGTCAGGATAACTATAAAAATGATCAGAATATATAATGTATATAACATACACAGGGTTGGTGTAATAGAAAAGTATGGAAGGGGTAGTGTGAGATAGAGGGAGATGATCTGTGGTCATCCCTAAAGCAAGCAGCTGAAGAACAAGCGATACAATAAATAGTCCAGACAGAGTTACCAAAGAGTTTGGAGAAAATTAATTATTATTTTAAGTGCTAAAAAAGACATGTTTAATTTTTTTTTCTTATGCTTCTCCCAGATGTATTGGTTAGTAAAGTTTTTTGTCCTTACTTCTGGTTTGCTCAGTGCAGTATCCAGGTAAATTCTCTTCTTTGCAGTCTTGAGGAGGGCACTCCCTCTTGCCCGTCTATTCAAATTCAGAGGAAAAAAATAATTAGAGAAAGAGTGAACAGAAAAACAGGACCTGAAGACTTCCTTTAAGCTCATTAAATATTATTGATGGTTGTTTATTGTGCCTGAACATCAAAGACTCACATCACATGTATGTGTTGGACAGCCGGGCACATTCTCTGCACAGTTCTGAGTAGGGCATGGCCGGGATGGGCACTCTCTATTGTCCTTCTATTCAAATCAAGAGATACAAAAATGACAGAAATAATGAAATGAAAAACAGGACAAGAAGACTTATTTAAATTCATTACCCATTTGTCTCTGCTGTTTATTGTGGCTGAACATAAATACTCACATCACATGTATCTTTAGAATCAGGGGGACACGTGACCAGGACAATCCCATGGAGAGGAAACAAAATCATTAGTCCACATCATCTGTGAAAACTTCAGTAAGTCTGTTTGCATATATCATTTGCTGGATGCAATGTTGACACACACACACTTTATAGACTCTTAACTATAACCAGAAGTGTCTTCCACATACTAAGTAAACAAGCCTGTTAGCAATGTATGATATTTACTGTGGAAAAAAGAGCAAAGAAATCTGGACAGGGTTTCATTTTTTCTGGGAGATTCCCTACCAAACAGATCAACAAGTTATTAAACAGCAAAGTCATCTCAGCATTTAGTTGTTTTAATGACTCCAAAAGACTCAAAACAATGTCTTCCAGAGTCATTTTAGAGAGGTCATTAAATGGTAAATGGACTGCTTCTTATATAGTGCTTTTCTACTCTTCTGAGCACTCAAAGCACTTACACAACTTGTGCATTCACCCATTAACACAAGCACATTTTTCTAGGTGCTTTCTAAGTAACATTCACACACACACACTCATACTCCGGTGGATGCATCGGAGAGAAATTTGGGGTTAGTATCTTGCGCAAGGACATTTGGCATGCAGACTAGGGGAAACCAGGAATCGAACCACCAACCTTCCGATCAGTAGATGACCTGCTCTACCGCTTGAGCTACATTATTCTGAGTGAGGCTGCCCACTGTGCCAAAAGGCATTTTTGTCATCAAGCCAAGCATATGGGAACTGTAACAGGCACTATTTAAATAGGAGATGAGCTGTAGACATGCAGTCAGTTCACAAGGTTTAATGCCAATACACATATACACATACATATACACACCACAGTAGCATCTAAAACAAACAAGAAAATAAGAACTTCTTTAATAAATAAAGGAAACTGTAATAAAAAAAAATAGTATGGAACTACGGTACGTAAAGTCATGATAAGTGCTGCTGGGAATATATTGAAAACACCATGTGTAGCACGTATAGCGTATAGTGATGTACACGTCAACCGAAGGGCAAAAATATATGCAAGACAATCTCATTGCCAACCACTGCTCACACAGTGCCTTCACTGTGTGAAATGACAAGAATTGGTTGAAACATCCATCCATCCATGGATCTTCTTCTTCTTATCCGGGGCCAAGTCGTGAGGGCAGCAGCCTGAGCAGTTACCAGGGAAGTTGTCCCTGGCCAACTTCCCTGGCATGTCTGGGGGAACACCAAAGCATTCTCAGGTTAGCCAACAGGTATGTTGTCTCTCCAGTGTGTCCTGGGTCTTCCTGGAGCCTTCTCTGGGTGGGACATGCCTAGATCACCTCACCCAGGGGGCACCCAGAAGACATCCTTATCTGATGCCCAAACCACCTCAACCGGCTCCTTTCCATGTGGAGTAGCGGCAGCTCTCCTCTGACCCCTCCCAGATGACTGAACTCCTCACCCCATCTCTAAGGGAGAGGCCAGCCACCCAAGAGATTTGGTTCTATTGGTCACTACCCACAGCTAGTTGCCATAGGTGAGGGTAAACAATGGACCGGTACAGGGTCCGGATCACTGCAGCCACAGCACCAATCTGTTTGTCGATCTCCTGCTCCTTTCTCCCGTCAATTGTGAATATGACCCCAAGATAGAACTCTTCCACTTGGGGGAGAAACTCGTTCCTGACCTGGAGTGGGCACTCCACTGTTTTCCGGCTGAGGACTATGGCCTCAGATTTGATGATGCTGATTCTCATTCCCACTGCTTCATTCTCAGCTGCAAACCACTCCAGTGCAAGCTGGAGGCCATCACCCGATGAAGCCAACAGAACCACATTATCTGCGAAAAGCAGAGATGAGACTGTGAGACTACTCAAGTGGAAGCTTTCCACCACTTGGCTATGTCTGGAAATTCTGTCGATAAAAATTACCAACAGAAACTGTGACAAGAGGCAGCACTAGTGGAGTCCATCACCCACCAAAAACGAGTCAGACTCATTGCCATTTATGCAGAACAAGCTCTTGGAACGGTTGTATAAAGATCAAATGGCCCATAGCAATAGGCCAGACACCCCAATACTCCAGAAGCACACCTCCCACAGGACACTCTGAGGGACATGGTCAAATGCCTTCTCCACGTCTTAAAGATGGGAACCACCACCCCAGTCTGCCAATCCAGAAGTATCTCCCCTGATCTCATAAGATAAGAGATAAGATAAGACAAAACTTTATTAATCCCTCGGGTGGGTTCCTCTGGGAAATTCGGTTTCCAAAAGCACAGCACCGACAGAAGTTACAGAGCGTGAGCAGAATATTATATATATATATACACACACACACACATATATAAATACAGAGACATATATAAATAAAATATATGAAGGGGATAAATAGAATAAATAGGAATAAAAATAAAAATACAAGTGAACTGCACATTTAAAGTATTGAGGTCTATTGCACCGTTGACTATTAACAAAAGTATTGCAAAAAAGGTATCTCACAGTGAAGTGAAGAGGCACTACAGCTTAGTTGTTCCCCCCTCTTTTGTCCTCCTGTTTCCCCTCCCTCTCCCCTCCAGAGAGGCGTTAAACAGTCGGATGGCGTGTGGGACAAAGGAGTTTTTAAGTCTGTTGGTTCTTGTCTTTGGGAGAAGCAACCTGTCACTGAACAGACTCTTCTGGTTGTTTATGGCCGTGTGCAGAGGATGCCCAGCATTGCCCATAATGTCCAGCAGTTTTTTTAGTGTCCTTTTCTCTGCCACTGTCACCAGAGTGTCCAGCTTCATGCCGACCACAGAGCCAGCCTTCCTGATCAGTTTCTCCAGCCTGGATGAGTCCTTCTTTGCTGTGCTGCTCCCCCAGCACACCACAGCATAGAAAAGTACTCCAGCAACCACTGACTGCATTGCAGTCATTGCAGCATTGTAGAGGCGTGTTAACCAAGACAGCCCTACAGCATCCAGAGCCTTCTGGAACTCAGCGCGAATGTCATCAACCACAGGTGCCCTGCCACCAAGGAGTTGTTTAACTGCCTCAGTGACCTCACCCCCTGAGTTGTCCCCCTCGTCCTCAGACTCTGCTTCTTCCACAGAAGATGTGCCAGTGTGATTAAGTAGGTCCTCGAAATATTCCTTCCACTGCTCAACAATGTTCTCAGTCAAAGGCAGCAGTGCTCTGTGCAGATCTCTGCCAGTGTCACAAAATCTGTAATGAGAGATTGTGATACTGGCAGAGAGGAGGAGGCAGAGAGGAGAAGGACCCAAATGCAGACACTTGAGGCATGAGTGAGATGGAATTGGACCTTGCCTACCCCTGCCCCAGTTCAAAAGTTCCAGTTCCCCAGGTGAGGGTGGCTAGGGCCCAGCTGGTTCCTGCACCTGTACAAGTTCCTGAGCCCGATCCACTAGATCAGTTCCATCACCAACGTCCAGAACTACTGGTGTTTGCTTTTAGATTCTTAGTTCCAGGTGTCTTTCCACTTGTTGCCCATCCTCTCGTCATCCTGCATATTTAAACCCTCAGTTTATCCCTGTTCCTGGTCACCTCGTCATCTCCTCATGTGTGCGCCTTGTTTGCTCAATCATATAAGTTCTACATTCCAGTTTGAACTGTGCTTTTTGTTGTTTGTGTTTTGTCTGCATTATGGCTATTCAGCAAACAAGAGCTGTTATACAGGGAGTGCAGAATTATTAGGCAAGTTGTATTTTTGAGGAATAATTTTATTATTGAACAACAACCATGTTCTCAATGAACCCAAAAAACTCATTAATATCAAAGCTGAATGTTTTTGGAAGTAGTTTTTAGTTTTAGCTATTTTAGGGGGATATTTGTGTGTGCAGGTGACTATTACTGTGCATAATTGTTAGGCAACTCAACAAAAAACAAATATATACCCATTTCAATTATTTATTTTTACCAGTGAAACCAATATAACATCTCCACATTCACAAATATACATTTCTGACATTCAAAAACAAAACAAAAACAAATCAAAAGCCTGCCATCCATGGATTCTGTCAGTGTTTTGATCTGTTCACCATCAACATTGCGTGCAGCAGCAACCACAGCCTCCCAGACACTGTTCAGAGAGGTGTACTGTTTTCCCTCCTTGTAAATCTCACATTTGATGATGGACCACAGGTTCTCAATGGGGTTCAGATCAGGTGAACAAGGTGGCCATGTCATTAGTTTTTCTTCTTTTATACCCTTTCTTGCCAGCCACTCAGTGGAGTACTTGGACACGTGTGATGGAGCATTGTCCTGCATGAAAATCATGTTTTTCTTGAAGGATGCAGACTTCTTCCTGTACCACTGCTTGAAGAAGGTGTCTTCCAGAAACTGGCAGTAGGACTGGGAGTTGAGCTTGACTCCATCCTCAACCCGAAAAGGCCCCACAAGCTCATCTTTGATGATACCAGCCCAAACCAGTACTCCACCTCCACCTTGCTGGCGTCTGAGTCGGACTGGAGCTCTCTGCCCTTTACCAATCCAGCCACGGGCCCATCCATCTGGCCCATCAAGACTCACTCTCATTTCATCAGTCCATAAAACCTTAGAAAAATCAGTCTTGAGATATTTCTTGGCCCAGTCTTGACGTTTCAGCTTGTGTGTCTTGTTCAGTGGTGGTCGTCTTTCAGCCTTTCTTACCTTGGCCATGTCTCTGAGTATTGCACACCTTGTGCTTTTGGGCACTCCAGTGATGTTGCAGCTCTGAAATATGGCCAAACTGGTGGCAAGTGGCATCTTGGCAGCTGCACGCTTGACTTTTCTCAGTTCATGGGCAGTTATTTTGCGCCTTGGTTTTTCCACACGCTTCTTGCGACCCTGTTGACTATTTTGAATGAAACGCTTGATTGTTCGATGATCACGCTTCAGAAGCTTTGCAATTTTGAGACTGCTGCATCCCTCTGCAAGATATCTCACTATTTTTGACTTTTCTGAGCCTGTCAAGTCCTTCTTTTGACCCATTTTGCCAAAGGAAAGGACGTTGCCTAATAATTATGCACACCTGATATAGGATGTTGATGTCATTAGACCACACCCCTTCTCATTACAGAGATGCACATCACCTAATATGCTTAATTGGTAGTAGGCTTTCGAGCCTATACAGCTTGGAGTAAGACAACATGCATGAAGAGGATGATGTGGACAAAATACTCATTTGCCTAATAATTCTGCACTCCCTGTATGTTTGCACTGAAGCACTGCAGCAATTTCCTAATGTTGTAAACCTGCTCAACATTTGGCAATAAAACCCTTTCTGATTCTGATTCTGAAGAGTCTGTGTAAGGGAGCCCTAACAACATTACACTCTACAGATATATGATATACTCACCTGTCAGAGATTTACAAGGCAAGAGGAGAGACCTGAGGCGGGGCGGTCCGAGTGTCAGGTGAACTAAACTTCAGGTAAGAAGTTATGACCTGCAGACTATCTGAGTCAGATATAAACCAAGTTTAGGTGGAGTTTATTTTCGTTGTGCTGACTTTTTACAGTCCGTTACAATAACTCGTACTGCATGCTAGCTAGCATGACAGAGTGTCTATACAGCTGGGTGGGTGTTATGATGTTACTGATAGTGAACTATATTTCATTTATAAGGTTAGTTAGTAGAGTTGCCAACCGTCCCGTAAAAACGGAATGTCCCGTATTCAGAGAAAATATTACGCGTCTCATATTGAGCTGAAAAGGAACGCGATTTGTCCCGTACTTCAGCTAGAATGGAAAAAGACACAAAGCTGGATTTATTCTGTCGTTACACTGCACAGCTGCCTCTTCTTCTCTCATTCTCTCTCCTCCCTATCCTTTTGCTACTTCAATCATGAAACTGATCAATGATCAGCTGATCGGCTTTTCTCTCTTGTTTATTTATCGCCCACTTTGTGCCAGAAAGAGAAAACCAGCAGATGTCACGCTAAACAACAGCAGCACGTTTAAGCTTGATCAGCTGTTGTTAGAATTTATTTAATATTAATTTCTAGTATCAGCTGATGTTTGCTGGAGCCACAGCTGTAAAGCTGCTGGTCATGATCGGTTTGGTTATCTGGTGAGAGGGAAACATGAAGATGAAACCAGGAGATGTCCTTACTGAATCATCAGAGCTGAACAGGTGATGGAGAAACAGGTTTACCTTTTAGGTGACATGAATGAGTTGAAGTTATGAACTGTTTCTGGGAGACAAATAACATCAGGATCCTTTTCCAAGTAGCTGACAGCTGGTAACTGTGCAGGGGCGGGTCTAGCAAAGTTTTTCCAGGGGGGCCAGGTAGGGCATTAACAGGGATAGGGGGGCACAAAGAAATACTTTTCTTTCTTTCGCAAATTAGCTCACATAGACATATTAGTTGTGCCACTTCTTAATGACGGTATCTTAGCTAACAACCCCAACTACCAGATTCAACTTGTAATTGGCTAAAAATAACTTAGCCTACTGGTGAGAGGGACGTTGTTAGCTCTCCACATTCCGACGTTTCAAAAGCTTCAGGAGCTGTCCGCTCAGCACAGCATCAGCACCACGGAAATACACGGATACATCCGTAGACTCGAGACAGAATTCACAATGCGTTTTTGGGACTTTCAGGTATATGGTCCAATGTTTTCTTTTCTGATCAAACCAGAAATCTTTAATGAGCAGCTAGATTTGTCTCCCAACTCTGGCTGAGTTAATGCCAGTTAATGCAACATTGAAGCAGCTGGAATCCATAGCTGCGCGTGTTCATGGAGCTTGGCTTTACATATCTGTGTGAGCAGATTTTCTCTCACATGAAGAGTGTCCTCAGGTAGCTGTCTGAATGCTGGACACTCACTCGGAGACGTGTGTCATGAATGCTGATTGGCCTGGAGCAGACCAGGAGAAGGTGATTGGACTAGACCAGTGATGCCAGTGTGGGAAAGTGATAAAGCTTAGATTTAGCCAGCAGCACCTGGGAGTGGACAGATGTGAGACCATAGATCTTCCTTGTTGAACTTATGCATAAGCTTTCACTACCAGTCAAAGGTTTGGACACACCTTGTCATTTAATGTTTTTTCTTTATTTTGACTATGTTCTACATTGTAGATACATACTGAAGACATCAAATATATGAAGCAAGATGTATATACATATGCCTCACCTCTGTCAGTGCGGCTGTGGCTACAATGTAGCTTGCCATCACCAGTGTGTGAATGGGTGGATGACTGAATGTGTAAAGCGCTTTGGGGTCCTGAGGGACTCGTAAAGCGCAATACAAATACTGGCCATTAACATTTACCATTTACCATATGCAGCTAAGAAAAAAAAAGTTTTCAATTTTAGATTCCTCAGAGTAGCCACCCTTTGCTTTGTTGACAGCGCTGCAAACCCTTGGCCTTCTCTCAATGAGCTTCATGATGTAGTCACCTGAAATGGTTTTTACTTCACAGGTGTGCCTTGTCAGGGTTCGTTTATGGAAATTCGTGCCTTCTTAATGGGGTTGGGACCATCAGTTGTGTTGTGCAGAAGTCAGGTTGGTACACAGCTGACATTCCTATTTGACAACTGTTAGAATTCATATTATGGCAAGAACCAGTCAGTTAAGAGAAATGACAGTCCATCATTACTTTAATGAATTACTTTAGGTAATCTCTTTTTGGTAATCTCTGTCTTTCACTTTAGAACTAAAGGTCAGTCAGTTGGGAAAATAGCTAAAACTTTGAATCTGTCCCCAAATGCAGCCGCAAAAACCGTCAAGCGCTATGACAAAACTGGCTTACATGAGGACCGCCCCAGGAAAGGAAAACCAAGAGTTACCTCTGCTGCTGAGGATAAATTCACTGAGTCAACAGCCTCAGAAATCACAAGTTAACAGCACCTCAGATTAGACCCCAGATGAATGCCACACAGAGTTCCAGTAGCAGACACATCTCTACATCAACTGTTCAGAGGAGACTGCGTGAATCAAAATCAGAATACTTTATAAATCCCTAAGGAAATTATGTGGGTTACAACTGCTCTAAGACAGTAACAATAACCGGCTAAACAATTTAAACAATACAATATGTTACAGATTTTACAAATTTAAGTAAAAGCATATAGACATCACTCAATTATAAATATCAAGAACTAACAGAGGTCTTATAAATAAATAGAATATTACAGAGTAGAAAAGAGCGTGTGCAAAAAGGGTGTAACTATTGCAGTGTTTACTGTGCATTAGATGGAGGACTTGTATAGAGAGATGGCCATGAGCAGGATTAATTTCCTGTGTTGTTCAGTGGTGCTTTTTGGTAATCTCAGTCTTTCACTGAATGAGTTCCTGTGACTAGCCAACACATCATGAAGTGGGTGGTATTATCCAGCATTGTTTTGTCTTAGACAACATCCACCTCTCAGACACCACCTTAAGGGAATCCAGCTCCATCCTCACAACATTACTGGCCTTGCGGATCAGTTTATTTAGTCTGTTGGCATCTGCGACCCTCAACCTGCTGCCCCAGCATGGAACAGCATAGAGGATAGCACTGGCCACAAAAAACTCATAGAAAATCCTGAGCATTGTACGACAGATGTTGAAGGACCTCAGATGCCTCAGAAAATCGAGACGACTTCACACCTTTATGGTCGAATAACTGCTAAGAAACCACTAGTAAGAAAAAGAAACAAGCAAAGAGATTTGTTTGTACCAAGAAATGCAAGGAATGGGCATTAGACCAGTGGAAATCTGTGCTTTGGTTAGATGAATCCAAATTTGAGATCTTTGAGACCCTCTGCCTTGTGCCGTGTCTTTGCGAGACACAGAAAAGGTGAATGGATGGTCTCTACATGCACGGTTCCCACGGTGAAGCATCAAGGACAAGGTGTGATGATGTGTGGGTGCTTTGCTGGCGACACTGTTGGGGAATTATTCAAAACTGAAGGCACAATGAAATCAGCATGGCTTCCACAGCAACCTGCAGCAACATGCCATCCCATCCAGTTTGCGTTTAGTTGTACCATTTTTTATCTTTCAACAGGACAATGACCTCAAACATACCTCCAGGCTGTCTGAGGGCTATTTGACCAAGAAGGAGAGTGATGGAGTGCTCTGCCAGATGACCTGGAGTCCACTGTTGCCTAACTTAAAACCAGTCGAGATGGTTTGGGATGAGATGGATGACAGAGCAAAGTCAAAAGGGCCAACAAGCGCTCAGCATCTCTGGGAACTCCTTCAATACTGTTGGAAAACCATTTCAGGTTTCATGAAGCTCATCAGGAGAATGCCAAAAGTGTGCAAAGCAATAATCAAAGCAAATTGTGGCTATTTTTAAGAATCTAAAATGTATAACTTGTTTTGAGTTATTTCACACTTTTTTGTTTGCTAAATAATTCCATATATGTTCATTCATAGTTTTGATGCCTTATTTACATTATTTACATTGTGAGAAACTACAATGTAAATAATCATGAAAACAAAGACAAACCATTAAATGAGAAGGTGTGCCCAAGCATTTGACTGTTGAATGAAATGAAAAGAAACACCAATAGTGATATATGACAGATAATAGCTCTCACAGAAAGAACATGAGTCACCTTCTTTGCATTGCTCCTTCAAACATGATTTCAGGAAGTACATCTCTCTCTTTAGTTTTTCATTCTGTTATAAAACAAACAAACAAAAATATATGTCCAGATATGTCCTGCAATGTTTCATGCCATTTTTCATGAAAACTCATTGTGGAATATTCCATCCATCCATCCATCTTCATCCGCTTTGTCCGGGGCCGGGTCGCGGGGGCAGCAGCCTAAGCAAAGAGGCCCAGACCTCCCTCTCCCCAGCCACCTCCTCCAGCTTATCCGGGGGAATACCAAGGCGTTCCCAGGTCAGCCGAGAGATATAATCTCTCCAGCGTGTCCTGGGTCTGCCCCGGGGCCTCCTCCCGGTGGGACATGCCTGGAACACCTCACCCAGGAGGCGCCCAGGGGGCATCCTTGTCAGATGCCCGAACCACCTCAGCTGGCTCCTTTCGATGTGGAGCAGCAGCTGCTCTACTCTGAGCCCCTCCCGGATGGCCGAACTTCTCACCCTATCTCTAAGGGAGAGGCCAGCCACCCTTCGGAGGAAGCTCATTTCTGCCGCTTGTATCCGCGATCTCGTTCTTTCGGTCACTACCCACAGCTCATGGCCATAGGTGAGGGTAGGGACGTAGATCGACCGGTAAATTGAGAGCTTCGCTTTTACACTCAGCTCCCTCTTCACCACGACGGACCGGTGCAGCGTCTGCATTACTGCAGCTGCAGCCCCAATCCGTCTGTCAATCTCCGGCTCCCTTCTCCCATCACTCGCGAACAAGACCCCGAGATACTTGAACTCCTCCACTTGGGGCAGGAACTCATCCCCGACCCGGAGTGGGCACTCCACCCTTTTCCGGCTGAGAACCATGGCCTCAGATTTGGAGGTGCTGATCCTCATTCCCGCTGCTTCACACTCGGCTGCGAACCGTTCCAGTGCGAGCTGGAGGCCCTCACCCGATGAAGCCAACAGAACCACATCATATGCAAAAATCAGAGATGAGATTCTGAGGCCACCAAAGCGAAAGCCCTCCACCACTTGGCTGCGCCTAGAAATCCTGTCCATAAAAATTATGAACAGAACCGGAGACAAAGGGCAGCCCTGGCGGAGCCCATCACCCACCAGGAACGAGTCCGACTTATTGCCGGCAATGCAAACCAAGCTCTTGCAACGGTTGTATAGGGATCGAATGGCCCGTAGCAATGGGCCAGACACCCCATATTCCCGCAACACCTCCCACAGCACACCCCGAGGGACACGGTCGAATGCCTTCTCCAAGTCCACAAAACACATGTAGACTGGTTGGGCAAACTCCCATGCACCCTCAAGTATCCTGGAGAGGATAAAGAGCTGGTCCAGTGTTCCGCGACCAGGACGAAAACCGCATTGTTCCTCCTGTATCTGAGGTTCGACTAACGGACGAACTCTCCTTTCCAGCACCCTGGCATAGACTTTCCCAGGGAGGCTGAGGAGTGTGATCCCCCTGTAGTTGGAACACACCCTCCGGTCCCCTTTCTTAAAGATGGGGACCACCACCCCGGTCTGCCAGTCCACAGGTACTGCCCCTGATCTCCACGCAACATTGCAGAGGCGTGTCAACCAGGACAGCCCTACAACGTCCAGAGCCTTCAGGAACTCGGGGCGGACCTCATCAACACCAGGGGCTCTGCCACTGAGGAGTTGTTTAACTGCCTCAGTGACCTCGCCCCCGGAAATTGGCGGGTCATTCCCCTCATCCCCAGACTCTGCTTCCTCCTCGGAAGACGTGTCAGTGGGATTAAGGAGGTCCTCGAAGTATTCCTTCCACCGCCTGACAATTTTCTCAGTCGACGTCAGCAGCGCTCCGCCAGCACTATACACAGTGCAGGTAGAGCACCGCTTTCCCCTCCTGAGACGTCTGACGGTTTGCCAGAATCTCTTCGAGGCAGTCTGAAAGTCTTTTTCCATGGCCTCTCCGAACTCCTCCCACACCCGAGTTTTTGCTTCAGCCACTGCCCGAGCCGCATTCCGCTTGGCCTGTCGATACCTGTCGGCTGCCTCCGGAGTCCCACAGGCTAACCAAGCCCAATAGGACTCCTTCTTCAGCCTGGTGGCTCCCTTCACCTCTGGTGTCCACCATTTGGTTCGGGGATTACCACCACGGCAGGCACCAACCACCTTGCGGCCGCAGCTCAATGCAGCAGCTTCGGCAATGGAGACGCTGAACATGGTCCATTCGGACTCAATGTCCCCAGTCTCCCTCGGAATGCTGTTGAAGCTCTGCCGGAGGTGTGCGTTGAAGATCTCGCGGACTGGGGCCTCTGCTAGACGTTCCCAGCACACCCTCACTACGCGTTTAGGTGCACCAGGTCTGTCCAGCGTCCTCCCCCGCCACCTGATCCAACTCACCACCAGGTGGTGATCAGTTGACAGCTCAGCCCCTCTCTTTACCCGAGTGTCCAGAACATATGGTCGCAGGTCTGCTGATACGATTACAAAATCGATCATCGACCTACGGCCTAGAGCGTCCTGGTGCCACGTGCACTTATGGACACTCTTATGTTCGAACAGGGTATTCGTTATGGCCAAACTGTGATTAGCACAGAAGTCCAATAACAGAGCACCGCTCGGGTTCAGATCAGGGAGGCCGTTCCTCCCAATCACGCCCCTCCAGGTCTCGCTGTCGTTACCCACGTGAGCATTGAAGTCTCCCAGCAGGACAACAGAGTCTCCAGGTGGAGCACCCTCCAGCACCCCCCCCCCCCCCAGGGACTCTAAGAAGGCTGGGTACTCTGAACTGCCACTCGGCGCATAAGCGCAGATGACAGTCAGGACCCGTTCCCCGACCCTAAGGCGCAGGGAACAAACCCTCTCGTCCACCGGGAAAAACCCCAACGTACCGGCAGCAAGCCGAGGGGATATTAGGATACCCACCCCAGCCCGCCGCCTCCCACCAGGGGCAACTCCAGACTGAGACAGAGTCCAGCCCCTCTCCAGGAGACTGGTTCCAGAGCCCAAGCCATGTGTAGAGGTGAGCCCGACTATATCTAGCCGGTACCTCTCAACCTCACGCACTAACTCAGGCTCCTTCCCCACCAGAGAGGTGACATTCCATGTCCCTATTGCCAGTCTTGGCAGCCGGGGGTCAGTCCGCCAGGGCCTCCGCTCCTGGCCGCCACCCGGCACACAATGCACCCGACCCCTATGGCGCCTCCTGCGGGTGGTGGGCCTGCGGGACCATTGTGGAATATTATGAAGTGAAATCCTAAAAGGTTGATTCTGTTTATCTGGACGTAGCAGTTTCAGTGGCAGAAATGATTCATCAATCATCCAAGTGACTTCTTCAGTCTCAGCTGACTCCAGGTTTCTCCAACCTTATAAACAGTACCTTTGCACAATGACTGAAACTAGCACCACTGACTAACAATGGGCTCTAGATGTCAGTTTCTTGATCATTTATATGTAAACTGTCATAATCAAAACCACTTATCAATGTCCATGATTACCATTCACAGAGAGTTGGGGAATGGCTGCAATCACAGCATTGTAAGAAGAGTTGTTCTTTCGGGGGATCAACATTGGAATTTCCATACCTGGATGATTGAACATGCATCAAGAAATATGAAGTGGAATATTTACCTCAACACTGACCAAGTGCAGCCTATGATCCAGCTTTCTTGATATATCCTCCAGATTTTGCAGGCTGTCATTTCTCTATAGTTTGTCATTGGGGCAAAAAAGTAAAAATAACAGTAAATGAATAAAAGTTTAAAATCCCAGTATGTCATGTTTAATTATGCCATGTCATGTTTAATTATGCCAATTTTGGCTCGCACAGTGGTTACGTCTATCCTATTCTCCAGCACTGACAGTTTTTCAGTCTGTTATAAAAAAAAAGAAAAAAAAAATCCAAGCATGTAATTTCATGTTTCATTGTGTTATTTGTTTGTGAAAACTCATAGAGTAAGTGCAATCTTTACCTGAGCTTTGACGGTTTTCTGCATATGATCGAGCTCTCTTGATATATGCTCCAGATGTTGCAGGTTATCATTTCTCTGTAGGTTGTCATTGGGGCAAAAAAGTGAAAATTAAAGTAAATAAATCAAAGTTTAAAATCCCAGTATGTCATGTCATGTTTCATCATGTCCTTTTTGGCTCGTACAATGGCAACGTTCAGTGTACGTGCTAGCTCGTCCATCCTATTTTCCAGCCTCGACAGGTTGTCAGTCTTTTATAAAAAAAAGAATTTTTTTTTAGTATGTTATGTAATGTTTCATTTTGTCATTTTTTGTGAAAACTCATTGGACTGAGTGCAATCTTTACCTGAGCTTTGACCGTTTTCTGCATGTGATCCAGCTTCCTTGAGATATTCTCCAGATGTTGCAGGCTATCATTTTGCTGTAGTTTGTCATTAGGGCAAAAAAGTAAACATAAAAGTAAATAAATCAAAGTTTAAAATCCCAGTATATCATGTCATGTTTCATTATGTCATTTTTGGCTCTTACAATGGCCACGTTCAGTGTATGTGCCAGCTTGTCCATCCTATTCTCCAGCCTCGACAGTTTGTCAGTCTGTTATAAAAAAAATTTTTTTAAAAATCCTAGTATGTTATGTCATGTTTCAGTGTGTCATTTTTTGGTGAAAACTCATTGGACTGAGTGCAATCTTTACCTGAGCTATGAACATTTTCTGCATGCGATCCAGCTTCCTTGAGATATTGTCCAGATGTTGCAGGCTATCATTTTGCTGTAGTTTGTCATTGGGCCAAAAAAAGTAACAATAAAAGTAAATAAATCAAAGTTTAAAATCCCAGTATGTCATGTCATGTTTCATTATGTCATTTTGGCTCTTACAATGGCCACGTTCAGTGTATGTGCCAGCTTGTCCATCCTATTCTCTAGCCTCAACAGGTTGTCAGTCTGTTATGAAAAAAAGAAAAAAAAAATCCCAGTATGTCATGTCATGTTTCATTGTGTCATTGTTTTGTGAAAACTCACTAAGTGCAATCTTTACCTGAGTGTTGATCGTTTTCTGCATGCGATCCAGCTCCCTTGATATATCCTCCAGATGTTGCAGGCTATCATTTCTCTATAGTTTGCCATTGGGCCAAAGAAGTAAAAATATAAGTAATAAATCAAAATTAAAAATCCCAGTATGCCATGTCATGTTTCATTATGTGATTTTTTGCTCATACAGTGGCCACATTCAGCTTACGAGCCAGCTCCTCCATCCTATTCTCCAGGCTCAACAGTCTGTCAGTCTGTTATAAAAAACAAAAAAAATCCTAGTACGTCATGTCATGGTTCACTGTGTCAATGTTTTGTGAAACTCATGCTTTAAGTGCATCACTTTACCTGAGCTCTGACCTCATCCAGCACCCGAGCCATCTCCCCCACCCTTATCTCTAGCTTCTGTAGTCTATCATTTACATCTCGAGGAGCTCTTCGATGCTCCAGTACCACAGCTCTCTGCATCTGATCCCTCTGAATGTCCTGAGGATGATGGCTGGTGTCAGTCAGAGAATCTTTGGTGCCTAAAATATAAATCCTGGTAAACTGGGTGGGAATGACAGGATCTTATAGTTGGGAGTTAGTAAAAATCTGGTTTATCAGTGAATAATCAGATATGATTTTCTGTTCATGAGGAGTCCACTGATAGAAATAGTGCAAGAGTATTCAAAATACAATAAATGATCAGAGGCAATAATGAGGAGAAATAATGAGGTTAAGAAAAAATACATAGTTTGGGTAAAAATGAAGTCAGCTACGTACACATTATGCCTATAGGAGCTGCTCATTCAAGTAAACCTGCTCCACAGTGTTTGTGCTGATGTTAAGGCCTGAGTAGGTTTGCTCTTTACAACGACCCATTCATTGCCAAATTTTTGTAAATGTAGACTGCATGACTAGGTGCATGATTTATACACCTGTGTGTGAAATCATATGGAATTGAAAACACCTGAATTAAAAGATAATGAGATATGGCCCAGTGCATATACTGTATATGTACCAGCTATGTGTAGAGGTAATAATTTATTCATCCAGTACTGTGCAAAAGTCTTGAGCAACCACATATTTCTCTATAATTTTTTAAAGAAAATGGAACCGGCAATTTTGGGGGTGACATTGTGCAAACATTCATAAAAATATATAATAATGGATTAGATTTATATAGCGCTTTTCAAGGCACCCAAAGCGCTTTACAATGCCACTATTCATTCACTCTCACATTCACACACTGGTGGAGGCAAGCTACGGTTGACTACTGTGTTTTAAATGCACTTTAGAACAACACACAATAACACTACACATCCCACATAGCAAAATGGGTATGCCCCAGATCAGGCCCACACAATGTGCTTACACATGGCCCACATACTGCAAAGAATGACGGCCCGTTGGTGGCCCAGATCTGGTTTGCCAGAGGTGGCTTACACATGGGCCAGCACAAGGCCAGTTGCAGACACACTGGTGGTTGTGTGCTGGACCATGTGTGGATTAGCTCTGGCCAACCTGATCTGGGCCACCAAAGGGCCGTCATTCTTTGCAGTATGTGGGCCATGTGTAAGTTGTGTGCAGCCACGGGTCAGTTGCAGACACACTGCTGGCCCTGTGCTGGCCTAGAACAGTTTCAGCTCTGGACCCAGATGTCAGCCTAATGTGAACCTTAATCAAGCCATGTAATAACAACATGTGCCGGAACATAACAGTGCAAAAGTAACAAGATGAAACTCTGTTCAGGCAGTTAATGTACTGATTCTTATATAGCGCTTTTCTATTCTTCCGGATTACTTAAAGTGCTCTATACAACATGCCACATTTACCTATTTTCTCAAAACTGAGTGCTTCGTAACTACATTCACTCTCTTTCCATGCAGACTGGTGGACTCAGGAATCGAATCACTAACCTTCCGATCAGTAGGTGACCGGCTATACCACCTCAGCTAGAACCACCCAGTGGTAAACATGAGTAAACCCTCACTAGTTTTTGGATAAAGTGTACACTCACAAACCTGTCAAACCTGTATTTGAAATGTTGGCTACCGTAGCAGTATAGTATTGCAACGTGGCATTTGGGTCTTCTAACTAAAATAGGAAAAATAGGAACATAAATAGTGCCATCATTGCCAGGCCTGGCCCACATCTGGTTGACATACATCCTGAAACGACACCAGTCAGTCAGAAGTGTCAGCTTGATGCCAGATCTGTGGAAGACCTGTTTTCTATGAGCCTGGGCCTCATACACCAATCCATAATCGGGCCAGATATGGCATGCCATCGCATAAACAGTGCCATCTACGCCAGGCCTGGACCATATCTGGATGACATCCCACTTACCATGCCAGAAGTCAGCCAGCAGTGCCAGCTCGACACCAGATTCGGACCAGACCTGTCTGCTATGTGGGATGAGCGGGAGGAGGGAGGTATGGGGTCTTCACACACCCCTGTTCTCTATTAGGCATCAGGCGGAGGGGCTGGGATGCGGGGCCTCCCTGCTGCTGTGGAGCCGGGGGCGGTCTGCTTGCCTCCACCCAGGGAGACAGGGTAACATCTCCTGGGTCTAGGTGCAGTTTCCCCCTCTGGGGGCGAGGGTAGCTGGACCTGGGGTATAGAGTATGTTTGGGGAGTATGATTGTGTGTACAATGTCCATTTGTGTCTGTCTTTACGTTGGGTGATTGCTGAGTATTTGTGTATATGTGCATGAGGGTGGGAATACACGTTTGTGTCTCTGTGTGCCTGTTTGTCTGTGTCTATATGTCAGGTCGGGTGTTAGACTCCACCTCTCTGGGAACATCTCAGGCCCTCCAAAGTATGGAGGCCTATCTCTCCTCACCACACTCCCTACCAGTGGCTGATGCCCTCAGGCGTCGGTGCGTTGGTGGTTCTTGGTGTCTGGTGCTGGGCGCTCAGGTATGTACTGGCTTACTCTTGGTGGCTGCTTGGCAGGGTCTGGCGCCCGTGGCTTGGTTGGGCCTCTTCCGGGGTGTGGGGGGCCCTCAGGCCTCTGGGCCTGCGGCTCAGTTCACTCTGGCACAGCTGGCTGCCGGCGGAGCCTACTGGCACACCACTGTAGCCCACTCTGGCTTCTGCTCCATGGCTGCTGGGTGTTCCTTCATCTAGGGCTCTCCTCAGCTCTTCCCAGGAGGGTGGCATGGATGCCCCTCTGGTGGTCCTTCTTGGGCTCTCGCAATCTGGGGCCTGTGAATGTCTGGGGCCTGGATCTCCTCCATGCCTGCTTCATGCCCTGTCCCCAGGGAGCCATAGCCCTGTCCACACCCTCTAGCAGATCGTTACATGGAGAAACCTTTTGTATACAGCCGTGCTCATCCACACAGGTGTGCACAACGGTGTTCACTCTTCAGAGACACAAACTACACCTTTCTTGGCTGCTACCTCAAAGCACATTGGGTGCTGTCGGTCCTGCGTGCTGCACAACTTTCAATATTTAGTATTTACTGTTATTTACACTTAGCTAGATTAATGTGATGGTGTTGTGTTTATTATGTTGCTCTTTTTTTTGCTTGTTTTCTCTTTTTTTCCTCTAAAATAAAATAAAATACATAACAACAAAAACAAAGGTCGACTAAATGGTTTAATAAGGCAAGGCCTTTTCTAAAATCTTAGCAATAAATGGCAATTTTGAGATTGGTCTGTAACTGCTAAGAAGAGAAGGGTCTAACTTGGTTTTTTATTTTTTTAAAGGGGGTGGATATCACATTTTTAAAATAATAACTTTACCAGACACCAGTGAACTGTTGATTAGGCGAGGAGAATAAAGATGCAGGTAAAATGTCAAGTCAACAGGAGGACGCTTTCATTGAGGTAAGATAAACGTGTGAAAAAGTTTCTAAAATAACAGGCTGAGCTGGAGTAGGAACTGACAATGAAGATACTGATGGGAATTTTTTTTTTCTTACATTACTGATTTTTTTCTAGCAAGAAAGAGAGAAAATCTTTACTTCCCCTATGAAGAAAGGGGGCTGCAGGTGCAAGAGGAGTAATAATACCACTAATGGAGTCAAACAACACCTTTGGATTACCTCTGATCTTTGCAGGTGTGAAAAAATAGGCAGCCATCGCATCTCTTATTGCATTGTTAAAAGCTATCTAAAATGGAACGACAGGTATTATTAAAAAGATTAGTTATAAGGGGATAGATATAAATTAAAAGTATCAAAGAATTTCTCACATGTGGAGAAATTTAAGATACGAGAGCCAACCTTCCTTCAAACAGGAGACAGCGATGTGTGAAAAGACAACAGCCAGATAGGATAAGATAAGATAGGATAAGATAAATCTTTATTAGTCCCACACTTGGGAAATTTGTTGTGTTATTGCAGAAATTGGACAGTGCAATGTTAGAGCAGCAAAAAATAAGACAAACAATGGAATAGGATAAGCCTTAAAATAAAATTCAGCCTTAAACATTAAACATTGTTGATTTTAAGTTGAGGATATAATTCTGTATGAAACATTAATTAATGACCTCTCTCTTTTGCGTCACAATAATAACAGTAACAATAGTAACAGTAAAACCAAACAATTAGTGACTTCTGTGACCCAAACGCCTTTTGTCTTAGCTTACCTTTTTTGCAATTTACACTAGACTGTCCGTAGATAAAGAGTACACAGAGCAAATGTATCTTCAGCAGCACAAATGCTCCTTGTTTGTGCTCCATTGTCGTGAAGCAAGAGGGGGGGAAAAGCTGTGATCAAAATCCAAGCACCTCAGATCCAATACCAAAAATACCTTCAAGGCACTTCGATTGTTTTAAGGACAATAATGCCCAGTCCCTCTGAATAGCTTGTAACTTGTTGATTGTGAGGGCTGACTAAAGGCGGTTCCCTTAATCAGTGAACTGATGAATGTTTACAAAGTCAGGGGTGGGGCAACTCCAGAGAATGCTTATGGTTTCGGTGGTCTAGGTGTTGGTGATCTGTCATGTGGCGTTCTACAAAGTTCTAGATTAGGTGCTCTATTTATCAGTACTTTTAAAAGAATTTCTCGTGACTTGTATGTCCATCACATTCAACTTTACTTCTTTTTTAAACCTCACAAACTCATTAACTTATCCATTTTAAATGAATGCCTTAATGCAGTCAGTTGTTGGATGGCAAATACGTTTTTGCAGTGAAATCTTGACAAGACAAACAATTTAATTATTTCTCCTGCGCATTAGTGCCCAAAATAAACAGCAATTGGGATCTGTTTTATCCACTTTATACGCTTAAGTGTAAAATGCGGGGATAAATTTCATTCAGTCTCTAAGACTTGATCTTCACATGAAGTCTCTGGCCTGCTACTTGTCCACTTTCTCTTGTAGTGGGTTGTTTTGTTTTTTTTAAAAAAAATTTATTTGCCTCTATAAAGCATTTGTGACTTCTCTTTTTCTTCCTTTTCCCACAATAGAAATAAAACTTACAACTTTACTATTACGTGAATATACAGCAAAAAATGATTCTATTATTAAATCACTGATTTATTAATACCTTAATTAAAGAAAATAAGGATATTCAATCATTCTCATTCTCTGCTGACATCCAGTGGCCATTTCCTGTCACAGCCGTACAGTTTAACACTATAATCAGGGAGGTCAAACTCATTTTACACTTGGAGCCACATTTATTTTATTTATTTATATAGCACTTTTAATTACAACAGTGGTGTTGACCAAAGTGCTGTACAAACATACAAATTACACAATAAAATAACACACAATAAAATAGCAATATCAATTAACATCAATGACAGATAGCTAATGACAAATAAATAAGTACATGACTCTCGTGCAGTATTAAAAGCCAGTGAGTAGAAATGTGTTTTAAGATAGGATTTAAAAAGGTTGAAGGTAGGAGCCTGTCTAATGTGGAGAGGCAAATCATTCCACAATTTAGGCACCACGACCGCAAATGCACTATCACCTCTAAGAATCAGCCTCGACCTTGGTGTGGCCAAGAGCAAAAGATCACCCGATGTAAGAGCTCTAGGGGGCATATAAGGCTGTGCACATACAGTGCACTTTAATCTTAAGTTGTCCAGGCCAGAAAAAAACCCTTTCTGTCAGTGTAAATAAGTTTAGCTCCACCTATAGTCCCTGTAATATCTCAATATAAGAAAAAAAAGTGCAATTTCAGCTGGATGTGTGTGTTCTACTACATGTTAAAGAAAGGCTGTTCTATTTAATGAAATAAATGTCAAAATGACTCTCTGGGCAAAATAAAATGTGTAAAATTATAGAAAAAGGTTTGGTAGCTCTTTGTCCCGACTATCGTGCCATTATAAAGCAAAAAATACTTTAGATGTCCTATTTTATTGATTGATTGATTTTTACTTTTTATTTATTTTACTGTGGACACATTGTAATCAACTGAAATTTCGTTTACAGAGAGTGGAAAACACAGGAACTTTTCTGTCATTTAATTGTTCATCTATTACTTGGTGTAATATTTGCTCCACAGTACTGAGGCACTACATGTATATGATGATGCCATTAACTAGAGAACAAAAGAGCATATCCAATATTTTGTCAGAGGCATATCTGCGTAACATTAGATAAACTTATTTTAATATTACAAACACTAATACTAATATCCAGAATTTGTCTCTTACACCTCGCATGTGCCGATCTGACTGGGGTCATTTGCTGGATGCAAACTGTCCCCCTGGGCCATACACTGCCTTTAGTCTACTCAAAAATAATTGATAATTGCAATAGAAAAAAAGAGTATGAACACATATATTTTAGATTAAACATATAGCTTTCACTACTGGGAGAAACAGCAGAGAAACAGCATCTGAAACAAATGTCATGTGAATTCACTTAACAGTACACACTGGGCAGCAGGTGGGCACTCCATCCACACACCCACGTCATACACCCAGTGGAGTCTGCAAACCAGCTTCATTAACACAAAAAGAGGGGAAAAGTTTTTTCTTCTGTGATTATATATTCCATTATTCTATTTACCTGTACCTATTGTACAGGTACAGTATTAAAAGCCCTAAATCTGGTGTAGAGAACTCCAGGCCTCCAGTTTTAGATATCACCCTGGGTCAACAGACCTAAATCAAATGATAAGTTCATTACCAGGCCTCTGAAGAACTTCAAGACATGTTGAGCAGGTAATTTAGCCATTTAAATCAGCTGTGTTGGATCAAGGACAAATCCACACCACAGCTCTTAAAATCGTGTCTTTATGCTTTTGAGTTTCAGTTGGCAATTTTTTAGTCAGGTGTTCCTGCTCTGAAACTCTGATCTGCTACTTGTCCACTTTGCCTTTCACTTATTATTACATAATGATATATAGTGCACATAGGATACAGATTAAACAGCCTTAAGCCTTTTTTTTCTCTGAGTCTGTCACCAAACACATTTCACATCAAATCATCCCAAAAGGTGTGTGTACACACTCCTTAATTTTATTGTTTGGGGGGTTCTGGGTATTTTTTGTTTTTTTTGCATGGGTGTGCTGAGACAAGTGTCTAAAGATATGAGGTTTAATCTTCAGAAGTTGTCTTTTTATTTATTTACCTCTATAAAGCTGTTTTGAGTCAAAAACACAATAAAATAAACTTACTTACAATTTTACTATTGAGAGAAACACAATTGCACAATTATAAATGGTTTATCCTTCCCTTAATCACAGCAAGTATTTAAGTCTATTACAAGAAAAATACACTCATTCTGAAAAGAAGCAAATGTTTGGGTACTTTAGCTTTGAAAGTCAACTCTTTGACTTGCCTCCTATTTTAACCACATCTCTGCTGACATCCAGTGGCCATATTCAGTCATGGCTGATGAGATAAACACAATATAACCTTTTTTGATCCAATTTAAGTCTTTTGTTGATATTAAATGAATATTCTAACTTATTAAAACACACTAATACGATTGAAAGCTTCTAGGAACAATCATATGATATGAAAAATTATTGTGATATAGTGATATATAGTGCACATAAGATACAGATTAAACAGTCTTGAGCCGTTTTCCCCCCTTTGAGGCTGTCACTCAGGGACCGCTCGTGATTTTTCGTTTTTATGGGCCGATGGGGTTTTATTTCTTTTCTTTTTTTTTAGCGGTATAAGTGAATAGTGGTGGATTGGCCAGTTGGTCATGATCGACTCTGGACTGGACCAATTACAGCCGAGGGGTTCGAACTTTAAAGTTGAGGTGAAAAGGAATGCGATTTGTCCCGTACTACTTCAGCTAGAAAGTTGCTAATTCAATCATGAAACTGATTAATGATCAGCTGATCGGCTTTTCTCTCTGCGCCAGGAAGAGGAAACCGGCGGAGGTCACGCTAAAGAACAGCAGCACGTTTAAGCTTGATCAGCTGTTATTAGAACTTATTTAATATTAATTTCTAGTATCAGCTGATGTTTGCTGGAGCCACAGCTGTAAAGCTGCTGGTCATGATATCCGTTTGGATATGTGGTGAGAGGGAAACATGAAGATGAAACCAGGAGATGTCCTTACTGAATCATCAGAGCTGAACAGGTGATGGAGAAACAGGTTTACCTTTTAGGTGACATGAATGAGTTGAAGGGAAGTTATGAACTGTTTCTGAGAGACAAATAACACCAGGATCCTTTTTTTTACGTAGCTGACGCTGGTAGCTGTGCAGGGGCGGGTCTAGCAATGTTTTGCCAGCGGGGCAGGTAGGGCATTAACAGGGAAAGGGGGGCACAAAGAAATACTTTTCTTCCTTATTCTTATTTAAAATGTCTAGCTTTTAATAAATAATTATCTGAATCTTACAACCAAAGTTTCTATCTGATGTAAAATGTATAGAAATCCATTATTGTATTCAGTAAATATTAAGTCTAGTATATACCCTAGTACGTTATAGTATTCTTTCCTTTGGGAAGGTACCATCTGTGCAGTCTGCAATTCTGTTGAAGAAAGATGATGAATATATTTAAATACTGGAGAAAAATAATAAATTTCTGTGCATTTGTTTTATACGTGCATTAAATTAAAATCTTGAGGCAGAGGGTGGGGGAGTGGTTCCCTATTTTTTTTTTCTTTTGCTTTTTTGCTGGGATTCTGGCAACCCTATTAGATAGTAGGGGTGCAACGATACTCGTATCGATATTGAACCGTTCGATACAGTGCTTTCGGTTCGGTACGCATATGTATGAACAATACAAAATTTGTAATTTATTTTATCAACTTTCCTTCTGACGATGCTGTCTGTGTTGAGCGCTCAGTAAATCTGTGTTCGACTACTCAGCCTAGGCTGCACTGTCGAGCGCAGATCCACTGAGCGCTCAACACAGACAGCATCATCAGAAGGACGAGCGCAGGGCAAGCTAGCGAGACAGAAGTTAAGCTCTCCTTGCAACATGGCAAATTGAACCTTCCCCACCCTCATTCAGATGTGGCGTTTGGAATTATTTTGGTTTTCATGTGACATATGACCCTGAAGGTAAGCGCGTCATGGACTAAAGTAAAACAGTATGTTGGATGTGCCACGCAATGCTGAATTACATGGGTGGGAACTAGTGTGTTAGCGAGCAGTTAGCTCGTTAACGTGTTAGCCGTCTAGCCCCACGCAGGGGTAGCTCGATAACGGAGCACTAGTGGGAACACAACGAATATGACTGCACATTTACGCCGACATCATCCTAGTGCAAAGACAAGTGGAAGCAGACAAAAACAACAAGCATGCATGTTACAAACTTTACCCGAGTCATTTAGACAGCCGTTAGCACATGATTCTCCTTATGGGGACCTGATATGTTTAATATTGTGGCGAGCTCAGACAAGGAGGAGAGGGAGGTGTCGTTTGGTCTTGCTTACCGTGAGCTAGCCAGGGAGCACAGCCGTTTATTGACATCTGCAGAAGAACACTGCCGCTAGCTAACTCCTCAGCGCGGCAACCGCACAGCAACAACAACACACAGAGCGCCCTCTGACCCCGGAAGGACACACCGTCGCAGCGAGAAGGCGTCACCCGTCACTATGGCAACATAAACAAAACATAACTGTACAAACAGAACCCCGAACAGCCCTGACCCGCTACATAGCCCCCGCCTAAGGGGTCAGTCGTCCCCGACGACCCCATTGCCCCACACAAAGTCCTGCAAATGTCCAGGTGCCTTCTTTTGGCGCACCGCCGGTCACGACAGGCGGGGGAAAAGTCACTCGGGTCAGAACATGGGGTGCCACCATCATCCCACTTCTGACACCAATGTGGCGAGCTCAGACAACGAGGAGACGGAGGTGTTGTTTGGTCTTGCTTCCCGTGAGCTAGCCAGGGAGCACAGCCGTTTATTGACATCTGCAGAAGAACACTGCCGCTAGCTAACTGCTCAGCGCGGCAACCGCACAGCCACAACAACAACACACAGGGCGCCCTCTGACCCCGGAAGGACACACCGTCGCAGCGAGAGGGCGTCACCCGTCACTATGGCAACATAAACAAAACATAACTGTACAAACAGAACCCCGAACAGCCCTGACCCGCTACAACATGCTGCTGAGAATATAGCCCAGAAGAAGCGTATAGTATAGCTTTTATTTTGGAAAGAGCCATTTCTCTGTAATAAACTCTCTTTTCCAAAGATGAGTGACTCCTCAATCAGATACAGGTGTTACCGCGCCAGATCCGCGGCCCCGAACCGTAGTAAGGAAACCTCTGGCAGTTACTTGAAGGTTCCGTAACTGACTCGTAGCCGGCAACAGCTTACTATACAGGTCAACTCCGCTAGCAAAAAGATCGAAGGAGGCGTAGGAAACTGCTTCACCGAACTTTATTTCTTCTCTAAGGCACGAACACAGCGTACAGTGGGCTGAAACAGTTTACTCACAGCGAGCATCGCCGACACAACTCTGGCTGTCGAGGGAGTTATTATATTCCTTTTATTTATTTTCTTTCCGTCTCTTCTGTAGCTAACCGTTACTTTTTCCCCTTCTCCGCTCTCTCTCTTCACACACACACACACACACACACACACACACACACACACACACCAGGCAGTCCCGCTACACACATCCCGAATACATTTCCCATCAGGCTTCATCCTTAAAGGGCCATGCCTGTAACACAGGGCTTGCAAAATCGGGCTAGCGATTTTTCCAGTCGGGCTACCAAAATCTATCTCTGCCCTGCCCGTCGGGCTATTGTAGGAAGTAAAAATATATGTCAATGCTTTTGCATTCTTTCGGAAATGTAGCTGGGTAATTATGTCATTGGCATCGGTGAGCCACTGTCAATATGTGACATATTGAAATCGCGTTTGAATTTGCGCTTGTTTTTTGCTTTCACTTTGCAAATATCCAGGTGCCTTCTTTTGGCGCACCGCCGGTCACGACAGGCGGGGGAAAAGTCACTCGGGTCAGAACATGGGGTGCCACCATCATCCCACTTCTGACACCAATGTGGCGAGCTCAGACAACGAGGAGACGGAGGTGTTGTTTGGTCTTGCTTCCCGTGAGCTAGCCAGGGAGCACAGCCGTTTATTGACATCTGCAGAAGAACACTGCCGCTAGCTAACTGCTCAGCGCGGCAACCGCACAGCAACAACAACAACAACACACAGGGCGCCCTCTGACCCCGGAAGGACACACCGTCGCAGCAAGAGGGCGTCACCCGTCACTATGGCAACATAAACAAAACATAACTGTACAAACAGAACCCCGAACAGCCCTGACCCGCTACAATATGCTGCTGAGAATATAGCCCAGAAGAAGCGTATAGTATAGCTTTTATTTTGGAAAGAGCCATTTCTCTGTAATAAACTCTCTTTTCCAAAGATGAGTGATTCCTCAATCAGATATATTTATTTTTTTTAATTATTTTTGTTTCAGCAACATTAAATTTAAAAACTGTACTTTTGAGTTAAAATATATATTTATAATTTTAATAAATGACAAATTAAAAAGGCATGAACATTTTTTTTGTATCGAAAAAATATCGAACCATGACACCAAAGTATCGAACCGAACCGTGAATTTTGTGTATCGTTGCACCCCTATTAGATAGGTATATGTAATTATTATTATGTTGTTATATGTTTTTTCTAAGTACTGTTTAGAATACCAGAATAGGGAGGATGGTGTAGGTTTAAGTTTATTATAAAGGCTTTATGGCTTTTCCTAAAATACCATGGTGGGCCAGTCACTAGTCAAAATGCCCGGGCTGATTTTTTGTCCCAGTCCAGATCCCAAAAGGTATGTGTACACACTCCTTAATTTTATTGTTTTGGGAGGTTCTGTTTTTCTGTTTGTTTGTTTTTGCATGGGTGTGCTGAGATAAGTGTGTAAAGACATGTGGGTTAATCTCCAGAAGATGAACAGCTAATCCCTTGTCAGGGTCTATTAGTTGTCACACATTAATTGCTAATTGAACAAATCCAGCAGGGACGAGCTGTATTGCCAAAGAAAATGTTTAGAATCATTTAAAAATTTCTTAACTATCTCACAGCCTGAAATTTAAATCTATGCATGACCATCCTAGACCTAATGTACTAAACAAAATGATGTTCTTGTTATGCGCTGTAATACTGACAGCTGAGTTTGCCAGACACAATGTCTATAAAGGTGAAGAGTCTCAGAGTATCATACAAATCTCTTGAATTCACTTGGTACCCCAGTCTCTGACCTCATTGTCAGGTTCCTGTCATCTCTAATCTCTTTGGCGTTTTCCTCTTTGGCCAGGTAAGCCACGCCCTCAGCCTTTAGCCTCTGAGCTGGCATTTATCCCCGGACACACATAAGCTGCTGTCTGCTTTTTAATGTATGTGGGGAGGGTGGTGTCAATGTGTGTGTATGTGTGTGTTTTACCTGTTGCTGTCACTTATTTTTATTTTTGAAAGCGTCACTCTGTCTTTCTTAACCATGTTTGGTGGATTTTTGGGGTTTTGAGACTCAGACATGCCACGTCCATCAGAAGTCAGGAGGATATGCAGACTGACCAACTAGCTTCAGCGGATTTGACAACAACAGGTCAGTCAGCCGAAGTTTATCAAACAGTGTGGATGGCAGATCAATCTTGATCTATAAAACAAACTGTTCAGATGAGTGTGTAAAGGCAGGCTTCTGTGTGTTTATTTTACTTCATATAAATGGTAAAGTTGTTATTTCAGTGGGATGTGCTCACAGATCCAAACAGTTACTCAAGAGCATCGCAGACCCACAGTTAAACTATTTGGTGGTATAGTAAACAAGGTCAAGGTAGAGATGCTTCTAAAAAAAAATTTTTTTTAAATCCAGCGATTCCTTAAGTCTGATTAAAAAAAAATTTGGGAGTTGTTAGTATTTCTGATATAAGACAATGTAATGAGAACACTGATGAATAGTAAAAAAAATCTTTAGAAATCCCTGATACAGGAGGCATGTGAGTATTACCAGCACTGACAGAGTAGAGTTAAGATTACATGTCTGCAGATGAACTGGGAATAAAAGTAAGGAAAGCATGTTAGAGAAACATGTAGCTAACTATTACTATTACTATTACTAGTCTGCTCTTTCTGATTGAAGAAACCCCAACTGAAACCCAATTTAAATTTATTAAACTGGATTTATAAGGCAGAGTTGAGTGTATTTGTGTTTGGGTATCATGTCACACTCTTAACCTAAAGAGAATAACTGAATGTGACACACTAATAACAATGACTATGTTTAGTTACTTGTTTTTTGCTCTTTCTCTGCCTTGACTCAGGCAGAACTGGCTCCTGAGTCCTAACCCAGGAATGGCCCTCACTGGACCAACTGCCAGGGCTCCAGTCTGCTTGCTGCTGGTTCTCTTGTATCTTCGCACAGTCACAGGTGCAACCACCTCACAGTCAAGCCAAAAGCTTAAGTTATAGGTCACACTTAATGAAGCTTTAACCCCCCGTCTATGTGTTCAAGTGTGTGTTTGTGTTTGGCACAGGAATGTCAGGCTGGGGTGGATGTTTGGACGGCCAGAATGTATCTGCAGCAATCAAAGAAAACACAGTTTGGGGAGAGATTGTTGCTGAGTTAATGGCTGACACCACAATGGAGGGAGTGCAGTGGAGCCTAATTGGAAAGGATGCACATTGGTTTTTCTTGGATGGAAGCAACATCCGGCTCAACACGTCAGCTGACCGGGTGCTTGACAGAGAGGTAATGGCACTGATAACTGAGCTGTCTACAAGGCAGAAATATTTAGATGTGTAATATACTTTTTGTAGTGGCCTTGAGCCACACTAAGGAAACTGTATTTGGAACAAACACATGTTGAACCTCACTATCTCCTTCTTGGCCCAAACCCAACCTCTCTTACTGTCATCCTCTTACATCATGGCAACTGTTAATGGGTCAGCTAGATTATCTCTCTCTCACACCAAGAAAGTCTTTCAATGTGCTGATCACTCATTTAAAACAAAAAAAATGAGATAAACAACTTCAGAAGGAAGAAGCTATAATATTTATAATACATATAACCCCAACAATCCTGAACTTAATAAACAGAAAGAAATGGGTTGATCTGTGAACAAATGACATGATAGCATCACACAGTTGCTGCAGATTTGTTGATTGTTGTACATCTATGATATGATATGAATCTATCTATGATATGAATCTCCTGTCACACTAAATCCCAAATGTTCTCTGTTGGATAGAGATCTGTTAGCTGTGGAGGCCATTTGAGTGCAGTGAATGCACTTTCATATTCAAAAAACTACATGATTTTAGCTTTGTGACATGGTGCATTATCCCGCTGGAATCAGCCAACAAAAAATGGGTCTGCTGTGGTCATAAAGGGATGGAGTTGGTCAGCAACAATACTCAGGTAGACTGTGATATTTAAACAATGATCTGTTGAAACCGAGGAGACCATATTGTGCCAAGAAAATACCCCCCACACCATCACATCACCATCACTAGCATAAATTACTGGATCCATGGTTTCATGTTGTTTTATATCAAATTCTGAATGTCACAGCAGAAATTGATAATCATCAGATCAGGCAACGTTTTTCCAATTTTCTGTTGTCCAATTTGTTAAAACTGTGCAAACTGTAGTCTCAGCTGACAGATATAGGTGTAGTCTGCTGCTGTAACCATCTGCTTCAAAATCCAGCATGGTCTGCCCATTCTCCTGTGACCTCTGGCATTAATAAGGGATTTTATTTTCTTCTTTTTTATTGTTGACGCCAGACCAGCCCATCTGGCACAGACAACCATGCTGTGTTCAAAATCAATTAAATCACCTTTCTTCCCCATTCTGATGTGATTGGCTGATTAGTTTGTATTTACAGGCAGCACCTAACAAAGTGGTCAATGCATAAATCTCCACATGTGTTTATTTTAAATATGCAATTGCTGCAGTGAAAGAAATGTTATAATTTCATACTTTATAGCATTAAGTAATCCAAATGCAGACCAAATCTAAGTTATATATTATATAAATCATTATAGAATGGAAAGACTCTTTACATATTTAATAATCAACTCAAAAACTCAACACAAATCAGCTTAAAAACTATGATTACAACAAGTCTATTCTTTTAAATTGATTTAAAATCCCTTTATACAAATTAATGTTTCATGTTATTAGACAGGTATTGAGCTCACATGACTCTTATGTCCTGTTTACTGAATAAAGAGAAGTGGCCTAAATTAAGATTTGAAAAATAACCCTGAACATCAACAGAAGTACTAACCAGGCCCAACCCTGCTTAGCTTCTCTATAAGTGTCTTTGATGGACTCTGGTTACAAAGTTTCTGATTTGGAAAGGGACTCCATTTGAAATGTGTGGTTTTGACAGCTATGTTTAACAATGTTATCATATCACTGAATGAAAAGCTCTGCCTGTCGCCTCTTGTTTTACATCTTTTAGGCACTGGGACCCATCCTAATAGCTGAATTGACATGTCATGAGGACGGCATCCTTCTGGTACACTGTCTTCCATCATTTTACTCATAATTCCTCTTTGTATCATTCCAGATTCAAAGCTGAATATATGTGTGTCTTTTTGCTGTTATTTTAGAGTGTTTACAGCGTCCTGGTGAAGATTCTTAATGAGAATGATAATTCACCTGTGTTTCCAGAAAACACAGTCCAGACTCTTATTATCAGTGAGGTATAGGGCTTTCAAAAATACCCGCACGCAAATCTCTGCATGTGTATATTACAATAAAAATTCCACTCCTGCTGCCTCAAGTGCTTCTCTGTCTGTCTGTGTTTTCAAGCTGACTGCAGTGAATACTGTGGTATTTACTGTCCAGGCCACAGATGCCGATAATGACAACATCATTTACTCAATTGACCAGGCATCCGTAAGTTGTATTTTTCTACCTTTTAAATAAAAATTGGAAACATAAACAAACAATTTATCATTGTTTATGTATTTGTGTGTATTCCACAGCCTGATGCTGAATATTTCAAAATTGATCTACCAAACAGTGGAGAGGTGGTGCTGGCCAAGCCTCTAGACTATGAGACCAAAACTGTGCTTACTGTCACCATCTATGCCTCAGTATGTACATTTATTTAATTTATATTTCTTTGATTCTAATCACGTGAGTAATTGTGCAAATATATACATATGTTGCTAGATTGTTTTTTATCCCAAAAAATAAAATAAAAATACAATCAAGATTTGATTCACTGGTTCTCCTGATTGTAAGACTGTAAGAAAAGCTTCACTGTATTTCATGCTTCATGACCAGTGTAATATATTTGACTTGTCTTTATTTCAGGAAATGAACACTGCTGAGCACTACAATATCAGCACCAGTACCACCATCACTGTCCAAGATGGAGATGACCAATACCCACAGTTCCTGCCCTGCACGTGGCTTTTCCAGGAGACTAATCAAATCTGCACCAGCCCTGTGTACACGGTCAACGTCACTGAGGGGGAAGAGGTCAGGTGCTAAACCCTCCCTCACAGATGGCACACACATGTCATCAGAGCAACACAGTGCGTGGCTATCAGTCGCTCAGAGTTTGGTAAACTTAAAGCTGACGAAGTCCAAAATGTTAGTTTTAGCAGATCAAAACACCCAAGATAATGCTCTGAGCTTTATTTTCTTAAAAAACAAAATAAAGGATATTAAATTTAAAAAATGATGAATTTCCTTTATTTTTTTATTTAGATTCTATCAAAAAATTTTATGTTATCTGGCATTTTTGTAATTCCCTGTCACAGTTCAAACAAGACTCAGATCCAGTGGCTTGGTTACTACTTTATTAGAGCTGATTTGAACAAATATGTATAATATTGCAGGACATTTTGTTGGACTTTTCTCCTGGTCCCATTCATGCAGTGGATGGAGACAGAGGACTCAACTCTTCACTGAGTTACACCATCCTGTCAGGTAAGATAACCAGCAACACAAATCAGTATTTAAAAATGTTCTGTGTTTGTATCTATAACTGGGTTTTTCTGGGTTGCAGGAGATGATGATGAACATTTCACGATGGACAGGCTGACAGGTGAGACGAGGCTCACTCGAGGGGTGAGAGACAGGCTCATAACTCCACTGCTGTGTCTTCAGGTCATGGTAAGGCTCAAACACACTGTAAGTGGCAGGTTTAAAATGTATGACGTCTTCTTCAGTACCAATCTCATTACTGTGGCTTTTTGTCTCTATGTCATTCACCCAGGCATATCAGGATAACGACCCCAGGAAGTATTCTGTTGCTACAGTGTTGGTCCGAGTTCTGGCAGCGAACCAGTTTTCTCCAGAGTTTGACAAGCCTGAATATCGTGGCTTTGTAGTAGCAGGAAAAAGTCCAGCCTCTCTGGTCGATACTTACGGTAGCAAAGCACTAGTGCTACATGTACACGACCAAGATTTTAACCAAGTATGCACTGTGACATGCACAGATACAACCATGCTGCCGATGGTCAGTGCAGTCTGTAATGCGTCACCTTTTTTCTCCACAAACTCACAGGGTTTCAATCCAATGATCTACTTCACGTTCAATCCCACATCCAATCACACAGACATCTATCAAGTCACACAGGAGGGTCTCCTGATAGCCAAGACCAGCGAACTCAAACCAGAACAGGAATATGTTCTGGAGGTGAGCCTCGAAACTGTACAGGCTACAAACCTTATGTTGTGTTACTTACATTTAGCACTTTTTAAACAACCGTTTGAATTGAATCATACATTACAGAGAATTTAAATAAAGTAGTATAAAATAGTTCATATATATTCAATAACATTGTCTTTCTATACTAAAATTGTAGAAACACAGTAAGAACTGGTGGGGGGAAATGTAACCAATATGTAACAATGTAAAATCGATTGGCTAAAATATTACAACCAGTGTCTCCCTGTAGTTACTAATAACATAGGCGAGTTTATATTAGGTCTATGTGAATCATGTTTTCTGTGCTCCACTTGCCCTCTGTCTTCCACGAAAGTCTCATAAAAGATGCATGTAAATAAGATAATGATGCCATTAAAATACTTTGCAGGTTATGGCTGTAGATCAGGAATCAGGTGATGCCACGTTTGCTACCGTAGTTGTGGAGGTGTTACCTGAAGGGCAACCAAGTAAGGTGACCCATCTGCACACTTGTATACACTGCTGATTGCTAATAATCCTGCAGACTAAAACAGCCTCTTCATGTTTTACTATGTTTGCCCCAGTCCCCTATGGTCCACTGCGAGGTGATCACGTGATCGGCTGCACAGTGGGTAAAGCGTTGTTTCTGAGCATGGTGTTTATGACTGCACTTGGATGTGTCCTGTCTATACTGATGTGGCTGAAGAAGAAACAGAAGGGAAAGAGAGGCCCATTGGAGAGAGGCTGTGTAGCACAAGGCAAACATCCCAATGTCGTAAGATAATTTATGACTAAAATATTTACTAAAATTAAAATTAACATTTTTTATTTGTCTGAATGTGATCCAAAATATTCTGCCATTTACTCCCACAGAGCTTACGATGGTTCCAGCTGGTGAGTGGTCTCTTGTTTGTTTGTTTGTTTTGTTTTAGAGTTATCTGTATCCTCACCATATTTTTTTCCTGTAGTAAAAACTGCTTGTCCTTTTAATGTTACCTTTATAGCATATTTATCTTCTATCCAAAACCAACTAAGGGATTTAATTACAGTTTTACATCTGAACTCTTCTAATTCTGCTAAAAGTAAATGATCAGGTTTTGCAAAACTGAATGAATAATAAAATTCATGTAAATACAAGATACAACTTCCTCACTAGTTCCAAAATTTCCAAACCCATCTCATGGCCTTCATCTGCAGATTTAACTCAAACTTCCTATTACAGAATAACACGCACAAAAGGTGTGGTCAAGAAATGTCACATGGACCCTGCTTGTCGAATCTACTATTTCTAATGTTAAAGTTTATACAGTATTTGAATATTCAGAGTACTTTATAAGTCTGTGAGACTCGAGGGCAATCTGCATATTCAAATAATCTTGCTCAGGATGATTTGCTTGCACCGTCTTTGTATCTCTGTGCAAAAAGTAGCTTTATTCCTCTGTGTGTTGATCTGATGAATGTAATCACTCCTCAGATGAGTCATCATAATACTATGCCACAAACGGAGGAAGTACCCTACAGCAGTGAAGAATATGGAACTTACAATCCTTCCTTCAGCTTTACTGAAAACCCAGGAATCTACATCCAACAAGGATGTACCCCCTGTCAAGAACCGACCCCACCCACAGATACAGCTGTACCTGACACCAGCTCCATCCCCACTGAAACTGTAACCTTTGACAATAATGTTTCTACACCAACCAACATATCTTGCATTTCGCCCACTTTTACAGCCCCTGCAAATGTGAGCCCAACAGATAAAACTCTAGGTGCTGCTCCACCCAACGAAACCCCTGGTATCCCACCAGAATCAAACCCGGAGTCTATTGAGGAACAATCTAACATCAGCCCAAGCCCTGAAACCGATGACGCTGATACAACTCCACCTGTAACATGCCCGGATATGCAAACAGGCTCCAATGATGATCTTGTTGACCCAACAACTAGCCCCTCCTCTCAATCCAGTATTCCATTCAGTCGTACCCGAATCGCTTCAGCAGAAATTGACAAACCCTTTCGTAAATCTTGCGTGAAGACGCCCTCATATTCGCCTTTATTGTCCACATCCATCCCCAGGCAGACAAGCACACCCCCACCCACCCCAGAGGATGTCCCTTTAAAGGCCACATTGGTACATATAGATACCTCTCCCACTGAGACGCCACCAGAAACACCAGAGCGAACGGCGGTAGCTCTGAGCACAGAGGTGTACCAACCCTCTACGTCACTGGATGAAATAGAATCAGAGCGTCTCGACGGGACAGCAGACAGTAGCAGTCATCCTGAGGAAAGAAGGGCATCGACAAACTCGGTAAACACCCAAGATGACCGCAGGGTGGGGGAGGATGATGATGGTTTTCTGGGAGATGAAGATGCAGACAAGAACAGTGAGGGTGAGTTGGAGTCAGACGAAGAAGAGCTGCTGAGAGTGATGGCTCGTTGTAATCCCATTTTTATCACATTTAGTAAGTGATGTCACTATGATATCGCAGGCGGGTGACAGAAGATGGCGCAGGTAAGACGAAGATGGAGAAATCATGGAGAAACAAAGAAGCACTAAAGGCTGGCTCTGCTGTTCTGAAGGCATAAATGAAGACTGGGTGTATACACAGTGCACTTGAAGGGCCACATCAAAAAAAGGCCTGCATGTGTTTGCACTAATAAGCTACAACATTAAAACCAAAGTGCAATGTTCTCCTTGGAAATCTTGAGTCCTGTTGCTTTGATGGTGCCACTCACCCAAATAGTTGCATAGCTGCAGATTAAGGAAACCTATCCAGTGAGATGGCACTCCCCGGCAGCATGGCCTCCTTAAGCAGAATGATGCTCACAGAGGCTCCCACAAACATGACAAAGAGGCTAAGTTAATGACTTGGACTCTTCACATACTAATCTTACTGAACATCCGTGACGTACTGAAGACCTGGAGTCAATTTTTCTGAATAATGTTTCAGTAACACAAGAGGAACCTCCATGATATTTTGACACATGGTTTGAAAGTTGTAGCTTATTAGTCTATATGTAAAACAACATGTAACGTGTAACATGTAGCATGAAATACACCATGCTGATCCATTCATAACACATACAGTAGTCATAGTCTAAATAAGATAATAAGGATACCATGAAAATGCAATACAAATAAATAACACACTGTTTTAAAACAAATGTAAGCATAAATTGAGATTTTGTTGTCCAAACATTTCACACTAACCAAATATACGAGTTTATCCTGAATATGATGAAATATGTGAAATATACTTCAAAAAGATAAATATACACAAATCTCAGTGAAAAGTGCTGCTAAAATTCCATCCAGACTGAATATGGGGGGTCGGTGGTGTTGCTGTGGGTGTACTAGTCACAAGCAAAACACTTGCTGTAATATCAGAGGACTATGTAAGGCTAACATTTAAATCCACAGGGATAAATGCAGCTCCAGTTTATGTACATGTTGTAACAAAGAGCACAACACATACTTGATAATGATCGTTTATCAGTAATCAGAATGTTCAAAGGGATAATCACAGCAAATGTCTGATTTTCTGGTCACATTCCAGTCAGTGACGTCTTTTTGCAGCTGTTAAAACCCCAGCAGCTGCCATCACATGACACAAGTACAAAATCTACATTTAAAGTCACAGTGCAAAGCACAGCCACATTTGAAAAGCCACTTACCTGTGCATCTAAGGTTCCACAGCGTTATGAATTTTGATGAGAAGAGATTTACACTTATGAATGTACTTACTTACAGCATAAAATTAGTATAAAATATGTGTACATTCATCACGGAACATCAGTTTGAAATCAAAGAGAACAGGGGAGCACATGTTACAACAGGCATGGACACATCTGAAGTTTTAATCTCTCAGTATTTCAAACACTCAGCGCCATCAGTACCCAATCTGTTCATCTACTCTTAAAGGCTCCATTCTGATGGACCTTTTCAGATCTATGTCAACATACACTGCATGTCAGTGGGGAAAAAGCCAAGGAACTTCTGTAGATCTTTATCAAGCTACAGAACCGGAGAAACTATTTCCTGGTAGGAAAATGGCTTCATAAACTGTGATGTGGGGGGGAAAAAAAGAAAGAAAAAAAAATTCTACAACCACAGGGACTGTTCCTACAGTTAGCTATACTGAATGCTCTTTTAATTTAATTACAGAAGCTACTCGAGCACAGGAAGCAAGCTTTGAATTTTCCAAACAGTATTTTAAGGACTTACTTGCTTTTTCTGATTTGACAGGACAAAACTGAACTCATTAGAAAGAACTGCAAGCACAGCATCAGGCAAACACTCATAAACTGGTTGATGCAATCTCTACAGTGAAAAACGCTGGTGGCAGCCTCATGCTATTGGGCTACTTCAGAAATAAAGGCAGGTCAGAATTGGCCATAGTTTAACTTTCAGCATAGCGTGTCTAAAGATACGGTTTCAGTTTTCGTTGTTAAAGGCCACTGACAGATGGTTATAGACACTAGAAATCTAAAGATACAAAAGGTGAAAGGTTGTGCATACTACTGATTCTTCCTTTAATAAGTTTGTCAGTGTAGCAGGCAGCACTCAGTCTTGAATATTCTGCAGATGAATCCTGTTCTTCTCACATTTTTGTACATCAAAGCAGAATAAAAAAAAAAAAAACATTTTTCTGTAAAAACTTAAAGGTTAAGGCTCCTAATGAATAGCATCAGGTAAGTGAATGTGAATCTAAAGATCACAAAGACCTCAAAAGAAAAGAGCTTCTGAATAAATTGTTAATATTCATCACGCCCTATTCTGAATAGTTTGTGACTTCGCCGCATTCATTAAATACTGTGTGCATTCAGCTCAGTTCTGACACTTTTGTATATAAAAACACCAACATTGGTATTATAGTGAAAGGGAAAATGAATGTCTGAAAAAGAAGGTGGAAGGAAGACAACAAGCAGGTCAACATTCTGAACTGTGTTTTTCCTTCACTGTTAATACGAGCACTGATATTTTTCAGCTTCCACTTAATATGATGAAATGTTTTATAAGATTATTTATTAGGAATGTGAAGTTTGTAGAAGACAGTAACTGAGCAATTGGTATGTTTAGCTTTCCAGAGAATAGCTGTTATACAGCAGAAAGCTTCTGACAGCTTAACCAACACAAAAGAATAAAGAAACCAAAACACTCCTTTTTTAATTTTTTATTGAGACTTTGTTCTCAATCACAAAAACTGGACCTGATTGTTAGAGTGCTCACTTTGCTGAACAACTCATTTATAGTAAAGTCACTAGTGAAAGGCTGTTGCTGCAGTGAGCTTGTAAAAAAAAGTCATATATAATACCATAAAAATTATTAACAGTGGTTATAAATGCTAGTAGTGATAGTACAAACATGACAAACATATCTGGGAAAGAAATGTTGAAACGTCATTTTTTTCTAAACTAAATTGCTTACAAAACAGGACAAAGATTTTGGTTGGCACACAAATTAGTTCAGCTGAATCAAACAAAACTGTAACAATAAAAAGCAAAAAAAACAAGTCATCAAGAATACAAGTAAATATGTACACACGGATTCACATGCACGCACACGCACTCACACTAATGAGGTGATGAGATAGAAGAAAGGAGGCAGCATTGAGGACGAAGCATCCATCAGTCCCTAAATTCATCTGTATTCCTTCAGCTAACACGAAGCACGTCGGTTGGGATGTGCAGATTTTGTTAACGTGGAAGGTTTAGGCCCAGCTTAGCAAACAAAGCCTGGTCCAACTGATGATACTGTATTGCACTCGACCAAATGGTCTCCATTGCCACTGGAATTCAACATATACCTCCTTGTTACAAACAGCTGTTACTCCAGCATCACAATAATATGAAGAAATGAAAAACAAAGTACAAGTAAAGTTTAGTTTGAGCCCAATTACAGAGCAATGGTACAAATTCTGCTTTTTGCTTCAGTCTAATGCACTACAGAATGACATGCTGTGACAAGCTGCTCTGTAGGCTACAAACTAAAACTCTGTTCCATGAAGCATTTTGCAACAAATCAAGGCTATGCAAAGAAACTGTCTTCTCAAAGAAAATAATATCTGATTTGTCCTTTACCTGACATGGGCAAAAAAAAAGGTAGTGTATGGAAGCAGAGCAAAGGCCGGCATTATATATCCCAATCTGAGGCATTGCTTAACATGAGCTCACACTGGCCGATGGTGTGCAAGTTGCTTAGAATGTTAGTGTGTGTGTATGCAATGGGACACATTCAAGAAATCAAATAAATTATTGTCTGTGGCGTTCGATTAGGCAAGCTCATCTTGTTTAAAAAACACTCCACGGCTAAAAGGTGGCACACAAGAAGAGCACACAGTCTTTGGAGGCAGGCGGATTTTAGAACTCATCGTGTCGAGTCAGCGCCTCCCCGAAGTCGGTCGCCTGGCTGCCCACGAACAGGTCATACTTATCCACAATTTCGGCTTTGGTGAGACGGCCATCCTGACAAAAGAAACACAAGAAACCATCTGCTATAGGCATTCAGTTTGTCCTATATGTTTGAACTAACACAATGGTCTGCCTTTCAAGCTATTTTAAAGGCCTCCAATTGAGTTTTGATTACAGATACACCAGTATTTTCTGAACACTGGTATGAGCTGATCAGGATCTTGCTGACTGGTCTGGTCTCGACTAGTGTTTGGGATCACATTTAACAATTTACTAGGTCAAGTCAATTTTGCTACATATTCAAAAACTTAAAAATGTTATAACCAGTGTGGGCATGAGTCCACTTTCACTTTCTATACCTAAACTCACGGTGCAGATAAAAGTAAAGTCACAAGGAACAAAATGAAAGAAATAAGTAATTTTGACATTTTACAGTACTCACTTTGTCTGCATCAGACTCATAGACCAGATGCTTGGCCTCAGCCTCAGCGTGGTCATAGTCACTGGGCAGGATCCAGTCTCTGGTCTCCTCCTTGTCCATCTTCCCGTCCTTATTTTTGTCTCTGAATTCAGTAAACTGCTCCCTCTCAGTCTTCACCCACTCAGGTTCTGAGGTGTCTCCCTCCTGGTTGTACATGTCACCTAGACCACAAACAGACAGGAACACATTGACTGATGAAGCAAGTGCTAGAAATGCAACGTGGCCTATAAAATATAATAAAACTTAATATGTGTGTTGGTTTGCTTCCTCCAATCACCAAAGATCGTGTGGTACAAACTAATAATGATGCTGGTAGGCTGTCAGAACTCACCTATGTACTCATCCAGGTCAATTAAGCCATCTCCATTCTTGTCAATGTCTTCCATAGTTTCCTTAAAAAAAAAGAAGAAGAAAAAAAAGTACATAGTGAGAAAGGATAAGGAAGATATCCAGTTGGTCTCAGTATGTAGCACCTTTGTGAGTGTGTCTCTCACCAGCACTACGATGTCTTTCATGTGGTCATACTCCTCAGGGTGAAGGAAGGCTGTAAACTCCTCCTTGTTAGCTTTCATGTCATTGTCCTGGTCAGCCATTTTGAATCTCCTCTCATCACGAGCCATCATCTGCCTGTAGCTGAAGCCATCTTCAGGGTCGGGATCATCTGCGAGTCAGAAGACACAGCATTTTTCAGTGTGAGTCCAAGAGTGGCAAAGTACATTTGTCTATAAAAATAAAGCTAACGTATGAAACGAAAACTGTCTGCCTCTGTACCCAGAATGTATCCATAAGTGGCATTCTTGTATTCCTCCCATGACACCACGTTATCCCCATTGAGGTCATGACTCTTCCACTGTCGATCCACATCATCATAGATCCACCTCTTCTGTGCGTGCTTGATCCACTTCTTCATTTCCTCAACAGTCACGTAACCATCTTTATCCTCATCTATACGCTCAACCAACATGCTGGAAAGAAAGAGCAGAAAAATTAGAAAAGGTTCATTTTTTCCCCCCCTAAAGTTTTGTCATCTCAGATAAGCATGATCAAAACAAAATGTACCACAAGAATTACTTTTTCAACCAATTTTGGGATTCATTTGTATCTGCATAATTCCTCAAAGTATTCAGGTAATTACAAACATCCCCCAATGACTTAAAAAAAAAAAGCAGAAGACAGTGTTGTTACCCGAGCCTCTCCTTGCTCTCTTCTGGTGTGAGCTGGTCAAAAGTCTTAGCCTCTTCCTGTCCCAGAAAGGCTTCATGGTCATAGTCAAAGTTCTCAGTATCATCGTGCTCTCGGCTGCTGAGAGGTTCATCGTGGTGCACACGGTCCTTCTTGTCTGTGGGTTTGCTGGTGGCGTAAACCACGCAGAGAGCAAAACACATGATGAGTGGCCGCAGCTCCATCCTGTGCACGTACAAGCACCGTCTAGAGCAGGAGTTTGGAGGGGAGAAAAAAAGTCACCAAAAAGCCATTGTCATCCTCCTAAACCCATTTCTTTATCATGGCATGAAAGCATGCAGTCAGTACTAATCCTGTCTTTTGATTTCATTCATTCATTGCTGGTTGCCAGTATATGACTCAAAGGGCAGCCAAATACCACGAGTACTGCTAATCTTTCACAGCTTATGCAATACTTTATTTGTTCTACTGCTGCTTTCTGGAAGCTGGTGTTCCACACATTATTACCATAATCTACTCGACAGTTCCCAGCATATTACACAGTCACTCCACACAAAGTATTAAACCAAAACATGTTAATGGAGCATGTTTATTGTCTTTTACTGTACGGCGTAAAGCTTGGTATACTTAATAAACTGGCAATTGAGTACAGATTTCTCTTCAAAACATGCTGCATGATCTTTTGCTCCAAACATCCACAGATTTGAGCTTTAAAGCAAACTTATGAGATTAAGCTACCTTTTCACATATCTAAAAGACCTTTGTAAGTTTACCTGGCAAAAACACACCTAATAACGGTTTTACAGAATTGCCGGGTTGCTATCCCATATATTCTAATTTTTGGTCATTTTATCATCCCGTGATCAAAAAAAGCTCACCATTATACTGGCTTTAGCGTGGCAAGTGATATAATCTTTTTTTTTTATCTCGACAACTTAAATCTTGCCTTTTTTGTATTAAAGTTAGAAGCAACAGTTTGTGACCGTTATTTCTAAGACCGTTACCATCCATACCAAGGTGAGGCATTAATAGCAGACTGGCTAACCCAGGATACCGCTAGTTTCCCCCCCTATTAGTCTTGCAATTTAAAGCGCTCAATGCGGATAAGTCAGCACCATCATAACGGACCACTTTAAGTCACTATTGGAGAAATACGCTCTATTTCTTTTAGAGTTTTTACCCAATTTATTTTGAGTACTCACCGGTTTCTTCTGCAAAGTTCGTCGCTGTAGCCTTACGTCCGCCCCTCGGAAACACACCCATGCACTTCCTGTGCTAGAACAAAAATCAACCAATCAGGTTACGAGAAGCCGAATGCGATGTCGCTTGTTCATTGGTCCACTTCAAGAGAGCATCGTTGATTGGATTGGCCAAGAACCGCCACGTCCTCAAAGGCGACAAAACACACTTCATTCATAAATGCCACTGTCAAAAAAGCTACAAAACCATCACATTTTGCCTAAACATGTCGCTTATTATTTAAATAAATAAATACATTAATTATATATTTTTGTATAGTATTAATGTTGTTACATTTTATTGATTCCAAGGGGAAATTCATTTGTCAAAGACAGAGGCTACAAAAATGAAGAGAAGCTTGGCTAATACATATTCAGACGCATAAAAGAAGCAGTCACATAAACAAGCACAAGTAAATAGAAGTCGGTTTTTTTCGGCTTTTTTATTTGTTTAAAAAATAAACAATTTTCTACAATTATACAATCCACAATTATAAACTTGCTAAGTGTAGCCAAAAAGAAATGAAAAAGAACAAAATGCAATAAGGCCTGCAATTACAAAAAAACAAAACAAAAAAACCCTCAACCCAGTGAGAGCAACTATTTAATCAAAAATATGAAACCACTCATTTTTACCACTATATATTGTCATCAGAGTATCCAACTATCCATTTTTTTCTCCACTTTTTGAAAACAGGGTCGTGGGATGCTTGAGCATATCCCAGTTTATAATGGAGGCCAGAGACTCTGTGGAGAGTTCACGAGTGCATCACAAAGCCAACAGACAACCATTAAAACTTGCATTCAAACCTACAGCCAATTAGGATCACCTAACATACACTTTGGATGGTGGGAGAAAACCGGAGCACCTGGTTAGAACCCACACAGGCAGAAAGATTCAAACATAGGACCTTCTTGCTGTGAAGCAACAGTGCTCTTCCAACTCTTAGTGCCATCCAAATAGTAGATTTGATCAGAAATATGAAAGCCATTATATTTTAAATCATATACCCCTCTGAATTCTTTATATGTTTATGTAGCTCATTGGAGAAATAGCAATTTATACTGCCTGTTTTGTCTTCCTTTGCTCAGGAATTTTCATTATTGTAAATTCTAAGCTGAGTGGGTCTGACCCAGTATCTGTATGTCCATCCTATGAAGATATGATGAGAATTAATATACATGACAACCTATGACAAATTCTGTTTTTTATTCGGGTGTGATTTAACTACATTCATGTTTTGCATAAAATATTTAACAACTTATGCATGACATTTGCCGACATAGAGGCTTAGTATAAAAAAGGCAACAATTACACATTGTGTAAAAATAACAGTAACTCAAACATGTCTCCTGGTTAGCTCTGAAGTGTAATCTAACTGGCATGAGTTTGTTTTTCTTACAGAGTCTCTCAGAGCCATAAAAATTAAAGTGTTTTATGTAACAATGGGAGCTTATGGCACAGCAAAGTCTCTATATCTCAGCCAACTGCTGAGTTATCCAAATCTGCATTGTCCCCATCTTCTTCTGTCTTGTCGCGCAGGTTAACATTTTCTCCTTGACTGGATTCACAGGTTGTGTCCATCTGTTTCCCACCATCACAGCTTCCTGTAAGACAGACATATTTGGGTTTTTAGCATTTTATTTTCCAAAGTTGATTCTTTATCAAACTGCAGATAAAACTGCAGGTTGTGCTGATTAACTCCTAAAAGTATACAGAGTTGTATCAACAATGTTAGACGTGATCATCTATGTTGCACTGCACTGAATTTGGGCAATCAGGCTGACCTGTGCTTGCTTCACCCTCTTTCTTCTCTGTGAGAAAGATTCGTTGCATTTTCAGTTTCTTCGCTGTGTGGCATAAGTACTTCAGATCTAGACCACCAACTCCTTTTCCTGCAGACAAAAACAAACAAATAAAAAAAAAACCCCCAACTTAAGTACTTAAGTAAAACCACTGAAAAAGTTGTAGTAAATTGGTACCTTTTCCTGGTGTCTCCTCAAACAGCACACAAGTTCCCAAAGCATCTTTAAAGAGGCAAAGATAACAAAGATTTAAAAAACAACAAAAAACTTCACAGACAATCAGCCAGCGGCACCCACATGCTCATCTATTAATGGCTTATATTTCCAGAACAAACAATCTGTAATAGTTAATCAGATATCAGACTAGAAATGACTCTTTGGAACTAAGAAAGGACATCAACATGAATAAGTATCCTCGCAGGATGCAAACACAGCAGGTACAAGCAGTTTGAATCTTTTTCATTTTGCAAGATTTCTCACCTTCATATTCTCCTGCAAACACATACGGTCCAACTTGCATCATGGGTCTGTCGCTGTCAATGTCCTTACACACAAAAGAGAAAAGTAGATTTATGAAGCTACACTGGAAGCAATTAGGTTTCTCTTTTCTCAGTACAACAGAATATGCTTCAAACTCACCAGTATCTTGCATGTGCCCCCACTCTTGGTCAGAAAGTCATTGTTGATTATACCAGAGAGCTCCACCACAACAATCTGCTCCTAAACAGAGCAAAATTATTGATGCTTTAGAAAACATAAAAGTGCATTAGAAAAACAGACTCTCCTGAGAGTTATTTTTCTTTACGTGTTCGTGTTAATTATTAAATACAAAAATACACAAAAGTCAAATTATCTGGTGTGATGATTGTCCCTTAAACCAGCACTTGGGAAATGTTACGCTATCAAACGGCTCTGTATCCTCATGTGCAGTTGAGCTAATGCGGTAGCTTCAGGGGGCTACATCGAATGGGAACTACTAGTAAATTGGTGGCATTTCATACCTCCTCTTCCCATTCGTCTTCCATGCTGAAATTCCTGTAATGAAAAAAAATATTGTAGGTTATAATTTATGTTTAATTAAGAAAATATATCGAGCTAAACCGCTACTCACTGGCTTAGTAATGTTTTGACAATTTCCGCGAATGTACGGTGGCCGAGAAGAGCCTTTCCAGCGTGTTTTGCCGGGTAGCGCTCAGTTACAAGTCCGTCCATCGAGGGGCGGTGTTGCTCAGTTTTGCAGGTAAATTTCAGAGCGGAGCTATTTAATGAGAACTGGAAATTTAATGATCAGGACTTAAATCTGTCTGTTTGTCTGTGTCTTCTGCCAACAGCTGAGAACTCTGAATCTAAATATTGGCTACCTGTAGGCATACTCATGACCTCCATCTGCCATTAGTGTTATTAATGCCCTCCTGTTTTGAGGCCATGGTCGACATGGTGATGAGATGAGATCAGGTGAGATGAGATGGAATAAGATGATACATTTTATTGATCCCCAAGGGGAAATCCATCTGTCAAAGACAGGGGCATAAAAAAATGAAAAGAAACTCAGATCTCACACATATTCAAAAACATAAAAGAAACAGCCACACAAACAAACACAGTTAAATTAAGAATAAAAGTGGAGTGATATTAAGAACTAAATGAAATACTGGAGGTTTGTGACATCAACAAATGCTGCAACCCCTCAGGAAAAACATGAGCATCTCAGTGTTTTTAGGTTACTGTGCAGAAGTGAATGGAGGCATACTAATACAAACGCTTCAGAAGCAAACATCGAGCTGAAAGTGTGCTGTCCAAAATCATTTATATGATTAAAGTAAGAAATATAAAAATGCTCAGAAACTGCACCTAATAGCCATATTAATTTGCGGACTGTGCTCAGTTGGAAAAGGACAAATGCTCACCAGTGGAACCACGAAGCCTAAAAGCTGAAATGTTGTTGTTGTTTTTAACACATCTGCCATTCAGTTGACTCTGACTTCTTTTGTATATTTTTGTCCTTAGAATGCTCACCTGGATTTAATTTTGTTGTAACATAATCATAATGAATATTATATGTATTTGATAACTACAATACATTTGACGTGCCTGAAATATATAACAATATTTAATAGCCAAAAAGGGGGAAAAATGATACTCATTGATCTCTATGGGAAAATCTCTTTTTCCTGGCTACCCTCTGCTCTGGGGTCAGAGATCAGGGTCAGCTGAGGGTCAGCATTATCGATGCTGGTTGGGTTTCATCATTCCACTTAGGGTGTCTAAAGAGGACTTCTTTTTTCTCACAGAGTCCTCCATTTTAACTCCTTGTGCCTATATACTATCAAAACAGCTGCAGAAAATAGAAAAATGTGAAATAAATTTGTGCAAATCTACTCAATTAACTATAAGTGACAAATAGCTCCTTACACATTAGCAATATTAGGTCATTATTTGGGTAAATACATTTTTGAATTTTGTTTTTCACAAATCCTCTTCCACTGAAAGCCAGGTTAACATCGACTAAGAGAAGTGTAGTAATTGTTAACTTGTTTTAAGTCGGCACATCGGCTGGTGTTGGGGCATTAATAGTAGATTTAGGGAATCTTAGGAAGTCTGGGGATTAGATAGCCTACTATATTTAATCGCACAGAAACTTCACCCCTGCAAAATCCTTATTTTTAATTTTTGTTTGCATTTATCATCTATACTGATTTACTCTGGAAGAAAATGACTAAGTTTGTTCAGGTCTGTTATACAAAACTAACAATTCATTGTGAGGCCTATTTTATTACTGAAACATTTTGTAGCAGAAACCTAAATTTTTGTTTTTTGTAAGTTGCTGAGAAATACAATTTTTCTCAACAATATCCATCCAAGTTTCATGAATCTGATCAAGTCTCTTTTTAGTGAAGTTGTTCACGCACCAAGAGTGTTTTCCGTCTATAAATACCTGTGCAACTGGAAAGGAGACTGAAGCTGGCTGAACCTCACCCTTAGAGAGAAAAAAACAACAAGATTTTGAATCAAAATCAGGCAAAGCAAATTAAAGCGGGGTGGGGGTGCAAATCTCCCATGTGCCTTCTCCCTCCCCGTTTCTGGCCTATCATCTATCTCTGGACCATGGTAGGGGTTGTCATGTCGACCAGCCTACTAGTTACTATGACAACGGCTCAAGGGGAAGCTCTTGCTAGGGAGGTTATTGCCTCCTTGGGGATGTAAGAAGGACAGGGGGAATGTGAGCGCAGACAAAGAGACACCCAAAAAGGCAGGAGTGAAAGGTGAGGTCAAGCCAGAGTGTGTTGACTGGAAGTGTGTCTGCATATGAGGCAGTTTACATTTATAATCCCACAGTACGGGACAGAGTGCGTGAAGGACTAAATCAGTGTTGTCCCACTGAGCCTTTGGATGTAGTACAAAGTTTCCTCTCTCTTGGAAGAGGCCCGAGCCTGTCCATACATGATGCATTACACTTCCTTCTCAGTGCCATACCCTGGGGCAGAAAGGGGCGGAGGTAAGTGAGGGAGTGACATTAAGGACCCTCCAAGGTGTCAGATGGGTCCCCAGCTTCCCCCCATATTTTGTCATATAAATGTCATAAAGACAAGTTTGGAGTTGTGGAGCTTTTGCTGTTCCTTCTGCCTGGGGGGTATCACAATGGTTAATTGCCCCATTAGTACTGACAGGGTAAATTGGTGGAAGGGCTAACTATATATTACAGTGAAAACAACAAACCCCTGGCATACACCTGAGGGCATGGGAAGCTTGGCACATTTAACATTACAGCCTGTGCATACTTGAGTGTTTAGGCAAAAGATGGGATGAGTGTGAATTTTGAATGTACAATCACACCAGCTTTAATACATTATTACAACTCTACACTTATATCTATGGAAATGAACTCAGTGGCAGTCACAGAGAGCGGCGCTGCTTTCGTCTGTGCTGGATCGACGTACGTTCAAACCGATGAGGAAAAATATTCTATTTTTTTCTATTTAAAAAAAACCTTTTAGATGAGGATCGCTGTTGAGGTGGATTGTGCCCAAAAGCATACAGACATGTTCTCCTCACACCGAGACAGACATCAAATGTGTTCGCCCGCCTTTCTGTTTTAATGAAAAACACTTGCAAATTCAATGCAAATGAAAATCTATATTGATAAGCAATACCAGTAATAACAAAGATCATTTGAAGGCCTTGGAGTCATTACACAAGTCTAAGGTTTGGGAAATTTGACTAAATTCAAATGGGCTATGTATCTGAAAATGTCAGGGAAACATATTTCCCTTGTATGTTTTGTTCTTACAGGTTACTCTGTTACATTTATAAGAAACAAACATCTGACAAACTAAAATCAGTAAAAACATGAATGTGTATGAGCAAACAGAAACATTTCCAAACAGCATATAGCCACATTGCAAAAGCTTCAATTAACATTTTATCTCTCTCTCTCTCTCTCTCTCTCTCACACACACACACACACACACACACACACACACATACACACACACACACACACACAATGTCTGGCCTAACGTTATGAAATGATAAAATAGTATACTGTCACGAACAAATTGCAGAAAATCCATGCTGGCACTAAAACAACTGATCCATCCACGATTTTGCTGGAGCTCATTCCAGCTGTGATAGGGTGAGAGGCGGACTTCACGTTGGACAGGTCGCCAGTCTATTCAGGGCCAACAGATAAAGACACAACAATTCACACCTGCGATCAATTTGGAATCACCAGTTAACCTAACACGCATGTTATTAACCATGGAGACACGAGGGGAACATGCAAACCACACATAAAAAGGCCCCAGCAGGTCGGTGGATTCAAACCCAGGACCTTCACGCTGTGAGGCCACGATGCACACCACACACAACAGATCTGTCACTGGTTTTTTTTATTATTTCTATTGTGTGTGTATATATATATATATATATATATATATATATATATATATATATATATATATATACACACACACACACACACACACACACTATCACGTCTTTTTTCAGGTTTTCGAGATTTTCATAAACAATTACTAGATGTACCAAACGAAGGCCATTTTTTTAGCAATGTCTTAAGTGACCAATCGAGGACAACCAAGAGAATCACAAATAAAATGTCAGTGCACTTAAATCTAACACAGGTAGAAAAAATAATTATAAAAAATTTATATTCATGACTTTCCTATTCCGATATGACCTAATAGTGCGGTTGCTTCACGCAACAGTGAGCTGACAGAAACCTATATTCATTTAAGCTTCTGTGGAAATTCAATCAAATATGAGAATCTACAGACTGTTTTATATATGGACTTTTTTGCAGGAAGACTAACGTTTGTGGGGGGAAAAAAATGTACAATTGTAAAATAAGGACGAGATCAGCTCTGACAAACAAAGCTCAGAAAAGAAATAAAAGGGAAGAAAATAGATGCTATGGATCTTAAATTTAAATGCGGTGTTCACCTTTTAAAATATGGACGATCGACAGATTGCACATCCAGCGTGAAATTCACAATAGTATTATCATAACAATAGATTTCGGTGGCGAGGATGGACGGCCGGACTGGAAACAAAACCCTGCTTGGCTAAAGGTCTTCTGTGATTCTGTGACAGCAATGGATACAATAATTTAGCTTTAGCCTAAATATATATATTTTTGACTTTTTCCAGAGAATTTTTCTTTCCAGTAACATCAAGCCAGTGTGCCAAACTCGAGTCCACTGCTTCGACTAACCTGATCAATCCAAAAAAAAGAAAAGGATGAAATACCTTATTTCTCAGCCTATATCCAACCATATAATAGTTTTTTTTCTTTGTTGACCTAAGTATACATTTTAGATCTCTTCAAGGCCTTCAGTTTTTCACAGTTTTTAACTTTTACGAGCCAAATGATCGCAAACAGATTTAGTAAAATAGTGTAATTTAGGCGCATGGCATCATGCATACGTTTGGGCGTCTAACCTGTGCTTTATCAGGCACAAATGTCAACAAGATATCTCTAAAACAATCCTCGAGGGCCTTTTGGTGTGTTTGTACCAGTCTTCACAGTGAAGCACAGTGACAGCGTCGCGTTTTGCGGCAGGTTTTCCATTTTTGCACATTCGTAAAAAACGTCTGGATTAAATGTTTTTTGTTGATGTGGATTTTAGTTCGCCGTTTTTATACTTTACAGCATTCCGATGTGTGTTTTGGTAGAATTACATATTTAAAAAAAATTCTGCAAAACTGTTTCCTTTCTAGATATTTTAAATGGGTGGATTTGTTTCTTAGAATCCATCTAAATGGATACGCCTATTGGAATTTCCAGCAGCGACACACTAGTATAGAATAAAATGTAATGTTTCGGCTGTAATCTCATACTTTTAAAAAAATATTTTCCTCTCCTCGTCTTCTCCTTGCGTCCCCGGCAGCCTCTCCCCCCTCCCTCCGTCCTTCCTCCCTCTCGCTTCTCTCTCGCGGAATCCTATTGATCCAAACGGGCTAATTAGCGGTGTCTGCGCAATTACGCACATGCGCACTGGGCGTAATCTCAGCCATTTTTTGAAGGAAACTAATTAGCAGGAATAAAGAGCCAAGTGTTTTTCCTCCCACAGTGATCAGAACTCATTCTACCTCTGGAGCTCGCACAAACCCCTCCGTCCCCCCATCTTCTGTTTACTACAGCCTATATGTAGCTTTAATTACACTGTTGTTTGGTAACAACTTGGACCCCGCTGCTCTCTCTCCCTCTCCCCATTTTTTTCTCTTCCTGGCTCCGTAAAAACGCAGAGGATCATTCATAAGGAATGAGTGGACTCTCTGCGCGATTGTTTTCTGGACTACTACACATTCAGCGTGCGGAGCTTTGTACCAGAGTCGCTGCAGAAATGTAAGTGTGTCATTTGTTTACGATGTTAAAGGGAGCTGGAGGGACGCGACTCGGCGGTGGGGAGGAGGGGATGTTTGGTCAGTGTAGCCTCTAATTCTCACAAATCGAGCTTTTGTGCGTTAGGTCACCTGTTACTGGTTACTGATCACTCTCGGCTTTTGATGAATCGGGCTAGGATACACTGTAAACAAAGGCTGAAGTAGTGTGGGAGCTGATGGTTGGTCAGTGGCTTGACAACACAGAGACGGGGAGTGAACTATTCAAGCCACTGCCCCTCCGGTATTCTCCCAACAGCCCGGCTACTGTGGTCCCAGATTAATGCTAAAATACCAGTGCTTTTACCTTGAGACTGCGAGGAGGTCGTTGGCTTATGGTCCACCGAGTCTTCACGTATAAAAATCAGTATTTGTCCATATCCAACTGTGTTTATCCAGGTCCCACACGGGCAGACAAAAGGCATTTTCCTAAAGTATTGCTTCACAACTCTTCTCTCTGCCTGTTTCTCTCTCCTTCTCACACCCCTGCTCTCTCTTCTCCCTTGTAACACACACAAGCACACACTCGTGCACACACCCACACCCACACACCAGTCTAGGGAATCCGGGAATACACTTTTTGTTGTATATTTGCACATGATTTTTATGTTGCAACTTCTGTTGCGCCACAACTACAGCAATAGGCCTGTGCATGTTGGATTTCAGGTGTTACATGTGTGCTTAATTGACATCACCACAATTAGCAGCACAAAAAGAGGTACAGGCATATTAACAGACAGAGATGCACACACATGTGCACAGACAGACAGACAGACACACACACACACACACACACTGTTAAATGATGGCTTCCCGCACTTGATCGATGAAGAGCCAGGAATGCTTGTATAAATAGTTACATTGCCGATAGACCCAGGTTATTGATTGCAGTGTAAATGAAAATCTTTATCAGATTAGAGACTGTTCTCAGCTGCTGGCAGGCCTGCTTGGTCCCTCAGCATTCTCTGGCAGGACAGTGGACAGCAGCAGTGGGCAAGGGTCTGTGGCCTGTGACATAAACACAGTACATTAAAGCACTATCAGGGTGCCGATATGAGCCATATATCTTAAAGCTGCAGAGAGGGGGAGGGGGTGGCTACAGGAATGAGAGAGAGAAAAGGGGTGTTTAAGGAGGAGGAAGAGGGGGTTGGTTGGTTGAAGGAGAAGGTGAAAGGGTAGATTAAGGTCTCTCCTTGATTAAAAAAGGTCAGTAATGAGATTGTGGGACACACGCAGGCTAACAGAGATGTATCTGTCTTAGATGGCATTCATCTGTCATTCAGAAACTGACGAGGGGAGAAAACCTATCCATTTTTAAGGAAGTATCTATAGTGATACGTTTTTATATAAAGTGAATTAGATTCATTGTGAAATTTTATTGCTCTTTTTTATTTTATTAATTTATCTTAAAGTATGATAGAACGTTATAGGCCAGTACTAGCTTTATTTCAAAGTAATAATTACAAAAGTAAAGTCTTAAATATGTAGATTTAATAAGCTGTAATAAACTGTTTGAAGTATTCATTTTTCAGACATGCCTCTGCTGTGGATTACAAATGAATAATAAAGCTTCAGTTTAATAAAAGCAGGGATTTATTATTTATTACCCTCTAGTATTTATGTGCCTGGGTATTTCTGTAGCAACAGAGCTTACAGGGGATGGAAGCAATATAACAGACCCAGACTGTGAATAAGTCAAAATAAAATCCACGGCAATGCAACACCACAAGTAAAAACTGCTTCGAAAGTGACCACAGATTAGAATTTTTTTTTCTTCACAAATTAGAATTAATACGCATCTAAAATCAGAAAAAAGAAAGAGATTCAAGTACATATTTAGCTGTGTTCACTTCTTGTTTTTGTGCTTAATGTGCAAAGTGTGTTCTCAGTGTAAAATTCGCTTGTGTGCTAGACGATGATCCCGTATCCTCATATTATTTGCGTCCTAGTGTGTGCAGCAGAAGATACAGAGACTGATACACAGGCTTTTAAATGTGTTCTTTTATCTGCTTTTATCTAAGTGTGGCAATTTAGACGAAGCCCTTTAGCTCAGAAGCATTCAGTTCTTTATTTAATCCTATCCCCTGAGGAATATTATAGACCTCCTGCGTAGCCTTTACCCGCATTCCTCTACCTAGTTTAGCGCTTGTGCTATTGATTTTCCCATTAAGGGCTAACGCTAACCCCTGGGTAACCAGCCTCTGGATTGCGCACTGTGAAGGCTCTATCAAACAGATGCTATCCAGGGACCCTAATCAATGCGTCCACTGTTATGCAATAATATTTACATGACATATGTTGTTCATTTTCTCCTCTCTTTTTTTATTTCACTCTTCTGTCTCTGCCTGTCCCGCTCTCTTCTTCTCTTCATCTGTAACTGAAACACACAGGTGGGGTAATGATGTGTGGCAGCTGTAGCCTCTGGTATGGACAGCGGTGAGGGAGGAGGAGGGGATGGAGGGGGAGGAGAGGAGAGAGATGCTGACCTCAGTCCCCAGGCTTTATCTCTTCCTCTCCTGACCCTGGCAGTCATTCCTGAGCAGGGGTCATCCTCTCATACCTCAGCCATGGCCCCTACCAAAGAGCCCCTGACCCTGCCTCAGCAGGAGGAGGAGGGCACAGAGCGGTCCCAGGCTAGAGAAGAGACCCAGGGAGGAGAGCAGAAAGAAGGAGGGCGACATTCACGGGAAAATGGAGTGCGTCAAAGGCAGGGGATGAAGGAAGACTTCGGGGAGGGATATTTGTCAGGGCAAAACAAGGAAGAAGGGGAGGTGCTTGTAGGTATAGGAGAGGCATCAGTTACAGGGGGCCTCCCAGCAGCCCTCAACAGAAGAGGCAGAAAGGAGGAGAAGGAAGAGGAGGAGGCCATCTCAAACCAAAGCCAAACCAAATCCAAATGTTCTTTATTACCTCAACAGAGCCAGCACAGCTCTTCTTCCAGCACTGCAAAGGCCAGTGGCACACTCGACAGCAAAATAGCCGCCTCTCCAAAGCCCTCTCCCACTCCTTCCCCCTCTCCAAAGCCCTCCCCCTTTTTTCCCATTTCTCCAAAGCACTTCAGTTGTCCGTCCTCCTCTTCTGCCGTGCTGAGCGAGACAGAGGTAAAAGACATTAAGGGAAATCAGGGCTGGATTTCTGGGTTTCCTCAGAGCTTTAGATCCCAGCAGTCTTCTCTGGCTTTTCCACTGGCAGGTACAGAGCCTGCCAGTACACCTGCTGAGGATGATGGTCTGGCAGGGGTTCCTCATTCTTCCATTTCCAATGGAGATGGTGCCAAAGCTCCAGAACCAAATGACAGCCAGCTAGACACCGAGGTGGATGATGAGAGAGACAAAGAAAGAGAACAGAAAGAAGCTGTCCTTAAAAACCACAACCAAGACCTCTCTCCTACTTCACTGACTGGTCACATGACTATAATGCACTCACGTAATTCCTGCAAAACCCTGAAATGCCCCAAATGTAACTGGCACTACAAGTCTCAGCATACGCTGCAAGTCCACATGAAGGAAAAACATCCAGAGACAGGAGGCCAGTGTGTGTGTGGCACATCTGAGGGAAAGTGTGTGTGTGGTGGTTCAACACGAGGTGTGTGTGTATACTGCAGGTCGGGGAAACCCCATCCGCGTTTAGCCCGGGGTGAAACCTACGCCTGCGGCTACAAACCCTACCGCTGTGAGGTGTGTGACTATGCTACCTCATCGAAAGGCAACCTCAGCATACACATGCAGTCAGACAAACACCTTAATAATGTTCAAAATGGGGGAAACTTGAACGGCCACATGCACACTTCTCATATTACTAACAGCAGCAGCTCCTCCAATGGTCACGAAGTGGATGAGCAGCCATACAGCAAGCTGACACTCTCTATCCCCACACCTACTACCCAGCCTGCCAAGCTCACTCCACCTGCACACTCCCACTCTCATGGTAAGCGGTGGCGATGCGACGTGTGCGACTATGAGACCAGCATTGCCCGCAACCTGCGCATACACACCACCAGCGAGAAACACACACATAACATGCTACGGCTCCAGAGAGGTTACTATCTGTCTCACTGCAGGAGCCTTGCCCCACAGCTTAAACACCTGCAAAACACAGGTGAGTGATGTGTCACAACTGTCACTGTTATCCAGCATTGAAGTTTCAAAATGTGTAAATTGTAATTTGTGCTTTCTCTCTGCCGCAGGTGCCGAGCTTTCACTGAACATGCGGCTGACCAGTCAACAAGTCGCAGAACAGCCAGTTACCCTTGGGTCTACACTGACTCCATCTCCCTCCCCTTCCCCGTCTCCCCCTCCAGCTCCATCTCTGTCCCCCACTGGACCCCTTTCCCAGGGTGTCTTCCAATGCCTTGTCTGCTCCTGCTTTTCGTCCGACAGCTTAGAGTCTGTGGAGCAGCACCTGAATGCTCCCCGTTCCTTGCCCCAGTCTGAGTGGTGCTCCCTAGTTGCCGGTGGTTGCCACTGCAGGCTGTGTGGTTACACCACCCCGCTGAGGGCTAACTTCTCCTTACACTGTCAGACCGACAGACACCGCACCCGTTACCAGCTTGCTGCTCACCTCCAGGAGGGGGGAGACAGGGGTCAGGAGGGGGCTGCCCTCATTGCTAAGGGCAACCCCATCCAGCTGAGGTGCAACCTGTGTGACTACGTGACCAGCAGCTTGGAGAAGCTCAGAGGGCATTCCCTCAGTTCACACCACGAGGCGAGCGTCCGGGTTTACAGAGTAAGTACACAAAACCACACCTTGTCATACTCCAGAACAAAAACCCTTGCGTCTTAGGAATGGCAAGCTACACTTTAAGTATAAAGTGTAATGTTATTAAAAAAGATTGAGGAACCTTTGCGAGCTCATAATATTGTTTTGCTTTGTCTCCTTTTCACTATGTTATTAGTTCCTGCAGCAGTATGATGGTGAAGTCGATGGAGGTTCGTGGCTGTTCCATTGTCTTCTATGCAACCACTCCTCCTCTTCTAAACTCCAAGTACTGAAACACAGTCAAACCCCAACCCATCAACAGCGGGAAGGGCTACTACAGCTGCAGCCAATGGGTGGAGAGGAGCTGGCAGCCATTTTTACCATTAGGAAGAGCCCTGATGGTGTCACGGGTGAGAATATGAACTGTGTGTGGGTGTATTCTAATTCATGTTTCATGTGGTTGCTGACAACGGAGAGCGGACTCGGGATTAAGATGAAAAGAGCGAGAAAATGAGTAATGGCTTTTGCTGAGATATTGATCAAGCAAAGTGATTAGTCGATACACATCCTTGTTATATCCCCAATCACCCCTGACAACAGCTAACTAGCACCTGCTAATCAATGGACCAATACAAATCCCCAGGACGAGAACTGTGGGAGGCAGAGGCTAGCTCCTACTCTGCAGCCACATGCAAGATAAAACAGTAATATGCTGTCTGGAGTGCGCACCTAAAATGACTAGTCCAACACTTTATTTGTAAATTTAATCTATCCGATGATTTGCCTCTGTGTAGATTAAGACTTATTGAGATGAACCGATGTGTTGTAAGTCCATATTACCCTTACTCCACCTCTGAGGAGAATCTAATGTAGAATCAATACTTGATCAATAGTGTATGGAGGCAAGCAAGAAGAATGAAGTGTGCCCCACTGAAATTGCTCTTTTTGAATGATGTTACCTAGCGAATAATATAAACTACAATTAGCTTGATAGTTTGCAGGAACATAAAGTATGAAGCACTGTGTTTGTAGGACATAATTACTTGTCTTGTTGTCTCCCAGGAGAGCTCAGTGAAGATATGGAAACTTCCAGCGAGTCCTGCTCTGGTCCTTTGGACACAACCAAAGACACATGTAACTTGGGGGCAAAGAAGATTTCTGCAGAGACAGGTATTGCTGCTTACATCAGTTCTACAGCATACTAATTGTTAAACATGATGCTAGTATGACAATGTATTTTGTTGTAATTATATTCATATTCATTTTTACTTTTAGAAAAAAATAGAGTGGAGGAAGGAGAAAAGAAGGAGTCAGTGCCCTCAGTCAAGCGTCCGTCATCTGGATGCACGGAAATGGAAAACACCATCTTAACCAAACGCCCTAGAACACACCAGCAAAATGAGAACCAGCAGGTGACACACTTTTAAATTATTCAAATATGAATAAGTGAATACAGAATGTACCGCTGGACATAACAAATTAAAAGCCCGCGTATTTCCTTGCGTGATCTGTGCCACCTTCAGATTCACACTTCTCTCCCTTCTATATTTTTCTCCCTTCCCTTTCCTCTCTTTCAGACTGTCCAGTGCCCTTTGTGCCAGGTTAAACTCCCATACACCCAACTTCGACAGCACCTCACACATGTGCACAGTGTGGCGCAGGACTGTGTAGACAAGCTCATCAGCACAGTAAGTGCATGCAACTGTGTATTTGCTGTATTTGCGTTTGTCGGGAAGCAAAAGAAAATGTGAGGGCAAGCGATGGGGGATGGGGCAGAGTGAAATGTAGGGAGACAATTCCATTAAGAAGGCACCAGAGAGAAAGGCAACGCTTTTTTTTTAATGCATGTTTAAGTAGCTCCCCGCTATCATCTTTGATGCAGCCGTGCATTCTGTGTGTATGTGTATGCGCGTCTCTTAGAGTGGAAGAGAGAGGGTTTGACTGAGTGAGTGAGGGAAAAGCCAGTCTTTCTATAATGCATGTTTAAGTAGCCCTCTATTACCAGAAGTGCAGTCAAGCTAAAAAGGGGCCCCCATGCTTTTTACTGTGTCTCTCCAACTAACAATGACCGGTCATCTATCCACATCACCATCCGCCATCTCCTTGGCCTGTATGCTAAGTGGCCTTTGTCTCTTGCTCTCTTCCCTCCACTTCACTGACTGCTTTTCACCCTTTTTCCCCTCTGCTGCCCTCCCTCCCTCCCCCCTCCAGCTACTCCTATCATTCCTATTCTGCAATTTCTGGCGTTGCCCCTCCCTTTCTGTCTCTCCCAAGCTCTCTCTCAATTTCTTATGCGTTACCCCTCCCTCACTCACTGTCTTTCTCCAAAGCAGTTTTTTTTTTGTTCATTGCCCCATACTTCCTCCCTCCCTCTCCCTGCTCGCTCTTTTTCAAATCCTACACCCCTTAGTCTCCCCCTAGTCCTCCCTCCTTCCTTCCCCCCTACCCCTCCCTCACTCTCTCTGATAGTAATTGAGGTTCATTAATTCAGACTGAGGTGATGATGGCCATTATGTACCTTGCTTTCCAATTACGCTCTCTAGATTAAGCCTGACCTTCAGTTTTCTCTGCAGTGTGTGTGTGTGCGCGCGCGTGCATGTGTGTGTGTGTGCAGTTGTTCTTCCCTTTTGCTCTTATGAAGCTGTTATGCAGAGAAAACTCTTGTCATGTAAATCTCATCTTTAGCTGTCTGTCCTTTCCTTTGGGTGGCTAGCTGTTCGGGTAGATATAGTATTTGCTCTTATTGCTTGAAGCTGTGGGGACGGAGGTTTTCTATATGAAGAATGATTTTAAATAAATTCATTATTCAGCTCAGTAAAGTTTTATTAAACCCTTGGGGCATGTTGGAGGGCGTCGCATGAACTGAAGGGCAGACCCACATATCTCAACCATGTATACTTATTAAGAAATTGATGTGCCTTGCTGCTTAGACTGCTGTGCAGGCAGGTGCAAGATGTAACGATACACTTTAATGTTTTATGATATCAGTAAGGGGAGTGCAGGCACTCTGTGTTTATACATCTTGAGATTTGCTTGCTATTATCCTCTACAATTAAGCATGTTTTATTCATAATGTAGGATTAGGAAAACACTGGGAATACCCCAGCTTTCTTTTATTCCGAATTGGTGAAACAAACCTTAGTGAGAAAATTTAACAAAGGAAAAAAAAAAAAAAAAGACCAAAACTGACAGCCCGTTACATTTTCTTTCTTCCAGGTCGCAACACCCATGGAACAACCGCAGCCTCAGCTGGAGACAGAACTACAGGCAGATTCTCTCACAGATGATATTCAGAAAAATAAAACCACCAAGAATAGCAATGCAAATAGCTCCCATGCTGCAGATTCCTGCGCTTCAACCAATTCTCAGAAAAACAAAGGTTGGTGTAAAGTGCCAAACTGATACCAGTTTACTAATTAAAGAAGCAACAATAGCACACCATGCTACTTTTATTTGCCCTGCTCACAGCCATTATATCTGTACATTTTATAGGCATTTCAGTGGAGAGCACTGAGGGAGACGTAGCCGCACCCAAAGATGTCACAGCTCTTCTCACCCCACCCCTAGAAGACAACACCACTCACCCTTCCAATGGCAGATTGGCTCCCCAATCCCCGACTCAGATCCCCCCATCCTCGCCTCCCACCTCACCACCCGGTGACCCCCCTCCCCTTTCTGATCGTCATGGTTACCGGTTCCGTTGCAGCAGGTGCAGCTTGGCGTTCCCCACTCAGGAGAAGCTCCAGCTGCATTGGCAGTACCATGCCATGAGGGCGGCGACAGAGTGCCCCCTCTGTTCTAGACAATGCCGCAGTCAGGAGGCCTTGCAGAGACACATGCAGAACACGCACTCACAGCTGGACAGCACACAGGGACAGAATACGCTATGGCCACCTCATACTGTGCAATACACGGAGAATAACAAGAATTCAGCTCAACAAGATTTTAGTTTATCACCCCAAGTGGGTCAAGAAGCAGGAGAAGGAGAGGATGAAGACATAGATGAAGGAGCAATAAGCATGGAGGGAAAAGATGAACAAAAAGATGTTAAAAATAAGGAGAAAGGCATGGTTTCTGAAGTGGATGGAGGTGAGGAGGATTTAACTGAGCCAGAGAAAGGGCCACATGAGGAGATCTTATCAGAACTTGGTTCCAGCTCTCTTGTCAAAAAGAGCTCTAACCCCACAATGGACCGTTATCTGGATCCATCCAGGCCCTATAAGTGCACCACATGTTCTGAATCTTTTACTCAGAAAACGATCCTTCTGGTCCATTATAACTCCGTGTCCCATCTCCACCGGGCCAGACGAGCCCTGCAGGAAATTGGCACTAGTGTTGCTGCTCCAGAGGCTCCCCGCGGCCCAGATCCTAGACCATACCGCTGCCGATTGTGTGGAGTGGGCTATAGCCAGAGTTCCACACTGGATATACACCTTCGATCAGTCCTTCATCAGACTAGAGCGCGTGCCGCTCAGAATCCCACATCACAGACGCCTGCATCTACTGTAGCTGTTCCACAGTCTGTCCCCACTACAGCTACTCAGGCCGCTACCACTAGAGAAGAAACACTGAAGAGTTTGCCTTTCACCAAGAGGCCAGATGGCATGAGCTCGTCAAATTCTTCATTAGCTGGTTCTGGCTTAGTAGCTGACGCCCAGCCGATCCTGTCCAACCCAACAGAGAGCCCGCAGGCTAAAAAGCGAGTGTCAGATCTTCTAGCTTCAAGAAACCAGCTAATGCTAATACAACAGCAGCAGATAGCCCAGGCACAGGTCCAAGCTCAGTTACAGCAGCACACAGCTTTGCTCCAGTCTCAAGTTATGCAGCACCTTCCCTTAGGGCCAGAGAATCTCCTTAAACAACACTTCTCCCTGACCCCAGACAATTTGCTTTCTCTTCAGCAGCAACTTCTTCTGCCCTTTTACATGTCTGGAGAAATGAAGCTCAACCCAGAGTTCATTATTAGTAGCCCAGAATGTAGCCACTTGATATCTGCCAGCTCTATCCTGAAAGAGCAGGTTAAGACAGAGGCTAAAAGGGAGACTCAAACAGATGAGAAACAAACCCAGAAACAAAGTTCAAGTTCAGTTAATACCCAACCAAAGGATCTTTCACAGTGTGAAGCAAAGGTTGATGCAGTCTGCAGTGACCCCCCTACTAACCAGACAGAAAAAGAAAACAGCAATTCTAGTTTTGAGGAAGAAAAACGAGAAATGCATGCTCCTGTTGTTAAAAATGAGAGTCGGGAGGAGGAAGCCGTTTCCTCCTCATTTCATCTACTTGGATTGCAGTGTCCTCCTCCCAGAGTGCCCTATGCTGCTGTGAATGGGGAGCCTCTCAGAGCCCTTCTGCAGAGTTATGGCTATGAGTTAGCACTGCAGTATATACAGAGTAGACACAAGCACCAGCAGCAGACAGCCACTCAAAAAATACCAGATAAGCAAGAGTTTTCTGATATAAACAAGATCGAAGTATGCTCAGAAGAGGAAAGAGATCTATTTTGTAAACTACAGGCTGGAAAGATTGAGCGCTGTGATAAAGGAGTGGAAGGCAATGGAAACATAGAAAGGTTGACAGAAGAGAAAAGTGAGGACAGAGGCAAAGAATCGACTAATAAAGAGAAGAAATGCTGTGAAAGAGGGAAGAAGTGTAGAGACTGTGGCAAGTTCTTTTCAGATGCATTGATTTTAAAAAGCCACCAGGAGTATATTCACAGAATGCTGTTCCCCACTGCTGTCCTGGAGAGGTTTTCCAGAGAATACAGGCTTCAGTATGACCAGATGTACCCACTTACACAACCTAAATCTGAAGAGGATTCAGTTCCACCTCCAGCTCCAGCTCCTGCTTCAGCTGCATGCTCAGAATCAGAACAAGCACCAGAACCAATGAAGGCTCAAGTTAAAACCCTTGAATCTTCACCAGGTTCAGAACCCATGAATAAAGCAGATTCTACAGCTTCAGACCTAACAGTAACTGCCCCTTCAGCTTCTCCTGCTTCTCCTGGTCAACCTCTAGATTTTTCACAGCACGAGACACCCATCCAGATCTCAACCACACCTGCTGCCCCTATTTCCCAGAACACTCCCCCTTTACCTCTTCCCTTACCCAAAATACCTATGCTCCCTCTTTCCTTGCCTCAACTTTCTATACCACCACTACCCCTACCAAAGCTTCCTCTACCACCAATTCCTTTTCCCATGGAGCTACCGCTCCTCCCTCCTGTTGTGATGCAGTCTGTGGCTCTTCAGCCCCAGCCTTGGTTAGACTCGAGTGTAAACCCTGAGCTGGCAAAACTCTACCAGTCTCAGCTTAACCCTGCACTGCTGGGGCAACAACCACAGCTTAGCCCAGCTTTGTTAGCTCAGCAGTCACAGCTGAGCCCAGCTTTGTTAGGTCAGCCTCCACAGCTCAATCCTGCATTGCTTGGCCAACCATCCCAACCCAGCCCTATCCAAGCAGGACAGCAAAGTCAAGTCAGCCCAACAATACCTGAACAGCAGCAGGGGAAGAGAACCCGAACACGCATCTCTGAAGAACAACTAGCTGTTCTAAAGAAACACTTCAATATTAACAGTCTCCCTAATGATGAAGAGATCAACAAGATGTCTGCTTCGTCCGGTCTGCCTCACAAAGTCATCAAACACTGGTTCCGCAACACCTTATTTAAAGAGCGCCAGCGAGACAAGGATTCTCCTTATAATTTTAATAATCCCCCAACCACAGCCCTGGAGGACTCCAGAGAGGATATAGCACAAAACCAGTCTTTGGCGCTTTCCCCATGTTCACTGTCCCCTGGGTTCCCACACAACGCTTCCCCACAGCCTCAGACAACAGACCTGCATAGAGGAGAACACCATAGGGGCCGACGCTCTTCACGAACCCGCTTTACGGAGCAGCAGCTGGAAACCCTGCAGGGGGTGTTTGAGGCCACTCCCTACCCCAGAGAGGAAGAATATGACAGGTTGTCTGCTCTGTTATCTCTCCCTAACAGGGTCATTGTTGTGTGGTTCCAAAATGCCAGGCAGAGAGCCCGCAAAAATCAAGACCGAGGCACTGATGATGGATTAGAGGTGAAGTTTGACAACATACACAAGCAGCGAAATGGCTGCTATCAGAATGATGATAATAATCAGGATAATAGCTATGAGGATGAAGGACAAGGTGACTCTCAGAATGAAAACTCCATGGATCTGACGTATGAGTATTACACCCAACCTGACTCACCTGCCCTTGATTCTTCTACTCACTGCACAGAAAGTGAGCATCCTGTAGCCAAAGGTGAACCGACACCTGCTCAAAAGAAGCAAGAAGATAAAATAAGTTCACCTCGAACTAACATAAACGCAGCTCCTGATAATACTGAAAAAAGAATTTCAGATGCAGAAATCCAGCTTAAAGAAACTATTCCAGCCATGAAAACAGGGTTTTCTCTACAACCTGAGACCAAATTGCCAACAGAAGGTACTCTAGAAAGATCCCAGCCTCTTGCTACTTCCTCTTTACAGAAAACAGTACACACTACATCTCATCCAGACCAAGTGAATACACACAACCCTCCTTCAGATCAAGCTGTTGAAAAGGCTCCTGAGACATCACCCAGCCTCCCTTCTGCTCTAGAGTCTGAAACAAGTCACAATGATACTGCAGCTTGCCCATCCACTGAAACCCATCAGCAAACCCAGCTCCAAACCCAGGCTCAATTCCAGTGCAATCTTTGTCCAGCATCCTTGCCATCATTCCAGCTGTGGCAGGAACATCAGACCAGACACCTCCTAGCAGCTCAATCCCAGGTGCAACTCCTCCACTCCAGCTTCACAGACCGAACCATGCCTTATATGATGCTTCACCCCAACCATCCCTTAATGGCGAGCCAAATGCTTTCCCAGATACACTCAAATCCCACACTTCCCATGATTTCGCACTTAAACAACATACAAATGAAGAACACACTCTCTGATCACTCTAGTAACACACTTACAAATCCCCTGACAACCATAAAGCAGGGTACAGCGCATATATCAGAGACCGGTTTTGAGGGCCAAAGGGGCAGCAGAGAGGTCGAGGAGGAGCACAGAAGAGATAAACGTCAGAGAACCACCATCACTCCAGAACAACTTGAAGTGTTGTATCAGCGCTACAGCTTGGATTCTAACCCCACCAGAGGAGTCCTCGAAAGCATTGCACGCGATGTTGGTCTCACGAGACGAGTGGTTCAGGTACTGAATAGATGAGAAGACAGTGATGATAATTTTGTGGTGTTGGTTCAGCTGAATTTTAAAGCACATGTCTTCCTTCCTTTCACAGGTTTGGTTTCAGAATACCAGAGCGAGAGAGAGAAAAGGGCAGTTCCGGTCAATGGGGCCAGGATCCAGTTTCAGCTTGGGTTTGAATCACTTGCGATGCCCATTCTGCAGGGCTCTCTTCAAGGTGAAAAGTGCTCTAGATGCACACATGAGGTCACGCCACTGGGCAGAGGCTGAAAGAGCAGGCTTCAACTTAACAATGAACAATGGATCCAGTGGGCAGTCTGGGATGGCTATGTCTGTCATGGACAGACCAGGTCCATCGATATCCTCCAGCCCAATCCCAAACCACGGCCATGTCATCAGCAACCGAGAGTCAAGTATGAAGTTACCCCTAACTACTTTGCCTTCAACCACTCATCTAAACAACCCCGAGGAGGATGATGACTATGAGGAAGATGATGAGGAATACCCGTGTGAGGAGGGTTCCAGTATGGCTGACCAAGGGTCTCTTAGTCCTGAAGGATCTGTGGGTCCAAGCTCAGACTGGGGTGAGACACAAACTTTGCAGCAGCAGCACCATCAACAACAGCAGCGCCAAAGGACACAGATGAGCCACTTCCAGTTACTCCAGCTGAAAGACTTTTACAGAAGCCATCGCACACCCAACCGACAAGAGTGTGAGACACTGGGCCAGGAACTGGGTCTGCCTCACCGTGTGGTGCAGGTAATTGTTTTTAAGTATTTAAGATTTAAAAAAAAAAAAAAAAAAGAGGAAAAATCTTTAAAATGATATTTGATGATTGTTGACATTTGTTTTGTTTAAATATTCTTTGAAGGTTTGGTTCCAAAATGCCAGAGCTAAGGAGAAGAGGGCCAGGAGCCTGAGCTCTGACTCTGCTGAGAGGGAGAATGCTGAGCTCTCGGCGGGAACAGGGGAGAGAGACAGAGCTTAGAGAGGCGGACTGCTTCCTTCAACTACGTTCGCACCAAAACCCCTCCTGCAGTTGCCATCTTACTCCAAACAAACACCATGTCCAGTTGCTGCCATCCCTCTAACACGAACGCCCCAAAGAAGCCGAGTTGCAGTGGCCCAAAGACAAACTCTCTCAGCCAAAAGTAGGAGAGAGCACAAACCACGTCCTGTCAACCACAGCTTTCCAGTCTTCATTTTTTCCTTCAACTCTTGCCCAAGTCTGTTCTTTCTAAAAAGAGCTTCTCTCCTTATTCAGTCAGACACCTTACTACAACCAAACTCCACCTTGATAAAAACCAACCAGATGCCACAGAGGCCAAAGAGCATTCTCAAAGTATGTGACCTCACTGCCCAGCTAGACCTGCAGTCTACCTCTCAGTCTGCACGACAGACTCACAGTGGGCCCTCCACCAGACCAGTGCTAGATGACTAGCTGTGTAGCATGTAGTGCCAGTCTGTACGAGGCTGGAACAAAAAAATGTCAAAGAGATTTTAGTGTAAATAGAGAGCTCCAAAAAATAAACTTGAAGAAAAAACGGTTAGAAGTGGAAGAAGAAAAAGAAGAGGAAAAAAAAAAACTGAATTGTATCCTTGAAATACACAGGGATATTAGCATAGAGCTTTTGTAAAGACTGACTCAGATTCCAAAGCTCATAACCAAAATTTTACATGTCTGTGGATTTCGTTTGAACACGTTTGTTTTCAATAACAAACTGCAGAGCTGACGTCTGTACGGTGAAGGGGTGAGATCTGCAGCTGGCATAGGTAAGCCGAGTACCAATAGACTGACCCGGTGCTAGAATGCAGCTTCACCCTCCAAAAGCCAATGATGAGTCTTCTGTTGTACATGTACTCCTTCTATGTTCCTTTAGTGGATAACAGCCCAAATAGCACAGAAAGTAAAGGCCAGTTTGTCCCAAAAGGGACAAACTATTTTTTTATAGCACTCAACCATTAAACTGTATATGAAAACTTTAACCAAACTCGAATTTACGTTGTGTGTGTTTAGTCATAGTTTCTTAATATAAATCTTATGGATTGAGATAAACTGTCTTGCTTCGATATAATAGTGTCATGATTATGAAAAGATTATGACAGCTTTGATATGTTCAGGCGAGGTGACTTACTGCCTTTCCGTTCTATTTGAATATACCAATGGCTTACCAATGTTATGTGATTAATGTAAAGCTTTCTATGCTCAGGTCAACAGCTCAACATGGCTCTGCTTCAAATGTGATCTTAATACTGGACTTTTCTGTTTTTAAAACAGAAGAGACACGGTTTAACCATGGACTAAGTATTAAAGGATATCTTTAAAAAAAAAAAGAAGAAAAAAAACATCTCTGTATTTCAAAGATCTGAGCTTTTCACCTCTGAGTAATAGATTGTTACAAAAAAAAGAACCTTATTGAAACTAAAGTGTTTAATAGCGTGAGGGGTAAATGTACAGTATTTAGCTTTTGTATGGTTGACTCGAGACTTCATTGGATGTTTGAGACATAGCTCTCTTTTCCACTTACAGAAAGAGAGCTACTGCGCAAAGCTGAGAAAAAACTTCGGATGTTATTGATGTTATTTTTGTACACTTAATTTATTTTCCCTCCTTTTCTCCCTCCCCACCTACCCACTTTCCGCTTTTTCTCACTACCTTTCTTCCTCTGTTCATTTGCAACCAGTCCTTATTCTATCTGTAATAATGATAATATAACAATAATAGCTAAACAATAATTAATGCTTTAAGACAAAAATCCAAAGACGTGATAATACTTTAACCATATGACCTACAAAAAAATAAGCGCTACTGTTTACTTGACGATGTATTGCTGTTTTTAAAGAAGGAAGGAGTCCCTGTATCTAAGCTACTGTTTTCTGCCTCTCATAAGCACACTGGAGACTGTAACCAAAACCCCAAACTAGAGCCATGGCAGTCTGTAATATAGCGGTTGAAGAGTTTTACTTCTCTTGAGAAATGTTGCAGTTTATTTTTCTTTTATACCATAGTGTTGAACTTCAGCCCTTAAGGATGTCCAGTTTGCTGCTAATGTACTGTAGTTTCTAACGATACTGTAGAAAGATGCATGCTCTGATCGCTTTACCACTAGGCTTTAATGACTACAAACTGTAATGATACCTGTGATGCTGTTGATAAACTGCTCCTCTTTTATTCTGTTCAGAAACAAATGGATATGTGGGGCTCAATTCCATCAAGTTTTTTTTTTTACAGTATCATAATAATTACCCTTTCTCAGAAAACAGAAATGGCTTTCGTAATATCAGAATTTTTTTTTTCTTTTCTATTTTTTTTGTTAAAGCTTCCAGTCTGAGAGAAACCCTCCGGGGGCATTTACTTCTCAATGCTTAAGGAGATACTGCAGTTCTTTGAAGGAGTTCAGCCCCAAACCCTCTACTGGTTGATGTCTTTCTGTGTTGCAATGTCTCTTGTCCGTTTGTCCAGCTTAAACAGCTTTGCTAAACTCAGACTGACATCACAGCCGACTTTCCAAAGGATGTGGACTGACTAACTCTGTCATGTTTCGTTCTTAACTAACCAATGTTTACGACAATACCAATGAGCTTTCTTCTGTACAGAAATGTGCATTCCAAATACCACAAAGGCAGTTTTTTTTAAAAAATATACTGATTATTTTCAGATTTAATTTCTCTCGTATTCTCTTGATCTTAGTGACTGTAAGATGTACATATTGGAGTACTCTATGGTGAAGAGACTCTGTTATCCTTACTGTAGGTAAAACAGTTCTTTTCATTTTTTTTCCTGGATATGTTGTTGCCATAGTGATGACCAAAAAGATACCTGTGATGTGCACCTGTCCTTATGTCCTGCTCCAGTGGTTTAGTGTGTCTCTATACTCTCCCTACCCCAGTTGTGCTGGTGTGTGTTTCTCTTCCTTTCCCTCCCCGTACTCCACTGAGCTAAATAAAGTCTGCTTTGGTGCACGCTCTGGTCTCATCCTTTTGGTGTAGCCGAGAGAAGCCATTTTGTGAATGTTGTGGTATGCGAGGGTGTCTGCTTGTTACATGCGTGTTTCATATTCCAGGGTGTATGTTCGGCGGCGGTGTGCGTCTGGCTTGGGAGGCTTTTGATGTGCAACCGTGTGTGCGTAACACGGCCAAGTGTGGAAGGCGTTTGGTGAATGGAGCCATGACCTCTGGGGTCACTTCATTAATTACATCTGTGACATTCAGCCAGATGAGTTTCCTTTGTGACTAAATGATATGATGAATATTAACGACCTCGGATGAATTACATTGCTGCTCCTGCTGCTGCTGCTGATGATGATAATGTGTTTTACGACTCTGGGAGAGAGGAGAGGAAAATTGCACACTACAGCACATTTAGGACACACAAATTTTCATATGCAACATTTCAAAGACCACAGCTTAGGTTGGTAGAGAAGATTTTATTATTTGCTCATTTCTTATGTAAAACTTCCCAGTGGTTGATGAGACAACTTGCTGGAGAGGGGGGAAAAACTTCAATGAACATGGGAATGTAGTGTTCGATCAGACACGCGCACAAGTCGAGCACAAACCTGTATCTACTTCTTGTTCTCTCGCGGCAAGCCCTTCATTTCACTGTTACACAGAAATGCGGCAACGGAAGATGTAACTGTGAAACTCGGGGTTGTTCTGATTGGGTTTGCTGGGCGGAGACAAGCAGATACATGGCGAGAACAATAGGAAGGTAACCACAGAAAAGGGCTTGAGATAGCTTCGTAGCTCATGATAGCCATCTTAGAAAGTCATCCTGATAAAGTGATCCCCCACCATTTCTCCTTCTCCCTGTCCTCCCCCTCTTAATCAAATGAGTACTGTGCAGCTGGTGGGGTTGCGGCAAAAAAGGGGGTTCGAGTGAGTGTATGCGTGTGGAGAGTAGGTGGAGGTGGGGGGGCTTTGAGGGATAGCGTGAAATTATTGCCTGCTGGTGTATATGTGTCACTGGGGGTAGTAGGGTAGAGTAGGGGGTTGGGCTGGGGCTGGGGAGTAATGTCATTGCCTGCTGGTGTATCTGTAGTGGGGGCTCATTTAGATTTAGATTGGTTATGTGAGGAGAGAGCTGAAAGGCCAGCTCATGTTTATGCATGAATCCCAAAGCATGCTGCTGTGGTGGAGCCCCGAGTTAAAGAGACAGAGCTGAAATATATTCGCACATTCAGACGCACCTCTGTTTCTTAGGATAAGGCTTGAGCTGAAGCGACGCTGCGCTATCAGATTTCAGTCAGTGTGTGCATGTGTGTGCACGCCTGTGCACACAGATTACACCTCAGTCCAAATTAATATATTGCTTTAAATCCAAAATATTAAAAAGATGTCAGAGGTTGTGTTTTTTTTTCTCTTTTAACTACAATTTTTAACTACAGCCTTTACCACCCTTTTCCTGACTGTGTCGAGACGAGTGCTTTGGAGTCCTCTACAGCTGATGCAGAGGCTACACTGAGTTCATGGGAGCTTCCCACATTACACTCACTCATACCCAGAGAGTAATCAGTAAATGTCTTTGAAGGAGAGTTTGTTCAGCACTTCATCAGGTATAAAGTGGTTTTTATTTGGAAATGTGGTCCCTATCCATCTTTTAAATGACTTTTTAATGGTCGTCACACCATCCTAATCAATCATGTGGCAGAGCTAGCCTGCAAGCGCAAATACACTCTATTTATAATTCCTATATTCTGCAGCAAAAACCTGACTCAGTGTGCCTCTCAGTACTGTAAACAAACAGATACAAAATCAGTAGGTTTGTCTTTCCAATTTTGTGCAGACATTGGAAAAACTTCCTTTAGCAATCTCCAGCATCCTGGTTATGAGGTACCCCGCGTAATTTGTCTTTATATTACATCAATAACTTTTTCAAAGGAAGGATAGAGTAACTTTCCCCCCCAAGTAGTGCAGTTTATTGTTGTTCTTCTGTGTCTCTTTATTCAGGCCCACACTTCATGAAGGCCCCCCGCTCACCGTCACCACTCCCCCTCCCGCCTCACTGGCGACCACAGTACTTTACATCTATAATGAGATACAAATACGCATCAGCAGGACAGTGTCTATGCCACGCGTCACTCTGTGAATATTACTCACACTTATTAGCTGGATTATGTTAATCTTTACACTTTTTGCTCACAGACAACAGACTCCCCATGATATGGGGGTGGTCACGGCAGCAAGCGTGTGTTGTCCTGTGTGTGTATTTCTGAGTGTGCGCCTGCATGTCTGTTAAAGTGATTGCCATGTTGTCAAACTGATCTGCATGAGAAAGGGTGGTCTAATTACATCACTTATGTAAATGAGAAATGCACACAGCCAAGCACATACATACACATCGCAGAGGTCAAAAAGACAGTGCAGGCTGCCCCCTTATTGACTAACACAGGGTGGCATCACCACCTGTCAGAAATGGCCCTGTGCTCACACTGTACACAGAAGTTACAGGCTGTTTCGATGCACACCACTCAGATAAATCAGAAATGGAAGTCGATTGGTCAAGCTCACATTAGACTAAAGCACTCAAAATGTTATTGGAAAATGTCCGACCGCATATCCAGTGATTAGTCTTTTTTTCAGACTGAAACACTGATAGTATCCCTGTTGGAATGATTTATTGAGTCTGACACATTTTAATTAAGCCCAAATTAAATGAATCGGCTGGCGGACTATAAAATATTGCAGTTTAATAACGAGCCCCTACATTTTCCTTTTTTTCCCCCCCTTCCTTCATCCAATCCCATTTTGGCTAGCCGCACCAAATAACCTCTCTCCATTTAATGATATGCAAATGAATTTTCATGAACCCCATGATCCCATGCGATGATTAAACTGAGATGACATTAGCTGCCATGCTGCTGCCACTCTCAGTGTTTCTGTCTCCCTATTTTCTGTCTCCCTATCTCTACCATCTTCCTTTGTATCCACGACAACAGCCAACTGGTGATATTAACAGGGTTCATTGTCAATATTCCCTTTCCTTCACCATTCCTTGAAATTTCCTTTGTGAGAAGTGACATTTTGCATATCCGCTGTTATTTCAGAGAAGTTTTCCCAATGCCAGCAGAGATGGCGAATCAGAGAGCTGGTTTCACTGGTTCTCACGTCTCATGTGGTAGTGAGCCCACTGCAGACATACAAGTTACAACAACTTTACAATTACTGTAGTAACATTACATAGACGATTTTAGTAACCTTCCACATCTCTTCATTTTCCACTTTCAATGCTCCCCTCCCACCGTTCCGTTTTAGTCTGTATCCAACTCCACCTCTGCTGTCGTTTATTGTACTCCATTTGCATAATGAAGCCCAGGCTTAATTAAGATCCCACTGGAGTCTGGAGCCAAGGATGAAGGAAGGAAGGACGAGGGAGGGGGAGGTAGTGAGGGAGGAATCCAGCGTTCCTTAGCTTATCCGCACGTGTCCAAATAGGAGGCACAATTTGGGGGGGAGAAGAGCGTTGACGAGTGATTAAATCGCTAATTATGATCGGCTGTTAGAATTAGTGTGTGGCTGTTAATTAGCTGCAGATGAGATGCCCAGACAGTTGCCCGCCTCTGATGACTGCAGAACCCTCCCTGACTGGCAATAGAGAAACACAGCTTGACACCCTGGAGATGATGCCAACACATCCCTCCCTTTAAACACACACAGCAGTCTGAGGGGATATCCCTTTAAGAAGATCCCAGGTGTGCAAGTGCAGGAAAGAGGCTCTTCATCATCCTTGTCCACCCACTCCCACTGTTCTTCGTTAAGCACAAAATCCCCCATTTTCCTCCTTCTGCATCCGTTATTCATTTTGCTCATTATTCCTCTCTTTCCACATAGTCTTTCTGCCCATCCTGGAATGGTATGATCCCTCCTCTTAGATTTTTGTGATGGGCAGCAGCATCCTTTCAGTGCAGCAGCTGGCACTGAGCAGAGTTGGCATCACGGAAATAGTTTTTCTCCCAAACTCCCACCACGGCTACATTTGTAGTTCTACTTGTAGTTCTTTTGCTACTTTTTTTGCCGTGGCATTTAGTACATTTTAGTGTATCTATTGGTCGTGCCCGCGAACGCCTCGCAGTTTGTGTTTGGCATGGTGCCATCTCTGTTTCCAGTCTTTCCCTTGAGGGGATGCCACCGCCAAAAACGTTCAAGGCATCCGAAATGTTTTGCTCACCGTACGGAGGTTTCTGTTTACTAATGTGTGCATTATGTTGCTTTGGCAGGGTGCCATCTTTCTCCCTGTACCCTTGCCGCCCCTGAAAAGATGCCATCACTAAATCGCTGGCAACCGTTGCCCGGGCACCTCTTCTTGGCTTTGTCCAAACAAACAAATGGTGATTAGTAGCAAATCCTCGGAGGTGAGTCCTCGTCTTTGACTATGACAGTTTTCCGCCATTCGCTTCGAATGCTTCGGGCATGCCACATGTACAAACTGGCATGCTGCCCGTTGGGTGGCACGCTGCAGCTGGCATAGAAAGGAAGAAAAATTGAATAACGGTTACAATAATTCCAACGCTGTTTCCCATTCTGCGACCTATCGTGCATTTACAAATTTAAAGTATTGTCCATCTTTCTCCTCAACATCCTATGATTCTGTCGTTTATCGATATCCGAGTCCTCTGCTTGCTGGCATCTCACTTACTTCTATGCTCCGCTATCCTCTGATATTTTTCCCATCTTCCCTTTCTCTGCCCAGTCTCTTGTTCGTTACGCCCCATTATGCCTGTGCCAAGGTGCCACCATGGTAGCAGTATGGAGGTCTGTTTCTCTTCCTCTTTCATTCTTATTCTCCTCCTCGCCCCTTTTCCCATGCCCATGCCCGCCCCTGCTCAAGTCCTGACTGGATGGCACTGTGCCAACCTGCCACCGCCATCGCTCTCATTTGTAGCTCATCCCTCCGTTGCCCTTCCCCCTGTCTCTTCATTTCCATCCCTCTCTTTTCCCCTTATTTCATTCATTTATTTTCTAACAAAAAAAAAAAAACGCTTCACATTGTATGGAACACTTTATGTGTTGGACCTCTAGTTATGCGCAAGATCACTTCAGACATACAAACTTTTCATTCCTTAAAGTCACTCTGCAAATCTTTGCTGTCATTTGAAAGACTTTTTTTGGCACCTGAAGAAATGCTCTCAGTGGCTGCCCTGTAGGTAATTACAGCAGCACTCACTTATTCCACTGAGACAAGAGGAGAAGGACGAAGAGAGCCCCGAGTTTGTAGAGAGCTTGTGCTGTTTTAATTAACTTTAACCAACCCCCCATTATGTGTGTTTCACTTCACATCTCCTAGAGCCTTGAGTAGGTTGTGCTCGTTCACACATGAACAATACAGCAATATGATTGATATGATCATCAGTAAAATTGATTGTATACCATTGACCTAACCCACTTTGCCAAGATGACCCTTGCTCCCTTGTTTTTCTTTTTTTTTTCTCCCACTCTTTTAATTCTCTTGAGTCAAACAAAAGCTGGCAGTGGTGGTGATGCTATTAAGCAAATACTCTCATTAGAACACAAAACATAATGAATATGTAAATGGTGTGTGTAATTTATGCATGGGCTGAGAGACTTGTTGTCTATTCAGCCCTTTATTATACTCTCTATTTTTATCCCCTTTTCCTTAAAAGTTCACACTCTTTACCAATTTACTGCTTTTCTTAGACCACATCCTGTGACTGAATCCTTGGGGGACTTCTTGAGGTCTATCTATTGTCTCCTTTATTTTGCCTTTTTTTATGTCTACACTTTTCTCCTTGCCTTTAACCATGGTTTGTACTCTCTAACAGTCTTTTTTCTCTGTTTGCTTCTTTTGGCTCACATCCTGTCCTCTCCAAAAACAAACCCTGCAGTGACGCATTAAACCAACAACTGAGTGTTTGAACAAGGTCTTTCTTCCAGGAATATGAATACTGAATAATCTATCCACTAAATCGCATCCGGACCTGATTGTGTTGTATTCTGTTTTCCCTTTGTCCCTCTGTGACTGTGTTGATCTTAATGTGTGGTCCAAACTGTGTGGCAAATTGAAGCGTGTCCTGATAGACGGAGAGTAGCCTTGCTCCTGTCTAGGATAAACACCTATAATACTCTGGCTCCCTTGGCAATCACCATAGCAACAAACCATGGTACCCACGTGAGTTGCATAATAAGATGTTCCCCAAGACCATGGACCATAAAGCGACAAAGTGACAAACTAGACACCCGCAGCACTGGCTGTAAGACAGAAAAATTCATTTTGAACAAAACAAAGGTTATGTTTGACATTTGAATGGTTATTTTCTATTTGTCAATAAGCTCACATCAGAAAACATGCACCCTTACAAGCACATACACCTTTTCTGTGTCTCCAGACCTTAAAAGGTGCTGATGAGCTGCAGTCAATGATTGTAATGAGCTATCGATCACCGTGGGAAAACAGAGGGACAGAGAAGGGTGAGGGAGGCAGAGGGAACCAGAGGACACACACACACAAACTGAAGGACTGCCAGAAAAAAAAATAAGAAAAACTTCAGATGAACTAAATGGAGACAAGCTGCCTGAGACAGAGTATCAATACTTGCTTTAATCAAGACTTCATCTCCCATTGTTCTGCTTGAAATAGAATTTATGGGACTGTGTTTTCTGTGATCACAGGTTTAAATGGAAGTGGTCAACTCAGGGCAGTGTGTGGATGAGTTGATTTGCGAAGGATGACCATGCAGACACGCTTGCCATGACCAAGTACAGATGCCAGTGAATGGCACTGACGCAGTATCTCTATATTCCCCTCTTTTTGTGCTGTATGCATGGAGTGAAGGCAGACAGCTTTAGGGAAGGGGGAGGTGCGTTGCGTGTGTGTGTGTGTCGTGTGTTGGCTGGCGTTTCAGATAATGAAATGCAGCAGGGAACAAAGAGCTGGGGGCCCCTATTCTCTGTGCTGCAGCTTCATTTTCACTCCCGTCAGTCTATGATTCTTCTAAACCCTCTTTCTTGTGTACACGCATGCATGTGTGTGTGTGTGTGTGTACGTGCATGTTTATGTTTGTATGAACCAGTTGTTGTTATGTGCACGAGTCTCCCCTCCTCCTCCCCCCCTGTTAGCATTCTGCATGGCAGATCCCCCTAATGTAATAACTGTGTCTGCATGTCTAATTTACAGCAGGAGAGAGTAAATAGCCTGTGGTTAATTACAGTACGTGTGTGTGCTTGTGTGTATGTGCGTGTGTGAGTCTATGCAAGTGTCTACATGCGCGTGGGTGTGTCAGAATGATTTATGAGTTGCAAATAGCTACACTAGTGGCCCGTTTCTCCTCACTTAGTTTTTAATCTGTCTTTCCATTAATTTTCCTGGAGACGTTATTATGGTTTTATAACAATGTGCACGAGGATGCACATATGAGTACACGCGTGTGTTAATGAGACCGAGGTGTGGACATTTCGCGAGTATCAGCTCTACGTGGGCACCTGGACTGCACTTTTGCTTTTGCTTCTCTATTTCCCTTCCTTCCTTTTCCCCTTTTTCTCTCTTTTGGTGCTTCATTCACTCTCTTCATTGAGAGCCACAATGAACACAGATCTTTATTGACAGTACACGGTAGAACATGGAAACAGCAGGTCAATCCGTTTAGCCCAAGGGCCGATACACCAATTCACCAATTTGTCAGTGTTAGTTTGAAAGAGAAAAGCAGCTAATCTCTCCTCTCTGCTCTCTATTGATCACACACTTAGACTCCACTTCTCTGTCTAAACACTATTGATTCTCTCTCTCTCTCAATCTCTTTCTCCCGCTCCCTCTCTTTCGGTCTTGCTCTATTCACATACCACAGCACTCAACACCATATTCCCTTCTTACACTCCCACTACTTTTCACATAATAGTTTTGAATAACTCAGATCGTATGTCCTTGTTTGCGAAGCCTTGAGTCGCATTTTAGACGAACACTTGAGAATTTGTTTTTATATAAGTAAAATAAGACTTCTGAGTAATTCCTGTAATAGTATCACAAGTGGAGCTTATCAACTATACAAAGCATTTTAAAGTTTGCTCCACAAGTGTCACAAATCATTGTCCCCTGCTGCGTACTTTCAAAAGCTTATTCATGGTCTCATTAAAAAAATCAATTACTTAGCAACCCTTCAACAGTCTGAATACAGACTGTGATTAAAAAAAAAAAAAAATCACTGCTGGGTACACCGTCTCCTGTCTCCTGGCTTTGTTTTTCAGTCACATCACAGGCTGCACTTGAAAAAGGCCACATTCCTGTGAAGATGAAGGCTATGTAAAAATTATAGAGTGATTATCCAAAGGAAGATGCCCCCCCCCCCTCCAGCATTTTAACATCACTTCAAATTGAACCAAGGATCTCTATTTGATTGGATTTTGCTTGTGGCGACCCTGGGAATGAAACATTTTCGTTGACAGGTATAGATTTGGCAGAGAAATGATTGTGCTGTGGACAGGAAGATGAAACACAGAGATCGACTCAAATCTATGTCAAAAACAGGCATTCATATAGCATTTATTAGGTCTATATTGCTCTGCCATAATGCCAAGTTAATGAAATGTAAACAAGGAATCCCATCTGTTACTCACACGCTGTGAAAAGAAAAAAAACCCAGCCTAACACCCATGGGCTTTACTAGCCTCCTGCATAGCTCATTTATATTAGATTTGTACACCCCCTACTGGTGCTTTTTACTCATTACAATTTACCCCAGGTTACAAAACATTTGACACATGGCTTGTGTAACTGAAAATCAGCTGTTGTTTGGTAACCGGTAGTTCAGGAGGTTGAGATGATCGTGAATATAGAGCTTAGGCTTTAATCTTTTTAACAAACTAAAATGTCAGTCACCTTTTACTCGAAGATGCCTCCTTCAGGAGCTGATGCCCAAGCCACAGTGAAATGGTGGTTAGGGGAAGTACTGGAGGGTCGAGAGGATCCCGAGGGTTTCTTCGCCATGTGTGTGTCCATCCTGGGGCAAGTAGAGACCCGCTCACAGTTTCTGTCCCTCATCGAGCCTCTGTCCACGGGTGACAGACTCCTGCACGCCAGTCTCACCTCCATCTACCAGGAATATTTCACCAAGGTCAGTAAATGTTTCAGCAATAGAAGTACATTCAGGTTGGAGGACTTGTAACACCTAGGCTTAAGTCAGCAAAAATAAAATACATACAAAAAATGACACGAACAAAACACAATAAGGAAGTAACAGGACTTAATTAAACGACTGGCGTTTTCAGAGATTAACTCAAGCATTTGATGATACACGTAACTTTAGGTAGCTAGTTGTGTTTTTGTCACTTTTTCATTTTACCTACTAGCCTAGCTTAACCTAAAATAAATAAATACGTAAATAAATGAAAGAAAACATACATAAGTATTAATGATTTCCTAATGGCGGTACAGGAGCAGCTCTTCACCGAAACTGCAAACCACTGCCAAGGCTAAAGTTTCCCCCTTTTGTGAATGCGGAGCCCCGGGATCTGCGTTAATTGGTGATATTTTCCCGAGAACTACGGAAGCGTTGAGCTGCCACCCAGGCAAAAGAAAAATAGAGCTATATCACATCATAACGTGAAAACTTTATTGTTCTCACAATATACTATCATGTTAGTACAATATACTTTTCACGTTTGAACAACATAATATCACGTCATTACAATATACATAATTATTACGTTCGTAGAATATAAAAAGTTTTTTGTTATAACGTGATATTAAGTATATTGTAATGACGTGATAGTATATTGAACAAACATGAAAAGTATATTGTAAGAACAATAAAGTTTTGTGATATATCTCTATTTTTATTTTGCCTGGGTGGCAGCTCTATGCTTCCCTACATCGAGATGATGTCTCCCAATTTTTTCCCATTTCAGTTTTCTTTGTATTTGTAGGGATTTTTTCTAAAAATGTCTAAAAGTAATTTAGAAAATGGAAATTGTGATTTCCTTGGCATTTTCCACTTTCCCTAAACAATTTGAGGAAAGTGGACAAGTGGAGGACAAAAGAAGTGGCAGGTCTAAAGAACTATCTAAAGCAGATGAACAGTATCTGAAAGTCATGTCCAGAAGAAATAGGAGAAAAAAAATCAAAAACAAGACCTGACACAGGACCTGAGAGATGCATGTGATGCTGCCCATCAGCGCAGGATTTAATCCCAGTGCTGATAGGGATTAGGGCAGGACCCCCTGGAATCTAGAGGGCGGTGTTGGAGATGAAGATGGGGGCTTGAATGAAGCCTGAGTGACAAGACGGAACCGGTGATGGGGAGAATTTGGGTTACAATAAGGTGTCTGCAAGGAAGAATGACAGGTTTGCATGTGTCCCTTATGAAGTACTTGATGAGTGTAAACCAAGCCGTGCCTGTACACACCCATCTAATTAAAGAGATAATACATTTAAATAATTGAAACACCTGTGGTAGTTTTTGATAAAAGCTAATGTCTTGTCATTTAGGGCATAGTGTACACATTCGTCTTTTTAAACTACTAAAGAATTGTTTTAAAAGTAATAACAGTGGGTTGTCCTGCTTAAATTTTAGACTGAAGATGACGAGCTGGAACTTGCTTTGGCTCTCTCTCTACTGGATATGAAAGGTCAGAGAGGATCTGTTCAGCTGAATTCTATATTAAAGCCTGAAGGAAGCAACTGCACCAATCAAACTGGATCCTGGAACAGAGAGAGTCCACCGCAGACAGCCAGAGAGATGGAGTTTCAAATAAGTACGTATCCTAATAAGCAGACACTCGGGACAGGTCAGACTGTGTGTGTCTCAGAACAGGAGGGAGATGTGGATCAATCACAGAAACCAAAACGCTCTAAGAATAGGCGGCAGAGGCGAAAATGTACTGGCCAGCACCTTGTAGGTTTACCCCGCTCTCCATCAGCACCACCACCAGTGTTACTGTGGTTCAGGAGGGATTTGCGGCTGTGTGACAATCCTGCTCTCGTGGCGTCACTAGAAGTGGGTGCACCTGTCATACCTGTCTTCATCTGGAGCCCCAAAGAAGAGGAGGGAACGGGCATTACAGTGGCTATGGGAGGAGCTTGTAAGTTTGATCAAGGAATCAGTGGTTATAGCAATACTTTGTCTCATGTCTTCATAATAGTTCTTGACAAAATCCTTGTTTGTAAGGCTCTGTATTCTAATTGTCTGAATGTATCTTCCCTTTTTTAAATAGGTAAATATTGGTTGCATCAGGCATTGTTGTGTTTTTGTTCATCTTTGGAGCACATCGGCAGCCGTCTTGTCGTCCTCAAGGCAAATGGGGAGATGACAAGTACTGAATCTTCTCTGAAGGCACTTAAGGAGCTGATTAAAGAGACTGGGGCAAGAACAGTGCTGGCTAATGCCTTGTATGAGCCCTGGCTGAAGGAGAGAGATGATCTGGTAGTATCAGCTCTGCAGAAACAAGGTGTTGAATGCAGGATGTTCCACTCTTATTGTCTCAGAGACCCTTATTCTGTCACCACGGAGGGTGTTGGCCTTCGAGGTTAGTCAAAGCATATTTCTATGTGCATACTGGGTTTGCTGATAATGTATACCTAAATTACAATATGGCTATTCTGATGAACTTTTATTGTTTTTTTATGATGTAGGAATAGGTTCAGTCTCTCACTTCATGAGCTGCTGTAGACAGAACCCAGGGACTGCAGTAGGAGTTCCCCTGGACCCCCCGGTATCTCTCCCTACACCTGCCCACTGGCCAAAGGGGCTCTGTTTGGATGAACTAGGCTTGGCACGCATGCCCCGCAGGAAGGATGGCACAACGGTTAGAAACCAAAGCTCTAAGGCAAAACAAAACAACTTAAAAAATAATTTAAATCACGCATCTGTCAATGTTTTCTTTGTTTTCTCTTCGGCATTCAGGTTGACTGGGCAGCGAATATTAGAAAGACCTGGGATTTTAGTGAAGGAGGAGCGCAAGCCCGTCTAGAGGCCTTTCTTCATGATGGTGAGACACCTATTGTTCAGTTGGTTATCTTAACAGACTTGGCAATGAACAACACCATATATTTATTTCTATTTCTAGGTGTGTATAGATATGAAAAAGAGTCAGGCAGGGCAGATGCTCCGAACACCAGCTGCTTGTCGCCCTATCTTCATTTTGGTCAGCTCAGTCCACGCTGGTTAATGTGGGATGCCAAAGGAGCACGTTGTCGACCCCTAAAGTTCCAACGCAAATTGGCGTGGAGAGATTTGGCTTACTGGCAGCTCACGCTGTTTCCTGACCTCCCATGGGAATCCATCAGACCTCCATACAAGGTGGAAATTAGTTATAGACTACAAAGTGAATATTAACCATACCATAAAATTGTAAACTTTTTTTGTTGCCACGTCAATTTATTAATTTGTAATAAAGGCCTAAACCACATTATGGATAATTTTACATCCACTGGCAGGCTTTGCGGTGGAGCAGTGATCGGGGCCACCTCAAGGCATGGCAGCGAGGACGAACAGGCTACCCTCTGGTCGATGCAGCCATGAAGCAGCTGTGGCAAACAGGCTGGATGAACAACTACATGAGACATGTAGTGACATCTTTTCTCATAGCATATCTTTATCTGCCTTGGCAAGAAGGCTATCGCTGGTTCCAGGTGAGATGCGTGTGCACACTGGGACTAATGCACTCACAAAGATATTGCACCAAATGCCTGACAAATATTCACAAGTACTACTTAACTTCCTGACTGTATCCAACCCATTTTTAGGACACCTGGTGGATGCAGATGTTGCCATAGATGCAATGATGTGGCAGAATGGGGGCATGTGTGGCCTGGATCACTGGAACTTTGTCATGCACCCTGTTGACGCAGCAATGACCTGTGACCCCTACGGTACCTATGTTAGGAAATGGTGTCCTGAACTTGCAGAGTTGCCTGACGAGCTTATTCACAAACCCTGGAAATGTCCTGCATCTATGCTGCGGCGTGCAGGTGAGACATTTTATTGTAATTCACTTTTTAAATAAGATAAATGTATGGAATCATGCTTTGCATAGTTTAGTTTTAACAGTTAATATATCAATTTATTACATCGATGCTGTCCTCACGGTTTAGGTGTGGTGTTTGGCCAGTCGTATCCCGAGCGAATAATTACAGATCTCGAGGAGCGAAGGAATCAGTCTCTGCAGGATGTAGCTTTGGTGCGCAGGGAGTTTGAACAGTATGTGGACAAACGCTCAGGCTGCGATTTGGTGCCTTTGCCCCCACGCCTGGTCTCTGAGGCTTTGGGTTTATCACACAAGGATGGGGCTGTGGTGACACAAGGAAAGCAGTTCCTGTTGCCTGTCATCACTCGCATGGAATTCAAACACCAGCATGAAGATCCGGATGCTGATGCCACATCAAACCCCTACAACGCAGTTTTAAAAGGATACGTGAGCCGAAAGAGGGACGAGACCATTGCTTTCCTTAATAAGAGAGACTTCACTGCCAGTGTAATGCATGAGGCAGTCCAAAGAAAGGAGAGGCTCAACAGCGATTATCGGAGAATGGAGGGGCTCCCACCGTCTCCTTCACCTCGAGGCAGGGCCAGACGAACTCCCACAGCCAAGGACAGGTTCTCTATAGTACCCGGTGGGGCAGTCACTTCTCTAAAGTGACCAAGACTACAAACTTTTTAGTCATTTGCCACAGAATGTAAACATATTACAAATTTATTGAGTGTAAAAATTATGCCAAGACATATTCTGCCAATGTGGATGTGGAAAATATTTGTGGAAAAAAAGTAGATTGCAAGGGGGCTGGAAAATGCTCTCAAAAGTTTATATTCAGTTTGACCTCAGGTACTGTGTTTAATAATGGCAGCATACACTGCGTTCCAAATTATTATGCAAATGATATTTTTCTGTTTTTGCTACTTAGTCGATTCAAATGACAGTCGGCATAATTTTCGAGTCATCGACCAATAGAGTATAATTCAAATGTTACTGAACAAAACTCCCAATGAAAACAGTATGTTTTTCAAAAATAAAAAAAAAACTTAAAATGCACTGTTCCAAATTATTACGCACACAGACTTTCAAAAGATTTTATAGATTGTAAAGAATTGAAAATGGTTATTTGTTGAATTTGCAGCATTAGTAGATCAATTTCACTAACATCAAAAGCGATTTCAATCAAAAACATCTTAACAGGTCAAGTTACATATTAACATAGGACCCCTTATTTGATAGCAGTTTTACAATTCTTGCATCCATGGAACAGTTTCTACTTGAATGGTTTGCAAGATGTCAGAATAGCCTCCCAGCGCTGCTGTTTGGAGGTGAACTGCCTCCCACCCTCATATTTTTTGTTTGAGGATGCTCCAAAGGTTCTCAATAGGATTGAAGTCAGGGAAGAATGGGGACCACACCATGAGTTCCTCTCCTTTTATGCCAATAGCAGTCAATGATGCAGAGGTATTCCTTGTAGCATGAGATGGTGCATTGTCTTGCATGAAGATGGTTTTGTTCTTCTCTTTCTACCATGGAAGAAAGTGGTCAGTCAGAAGCTCCACATACTTTGCAGAAATCATTTTCACACCTTCAGGGACCCTAAAGGGGACAACCGGCTCTCTCCCTGTGATTCCGGCTTAAAACATGACTCTACCACCTCCTTGCTGACGACGCAGCCTTGTTGGGACATGGTGGCCGTCCACCAACCATCCACCACTGCATCCATCTGGACCATCCAGGGTTGCACTGCACTCATCAGTGAACAAGACTGTTTGAAAATTAGTCTTCATGTAGTTCTGGGCCCACTGCAGCCGTTTCTGCTTGTGAGCATTGGTTAGGGGTGGCTGAATAGGTTTATGCACAACTGCAAGTCTCTGGAAGATCCTACACCTTGATGTTCGCAGGGCTCCAGAGGGACCAGCAACTTCAAATAAGTGTTTGCTGCTTTGTAATGGCCTTTTAGCAGCTGCTCTCTTAATCTGATGTATTTGTCTGGCAGAAACCTTCCTCATTGTGCCTTTATCTGCACGAACCCATGTGTGCTCTGACTCAGCCACAAATCTCTTAACATTATGGTGATCACGCTTACATTTTTGTGAAATATCTAAGGTTTTCATTACGTGTCCAAGGCATTCAACTATTTCATGCTTTTCAGCAACAGAGAGATACTTTTTCCTTCCTATGTTGCTTGAAAATGGTGGTCTGCTTAATAATGTGGAACATCCTTCTTTAGTAGTTTTCTTTTAATTGGGCTCACCTGGCAAACTAATGATCATAAGTGTCCAAGATTGATTTCAATGATACAAAGAGTCCTGAGACACAATTCCATCCATGGGTTTAATTGAAAAACAACTAATCTTTATGACACTTAAACACAATTTGCATTATAATTTGGAATGCGGTGTATATACATATATTTATATTAGTGCGATTTATTTTTTCTTTAAGCCGTATATAAAACATAAAAATTTCAGAAATAAATGACAAAGAAAAGAGACTTTTTAAGGAAATGTTTATTTATTTTTTATTACACAGGTCCTCTGTCCACAGTTTAACCCTTATACATGCAGTGAAGATCAAAATAATTAATACCATAAAGACAAAAGTGCTTTTTAAGTCAAACAGTGTCCCAAGACAGAGTTTCAAGTCCTTCACTGAAATGATTTGTAACTATTTTATTCTAGTCTCAGTCTCTTCCACCTTTTGGTGGTTTGATGCTTTAAGAAACCAACAATGGATATTAGGTCAATGCAGGCTGGAAGGTCCCCTAAATTAAGTCTGTAAAGAAATTCTAAAGTTCACAGCTCTACAGCACTGACAGATCAGTAGCCTGGAGCTACAGAGCTCCACTTGAGAATGCTATGTATTGCGTTTTAACGGACAGGCACATATTGTGCACCTCTCTCTGCCAGTGTTGTGAGAAAAAGGGAAGGTGCACAGCACATACAGAAAGGTGTTATGTCAGTCCTCAATAGAATGGATGTATCTCTCATATGCAGCTTCATCCATTAGACTGTCAAGCTCGGCAGGTTTGGAAATGCTCATCTTCATGAGCCAACCTATAATAGATGTGTAAAAATCAAGTTAAGCTAAGCTCTGATTCAAAGATGCACACTGGTTTCAGTACTTGTAGCATTAAATGCTTCACATGAAAAAACAAAACAAAATAACTACACAAAATATGAGTATATTTTGTTCTTTGCATTGTTTAAAGATATAAGCTAAAAACCTTATAAGAGAAAATGTTTGTAAATGTCACTGACACTGTTATATATATATATATATATATATATATATATATATATATATATATACATACATATACACACATACATATACACACACACATACATATACATACACACACACACTTTTTTTGCTTGAGTAAAATAGTCCACCAGAGTGAACAGCTTATGTTTTCCTTTCAGACAGTGAGTGAATGTTATAAGTGAAAGGTTATTTTAACATTCTGCAGTGCATTACTACCAAAGGCCATAAAGGTAATTGTGATGGGTTAGTAATTAACTTAAATAAAATGGAATGAATGCAGTGAGGGAAAAGAGATTGAAACATACAATGTCTCTGGACATCAAATATTCAGATGTTAGTTAGAAAATGTGCAATGAAGGGTCATTTTAATGAAATATAATGTAATGTAACAATAGAACAGCTCCAGCTTTATGGCCTTAATGTAGACCCTGTCTTCACTGTTATGTTGTGTTGTATTACTGCCATCTACTGTCCAGAGATTAAACCTCATAGCTTACTGCCACGTATTATACTGGGTGATAAAACAGTTAAAAAAAAAAAACATTAGGTTTTAGCAGTGATCTATATAGAAAAAAAATGCACCAATCAAAAGAAAATGCCAATGTTGTGACAAACCACAAAGAGTAATGTCATTGGTTAATTCTATTTAAGCTCTTGCATTAATCTAAAATGTCTCATACATACACCAGAGTACCCTCCACTAACTGCACTGTGACGTTTATGTGTGTACTTACCATCTTTGTAGCAAGATTTATTGACCAGACCAGGGTTGTCTGCCAGTAGCGTGTTGATCTCTACAACTTCTCCAGTTAAAGGAGAATAAAGCTCGCTGGCTGCCTTTACACTTTCCAGAGCTCCAAACTCATCTGCAGGAGTAAATTTCAGAAAGTACGTCATGAGGGACAAGAGGCCATCCACTTTCCTGCATTGTGGTGACTCTAAATCCAGCGATGACATGCATGAGATCAAGCTTTATACCCATCTTAATAATATTCACTATTATTCAGCAAACATCATACCTTGCTGAGCCAGCTGTGCCCCCACCTCTGGCAGTCCACAATAAACTACATCTCCCAATGCCTCCTGCAAGCGGTTAGGGAAAACATTTAGCCAGGACAACCAGAGTATGATGTTAAAAAAACAAAACAAAACAGTTATTTGCGTTTCATTTAAATGTTGTGGAAAGGGATGTCTGTGTTTACATTTGAGTCACTGCTATCTGGTGTTTGAGTGTTGTGCACACACAAGAAATGTAATGACAACTGTCAGTCCTACATATACTTTCTAAACTTTTAAATAAATGCCAGTTTAAAAACTGTACTTTATATTTATGTCAGTAAATATGTTATTTAAGTTTTTTGGGGGCCATGTGAGGGAGCATTGCCTTAATTAGCTTGCATAATAAAAGAGCTTTAAATCTTGGATCTGCCTTGCATGTGCACATATTTCAGCGCCATTGTGCTAAAAAGTCATCACCTGCAAACATAAAAAAAAAAGATTATGTTTTTATGTGTAATATATTTGCTTATATTGAAAAATAGGCTGCACTCCGCATAATCTACATATGAAATAAAGAAATAACAAGTATCTTTATGACTATATTATTGTACCTACCTACTGTGTATTTTACACAATAATAAACCCAGTCTCTTCTGGCCACTTAAAATAGCTTTTAAAAAGACATTTTTAATGTTAATGAAACACCTGAACAAACAAAGGACACATACAAGTCCCTCTGCCAAAAACTGAGTGCAGCTTCTACTGCTACTGGACTGTTTATTTCAAAACACAATGATAACATTTAAGAGAAATATGTTTCACATACTGTAAGCCATCAAATCATTTATAGCAGTTTTAATCAGTGTTGTCTCAAAAAGTGATTTGAGTGATTTACCAAAACATTGTCAGCCTAGACATGAAACGTATGCCAACCATATCTCTAAAGAATGATATAAACCAGTTTGTGACAAAGTGACTTTTACATAGCATTTACTTATCCAGCTAAAAAGTCTCTTGACATATAAAAATGTCAATTTTTAAAGAGAGAGATCTGGCCAAGCAGCATTAAAAATAACACTATTATAAAGATATTGTGTGGCCAAAAAAGGACTGGATTGATTATAATGTAGATAGAATAATGCAGAGCCATAAAGATACTCGCGAAACAGGCCATTTCTTTATTTTTCATATATAACATATAAAGTCTATTTACCAATACAATTAAACACATTACACATAAAACTCTGAAATCAACTATCAGTTGATAATTTATTAAGACAACACCAGTAATCATCTTTTTTTCCTTCTTTTTCTGGCAAATTCCGGAAATCACATTTTGGCACCGGTCTGTGAAGTGCACGCGCAAAGGTGGAATACTCACTTGTGCAAAGTTGCTGATCCCGACCGTCCCGATTCCGTCTTCCACACGAATCCATTCGTGTTTGTCTGTGAATTTAAGCGCTGCAAGATAACACAACATACTCAGAACTTAGCGAGGATTTTGAAGTCCTCGACGAGTATGACAGAAACACTCAAACACGCTGCAGCTATCGTGTCCTTTCTGTCGCTAATGTTATCTAATACAAGACATGCATAGTCGAATACCTGCTGATAACCGGCTAGAAGAGGCTAGCGTTCTTCCAAAATAAGGCTTAGATGCCAGCTGCAATGGAGAAAGCGACGCTGAACGAGCGAGTAAAGGCAAAACTGTAGAAAAGTTGGAAGAGAGGGAACGGAGTAGCCAACAGGCAGCCATGTTTGTCGCTCACTGATGAGAGCATGTTTCTTCTTCATTGATATGAGAGGTATCAGTGGCGCTTTACTGCCCTCCACCGATCATCGTTATTGATCCTCTTGAGCGCTCGGTTTGCTATTATAAAAACTATTATTATAATTTAACTAGCAATAAATTTCTTAAAAAATAAAGAAATGCCAAACTCAAGCCCAAAGTAAATTACTTCTACCCCTGTTGATTTTTTTTAAAAGTTGCCACAGATGGAAATGGAAACTGACTTAGAATCGATGCTGCATTATTTTAAAATAAATTTCTTGGCAGTTTGAAAGTTTTATACCATTTAAGACATGTTTCAGCTTCAAAGATCATCTAATATTAAAAAAGGAAAAATAAATTTTTGTTTCTGAGTTGTTTTTTCCCATGTGGCTGAATAACTCAGTAAAATAAAGTCTAACATTACCTTGGTGATAAAGTGGAAGGTGTACTACTTTTTATATTTCCAACTATTTTAGTTGATCTTTCCAGTACAACGCCGAAATTACTGTCAGCAAAGCCAAGGGAAGTTATACTGATTTAAAAATCTAAGTGTCAAAAATATAATAAAATACACATACACCATTACTTTACAGTGACTCAAATAATGGATTGTAGGTTATGTCCCAATACTTTTTATATACTTTGCTGCTCTAGCAATGCTCAAGATTTAGACATTAATTGAAGTATAAGTTAAATAAACATTCAAATCAGTGACTTAAAGATCTAGACCTTTTAATATGAGACTGTTCTAAGACATGCCTTGCTATTTCCTCAACACATTTCACTTGGAAATAATTGGAAAACAAAAGCCCACATATTCAGCAGCAACAAATTAAAATATAAAAAAAAAATATGAAAAGAAGGTTTTAGAGAGAAATACTGGGATATACTGGCAAATATCTGCTTCTTTCTGTGAGTATCACCAGGATTTCACACTCAGAATAATACTGCATGTAAATTTCTATGCCCAAAGTAGGGTCGTTTTTTGTTTCGTTTTGTTGGAACACGCCCAACTAATTTAACATATCTAATATCTATGGTTTTGCTGATGATAAGGATAAGCTTCCAAGAAGTTTATCAGGGCGTTATTTCAGGAGCCGTGGTGATATCAGATCTGTTTATGATGGGTGGATTATGTGTAAACACATTCAAGTTTATTTCCTGGCTTCATCCAAATGTTTGTTTATAAACAAACACCCCCCCCCCCCCCCCCCCCACACACACACACACACACACACACACACACACACACCTCAGGACTTATTCTGATTGACCAGCCTCACAAAACTTAAATTATTTATTAAGTAACACTTTTATTCATACAAAACAAAACAAAAACAACAGAATATATAAAGAAAAGTCACTCTCATGCCTGGGAGTTTTACTATTGCTCAAAATTGCATTAGCTGAGGAAATGGCATGTGTACAATTTAAAAAAATAAAGCGAATTCGAGTGTTTCACACAACCACGCACTCCCTTTGTCCTGTTCTGGCTTCATATACTATGCAGTAAAACAAACTTAAAAAAAAAACAAAAAAAACAAAAAAAAACCCAAAACAAAACAGAATGACTAAAAGTGTCCTCCCCTATACCAGCGCTAAAAGCTACAAACATAAATAATAAAAGCACATTTGTTTGGCTTTTACATTACACAGCTTCAAGAGTCCATCCAGTGTCCACTTTTCCTTTTTTTTGATTCTGAATGTGAGAACAAACAAAACAAAACAAAAAACAACAACAATGACAACATCAATAACAGTAAAGAGAAATGAGAGCTTGCTGTGGAGAAAGGAGTGAAAAACATAGGGGACAAATACTCCTGTGTGTGTGTGTCTGTGTGTGTGTGTTTGGTCGCATCTCCCTCAGAGCTCCTTGAAAGCTTGCTCGCCCTTGTGGAAAAAAATCATGTAACATGTGTTAGGTCCTCCTGTGGGGGGTGCTGTGTGCTGCTGGGTGGGTATGGGTACTGGTGGTCCATTGCAGGCAAACCGAGGGGGGTCTTTATTCTTTAAAGTCTCTCTCCTCACTGCACGAAGGAACAGCTAGGTTGGGAAAGCCAGGTCCAAGATCATGGTCACCACCGTGTACCACAGACACAACACACTCTCTCTCCTTTGTACACACACTCCTGTTGCCTCTGTGCTCACAAAAATATGCACAGTCAGCCAGACCCAGCCACCCCTGATGTTTGTTTTTTTTTTAGGTGGTTCGTTCCTCCCCGTCGGTCTCCTGCTTGGTCCTGCGCAGGTTGCTTTTCATCTTCACAAACTCGGGGGTGTTCTCCTGTTCCTCCTCAATTTTCTGTTGCTCCAGTTCAAGCTGCAGGAATAAAGACATTAAATTCACATTTACATTTACACGAAACTCAAGTTTTTCCAAAACACATACAGACAGCTTAGCAACTCAGATAAAGTTTTGAAAAAGCCATTGTACACGTTGGGATTTATGAGCGTGTAAATGACACAATGTCCATCAATCATTTACCTGCTCTAGTTTCTGTTGTCTTTTCATGAGCTCTATCTCCAAGTCACTCCTCTTCTTGTGGGCTTCTTGCTCCTCCTTCTGTTGCTTGAGAACTTGGTCCCTCTTTCTCTTTTCCAGAACCTTCTGGAGCTCAGGTTTGTTCTGAGGAGCCAGACCCCTGTGCAGAATCCATCAATGAAACAGCATGTCAGCTTCAATCAACACATGCTGATGTCACTGCAAAGCCTCATTCAGAAGGAGACTGGCATGCAAATTCATGCGTAATATATGACCTTATTCTGTTTTGACATGCAGATTAGTATTAGACTTTCGGATTAAACACGGCAATCGTGTTACAGGAAAGTTCTGATTCCCAGCAAATCGCACATTGCTCTGCATCAAAAAGAATTGCATAAGATGATTTTTGCCAGCACAGGAAATGACTTTGAAAGAGTGGGCTGAAACCATGGGTGAGAACTTGGCTGTTTATTTCTTTCCCAGTTGCCTTTTTTTTGGTCTTTTAGTATCAAGAATGATTGCAGGGAAGCATACGGCACACACGGAAAATGTCTTAAGTCACTGCAAAACCAGTGGGACTGTTACACAACTCGGTGAAGACATCTCAGTAAAGTGAAAGCCTGAGGAGCAAAGATGCAAAATATTATGTAATCTGCTAAGCTCTTCCAAAATCATGACAAGAAAAAAAAATGCACACACACAAAACAAAAACAAAAACATGTTGTTTGGGGTTGAGGGGGTAACAGCAAGTTTGGGACGTGGGGATATTTAAGAACAGATGGATTGAAGTCATCTATAAACAGACAAAAACTAATAAAGATCAAAGGATTAAGGGCAAATAAAGTGGCACAGTAGAAGGGGGAAAAAAATACTGTGCCTGGTCAAAAATCCAATCTCCATGCCCTTTACTGATTTAATTTTTTAAAACCTTTAATGCAGATTACCCAACACTCCAACTGATTTTTCTTTCACTATGACAGCCTGAATCTACACAGGCCACAGATGGTCTTCAAAGAAAACACAGCGTCCCTTACCTGGATACATTTTAGCAACAGCACTGCCTTAATTACATGCATTATTAAATCAAGATGATTACATAACTGAGCTCACCGTGTTCCAAAAAGCAGTGGGAGTTAATTTACAACAAGGGTCTGTTTTATCAAGAGTCACTGCTTCAGTTAAATGCCCTGTTTTGCATCAGTAAGGGTCTTAGAAAGCTCTTAGTGAGCTGAAGCAGGGCAGAAGGCCCAAGATGTGACTGGGTGGGCTGATTTTAAGTACCCTCACGCAGAAGGGGTGGACGCCAAGGTCGGCGACAGCAGTAAGACAGGCTACAGTACAAAGATGCTGACTTCATTCTTCTCTCACCGTGGGCAGTGTTTACATAATAACTGACCTATGCACACACCCCACCACCAAATGCATGCCCTCAGGCAGACTGAGAGGAATGTGTGTTCAAAATCCCACACATCACTACCTCCATCTGATCGAATGCCTGGCCAGTCATGGTGGCTGAATTTCTCAAATTCCTTTGTTTGTGTAGGAAGGTGCCATTACAGTTAAGGTAGCCAAGGCAGAGAAAGGCCCTCAGCTAGAGACAGTTTTGTAATCTCTGTTACATAACATATTTTTTTTCCTCTCCGTTACAAGCATCCATCCATGCATTCATCCAACCATCCCACTTTCATCACTGTGACTAATCCACTTTGCAGGCCAGCTTTCTATACCTCAGCACACGATAAAAGCACAATCATTAAAGTTTATTCCCCCTTAAAGCTGGTTGATGCTTGTCAAAATCCTCTGTCTAGACTATTAGAAGCAATATTTTGCAGCAGTTTGAGCCGAAAATTTTTATTTTCTATTTTTTTTAGAATTTCATTTCTCTTTGGCCCGTTTCCTCCTGATTCTTAAATGCCCTGCTTTAATCATTACACTCTGGTTTAAGACAGACCGGAGAACTGCTGCTGTGATGTAACAGCTGTCACCAGCATGCGTGTTTACAGAGCTATTTATAGTTCAGGCACAAAGCTGCTGGCACTGTATGGTGTGATAAAATACAAACATCGAGTTTGAAAGGGCAATCATGGGCCCCAGTATGTATGTGCATTTAAACATGCTAAGATATAAACGTATGCATACACTGATTGATGCTCAGAGACTTACAGACCCATAAAATCCTTTGTTTCATGTAATATCAGTAGCCACGACTGGATTTTCCTCCGTGGCATATATCTCTGACTTTTACATAACCAATATTTGCCAAAGGTTTTATATATAATAGCTTCTATGAAATGTTTTATATCCCAAGCCTCACATTACACTGCTGCTGGGAACTAGATGGACCAGTGAAGTCAACCACACTGACAGCAGTGGCATACGGTAGCATCAGTGTCGTTGACATGGATACAAAAAGGAATTAGCAGAAAGTGGCAAAGTTACTGGATTCACTCATCCTCCATTAGTGAAGATAAAACTAAATTATCCTGAATGTGGAACCGTTCCTTCTTATCACAAGTTTGTGTTACACCCAGAAACAAACGGGGATGTTTTATTGTCGTTCTAGAAACTATTGGACTTCAGTGGCCTCTCACTATAAAGTATTATCTATCTTGATACTAGCAGTATTAAACATAAGGAAATCTTAAATATTGCTTTATGGCTATGACTATTAAAGGCATAGGGGTGCAGTTATCTTTGTTTAACACTTAACTGCCGTTATAAAATATAATCTTGCTGTTGGTATCAACAAAAGGGAGGTAAATAATCTCTCTGAAAAAATGTTTTGGATTTACCACATGTGGTCACCAAGTGACAGCTAGGAGTGAGATTCAAGGTATTTTTCTATCTGCTGACCTCTTCTGGTTCATGAGCAACTCTCTGTGCAAGTCCTGGTGATTACGGGAGCTTTTCACTGGGTTGATCAGTTTCTTGGGCTTGATGAGCTCATCACAGTCTTCGTCCATATAGTCCGGTTCCGCCATGACACTCCTCCCTGCTGACAGCGACAAACCAGGATCACAGGGATCTAAATCAACAGGGGGGGGGGGGGGGGGAAGAGAAAAAAAAGAGAGACTGATTTAAACACAGTATGAGAAATCTCATACTTCTTGCAAATCAGGATATGAGCATCTGCCAGATACTCTGGCATGAGCTCAGGGTTTTTCACTGGTCTCTATAGTGATGAAGGGACTCAGCACTGGAATTACGTAAGTGTTCCACACTGAGTGAAGAGGAACATTTCATCCCCTTGATGGATGATATAAGAAACATATGCATATTAATGAAGGGACAGTAATGGGTACAGCCCTTAAAAGCCTAATATCTTTCTGACACACAGTGTCATGTAAATATTCCAGAAACTACTAAAGCACAGAATTAGCCCAGAGAATCAGCCTACAGCTGTCTGGGGGCTTGAAATAAAACCAAGTCACATCTGTGAACTCCTCCAGATGTGAACAGATGTTTGCTTTGGTCAACTTTACAGAAGGAGCAGAAACCATAAAGTAGAAATTTCTAGCAACAGTTGCGAATGGAGTGTTCACCTATTTTCATACACACAACCAGCATGTCAAAAACCCTCATTATGAACCATTATAAACTACGGTACAGAAATAGCAGGGGGTACTCAGGGTCAGCACGGTGTATATTTTTACTTATTTCTTCATTTAGCAGTGCTCTAGTTAAAGCTGTGATTTACTCCAAGTTTGATCAATATCTCTCACAAGTTGCAATGTATGCATGTAACACCATACCTTTTATAGCAGTTACTGTTATCGATCTACCTATCTGAACTCACGGCTCACGTGCTCCACTTCAAAGAATGACTAATCAGGAACTTCGGAACGATGCGCATAAAAATCCCAGGATCCAACCGCATGACAAACATACAACAAATGCACTGAGTGATACTTGTGTTTCTTTAAAACACCGACTCTGCAAGCTAAAATAAAAAGGACTCACTACTTCACTGTTGAGCTACTGTTTGAATTAAAGCAAAAGAATTACATAAATTGAAAATGAAATGATAAACTCACCCTGCAGATGAGGAAAGACGGGGTATCTGAACATTGTAGCCATCTCTGTTATTTTGATTTGGGATGTATTCTCCAAGAAAAGCTATTAAAACACGCTGTCCTCTTTCCCTCTCTGGCTCTCTTTTTTAATTGGTATCTCGTAAAGCCTCGTGCTGGAGTCGTGCTTTGTTCTGCACAGCTGTCTGCTACTGAGCTGGTTGGAGTTCAAAGTCTGTTTTACAGCTAAGCTCACACAAACCCTCCTTCCCTCGCTCGCTCGCCCCCTCTCTCTCACTCTCCCTCTCTCTCTGCCCCCTCCCTTACCTTCATTGTTCCATTCACTTTTAATACACACCTCTGGCAGTTTATGACTATGCACAATGTTTCACTTATCAAATTTCATGCTACCTTTATCTTTACTTTTTACCTTTATTAATACAATATGTATTTACGACCTCTGTTAGCTTTAAAACTGTAAAGTTATTAATTACTCGACTACTAAATGATTGTCTGAATATACCATCCAATAAAGTCGTGGTTTCCCGGTCTGACGAATGGCTCAAACTCATAATCAGGTGTTTCTTCAACTGATAAGGACTAAAGAATGCTGCTTTTGATCTTACAGCCAATCACAGTTACTTGTTCCAAAGACGCATCACACTGCATGTGCCAGACACAATGGCAAAACATGCATTCAAAAGCATTGACGCAATGAGTTACAGTCACCACTAGAGGTCGATATTTTTGCATCCCCAGGAGCTAAATGATGTCAGTTACATAACAAAGAAGCCTGGGATAAACACCTAGTGTGTGGCTGCACTGGGTGCAGAACAAAGAGAGAGAGAAATGATACAGAAACATCCTTGAAGAATATTATACGATATGCTGGTAATAGTACAGTTTTCCTGCCTGGTTGTCATGGTTGTAAACAATTCCTTCTAATCTCAGATGAGTAACCCTGTGTTTACCAACCCATGTAGCCATCACAAACCTATGCATATAACTAATTTAGAAAAGCAACATAAATAACACTGGTCACTAGTTTAGTTTACCACTACTTTCACAGACATCACTGACTCTAATATTGTGAGGAACCTGGCAGTCAAAGTGCATTTGTTTTTGGAACAGGAAATAGTGATAGTGATTGTAAATGTGAGAAGGGGAAGAACTGCGTGATGCTGTAATCAGGAGCTGCGTGAACCCGCACATGATGGGCACATCAAAGGGTGGCTTCTGTTAATGCTGAGTTGGACGGGTACAGGAACTTACAGACTGGCAGTGTTGTCACAGTGTCCGTTTAACACATCTGCTCCTGCTTCCTCTCTGCCCCCGGGGAGAGGGGAAGTAACATAAGGAGTTCAAAAGGGACCTACAACCTCAAGTTCGAGGACTGCTTAAAGTCAGCTTGATCACCGGTGGTTCTGCATGTTTATTTGCTCCTTCTGGTTTCTTTTAAAAAAAAAAAAAAAGCTACATGTTACAGTTGCACACCTAAAATCTAAGATGGGTACAGACAAGTTAACATGTTGTCCCTTAAGATCCCTCTGACTGCAGCTGCTTTGCCCATCGGTGGGGTTAAGAATGAAATAACATTGTCACTAACAGCCACTAAAATGTATGTAGTAGATTGCACGTGTTAATATGTGCACCTCCAACTCCACCACATCTCAAGATAACGATAATAATAATAATAACAACAACAACAACACACAGTTTTTAAAAAAAAAAAAAAAAAGCACTTTCTGCTTTTTCAAGAATCCCATTAAATCCCTCTGTGTTTATTGGTTTTGGAGACACACCCTTACTACTGAGACAGGCAGGCACGCACACACACACACACACACACACACACACACACACACACACACACACACACACAGATAATGAGTCTCCATTCCCCAAGATGTCCAGGAGAGAGCGTGCAGTACTAATATGATTCAAAATATCCGAGCATCCAGCAATAAAATGAGACAGAAAAAAAAAAGTTGGTGAAAACAATGGGAACTAGAGAAGAAACAGAAAACTGGGTCAGAACAGAGTCTTGGAAAGGAGAAAAGCAAAAGCGGAAAAAGAAACTTCTTTCTCCCAGCTGTCCTCATGAGCTGTTCTTGTGTTGTAGGTAATCACACTTCTGGATTAAGTAACAGGGAATATCTGATTGATTAAGTGAGGAAAAATGCCAACAAAAAGATAAACAGTAGTGCACAAGGTTAAAACCACGAGGAGGCTTAAACACACACACACACACACACTTACATCTTGCTGACACAAGTTCGTTCTTCTCACTGTATAAAAGCGATACTTGTTTTGCTTTTGTTGTCGTTTTATTTTATTTTTTTTTAAAAAGAGGAAGCAGTTCAATGTGTTTGCACTGTGTGAGAAAGTGTAGTCCACAGTGGCAGGCTGCATTAGAGCTGATAGAACGACTAGAGTGCCAGCATTGTGCCAAGGAATTGCATCATCATGGCCAGCTTTGCTATATGAGCTAACACGCACACAGACTTACATTCATTATATGGACTCATTTCTCAACAACATCTAAGTTGCCATGGCGATCAGCCACCACCCACAATTTAGTGACACAGCACTGTGATGCAGGACTTGTGAAGACGCTAGAACATTAAAATAATTTTAGCACTGAATTAAAGCCTTAAAAACAATGTTAATGTGGCTTAAATTGTTAGCTTTGGGAAAACAATGGGAAAAAACTGCATCATGTAAAAATGTGTTACTTACAACAAAAGCCATCAGACTCTTGAGTTGGGTTCAGAAATAGCTTCTTTCAGTTAATTTAGAGCCTGCATATTCACCCTTAGTCCTTACCTTACGCACATATGTGCATCCATTAAAAGAATAAAAACAAAACAGAGCACAGTAATGAGCATGGAAGGGGATGTTAAGCTGGCCGGGAAAACAATACTGTGGATACTCTAAGAAAAAAAAAAACACAAAAACACAAAAACAAAACAAAACAAAAAACAGACAAATGAAGGGGATTGTTAGTGATGTGAACATGATTAAGGAGCAAAGAAAAAGTAGATGACTATCAGCATGACTAACAAGATAGGGCATGCAAAGACACTGACAGCCATACTGAACGATGACATGGTTTAGCTTTTCATGAGTCACAAACGGCCCTCTTCCTGGTGCAGCTTTAGAGACAGAAAATGAAGGCAAGGAGAGCAGCTGGTGGCCTGCGTTGCCATCTGAACCCACCGTTCTCCTTCTAGGACACAGGCACAGACCATCCAGAGATCTGCACACCACAGGGTGGGGTTGGGCAATCAACTGTCATTGGTAGTGAACACATAGCTGACCACACCCACTACAGCATGTGTGAGCCAAGATCCCCCCCCTTGCAATTTCCAGTACAAAGGTACACAGGGGTTAGGCTTAAGAAAAGCACTGATCTGAGATTTAGCATCCAGTTTTGATGTAGGCTTTGGCAGCTTATGTTAAAAAAAAAAAAAAAAAAAAAAAAAAGGGGATCTAATTTTAGGAAGAGCCAAGCCTGTGTATTGTTTGACTTTGTGTTTCTTGGTTAAATACGATAAAGAATCTGAATATTAATTGCTATTCAGGCCATATATTCATATATACTGACATATGTTGATTGTAGATTCATATGAGCTAAAGAAAAAAAACAACAACACATTAACATTTAATAAGATGCATATGATTGTGGCCATAAAAAAAAAAAAATTAACATTTAATCTTATACATCTTGCTTCCTTGTCCCATATAGTCTGCTTTTACTTTGGACAAATCCTCTATATTCCACTCACAGATGGGAGGTCCACCCCTCAGGGGAAATTACGTCATCAATACCCCTGAAGCAACCCCCACACCCCATTCTGTCCCTCTTACACACATAGACACACACACACACAGACTCTCTCGCCTTGCTGTGTGTCACAAGCTGTACAGATCCGGATGTGAATCTCCTAGCCTCTCTGTTAATGAAGCGGCCATTCAGCCATAAATAGGGGAGGCCCTAATTAAAACGCAGAGATAGATGGGCTTTTAACGGACAGCTGAGGGAGGATGGGGGTGGGATAGCATGGCCCTGTGTGTGAGTGTGAAGAGAAAGTGACTGAAAAAGTGAATCACAGAGTTGACGGTCTACCAGTGACCATGAGATAATTTCCCGTATGGGCTCCCTGTACAGACGTGATAATTCACAGCCTTACCACATGACAACGAATAAGTCATTGTGGCAAGCGTGCTTACTCTCCTGTACCTACAAACACGTTCAAGCTGTCATCTTGAAACACATACCACATACCCACATTTATTTTTTGTGTGTTTTTTTTTGTGTATTTGCATTTGTAGGTAAAATCATTTGAGTTCAAATGACTATCTAGGTAGTGCTCATCATATTGCAAAGGAGCCAGTAAGATAAGAAGAAAAGATGGCCACTGGCATGATTTTGTCTGAGCTCAATGCAAATACCACTCTTGCCACCCGCATCAAGAGTTTCAGCTTAGACCAACGACTCTGGGTATGTCAGAAAGGGTGCCACACAATTGCTACCGAGAGAGCAGAGTGGTGAAGACACGGCAACTTTGGAGCGATTATATATTTAGCCAAGTACGACAAAGAAGAAACATACAGTGAGATTGAAAAGGGCTCCTCAAATGTATTCCGAGTTTGGGGGTTGAGATCTGTTTTGTGTTTTCTGCCTTGGGGTGGGGGTCTATAGCAGGGGAATTTAGGGGCCTCATCATGTACTGACCTCCAAAAGCACCCGGACTGCTCCCACAGTACAATGATGTCACTTGGGAGATGCAGGGGTATGGGAATTTACAATCTGGGTTTAGGGTTCATAAACCACAGATGTGCAAACATGGAGAAAACACCCACACAAGGAAAGGATAATGTGCATCATGTGACAAAGGCATGAGCTGTGCTATGCAGTATGTGTCTGTGCACGTCGGGTGCTTGAAAAACACTGGAGGCATCAAGTCAGTACCAGGCTGTTACAATGACAACAAAAATCACCAATACGCCTCCCAGCCAAAGGGTTCAATCAGGGCATTTGAGTTACTGTTACTCTCTTTGGCAACTTGATACTTACTGTAAATACATTATTTTTGTTTGGCTTCTACTCCAGTTTACAAAATATCGATAGCTTCTTTGTATTGGTCTGATAAATCTTCCACTTGATACAACAGCTTATATGGGCTTACTGCAAACAAACTAGAGTTAGAAAGCATATTTATGCTCCATATACAATAATCTACAACAGAGCCACAAATATTTTGGTTTTATCTCAACAAAAAAATAAATAAATAAATAAGCGCCTTAGCAGATACTGTATCCTTTAAAAATTTTTAAGAGCTTTGCATGTTTAAAATTAAACCTTATTATCTTATCTTATACTGCTCTAAGGGCTTACAACTGGGCCTTGGTGCTGCTCCCTAGTTAATCCACTGTTGTAAATACAGCCTTTGGGCAGCTCCCTCTCTACACAGTTCTTTCTGGGAGCAAGAACAATGTGTCTGAAATGACCACAATAAAAGAGAATAATGGCCCCTCTCTGTGACTTAATACAGATTTAAGAGTAGCAGTCTGAAGCCCGAGCTTTTGGCTTGTAAGGATCATTTGCAAACAGGACATCGTTATCTGAAAAAAAAAAAAAAAAATGGCCATGTTGAAGAAAAAAAAAAAAAACAAACCCCATCAACTATTGCATCAGTACACATGAGGTCGAAAATTAGGAAAGGCATAATAGGTTAATTTATTATATATATTAACAAATATATCTCTCAATATATGTCAGCTTGTCAAACCCTCTCATTATAACTACAATATTGGAAAATATTTCTTCAGAAATCAGGCTTTAATACTGACTCTAAATGAGGAACTAAACTGTTCTTTCCCACCAATGCATTTGTTTTATATCAGACAATTTCAACTATCGGAACAGAACAAAGTAGAGGAACATGCATAATTTTACTTCTCCTGTCTGGTTCTAGTTCTCAATTAAAACAAACAAACAAACAAAACTGGCATACCCAGCGCACACTTTGGCAATAACTGTATGTGCAATTGTTAATGTAGTTTTGTGGCTGTGTTGTAAGCTGCACTTGAAAATGGTTGTCTCTTGTGGCTGTAATTCTTTTATCTGTCTGTGTTATCTTCCACTCCTTTTTGTGTCTCAGCTGCAATTTGTCTTGCCTGATGATAACACAAGCTCCATCTCTTAAGAGTATCCTGATCTTTCAAATGTCTTGACATGATCAGATGAAGCAGATACTGGTAAAATATTATGTATTAGTTGTTAAGATGTTACTTAAAAATGTAATTATGCTTAGCTATGACCTTTCTCTCGTTGAACTGAAACATGCCGAGTTAGACAGTTTCTGTTAAGCACAGAACTGAAATTGTTCCATGCTGTGGCTCCTGTTGCTGCACGGTTTGAGCCCCCGGGGTGAGGCAGATTACAGGATGAATGGGATGGATTGAAAAGGCACAGACACCACTTTGAGTCACGCTGTGGGAATGTGATGAAACTGCACACTGATTATCGCCTTGGACGCACAACAGCAAATACATGTATGGACACAGAGACCTAAATATATTCAAACACTGACATATTTGAGTGAGAAACATTTGGGTGTTTTTCGTCCTTCAAAAGGTTAAAATGAAACTGCTGACAACCGCATTCAGGGCATATTTCAGGAAGGGATACAATTTGAGGTCACACCTGTTAGTCAAATACAAAAGGCTCGCCTATATGCTCACAACTGGCACTGACACATGTTCTTGTATGTATATGTACAGACCTGATGGGAACAGGTGGAGAGATGAAGATCACAACACATGCATAAGATCCAGACTTATATACCACAGGCACAGCTGAGATATACGCACATTTCATGTAGGTCCTCCTTACTGAGACATAAGAAAGATACACACACACACTTTAAAATACATTTCCAATGTCTGTCTCAATAGTGGTGTGAAAGACATGCAGGAAAATAAAAAATATATAATTGTTTTGTCTGGCTAAGAAATAAGAAGTCTTTGTTATGGCTCTGTTGTCTGTTCCTGCTCCAGATTCAAAGCTTTGTGCTTTACTGCTGTTTTCCTCATATGGAGCAGGCACGCCCATCCTCATCGACTACTGGCGGAGCCCATCTGGGATCTCACATCTGATTGGCTGGAGGGCACACCAGGGAGTATTTGGGAGGTTCTCCTTTGTTTACATGCCAGTAAAGAAACCCCCCAAAACAACTGTTACCTTGAGCGACCAGACAATCTTTAGTTAGCCAGACAGACAGACAGGGGTGCAAGCTGACTGTGCGGGCACACGCATATAGAAACAATAAGGGTCCCAGGTATCCAAAAAAACAGGCTAAATGAGGAGCTTTGTTCTCTCTGATTCAATTAAGTGTGCTCGTCATGACAGAAAATGTACCTGTCCTAAGTAAAATGTATCTGTATAAATCTATTTATACAGGCCTGTATAAATAGATTTATACATGCATATTTTACAGACAGAAGTCTTGATCTTGTGCTTTTGCCTGATGAAACTTCCAAAATCAAGTATACGCACCTTGAAATCGCAGTCATTTTCAAGTATTAGTAGAATGGGGATCTCTTCTACTGTGGAAGTGTAGCTATGTTCCTGTTTGTGTTAAAGAAAGGACCATATATCTTGATATGGGCTTACAATGAGCTTAATCCAATACATTGAGCTCAGACTCCCAATCGCGATATAGCCGCAAGGAGGAAAGCATTTAGAGTCAGCGTGCATGCCATCCATTCTCCAATGCTATGCAAAGTGGTCAGCACAGTAATGGTGCTTTATTGTGATTGAAGCTCTGGCGTAACAGCAGGAAAATCAATGGGATTCTTTGAGAGGCAGAATCGCTGTAGGTGTGTGCACTTGTCTCTGCTTCAGGCTTTCCTTTCCATGCACCTTAATCTGTCTTTCATGAGTAAATCAGTATTGAGCATGCTTAAACAAGTCTCTCCATGTCTGAGTTGCCACAGCCCCCCCCCCCACACAGATGTGCATGCCACACAAGTGCTATATCAAGATACTCGGCACCTGAACCGTGACACAGCCAACTGTAAAACCGCTGCAACAAAACTGCAGCCGAGTGAAAGATCCTTCGTCGATCCTGCTTTTGGATTGCATCACTTGTGTTTATGTTGCATCATAATATTTAATTCAGCCTTTACGGGCGCAAATTGTTTTTGAAAAACTGTAGAGCCAGATTAAAATGCTAAGCAGCTCTCTAAAACAGTTGTAGAAAACATATTTTAAGAAAGCAGGCTTAAGGAGTCCTTTAATGCAAACCAAACATTTTGGTATTTTATATAATGACACTGAACTAACTTTATTATTAAACCTTGAGGAGTACACTAGAATAAGTACAACTATTTTGGCTTTAAGCCTGGAAACTATTTAGCAAATGCTTAATGTCATTTAATCATTGCAGTTAGTAGATGATGGCTGATTGAATACACTGTCCTTACACTTGCTGATATTCTTTAATACCTGCTTAGGAAAGGACAAAACCAAAAGACCCAAACAAATTACTCTAGCAAACATCTTGAAAAACAAAGTATTCCTATGACATAAGCATCAAAACAGGAGCACTGTGGCACATTTGAAAAGCTTTAAACAATATTACATACGTTAAAAGTGGCACTGGACAGAGTGAGGTGGTGTTTGGTAAAAATGCTTGAAGACTTTACTAGAGATCCTCTGAAATCTTTCTTAGTTTACAGGCTAATTACAGGGTTAAATGCTTAAAAACATTTGGTACAAGGTAGTCTTCACCAACAAGGCCTGAGCTTGAGCTTTCCTGACTCAAACACCTTTATTTTCCTGAGGTCGGTTTGACTCCTTGACATGGTCTCTAACTCTGTAATGATATATCTGAGAAATGCACCAAACCACTAATGGACACTTGCTATTATAGAATGGAAACTCAGATATTTCATTCACATATTTAAATTCCTTTGAGTGCAATGATAATGAAGCAGGCAGCTTTTCAGTTATAACACCCACCACACACACGCACACATACACAGTGACGGCATCAGCTCTTACGGGAAGACAGCAAAGACAGACCTAGTAAGAGAAACAGGAGAGAGAGAGAGAAGAAGGAAGGAGGGGGTTCAAAGATCAGAAAACAGATGTAAATCGTTTCGCAAACTCTCCTCCAAATGACTAACACATGTGCAAAACTTTCCCCTCCCTTTAGCACAAACACCCACTACCACACTCTTAGAAGCCATTCACCTAAACGGCGACAAACTCACTCAAACCACCTGCTTTTATCGCCTCTCTTCTCACTAAAACATCAGATCGCCAGAGTTAAACTACCTCACCTTAGGTCTACTCTGCACTATTTACCAAGCTGCTAGTTTGCCTCCACCCAGCAATCACACATACATGCGCACACACAGACACTCAACCCTCTAGCTCCAGCTGGGGTTTGCCCTGTTTGCTTACTGTTGTTAAAATTTAACAGAAACATAATTCACTATCAAAAAGAAATGCCTCAAGTTTTAGACTTGCAGACCTGTTGCCACTTTAAAAATAGACACTCTCACACTCACATGACAGTTGTTCTGCCTGATGACAGCACAGGCCAGTTTGTCAGTTCTGAATGAAGCCATGTGCTTAGACCTAACCACTCCTGTCCCATTCCACTCAGAGTCTGACTCACTGATTCAGTCACCCATAAAATGTGGTCTCTTCGCATGTCATTTGTCTCTCCGATTGATCTCCTTTCAACAGTAAATACTGAAGTGCTATGTACAGGTTATGGTAGCTGATAAGAAAAATGGAACAACGAGAAAAAAAACAAACAAACGTCTGGTGGTACAAACTGTAAACACAAAATACATGGTTTTGGGGTAAAGGATTATGAACTGGCTTAAAAGCAGGAGTACCATATGCAGCCTTTGCATTGGTTGCATTTTAAGCCCTCACAGGTTCACACAGATACAGAAGGGGAACTATAATAAAGGCTTTTCCCCTCTGCTGTTTCCTCAAAGTATCAAGTGCCACAAACGCTACCTGCTCTAAGAAAACCAAACTGTTGTCTGTGCGTGTGGAAACAACAACCTCAACGTGTTTGTTCCTCACTGTCCCGTCGGCTACAGTCATGCGCCGCAACAAAAGGAGACAATGAAACAAGAGTTTGTATTTCTGCAATCTCATCCTCTCTCTTCTCCGGCTTGCTCGTTTGCCCTTAGACACTTTCTAGTTTCGAAACCCCAAACCGGTCGCTTAGCTATACCCGCGCCGCTTTTTTTGTTAGTGCACTTGTGAAGCAAGCTCACGAGAAAAACAGCACGAGCTCCAGCCACGCACGCACGCGCGCGCATACACACACACCTACCTCAAAGTCGAAGCCGACGCGACTTGTCCAACTCGGGTTGTTTAATATTTAAAGTGACAAAGTGGTTTGAGCCACATCGGTGCGTCTCCGGGTCACTTCTTGGGGTTGAGGTGTGTCTCCCTGTGGAATCTGTTAGCTCCGGCTCCACATACACTCAGTCAGGACCCATAGAAAATGTAAATTTAAACGGGGTGGGAGGGATGGAGTTACGTCACACAGGGGCTCCTCCTCCTCCTCTTTCTTCATCTGCTCCGGAGAGAAGATGAGTGGGGACTCCTCGAGCTCAGGGCGGGGCGTGCACGAATTGAACGTTACCAGGTTTCTTACTGAAAACTGGGCTATAGGTGACATGTTTATCTAAAGCCAGTGGCCTTGTAAAAATTATGTAACGCGTGGAGGGACCAGGCATCAACAACTAAATCTTCATAAATCGTGTGACACACAACATGTATGTATGTAAACAGAAATTTCCCAGCCTCGTAAAAGCATAAATTGAACTGTAATTTGTTTTAGGGAAGTTCTGATATGCAATCTTTTTTATTCCTTTTGTGCATTCTCTTTATCTTTTGCAATAACTGCTTCCTGTTATTACAGCTGCTAATCACTCTGGCGATCACCCATGTATTGCTTGATAGCACACTTGTTTTTTGTTTTTAAGGACAAGTTTTCATATGTATTGACTTTCATATGAGCTAACTGAGATCTTGGACATTATCTCAATATGTAAGAACAAAAATGCTGTGTTACCACACCTGATCATCCACATAATATATCTGGTATTCTATAACAGACTTATTGTGTATTAAGCAGGCCCAATTACATGTGTAACTGTAAAAATCTGTTTGTTTCTGTACTTTAAAGTTGCAACAATTTTCACTTTGAGTGGAAAAGGGCCCAAAGCTTTTCTTAAAAACGTCCTTATGACCTTTACGACACACCGTTCTGTGGCAGAGCTTCTCTTTGATTGCAACACATCAGCCTGCTGCCTGTTATTTTTTTCTGCAGAATGAGTATGCTGAGCATTATTTGTGATAAAGAGTAATCTGCTTACTGATAAAGGGCCTGTGGATCTTCTTATCCCCCCACCCTTGTCCTTCTGTTAAATCGGCTCACTGAAACCCCTAGTTTCATGGTGATCTGTCCCTTTACATTGCCTTGCTTATTTCAGGGGGAAAACCCTATGTTTTTCTTGGCTACCTCTCATTGTGTTGGATGTCCATTTCATAAAGCTCTAAATTCTTGTACAACTACCAGACCAGGCTTACTGGAAATCACACAGACACACACACAAAAAAGCGCAAAATGGCCCAAGGGTCTGGTTTGAAATCTAAACACGTGGGAGGAGGGGGGTCCAGAGAAGCAAAACATTCCTACAAAGCTTGTCATAACCTAAGACAGAGGTGACTAAGAGTTTTCTGCTGAACAATGGCGTGAATCACGAGAAGGGTCGTCACTGGCAGAAAGGACACTCCCTCCAGAGACCACCACACTTAAAGCAGAAAGCATGCAGGAAGCAGATGTGCGTAAGTGTGTGACTGCGGTTGCATGTAAGAGAATAAAATCTCTATGAAAAATCAAAAGTCGGAGCAAGGACTGTCAAAGAGTTTTATAAGCCAACCTCAGCATGCTGTTTCAGATGTATTCCTCCTGCTTAAAGTGACAGTTTTGACATTCTGGAAAATATTCATTGTCTTGTGCATAGAAGAGAGAAAACTCTACACATGAGACTGTGGTGGATGTTTTTGGAAACTATCATACTATGATAGGTCTAGTGTAGTTAAGACTTTGATCTTTCGATTCTAACAAACCTCTCTTAAAGGAAAAGTACAAAATTTCTCAAAATGTTCACCCATACTCACTTAAAACTTAACTTAAAACTTAACTGAGCCTTAATTTCAAGAATATAGCCAACATGAAATAATCTATGGTTTATATAAATAAAAGAACAAGCAAATTTTAACTTTGAGGTTTAGTCTTTGCCCCAAGGGAGGAAGAAGGTACTTCCTCATTGCTAAGGTGACAAACCAAACTACTTTGTCACCATCGGAAAACTAGATCAGAAAAGATATCACATCTGTCACCAGATCCGTTTTTGGTGGCTATAGATTGGTTTCAGCAAAGGTTTGGGGAAGTTTTTTTTTAACTTCCAAACCACATTGTGATAAACAGATTTAGTGTAGCAGTTACTGATGGGATAAACCCAAATAGTGGTTTGAATATGTAAAAAAAAAACCCCTTTTCTATTTAATAAAGGACAGACATTTCCATCATAACCACTTTTACTGTTAACCAGAAGCTTTCTGTGATGTCAGGACTGTCGTTATCAGATGCACATTGACAGATTTGTGTGGACACATTTGAGCATATAGACACAATCCATAATGTTGCATGTGACTAGCTAATGTGGACAGTTTTGGACACTGAAGGTCAAGCTGTAGGTTTTTCCTGGAAAAGATAATCCTTACTCTTCCTCTCTCACAATTTCACACCGCTCCTATCTGAAGTATAACATCCAAGAGAGATGTTTCTGTTTATGTTCCAGGTTTTCACATGGTGCTTGTTTATCCTCGTGTCTATGTAGATTTGCAGAGATTTGCGAGGCCCCTTGTTTTTTTCTTTTTCAGGCCTCTGAGGGCCTCCACTTTAAACAGGATATAGCAGTTATCTGAAAACCATGGTGACAGAGAAGCCTTCCTGAAAGTGTGGGCAGGTCTTAAAAACCGATCTCTTTTATGTTTAATTTTTGTGCGTGTTTGTTGCTCCGTGGACCTAGTGATGAAAATGTGCAAAGAGCAAAAGAGGGTGAAGTCATACTGAATCTTGCACCAGTATAGGAAAGGAGTTGATGTAAATAATTGCGTAATTGCAGTGTACATAAACTCCACCCCCTACATGTTTGACCTACTTCTGAGTGACTGGTGGTTCATACCAGCAGCACACCCACCATATGCTGAGGCAGTGTCTGTTCAAGAGAACTTGGTCAACTTAGCAAAACACCATTTTTTTCTCTGTTGTACTCACACCAACAGACAAACTGCATTCTTTCCACAGTTTTATCCCTCATGTCTGACACGACTACAATTTAGGGCACATAACCTCAGTGCACTGCTGGAGAAAACCACAAATAAGACTCTGTTCTTAAGTGATATTCCACTTTCATGATTTGTGTTTTGGAAGAATTTTCCAATTAGTTTGCTATTTTCAGTTGTTTGGGGGTTTTTTGTTCCCCAATTTGTGTGCATTAAAAAGAGGATGTGTTCGGAATATTTTTGAATTTTTTTTTTAAAATAAAATTTGGGCGACATGCCCACCGTCAGCCTGTCTGCCTGTGAGATGTTTTCTCCAGTTGTTTGGGTAACGTAATGCATTCAGCTTTTGCTGCCTTTCCTTCTTTTCCCTGTGAGTGTTCAGCTAAAGTTCAGCTAATTCAATCACTGATGGATGACTCACGCCAGTGTCCCTTTGTGCACAGACACACAAGGGCCAAGCGTACGCATACACATGCACCACGGTGCTTGCCTGGATGAGGTGTGTGAGGTCAGTGCTGCGTCAGCCTCTTGGTACGCTTGTGAAATAATCGGTTCTCACACAGCTTCACGAGCCAGCTGATGTGCCGTGATGCTGTTATATATATTTCCTGTTTCATGTTGTCTGTCTGGAAACCAACCCAGTTCTTTCACTCTCTCAAATGGAGAAATGAAGTCAAAATTGATAGCAGTGATCTAATTTTGACAAAGTAGGATATTTTTTGTAACCTTTTTGTGGTCCATTACTTAAGACTAATTATCAATTTTTTCTTAATTATTTATTACAATTATTTTGGCTCTTTATTATCACACTAGATCGTCACACGATCATTTGAGTGGCTAAGATGGCACATTCATCACATTCAAAGAAAAAACAAGTGTAACTCAAGCGTAACAAGTGAGCAAATTAGAGACTACATGTCATTTCCCTCATGTCTGCCTGTGTGTCAGTGTTTGCATGCATTTGAATGTGATGCAAGGGAGCTCATGCAAAGATCCAGATACAGTTATTTAACTGCGGCCCTTGGATGTTGTCACAGAGGCCATTATTAATGGCCCAGCCAGCCAGATTTATTGAGCTTTAGTGTAGAGTTTTCCTCTTTAGCTTAATGACTGCCAAAAGGAATGAGAGCAGATGGCTTCCTTACAGTAAGAGCAATATAGCCACAGGGTTGGACAAAAGTACCCACTAATTATAATGTCTATTTTATCACACAGACCATACACACTACATTTATGTCTTTGGGATATAAATCTCACCCACATATACAGTATAAACATGTGCTAACTGATAGGAAATTTAACAACTTCCATGATTTTACATATACAATTTCAACACACTCTACAAACAAGCACAAATATTCTTTCACAGCACTGACAGAACAGTTCATGTAGATCACTGAAAGGCCTCAATAACGTACAAATCATACAGGTGCAGAAACAAGACTGACAAAGTTCAAAGTTCAACTCAAGGGTGGGAGCTAAGCAAGTCCGAGTGAGAGAATTTTTGTGCTTCCCATGTGTCCGTGCACTCATCTGTCTGTGTTTGTGTGAAAAAGCTGAATAAGCAGGATTTACAACATAGAGAGCAAGGCCCTTCCAACAACACACACACACACACACACACACACACACACACACACACACACACACACACACACACACACACACACACACACACACACACACACACACAAAGAGTGCAGGAAATCAAGGTCAGTGTGACAATTGTGTGCATGTGTGTGTATCAGAAAGAGACAGAGGAGGTTCTGTACTTACATTACCCCCTGGTGCACCATAATCTCTCCCACTTTATCCTTGGGGGGGAAGGGGGGGGGGGGCAAAAGTGTGCTTGTATTGTTTCAGTTTCTCTCATTGGAATAAAGAGACCCCAGTTGTTCTAGACTTACATGGCACATTGTGTTAACATAGCAACTCTTAGAAAGCCATGTGTAGCAGATGGTGTTTCTTTGTGTGTGTGTGTGCGTGTGTGCTTGTGGCACAGAGGCAAAGTTAAAGATGTTAATCCTTTAAAAGCATCTAAATCACTGTTCTGGGTTAGTAAAGCACTAAGACCACTTGTGTAGTTTGTTTAATATATTATTACTGCTCTTTACCCTCTGTGCTGGCGAGCTGATTATTTACACATAACCCCAGTGAAATGATGAGCCTATTGCATTATGTAAGCAAGTACTATAAATGCCACTTTTGACTTTCAAAGATACGTTTTTGTACTGTTTCTAGAACTTTTATACTGGACTGCATTGTTTTGCGATATATCTTCGAATTCCTGTTCCCAAAACTCTGGAGCTTATCCTAGCTGTCATAGGGCAAGAGACAGAGTACATTCTGGACAGGTTACCAATCTGTCCAGGATGGGCACAGGGTTATGATAAATTTAGAATCACCAGTTAACCTAACCTAACCCCGTGCATGTCTTTGGACTGTGGGAGGAAGCTGGAGTTCCACAAAGGAAGGCCCCAAGTGGTATTTGAACCCAGGACCTGCTTTCTGTGAGGTGACAGTGCTAAATGTCCCCCACCGTGCAGCCCAGAGCACTGTTCCTTGAAAGAATATCAAATGGTTTTAGACAACAAAAGACAAGAGACTGACTGCAGATGGGACGGCCTTGATTTGTGCATGCCAAGGCTTTGATACACACTGCAGGTCCACTGGCACACACTCAAATTCACACTAACATTACAGCTGTTGTATGTAGGCACACGACATACACACTCAATCACATTATTACTCAGCCACTTAACTCCATCCTTTTACCTATTTGTAGCCCTCTACCCCTCCCAAAGCTTTGCCCAGGGCCCATCGTCAAGGTAACTGCCAGCACTCAACTCTTCCCAGACATCCTGGCAAGGTGAGTGGACACACACACACACACACACACACACACACACACACACACACACACACACACACACACACACACACACATGCACACATGCATTCAGAATATCTGCTCTTTATCAGTATTTACTGCAAACAGACAAAGAGAAGTCTCCCTGGTCATTCCATAACAAACATATATAGGAAACACAAATTCTTCCATAATAACACGCTGACGCACTGGGGCCACAACTGTGTGAACCAGATCATTTCCTCACACGCAGTAGTAACTCTTTTCACGTATATGCCATTTCTTTGCCATTCAAAGTTGTTTTTTCCATCAGCAGATGATAGCTCAAGGTAGATGTCCCCCTCCCAAATCTGTGCCCAAAAAATCAGCAGGGATGATGTGGAGGTGGAGAAGGGAATCAGGAGTAAAAAAGGAGGAAGCTTGTGTTATTTTCCGTACCTGATAACCCTCCATCCTCTGCCTCTCTGTAGTCTGACCTGTCAGACGCTGTTTCCTGGAATTCTGATTCCTGAGGGGAGTGTTTGGAAAAGGGAACACAAAGGGATACTGTCAGTCATTGTCAGGTCTTCACTGAATAACAAACATATTAATCTAATCCACATGGCTACTTTAGGCTGCTCCCTTATTGACGAGGGTTCACCACAGAGGGTAGCTCCAAATGTTAGATGTTAGACAACAGACACCCTTTCTGATGCAACGCTTATATGTGGCTTGTTAATCTGGATCTCTCTCTTGTTAGTCAAATGTGTAAGCCAGTGCATTATGGAGCTTCTACTCACATGGCCATTAGTACAGGCCTTTAAGGGGCTGACTAAAGTAAAGTGTAGCTGTGCTACATGAAATAAAAACGAATCCAATATTTTAATGCAATTTGCACACAATAAAGGCAAAATGGGAACTGCAGTTATGCTTATTAACATACTAAACCCTATTTTTAATAGTTGTTTATAGAAAGAACAGTGTGCCAGGAATGTTGTCATAAAAATTTCAGGCAAAAGTAAGAATTATGTGGTTCAAGGAGACTATTTAGAGGCTTTACGTTTGTCTTATCAGCTTTATCTCTGTGACGACAAAACAAGAAATGCCTTTGCACATGTAAGTTTAGTTTCTGTGGCTGCTTGCAGTGGTATATTGTGAGATCTTTTATGTTCTTTGTTCTCTATTGTCCTCTTCAAACTAACCTCACCATTTGCCTACTAACACCATTCAGTAAACCTTTACTGTAAAGTGCAGTTCTGGACATGTGTGAATGGCTGTGTGGTAGAGGGTGATACAGAAGAGTTGGTGTCATTGTTTAAAGTGGAAACACATTTTTTATTTACCATCTAATCATTCTTCCTGTGTGTGTTCATGCACGCACGCGCATGTCTCTCTGTGTGTGTGTATTGTGCAGAATGTGCAGATATGACAGCAGTCGGCTCTGGATAAAGGAAGTGTTCCATAAACATGTCCGGCTTCGCAGGAGGGGTCAGAGATAAATGCTATGACGGATTTATCTCTCGCTGATATGGGTCCACACAGACACATAGATGAAGCCTTTTGCTCCAAGAGATCAAAAGCTGCATCTGTTACACTGGAAGTCTTAACAGAAACGTTAATGACTAAGTCCAGAGAATTACACCGTGGAATGGCTCGACTGGGCGATCACAGTTATTCAAAAGTCACCTTCTGTTGTTCACACACTCCTACTCATTTCTCGTACTTGGTATACTGCACAGTATTCTCATTGCAGTCATAAAAGGTCATATTGTTACATTCCACTCCTTGAACTCTACAACAATGGGGACTTTATTTCATACCTTGATGGTAGGAGTCAGAAAGGCTTCTTAGTGTAAGTAGTTAGTTGTTAACCTGATGGAGTAATATAGTATAATAGTGGTGCATATGATCAGATCATGCCTATGGTCCGGTGAGCATGAATCTGTTGTCAAGATGGAGGAAGTAAGGTGGGTGTTATGCAGACTTGTGAGAGTAAATATTGTGTAACCGCTTTCCGTTTGCCACAGAGAATGCGAATTACATGCCTAAATAAAAAAGCTTTCTCATTCTCACTCTGATTCACCATAACATAGTGTATATTAACAACAGGGATTCCTGTGCGCATTCCCAACCTTCAAATCAAAACATGCATTGTACTTTTGGCTACTGTGCAGTTCTACTACAGTTGAATTTCGAGGCTACACAAAATCAAAAAGTGCTTTTATTTGATCTGGTGAATACTGGTTATAGTCAGCTCAGTGCTTTGGTGTCTAAAGGAGAAGATTCCTCATACCAACCTTTTGTATCACAATAACTTGCCATAAGATTTGTGTAACATAACTTAAACTTAATAGAAATAATGGCAAAAAAGATCTTCAAAGACTCACAGACAGGCCATGCAGTTGGCAGTTTACATTTCAGGATTCTTATTAATACACCACCCCTCTTCCTTCTGGAGTTTCCAATGCTATATGTTTCCAATATCAGTTTTAAAAATGCAAAAAGATGCATGTACACACACACAAACACACACACACACACACACACACACACTCATAGCACGGCACAGATGTATGTGTTTGAGGAACTTAAGCTACAGAGATCATGTTGAAAATTATCTCCGGACATGTTTCACTGACACATTATTTACAGCTGGTGGCAAGATACGTGTGTGTACATGTGTGTCTGCGTGGGTGTGTGTGTGTGTGGTGGGGGATTTTCAGAGTTTTTTTAACCTGATTAATAAAAACTGAAACTTTAGTTTCTCCTGATAAGAAAGGCGTTAGCTTGATTGAGCTAGATTACTCTTTGCAAACCCACACAGGATGAATGAACAGTTTTATTTGGGTTCTATGCCCCCTTGTGGTTATATAATTGATTACAACAATGCAATGCCCCAGCATGAAGGAAAATGAAGCAAGCAGCACATCTTTCAAATACCAAACAGTCAAAGTCTTAATGATCACAGTGTGGCTAGTCTTATTTTTCTTTGAGAATGTGTGTGTGTGTGTGTGAGTGTGTGTCATCATGGAAAAATATGATCCTGGCGACAGCTGCAGCAGAAGATGCCACAAAGACGGCTTCAGGTAATTTCTTCAAGTACTTATATGTGTGTTTGTGTGCGTGGTTATATATTTTCAACATGCATTGTCTGACCTATGAGTAACAAGGTGTTTGTGAGGGTGGCTATCTTATTGGCCACAAAATTCTTACCTCACTATGTCTGATAACAATGGAGGGTCTGGGAATGTGAGTATATTTGAGCTCCAGCTCTGGACTACACTCAGACTCCAGGATGTCAATGTCTGAGTGCTCAGATGGGCTACGGGACAGTGGAGGTGACTCAAAGTATGGGTCATCATCTTTATCCTGCGTGTGGCAGACAGAGTTTGGGTTGGTACCATTTATTTTTCTGGTCCTGGAGGAACGGGCAGATGTACAGCTGCCAGCCCTCTGAAGGTGTTTGTGCTGAAGTTCCTGCGGGCTGTCTGGTAGGGCTTCTGGCTGAGATATAACTGGATCTGCTGCTGGAAGTTCATGGTTATTACTGCTTTGCCTGGAGTTGTTTGCCTCCATAGACGGTGCAGGGTCAGTGTTAACATCAGCTGGATTACCAAAACAATGACCTAGAGATGAGCAAGGTAGTCCATGCATGCTGGCAGATTCAGAAATGACCAAGAGAATAAATAAAATAAATCCTGAAGGCTCTAACATCAGGCAGATATGTGGTTTCCTAACACAGCAATAAATGCGTGGTACTTTCTTGTGGATCATCCAGCACTGGAGTCGGAGCTACTGCCATTTAGGTATTCATATCATTTAAAGGCACATGAACAGGCCAAGTTGCCAAGTTGTGATGTGATGTGTGAAAAAATATCTTCATACCCAGGAAAGACTTTTGGTTCCACCCATAACAATTATTTCATTAATGCAATAGCGGTTTCCTGAAGCAACCAGATCAACAGCTTATCCGAGGCTCGTCGTTAGAAATCCATAATGTGTCAGCCTTCTTGGTGAATTGATCAATCTGTTAACACATTATTCTCTCATTGAAAAAAACAAACAAACAAAAAAAAGGGGAAAAAAAACCCCAAAAGCTAAACAAACCACAAACAGTATTTAACTATTAAGCAATTGTTTCTTCTTCTCTTCTCAGTACCTTATCTGCCACCCTGACAACCAGCATGAGTACGACTGTCTCAGGGTTTTATGCGCATACGTGAGTGCCTTGGTGTCTCATTACTCGATCAGGTAGTCCCTGGCTTGTTGTGAATTTGGAGGCTGGGGTTGGTCCACCTTGTTCCAGCTGGACTCTGGTTACCATCTGACTCAGGGTCAGTTACTAATACACTTGCCCTACACTTCACCACTATTAATTAATGAACTCATCTGATCACAGAGCAGCAGCTCAGGGTGTAAAGGTTATTGCAGCGTTACAGATGGTTGAATATGAGAGTTCAAGTTACAGGCAAACACCGTAAGTGATAGGCCTCAGATGAGAAAGAGAAAGGGGGGAAAAAGAGAGAGCTTGAGAGAGATAGATGGATAGAGAGAGAGAGAGAGAGAGAGAGAGGGTGGAGGCTGGCATCAGTCCTCACTGAAAAAGTGAGACGGTAGAAAGCCAGCTGCCTTTAGGTGAGAACTACTTGAATATTCATACAATCCCATGAAGAAAAGCTGGATCCATAGTTTTGTTGGTTAATGATTTTTCATAGGGAATATCAATGTTAGCATTGGGACCCAACATATTCTAATCCTACTTTGGTTACGGATGCTGGTTTGGACTGTTTCTTTTAATATAAACGGCACAGGCTCTGGATAAAGGAAGTGTTTGATGTAACCTTTATAGGCTCAGATATCATACTTATATTTTAGACCACAATTATATTGCATATAATATTTCTGATGGTCTAGTTGTAATTCTGATTAAAGATAAGCTTTAGTCTTCATTTGGTGCCAGCTGCATAGTTTTCTTAGTTGAAACCAAAATACTCTATACACAGGAAAAAAATTCAACAGAAAAGAAATTATTGCTAAGTTTCCTGCAACAGAATTAAATGTCAGAAAGGGTATATTCTGTCAAGCGAGGAAAAATTTCAACCCACGTGAATTTAACAGCAGGAGTCCTGACTCTCAGTGTGTGAACAAAGGGAAGTCCTAGCACTGTGGACAAGCCTTGTGACTCAGTTTAATGCAGCATGTCATAAATTATCCACGTGAGTGCCACAGGAAAGCAAGTTGATTACACAGCCTGCCAGGCATTTTTTTCCCTCTTGAAACTATTATTATTTTATGCGTTTTCTCACATGCTGTAAATTGGGGGGACAGGTTCAGTCTCATGGGAAAGATGGGTCATTTCTAAGTTTCAAGTTCTTGGTGGCATTTTGGTCCTAAGTCGGTTGCACTGCTGACTGTAGGAGAAACACCAGACACAACAATTAAACTATTATGTCACCGATATGTTTACCAATTCCAAAGAAAGATTAATGTCTGATAACTAGTCAATGAAGGTCATAAAAATTTTACACACGTTTTTTATTTTAAACACAATGCTTTGCTTAGATGATTAAACTAATTTCAAATTTCTGTCCATTAAATAGAAAGTTAATAAGAAAACTGTTCAAAAAAAAGAAAAAAAAGAAAAAAAAGAGACGCATTGCATTTCTGTTACACCTACAGGCACAGAGTTGTTCTGTCAGGCTGCTCTTCCGTGTTTTTTAATGCGGTTTGGTGCTATGGGTGTAATGCACACCCTGACAAATTGAGCCAGGGTGTTATTATGAAACATGCATGAGCTTTTTTGTGTAAGGATGTAAACAGAAACATACAGGCTTAGAGGGACTTTATAGCCAAGATTAAAAACATGCAACCAAATTATATCCATTTCATTTTCAGGTTGATATTATTTGGAAGCTTTAGAAATCTTCTATCTGTTAGACCTTCAGTAGTAACCCGAGTCTGACAAACTCTACATGTGTTCAAAACCAAAAAAATGAGCACAAACCAGTTTTTCCATGTCAGACACATCAGCTGCAAGTGCTACACTTACTATGTTAGACTTTCAGAGTTGCACGCCGAACATTTATCTCCATAAATATCTCACTTCAGACACAAAATAAAAAAATATAAATTTGATTGTTATTGCACAGGCTGTAGATAACGTAACACAGCTAACCAGAGCCGTCCCCACAGTAATGTTGCAGAGCTTTGTTTCCCTCTGGTGGTCAGTTGTGTGCATGACTGTCACTAGTGTTTAATGCTCGCAAGATCATGAAAAAATCCTTTCAAAATGTTGTGTGCCCAAAAAATTGCTGCTCGTTTTCCTTTAGCCACCAGTATTATAATTAATATGCTACTAAACATTTCGCTATATTTTGTATATTTAAATATTTTTATGATAGCCATCTTGTTTTTTAATTTTTTTAAAAAATTCTTTATTTATTTATTTATTTGTTTTTTTATGTAAGCAACACTTCAGGAGGACCAGGAGGTTAAAAGCATGAATCAAAGATGTGCAAAAGAAAGAAAATACAACGACAGCAACAGAAGGCAGCATTACTTCGCCTTCAAATTAAAGGAAAACTGGGGGCTTAACTTCTGCAGTGAACATTTATGCGTTCCTAAACACATCCATATCACAAAAATGACATCATACAAAATGATGCATTTCACTAAACACTACCATCACAAATCATCAACCGTACGCGCAAATCTTTATTTTGAAAACCTTAACCGGAAACCCATTTTTTTTTTATCCTACACTGCTTGAATCTGATGAGGCATCCCTGGAGCGCGCAGCGTAATTGCAGGTGGAAAGCCTGGGAAGCAAGAAGCGATATAAGCAGGTGTCAAGCCGGGTTCGGGTTCATGATACGTTCCGTTTTTCTCCTGGATTTCGGTTGTTTTTGTGTGTTTGTGTCCCCCCCGCCACCTTCGATGATCTACAATGCAGACCTCAGCTTGGCTCGTCGGTCGTTGCGCTCTCATCCTCTGCGCGCTCCAGCTGATGGACGGGGCGAAAGGACAGAAGCAGTGTACTGAGGTGAGGCTACAGTCAATCAGTCTGAGCTGTTTATCGCTATATCAAAATAACTGACTGTTTATACAGAAAAGAAAGAAAAGGCGAAAGGCTGCTGTGTCTGCGCACGCTTGAGCGAGTTATTAATCTAGTGATCGAACAGTAAACACGATTAAACATTGATGTCACATTTCCGGGTCGATTTACGGTGTAGGTTTGGAGTCCCACTTTATAATTTGCAGCATGTGTGAAGACGCACACCTCAGCGCTGCTTTCTGTTTAAATAACGCGAACAACATGGAGGAGTATGAATCACTGTTCAGGTCTGGTGTTTGTTGAACTTCACCAGTCTGTGCTATTAAGTTATCAGTTTCCTGCATGAACTGGCTTTTCCTTCCCTTTGGTCTGGCACAGCTCAACACGTTCTGACACTAGGCTGGCAGCACAACACACACACACACACACACACACACACACACACACACACACACACACACAGAGGTGTCCCAAGATAGAGGAGCAACATTCCTCTAAGTCATTCTCTTTTTTCACACTGACAAAGAGATTACTGCGGGCCTCCAGTTTGTTCCTATATGGTGGTTAAATCATTGTGCAGCTTTAGCTCTTCTGGGGAGGGTGAGATTTACCAGAGCTGATGTTTACGCTGAAAGAAATTTATTCCGAAGAGGACTTTGCTGAATCATGGTGTGAGATGAATATTGAACAGCTGCCACATCAGTGATTGACCACAGCACTTATGGGAGTCGCAAGAGATAACGAGGGTTTAGTGTTGCACAGTTCACAATCCTGTATTTATTTTTTGTATCACTACAGCAGTAAAAACAGTTTGTGTATTAATATGCTTGATTTAGCCTCATTTCTTGTGACCTTTATCGGAAAGCGTCTCTGAGCTCTAACCTTAGACCCACTTAAAACCAGGGAAAAAAAATCACTCCACACACAACAGCCTGTATGTGCCGGGGTGTCAAAATCTGGTTTGGCTCAAGGAATAGCATTATGTAAACTGTCAGAAATTAGGCCACCCGCCTCTGTAGACACAAGATGAGGAGAAGTGGAATCAAGAACACTGGGCCAGTGCTTTTCACTCATGGGCCACAGATTAAAACAATTACATGCAATAATCGAATGTCTAAGTGAGCCTACTTGAAATGTTAAAAGCTGCTGGTAAAATGACTCAGCCTCTTTCACCAGCAGCCCACTGCTGCCATCTCCCCTACTCCTATCGCCATGGAGATGGTTTGTTGTGACCAGGGGCAGAAGAATGGTTTTAGCTTTAGAGATTACACTGTGACTGGCACTCATGTTTTTCAGCCAATAGCAGCTGGATTCTGTAGGAATTCATTGTTAGTAGCAAGCAGTCTGCTCTGATTTGCTGGTGATTCTTATCTGGAAGAGATGATTCTGTGCTTTAGTTTGGGTGGAGATGTTTGCTGACCTGCCTCTGGCCTATGTTTAGTCAGGTTTTATGTCCAAGCCTGCTATGTTGACTGACTTCTTATGTTTTGTGTGTCTCCCTGGCAGACTGATTACTACTTTGAGTACACGGAGTGTGACAGCACAGGATCTCGGTGGAGAGTGGCCATCCCACAGCACCCTGGGGCCTGTACTGGACTACCAGCGCCAGTGCGAGGCACAGAATGCAGTGAGTTAAGTGTGCGTGTGGAAAATGACTGAAGCTGATGTGTGTATGTCACCTTCTTATCAGTAGCTGGAACTTTCACCACCACAACCTGACTGAGTGTGTTTGGACGTCGACCAACCATAGAGTGAAGCTACAGGCCAATAACCTTGGAGCAAAAACAATGTTACGTAATATCTTTCTGTGCTTGCTACGAAACAAGGCACATAATTGATGGCACGTGTTGATGAAGGTTAGTGGTTGTTTAATGTGAAGTGAAAGGACAGGGAGATGTTAGTGTAGCTCCAAGAATGCACAGGTGCTCACTGACAAACATGTGTCCTTGAGGATGTTAACTCAAGCTCGTTTGGTGCTTTTTATTGGGCCATGTAACTAACCTTTCCAGTCGATGCTAATGTATTTTTTTTTCTTAAGTAAAAAAGTGAGTCATAGAGGGTGTTACTTTTTTCTTTTTGTAGTTTTTGTTTGACACTCTTATCATAATGGAGCCAAGATGACACCGTTTCATTACATGACGGAATGCTCATGTTGCTGGTCATACAAGTTTGGTCTTTATCATTCACCTGTACAGGTTTGCCCAGTGCTTTTATTCAACACCACCTCACTAATGGATCGAATCCAACAATAGGGTTCATGGATGCTTTCTTTTCTTTTACTGTTTTCAAACCTACATGTGTTATGTATGCATAAATTGTTTGGAAAAAGTTTATTTATTATTTTAATAATAATAGTGCCGTGAACTGGAATGCACTGAAGACTGAACTAACAAAATGCTTTCCATATCAGCACTGTTACTCACCTTTTGTTATTTTAAACAATTTTTTGTTTCCTTCTTCCTCCTCAGACCACTATTTATATACACTTGTGTTCTCATAGGTTCGTCATCTAATTCTAACTCGCATATGATATTTCAGTGTCATTCACTGTATTGAAATGGAGCACACCGCCCACTTAATGAGCTTATCTGTCACCAGTTGTTATGTGTAACTATCAAAGTGCCTGCCAGAGCAAACTATTTTTAAATCTAGCCTTGAAGCAGTTGCATGCTCTCACATTTAGCATAGAGAAGCATCACAATGCCATTAGACGAGAACAGGTATGAGGAAGAACTGTCCTCATACCTGTTCTGGAGAAATGCAGAGACACAATGGCTCAGTGAGGGGAAAACAAGTACAAAGACGCTTTGTAACAGATGTAAGAATGAAGTTTGTCAATCACTGGGGTTACATTACATGTAATGGCTGATGCGACCATGCTTTTTGCTGTAGAATGTGAAGGAGGTTGGTAAATTCAAAAACTGTTTTCTTTCTTTCACTGTGTCCACTAGCCTTCTCGTGTAAGGCTGGAGAGTTCCTGGAGATGTCAGCTCAGGAGTGCACTCAGTGTGCAGCAGGAAGCTACTCCCTCGGTAGCGGTATCCGCTTCGACCAATGGGATTACATGCCTATTGGATTTAGTAGCCTAGCAACCTCCCTGGAGAACAGCCTACCCGGTTATAACAGCCTCACCTGTAACAGGTAATTGAGTAAGACATTTAAAAAAGGGAAAAAGTTGGTAAAAAATACTATGCTGGAGTTATTTATTTTTTTTCTTGTAGCTCTTCCTGGGCTCCTCAGGGAAACTATCTGGAGTCCAACAGGGATGAATGCACAGTCTCTCTCATCTATGCTGTGCATCTGAAGAAACAAGGCTCAGTTAGCTTTGACTACCAGTATCCTGACAGTAACCTGCTATTTGAGTTCTTTGTGAGTATTCGTTGCCTTTCAGTGGAAACATCTGCCATCACTTCATTATTAACTGTACAGTGGGGCAAAAAAGTATTTAGTCAGCCACCGATTGTGCAAGTTCCCCCGCTTAAAATGATGACAGAGGTCAGTAATTTGCACCAGAGGTACACTTCAACTGTGAGAGACAGAATGTGAAAAAAAAAAATCCATGAATCCACATGGTAGGATTTGTAAAGAATTTATTCATAAATTAGGGTGGAAAATAAGTATTTGGTCAATAACAAAAATACAACTCAATACTTTGTAACATAACCTTTGTTGGCAATAACAGAGGTCAAACGTTTACTATAGGTCTTTACCAGGTTTGCACACACAGTAGCTGGTATTTTGGCCCATTCCTCCATGCAGATCTTCTCGAGAGCAGTGATGTTTTGGGGCTGTCGCCGAGCAACACGGACTTTCAATTCCCGCCACAGATTTTCTATGGGGTTGAGGTCTGGAGACTGGCTAGGCCACTCCAGGACTTTCAAATGCTTCTTACGGAGCCACTCCTTTGTTGCCCGGGCGGTGTGTTTTGGATCATTGTCATGTTGGAAGACCCAGCCTCGTTTCATCTTCAAAGTTCTCACAGATGGAAGGAGGTTTTGGCTCAAAATCTCACGATACATGGCCCCATTCATTCTGTCCTTAACACGGATCAGTCGTCCTGTCCCCCTGGCAGAAAAACAGCCCCATAGCATGATGTTTCCACCCCCATGCTTCACAGTAGGTATGGTGTTCTTGGGATGCAACTCAGTATTCTTCTTCCTCCAAACACGACGAGTTGAGTTTATACCAAAAAGTTCTACTTTGGTTTCATCTGACCACATGACATTCTCCCAATCCTCTGCTGTATCATCCATGTGCTCTCTGGCAAACTTCAGACGGGCCTGGACATGCACTGGCTTCAGTAGCGGAACACGTCTGGCACTGCGGGATTTGATTCCCTGCCGTTGTAGTGTGTTACTGATAGTGACCTTTGTTACTTTGGTCCCAGCTCTCTGCAGGTCATTCGCCAGGTCCCCCCGTGTGGTTCTGGGATCTTTGCTCACCGTTCTCATGATCATTTTGACCCCACGGGATGAGATCTTGCGTGGAGCCCCAGATCGAGGGAGATTATCAGTGGTCTTGTATGTCTTCCATTTTCTGATGATTGCTCCCACAGTTGATTTTTTCACACCAAGCTGCTTGCCTATTGTAGATTCACTCTTCCCAGTCTGGTGCAGGTCTACAATACTTTTCCTGGTGTCCTTCGAAAGCTCTTTGGTCTTGGCCATGGTGGAGTTTGGAGTCTGACTGTTTGAGGCTGTGGACAGGTGTCTTTTATACAGATGATGAGTTCAAACAGGTGCCATTCATACAGGTAACGAGTGGGGGACAGAAAAGCTTCTTACAGAAGACGTTACAGGTCTGTGAGAGCCAGAGATTTTCCTTGTTTGAGGTGACCAAATACTTATTTTCCACCCTGATTTACGAATAAATTCTTTACAAATCCTACCATGTGGATTCATGGATTTTTTTTTTCACCTTCTGTCTCTCACAGTTGAAGTGTACCTCTGGTGCAAATTACTGACCTCTGTCATCATTTTAAGTGGGGGAACTTGCACAATCGGTGGCTGACTAAATACTTTTTTGCCCCACTGTAACTGTACAGTACTCTCTGTATATAGTAACCATTGTCCTTAATGTAAATATGTAAGAAAAATTGTGTATGTTTCTGTTCTGTGTCCTGTGTACTGTTTGTTTGTATATGTGTCTTTTTGGCTGCTGTTACAACCAAATTTCCCCTTGTGGGACAATTAAATGGATTATTCTATTCTATTCTATTCTATTATTATTGCTTGTATATACATCTATCAATGCTATTTTATTTGTAAGAAGCCTGCAAGAGCTAATTAAAAAGTACTATAGATTGTGCTAAAGCATAGTTACATAGTTTTCTTACAGTTAATTCTAGTACTTTTTTTTGTATTTTCCCCTGTCCACTTATCAGTGTAGTGATGCGGTGTGTATGCATGAACATATAAACCATGCACAATGTTGTAACTGAAAATTAGTGTGGAAAAAAAGGGGGGAGGTTTTGATCTGCTTGTGTGTGTTTAGATCCAGAATGACCAGTGTCAAGAAATGGATCAGTCTGATGACAAGAAGTGGCTCAAGCTCACCAAGCATGGCGAATGGGCAACTCATACGGTAAATGTCTCACAGAGCACGACGACAAGTAGACAGAAAGGGCAGGTTTTTAGCCTCGTTCTCCCAAATCAAATGTATTGTGTAACATCCACAGAGCGGATAGAAGCAGGAAGCGTGTACACAGAAAGGAGCTGGCATCATTTTATATTGTCTCCAGTAATTTTCCACTCATGCTGTAAATGAGCTTCTGCACGTACATATTTTGGTTTCTGCATTGTGAATTAAAATGTACAATTAAATGTAATATATGGATCTTCTTGAGATAGGTTTCTAGTGGTGGTACTGCTCCTTGCTTCTTCTCGCAGGTTAGATTAGATTTGTTTGGTTCAAGAAAATTGTTCTGCTATTTTAATTCCTTAATAAGAAAAAAAAAAATGAATTTACTTACGTGGCATTATATGCCATGAAAACAAAACAATCTGTATAAAGTTACTGTTGTCCTGCATACTTTGCAGTTTATGTTTTCTGAACTTGTGCTGTTAAGCTTTATACTTCATGGTTAGATGGCTATAGAGTTACAGCTTAGCTGCTGCAATTAAGCTGATCGCATATAATGACCTTTCTTAATTTTCAGATAGAATATTATATTAATTATTAATATTTAATCCCAAGCTGATGATGCATTGATATGTGTATTCTAGGTGAACCTGAAATCTGGCACCAACATCCTTTACTGGAGGACTGGTGGTGTTACGATGGGAAAAAAAGTGGTGAATCCTGCACTGCTAAAAAATATTCATATTGAGGGTTGGTGGTTACTTTTGCTTTTTTCTTTTTCTCTTTATAAAAAATGACAACAAAATAGATCAAACAGTTACGTCTTCTTTCTATCTTTTCTGCTCCGCTCAGGTGTTGCCTACACATCAGAGTGTTTTCCGTGTAAGCCGGGATCTTTCAGTCGAGTCCCTGGCTCCTCCTCATGTGAACCCTGTCCTCGGGACACCTATTCTGGCCATGGTGCCAGTTCCTGCACTCCCTGTAACACCAGCACTCAGTATGCAGGTATGAATAAAAAGCTAGATTTGCCATTTCAAATCTGTTTTGAATCCTAATTGCTATCACTGCTTTTTAGAGAAGCACATCTAAAGGATATAGATAGAGCTTGTCCTATTTTTATGTCACAGTTGTCAAACTTCAGAAAAAGAAACACAGTGAGCCCGCGTGATTGCAAGGGAATAGCAGGTTTTGGCAACTGGGGCAGCAAAAGTAATGCTTGATCATTATGTTAGTATATTTGCTAACATATGTAATATGATAGGAAGGCAGCCAATGCACTAGAATCTTGAACTAGAAGTTTAGATTTTTTTTTTTTTTCCCCCAGGGGGTTTGAACGAGGACTTTTCAGTTAAAGTACTGTGGTTATTTTATTTGTATGATGTATCTTGTAACATACTTTTACATACTGCTACATAATGTTAACATACTTTTTGAAAATGTATTTAGTTGGATCTTTCTACTCAAGTGATTTAAAAAAATGTATTCACTTATTTTTAAAATTGGCCTGTACCATATTAAATAGGCACATCTCAGGATAAATACAGTATTAAGGACTGCCAATAAGTTGCACTCCTTTGGATTATGAACTAAATATGACACAACCTACTCCTTGCCTGGGACAATGATTGGCCATTTCTTGTAGATGCACTGTTGACCGATATGTATTTTGATGTTATTTTTTAATATTTTTTATTTGAGCTGTACTAGGTGATGTGTTTTATGAAGACCAAAAGGCAAAACCAGCTGATATGGCAATACAACTCTTCTTTGTACTTCAAACGAGTTGTTCAGACTATTTAACCATCTAATGAAATTTAAGTTTTAAGATGAAAGAACAGACAATTCCACAGTTTTTACTGAGGCACACTCTGCCTTGATAAAGAATCATATAATGCATTTAATTAATTTTCTGTTTAGTAAAGTAATTTAAAAGTCACTGGATACAGCTAGATACGGTAGAGGATTAGGGCCACCGGGGGGGAAAAAAAAGTTTTCTTTTTCTTTTTTTCCAGAATTCTGAAAAAAAATAATTCTAAGGAAAAAGTCAAAATTCTGAGCTTAACCTCAGAATTCTTTCTTTTGTCTCAGACTTCTGGAAAAGAAGAAAAAAATCACATGCCCACTTTTTTCCCCCAGTGGCCCTAGTCCTCTTTCCTAGCTAGATCATCCAGGGAATAAACATATTTTATTTAGTACATATTTTGCGACTGTTGCTTTGCTAGTGTTGTATCCATATAAAAGGAAATGGGGGTGGGGGGGATCGATTCTGCTTAAAATTGCTCCTGTTTTTAAATAATTATATTTGCTTTATATCTCCTATGCTAATATTAATATAATGTATCCCCACTTTTCCTAGCTGAGGGATCTGGCTCATGTAAGGACAGACCTCCCTGTTCCATGAAGGATTATTTCCAGATCCACACAGCTTGTGACCAAGAGCGCAAGGTGAGAGAAAAGAGGCTACCTCTTTACTAAAGAGCCTGTTGAGACTCGCTCTATAATCACAGTTTGTCCTTTTTATTCCAACTCACACCTTTTTTTATCTGATTTCAGACACAGGTCATATTTAAGTGGGTTGAACCTAAGATCTGTCTTGAGAATGTGACTGGAGCTGTGACATTGCCTCCAAGTGGAGAACGAGAGCCCTGCCCCCCCTGTAACCCTGGTTTCTATAACAATGACACGGCCACATGCTCACCATGTCCACCTGGGACCTTTTCCGATGGCATGAAACGTACTGAAAACTTTCTATCTTACAGTCCTCATTTGTCTTCCACTTACCTTTTGTTTCATGCGGTTTCCCAATTGTGTTTTTCACTGTTTGTCCCCAGCATGTCAGCAGTGTCCTGCAGGCTCTGAGCCCACCTTGGGTTATGAGTACAAATGGTGGAATGTTCTTCCTTCTAACATGAAGACTTCCTGTTTTAATGTCGGCAATTCCAAGTGTGACAGTATGAATGGTAGGTGTTTATGGCAAGACATGCCCACTTTTGCTCTTTCCCTCAATTCTGGTCTATTTTGTCACTGTATTGTGTGATGACTCCAATGAAGTGAATCAAAAAGCATGGCAAATATTTGGCTACCATTAGCAACACGCACTAACCGCAACACCCACACGACACTAACCGCAACACTGGGAAATTTGTTTTGTCACAGCAGGAAGTGGACAGTGCAAAAGTTATGAGGCAAAAATTAGAATACAATAAGAATAAATACAGTACACAACTGTACAGAATAGAATAAAATAAAATACTATATACAGTAGAATAAAATAAAATAAATATACAATAAGATAAAAATAGAATACAAATACTATATACAACTGAGTAAAAATACAACGATGACAGAAAGGATTATTGCACTTAGTATTATTGCATATGTATGGATGTGTGTGCTTGATCAGTTATTTATTTATTTATTTATTTATTTATTTATTTATTTATTTTCAGGTTGGGAGGTTGCAGGTAATCACATCCAGGCTGGAGCCGGAAGCTCTGATAATGATTACCTCATCCTCAACCTCCATGTTCCTGGATTCAAGTAAGGATAGTAGCTTTGAGTTTTTTAGCCTCCATCACTTTTGCCACTGAGCTATTTCTTTCAGCTGTGACTAATTCCCTTCTTCTGTTTATTTGCCATCAGGCTTCCTACTTCAGTGTCGAGTCATTCAGGGGAAGAATTTGGTCGCATTACATTTGAATTTGAAACTTCTTGCACAGCTGACTGTGAGCTCTACTTCATGATGGTGAGAAGAGTTACTGACATGATTGCTGCTCTGAAAAATGTTACCATAGATTTTCAAACCAGAAATTTGTCTAATGAATCTTTTAGGATGTAAACAGGAAGAGTACAAAAATAGTGGAGTCTTGGGAGAAAAACAAAACAAGGCAAACCTACACACACATCATGACAAAGAATGCTTCAGTTTCCTACACATGGGCCTTCCAGAGGACTAACCAAGCTTCAGATGTGAGTAGAAGTACACAATTACACACAGATATGAACTAATTTAAACTACATTCACTTCAAAGCTGTCAGTGAACGATGTTCATTAATACTTTCCACCCATCCATCCATTTCCTTCCACTTATCCGGGGCTGGGTCATTAGGGCAGCAACCTAAGTAGAGACACCCAGACAGACCTCCCTCTCCCTGGCCACCTCCTCCAGCTTGTCTGGGGGAACACAAAGGTGTTCCCAGGCCAAATGAGAGATATAATCTCTCAAGCTTGGCCTGGGTCTGCAACGCAGCATCCTCCCAGTGGGTTATGCCTGGAACACATCACCCTGGAGACCCCAGCAGGCATCCTTGTCAGATCACCTCAATTGGCTCCTTTCGATGTGGAGGAGTAGCAGCTCTACTCTGAGCCTCTCCCAGATGGCCAAACTCCTCACTTTATCTCCAAGGGAGAGGCCAGCCACACTTCAGAGGAGGCCCATTTCCGTCACTTGTATCCACGATCTCGTTTTTTGGTCACTACTCAAAGGTCGTGAGCATAGCTGAGGGTAGGGACGTAGACCGGGAAATTGAGAGCTTAGCTTTTAAGTGCAGGTCTCTCTTCACTACAACAGACCGGTACAGCATTCGCATCACTGGCGCTGCAGCACCAATCTGTCTGTCAATCTCCTACTCCCCTCTTCCCTCGCTTGTGAACAAGACCCCAAGATACTGACCCAAGGCACTCCACTTGGGGCAGGAACTCGTCCCTAACCTGGTTTAGTATGGACATGGCACCCTTTTCTGGCTGAGGACCATGGCCTCAGACTTGGAGGTGGTGATTCTCATCCTGCTGCTGGAGGCCACCGCCTGATGAAGTCAATGGAGCCACATCTGCGAAAGGCAGAGATGAGATTCTGAGACCACCCAAGTTGAAGCTTTCTGTCACTTGGCCTAGAAATTCTGCCCATTTAAATTATAAATTGAATCTGTAACAAACGGCAACCCTGGTTTATTTATTTGTTTATTTATAAGGAACCCCATTAGCTTCCACAACAGTGGTTGCTAGTCTTCCTGGGGCCCAAACCATCAAATACCACCAAATAAAATGTTACACAATGAGTTGGATGCAAATTGTCCACATAATTTGGCTCTTAGATCCACAATAAGGTTTTACAATTCTGAAAATGTAAACATCTGAATATTAAAAATTATATAAAAAAGCAAAAAAACCAAAACAAAACACTCAAACAAAATACACAATTTCCATTACAAGTGACATTACCCTCTACAATTTTTACAAATAAATTAAAAACTGCCTAAATAGGCTTTTAGGTGATTTTTAAAATTATGAATAGAAGCCAATTCTCTAATTGCATAAGGGAACTTATTCCACTGAAAAGATGCTCTAAATATAACAGAGTTTTTCAAAAAGTTACTTTTAACTCGAGGAGTTACTAAATTGTGGTTACGGTAGTTGAGAATCGTGTAGCATGATTATGTATTTCATCTGGATACTGCAACTGAGCATAAAAAAAGTGTGGTGTGTTTACCAGTATTGCTTTCTTTAAAAATACAAGTAATCCATAGTATAATTTAGCTTGTACAGAAAGCCAAGAAAGTTTATCGTGCATTTTATCAATACTTGTATAATATAAATTCCCATTATCTAGATATTTGTACCAGTTATCTGTCATGTGAATGAGAGCTGAACTGGTGGAATAACCAGGTTTGTAGGCATGTTGAAACTGAGTGAGTAACTGATTTTCTGTTAGGTAATGTTGAATTTGTTCATAGACAATCCTCTCCATAATTTTACTTAGAACGGGGAGTAGACTAATAGGTCTGCTATTGACACCATTAAAAACGTCATTCTTGTTTTTAGGAATGGGAATTATTTTCGATTCTTTCCACTGCAATGGAAATAAGCTGCATGCCAAAGATCTATTAAATATGTGACATATAGGAAGGGACACAAACTTGGCTGCAACTTTGAGCAGTTTACTGTCTATGTTATCAGAGCCGGAGGATGTATCGTCAGGAAGTGATATCAATAAGCGCTCTACCATCTCCGCATTCACTGCCTCAAACTTAAATTGGCATTGCTTATTATTCATGATAACATCCTGTATAAGACGACGTGATAAGGTGGGATCGCCTCTGCTCATATTAGATTTTAAATTTGTTATTTTATTGCTGTAATAATTCGCAAAATAATTGGCTATGTCCTTAGCTTTACTTATAAACGTACCACCCGTGTAGATGTGAGACATCACCGGAGCAAGATCTCTACCCATTATATTATTTAAAACTTTCCACACCTTTTTGCTGTCCTTATTGGCCTCCTTGAGCTTAAGTTGATAATATTCTTTCTTCTTGCGCCTATTCAATTTAGTTACTTGATTTCTTAACTCGCGATATCGTGCCCACTCTTGTGGACTGACAGACTTATGTGCTTTTGCTTTTGCTATATCCCTTTCTGACATTGCAACCTTAAGTTCATTATCTAACCAAGGTGCGTAGTTCTTTTTAACAGTAAATCTTTTTAAGGGGGCATGTTTGTCAGCCAGGTAGCAAAAGTTTTCAATAAACATAGATAATGCCATATCAGGGTCACTCTCGAGGCAGATGTCAGTCCAGTGAATTTCTTTTACGTCATTAATATACTTATCTGCATTGAAATTTTTGTATGATCTATGAAAAATAATCTTTTGTGCAGTTTTCAGTGGTTTCATTTTCTTGGTCAAACCTACAAGATTATGGTCACTATAGCCAACTGGAATAGAAACAATATTAGAGCAATGCTCAGGAACATTTATATATATATATGATCAATACATGATGATGACCTATGACCTCCTGCGTTGACCGTGACCCGGGTGGGAATGGTGATCATCTGAGACAGGCAACAAGCCGACGCTGATGAACTTATCTTTTTCCTTAAAGGACAAGAAGGAGCTGACCAATTGATATTAAAGTCTCCTAATAAGAACATGTCTTTGTTTTCCTCAGTTACTTTTTCCCTGGTAGAGTCCAACACCCACTGGGAAGCCTGACTTATTACAGGCTATGCAGACCAAGCTCTTGCAATGGTGGCAAAAGGATCAACTGGCTCAAAGCAACGGGCCAGACACCCCATACTCCTGAAACACCTCCCACAGAACTCTCCGAGGCACATGGTCAGATGCTTTCTCCAAGTCCACAAAACACATGTAGATTGGTTGGGCAACCTCCCATGCACCCCCAAATATCCTCAAAAGGGTAAAGAGGTGGTCCAGTGTTCAGCGACCGGGACAAAAACCGCATTGTTGCTCCTGTGTCCAAAGTTCAGTCTTTGTACAACACCCAGAGCCTTTAGGAACCTCATCCACTCCAGGGGCTATCCCACCAAAGAGTTGGTGGTGATAGAGTCATCTATCACCAGGGGTGACCCCACCCCTGGTGATAGATGACTCGCCCCCCTCCTCCCCAGACTCTGCTTCCTCTATGGAAGATCCCACAGTCCCACCTGAGCCAACTCACCACCAGGTGGTGATCAGCTGTCAGCTCAGCACCTCTCTTCACCCAAGTGTCTAGCACATACAGCTGCAGATCTGATGATACAGTTACAAAATCGATCACTGACGTGTGGGCTAGGGTGTCCTTTAAAATTATAAATATATTTAAAATTATAAATATATTTATATATTATTAATTAGAGTTATATATAAATATATAACTCAAATATTTTAGTTATCTCATATAATTGCAAACCTTATTACATATCATAAAGTGCAAAACTGTAAAAGAATAGCAGTAACCTTTGCTTCTTGCTTTTTGTTTTAAACTGTCTTTGGTTGCTGTTGTTGTCGTTGTGTTGTAATTTGTGCAATAGCTAATAAAATCTGAAATGACTGAGTTCTTGAGGTCAGACCACTTTAGGCACACCAAGTACTCCCTTCTTTTTGGTTCTAAAGATAAATTCTGAAGTGTCATTCAGTGTCTTGCACAATATATCAACACTGGAGATTTTATTTCATGTCATCTCGCTGATGTGTATTTATCTCTCTCTACCTAAGGTACGACAGTATGTCAAAGATGTGGCGCGAATCTACTCCATCACTGTGAGTAACGCGGTGGACGGAGTGTCCTCTAGCTGTCGGGTTTGTGCCCTCGGTGCACAACCGTCCAGCTCTGCGTGTGTGCCGTGCCCACCTGGGCATTACATAGACGCAAGTACGAGCCAGTGCACAGAGTGTCCACCTAACACATACCTGATGCCTCACGCTGCACCAGGCCCTGATGCCTGCAAATCCTGTGGACCTTCCAGCAAAAGTGACAAGGTTTGTTGCTATGATTGAGAAAGAATTTAAGAAAATTCTTGTTATCAGTAAGGCGGTACACCAGATACCTGTGTATTTGTTTTCCAGGAGCACAGCTTATGCTATAGTGACTGTCACTTCACCTACACAGAAGGCAATGCCACTCTGACTTTTGACTTCAGCTCACTTGGGCCAGTGGGGTCACTGATGAATGGCCCAAGCTTTACCTCAAAAGGAACCAAGTACTTCCATCACTTCAATATCAGTATCTGTGGAGGAAAGGTGTGCAAAGATGAAAATGCGCAGAAAATCCTGCAATTTTAAATGTGTTGTGCACAAATTGAATGTCATTGCAATTTTCTCTTTTTCTTTAAGGGTCAGTTGGCAGTATGTACAGACAATGTAACAGACCTATCCATCACTGACTCCCAGAGAGAAAAGGAAGGGCCCAATGCCATCACGACCTTCATCTGTCAATCAACAATAATCCCAGCTAGTGGACGAGGATTCCACACAGCCCTCTCCTCGCAGTCCATTAACCTGGCTGACACATTTGTTGGTTAGTGAGCATCAAACACAGACGGTGGCAGTGAAGAGAATTGAATTTAGGTTTACTTTTTTATGCCTCTATTTTTATTTTAAAAGAATAAAATAATATGTGATAATAAGTAAAAGGTCCTTTTTTGTGGGGATCATTACTCGTATAATATAAAAGGTCTTTTTTGCTTGTCTTTAAATGTTAAACTCCTTTCATAGAAAAGATTAAAGACAAATTAAAAGTAGACATATTATTAAGTAATACATTTCTATAAATATTAACAGGGACAACTGTGGATAACAACCTTGAAGGAATAAGTGTAACACCAGATCTGTTTCCCAAGACCTCCAAGAAAGTTCCTGATGTCAACTTTTACTACAGGTGCCTATCATTACAGGCATTATTTATAGAGTGGAAAAAAAAATCACTGCTTTAAGCTTCTTGCTTTCTGTGCTTTTTGGTGTAAGGTCTTTGGAGACAACTTCATCTTGCGAGTCGGGTCGGAGCGTGGTGGTGACACTTCGCTGTAACCCAGACAAGAGCACTACGGGGGAGCTCTCAGTACCCAGGTCTTTCTCATCAACGTCTCTCTAATTTTCATGTGTTTGTCACTGTTCTGTGCTGTGGTCCAGCTTACTGAACAAATTGTGCCTTTGGCTATTTCAGTCAGTGTCCTGCTGGAACGTGTGATGGTTGCACCTTTCAATTCTTATGGGAGAGCTCAGGGGCTTGTCCTACATGCACAGAAAGAGACTACCATCAGATAGAGGGAGTCTGCAAGGGAGGAAATCAGGTGTGTGTGTGGACATATACTTGTCTATGAGTACTGGATTTTTCTTAAAGGCATGTTTAATGTGAATTAAAACAGACTGTGTACTGCAGCTTTCATTTGAAGTGGTTTATATTCACCTCCGATTTTAAAATTCTTATCCAATTTTATAGCCAGCCAAGCAACCAAACGGGTTATAATTCCACAACCGTTCATGGTAACAAGCCTAAAGGTTGTTAGCATCCAAAATATCCATGTATGTAGAAAAATCCCACAAAGCTTAAAGTCAGCACTATAACAGTCTTTGTTTCACTTAAAATGCAGGTTGCTGGAATGAAGACAAACCTATTGAACACTTCAAATTTCATATTTACACTTACTAGTGTATGCGCTGTCCCATTCATGTGTGTATATCCACCCTTAGGACTTGCTGTATGTGTGGAATGAACCAAAGCTGTGCATGGGTGGTGTGCCCTTGCCTGCTAAGAAAACACAGACCTGTGAGGGCATTGAGTTCTGGATCCAGCTTGGTGCAGGACTGGGAGCTTTCACTGCAGTGTTGCTCGTTTCCCTGACCTGCTATTTCTGGAAGAAGAACAAACGGTATCTTTAGCCTCTTGTTCTTTAACTTCTCACATCATTATTTAATTACATGTTTTCTCATTTTCCCCTTAATTCCCCTTAATATTCTCCCCTTCTCCCTTTCTCACCTTCTTCCTCATCACTGCTGTAAGATTTTAGCTTCACATGTTTTGTTTTCTTTCCTTAACTTTGTCTCTTCTTCTCCATTATTACCAAATCCCATCTCTTGCCATTCTGTCTCTGTAACATCACAGTATTTATGTGAAGATTCTTCGTCTTCTTCTTCTTCTTGTAAATTTCTGCAGTATTGATTCTGTCACTTGTCTCTGTGCAAGGTTGGAGTATAAGTACTCCCGGCTGGTGATGTCTGCTAATAAGGAATGTGAAATGCCAGTGGCTGACAGCTGTGCTGTGATGGAGGGGGAGAATGAGGCAGACATGGAGGATGAAGTTGTATACACAAAACCTTCTCTACTTGGAAAACTCAAAGCCATAGCATCCAAGGTGAGAGACACAGTATCACTATACTTTTAAAACCACAAAGTTCCACAGTGGTAAAAAAACAAACAAACTATATAGTGTTGCAAAATAATTCTCTTTTCGTTTTCATTTTAGAGAAATGGAGATAACTATGAAAATGTGCAGCTAAATTCGGCTCATTCCAAAACATTGGTGTGGAGCTAGAGTGGAAGAACCGTGAAGGGGGCTGAGGGGAGAAATCAGACCTTCAAGAGACTTTTCCCACTTTGTGACCCCTATCTAACTATCCCCTTTATAAGCTTTGATACCTGGAACACCAACTGTTTGTATGTGCACACACATATAGACATAACATCAGAGCCATGCTCAAACGAGTCACACTAACCTGGTGGCCTTAAAGCTTGGTACGATGGAGCTGTCCAGTTAAAGACTGTGAAGCAGGTGTGTGGCTGACACTTCCTGATAGCTGTCTGATTCTAATTTATTTCAGGAAAAAATTGATAGAAGAGCTCAGGGTAAGACAAAGACCTATTTAAGATGTCCTGTTTTGCTATTTTTCTCTCTTCAGTTTGCGTATCGTCCAATATTTCGTTGATACCTGTGGTATAGTTCATCTTCAGGAAAGCTATGATTTGCCTTTCCATATCCCACAGATGTTTACACAGATGGTTTATTCTTTTCATGTACAATCATTACCTTCTCATGTTTTTGTTTTTTTTTTTTTATTTGAAATTATATAATGAAGAGAACTACTGATCAGTTGAAATTTGAATTTGCCATATTCTGTTTGGGTTGTGGTGTGGACTATCCATGTACTTCAAATAAATCATGATGTATTTATGTATAATCTGACTCAGTTTGATTATCTTATTAAAAAGCTGCTGAAAAATTAAGCAATAAATACATTTGACTTAAGGTTAAGTCAAATGTATTTGTTCAATACTATTTAGACTCAAGGTACTTTTGCATGCTTTGCAGACTGAAAAGAGGAATACAAAGAGACATTTAAAACATCTGTAAACATATGTATACAAGCTTGCACAAACAGTCATTATTAAAATATGAAGACATTTCACAGATGTCCAGTTATATAGATCTGGTGCACTTGCTTCTATTTTAATGGGATTGTCACCAAAAATTCAAGTTGTTTCTAATACGGCCTTAGTAAAAGCTATGTCAAATCGTCATTAACACTATGGGGCATCCATAAAAAATGGAACTGGCAAACAAAAATGTAACTCGTGAAGAAATATGCACTCATCAACCACTTTGTTTGGGGATCCTATTGTTAAGATGACCTGCTGAAGTTCAAACTGAGCATTAGAATAAAGAAAAGAGATCTAAGTGACTTTGAATGTGGCGTGGTTGTTGGTACCTGACGGACTGGGCTGGTTCACACACAACCATCCTCGAGGTTTACATTTCCCCACAGAGGCAGTGCTTTGTGGGGAAATGCCTTGTTGATGTCAGAGAAGAATGGCCAGACTACTTTGACCTGATAGGATAATGAGAGTAACTCAAATAACTACTTGTTAAAACCAAGATACGTAGACGAGCACCTCTGAATGCACAACATGTCACAGCTTAGAACAGATAAGCTGCAGTAGCAGAAGGCCACATCAGATGTCACTGTTTTCTTTATCATGACAGTGAGTTCAACATACTCATTTGGCCTCCACAGTTACCAGATCTAAATCCAATAGAGCACCTATGAGTTTTGTGCAACGCCAGATGCAGGAGATCATTCTACATCACAGTGGTGATGTGTTTCAAATAAGATCATTTTGAATTTGATGGGATCAACATATCTCCAAAAAACTTGGGACAGGGTGATGTCCCCATTTCATTTAACAGCAGCTTGTAATTGTGAGCAAAGGAGACCATGTGCTGGAATTTTTTGGGAGAGGTGATAATGGACTCAATAGCTGCTCACCAGTCCTGGGTCTTATTTGTATTTTTGGTTTTCTGGTGTGAGAAATATTTGACCAATGTTATCCTAAAAAATAATTTCAAATTTAAAACAATCTAACCACAAATGGTGATTTCCACATTTTCTCAGTCCAGTATAAATGAGCCTTGACCCAGAGAAGACGTGTGTTTCTGGATTATGTTTGCAGTGATTTCCGGAAGTGTTCTCAAGCAGTGATTTCCATTATAGAATCATATTTGTCTGTTAATGCAGAGCTACCTGATGGCCCAAAGATCATGAGCAATCAATACTTATTTTTGGCCTTTTGCCTTGCCCAACAAGATTTTTCTGGATTCTATGAATCTTTTGATGCACTGAAGATAATGAGTTATTGAACATCTTACATTAAGGAAAATTATTATGAAATTGTTCCACAATTTGTAGATGCAGATTGGTGAACATCTGCCGAGCTAAGATGCTTTTTTTTTTTTTTAAAACAAAAAATACAGAATATGTTACTCACCTGTTGCACAATTAATTTTGCACAATTGCAAAATGTTCCTCCAGATATTTCTCTTTAGTACTACTTATGTTTCCAGCCTTTTGCGCTTGAAATGTGTGGCTGCTATCAATTTCAAACTAAGCAAATATTGTTCATAAAATGGTAAAAATGTCTCAGTTTAATGTTTATGAGATTTGCAAATGATTGCATTATGTTTTAATAACATTTTCCAAACTGCCCAACTAGTCATCGCACAACAAGTTTACAAATAAGGCAGAACTTCTTTTCCTGGTTTTGGTTGTTATAGTGGAATGAATGGCATTCATCAGTCAGAAGATTTATATCGTGGCCTGAAAGCATTCAGTATTTCCAAACCCCTCTGGCACTTGGCTTCAACAGTAATATAATATCCTAGCAACGGAGGGCACAATATTACCTTAAAATGATATATTACTTTTTAAAGTTACCATTGCGCAAATCATCATGCTGGCTCAGAAGTGGCTACCTTTGACTTACTGATATACAGGATGCGAAAATTACAAATCAAATCAAATCACTTTTTATTGTCACATCACATGTGCAGGTACATTGGTACAGCACATGCGAGTGAAATTCTTGTGTGCGAGCTTCACAAGCAACAGAGTTGTGCAAAATACAACAACATAAACAGGCAAAATATACGAATGGCTAAATCTGAAACTAATAAATATATGTACAATATATAATAGTATATGCAAAAAAAATAAAAATTTAAAAAAAAAACTCTGGATGTGTATACTAAATGTTTTTCTACGTGTGTGTGTGTGTGTGTGTATACACATATTCTACAGCTGAAGCAGAAAAAAAAATCCCTCTCGCGGTTAGAAATGATACATTTGATGAGCCACTTTTCCCCCACCTTTTTCCTTAGCAACTCACCCTGGTCTTCACTGGCATTCGCCATATCGTCCTGCAGAGGTCAGTCAAACATTAAGATTTTAAAAGGTAAACTCATGTCGTTTAATTTAACGTCCTCTCTGATTTTTCCCTGGTTTTTGCTTCCCTACAGAACATCATTTTTCAGTACAAGTTTCTGAAAATTTACCTGTACACGATTTCCGAGTGTTTAATGCCGCTGGAGAACTCCTTGCTGTAAACCGCAGCACAGTATGGTGGTCAGAAGTGTAATTACTGAAACTAACCACTGGAGGGCGACATTCACTAGTATACAAAAGAAGAGTCCAAATCCTGTTTTACAGAACAGATAACGATAATGTAATCTTGTAAAAATAATAAAGTAAAATGAGATAAAATGAATAAATATGATAAGATTTTCATTTCAACAGTTTGACATGTCCCCGACTTTTCTAAAAGCAAAACAAAATAGCTTCTCTAACGTACGTTGTGTCAAACTACAAGCTACTGACTGCAGTGTAGAATGGAAAATTACCAAAAGACTGCTTCATCTTTATCTTTTTTTAATACACACTTTTAACGTCTTACTTTCAGAGACTGAACCTTCACACTGCATTTAGCAAAAACACTGGGCTCTCCGGTAGATGGTTTAACAAGAATGCCTTCATTGGGGAACAGATGAGGCAGGGTGTTAGAGCCATCTTTCAACATTTGGCAACACACACGTTGAATAGAGCCCATGTGGATATGAAAGTGATGTTGAGAGGCTGTTAGTGTTGCTGGAGAGACGAATGTATCTGCACTTCGACACACATTTTAGCTGCATTTATTGATATTTTTCTGAGATGAACAGAGAGAAGGATGAGTGGACAAAACCAGGTTTTTTTCCTTGTTATTTTATTATGATGTCATCACAGCCTTATTATTGCACATACCATAAACACGGAACTATTGCTTTTGTGGTTGATCAGTTCCAGAGTCCCTTAAACCTCAGCTTCATTTTGCCTGCAGAGATCTCATCTTGTTTCAAAGAGGCCAAGGACACATTCTGCTATACGGCGGGGGCTATAGCACAGAGATCTTTGTGGAGCACACAGCAGTTGGCCGAGGCTGAATAGAGGAACAATGTTTATAATGAATGGCTGCTTGTAAAGGATATTCATGAGTAAAGCCAATTAAGGACGCTTCCAGAGTGAGTTACTTGGTGCATGACATGGTAAAACTCGGAAAGGTGAGGCATTTCAAAGTAAAGCGTTTCCTCTACGTCTCAGTTCCAACAGATTTTCCCATACACCCGTTAAACCCTTTTCAAACCTCCTTATGCCTCGACAGCATGCCTGCAGTGGGCTCCCAGATCTAAATGCTTCAGTTCAAGTATGGCCTAGCAGCCTGCTGGTCTTGCTTAGGTGGTCTTGGCTGAGACCCACTGTGTAGCAAGTTTCACACATCGAGTGGAGATGAGGTGGACAAATGTGGCGAGGGAATGGTTGAAGGGGTGAGGCAGACTGTGAGAGACGGGGTCAAAAGAAGAGTGTGAGATTGTTGTCAGAGACTGGTCCCCGGACTAAATGAGTGGAGAACAGGGTTAAGTGCTCTATTTGTGCAACTATTAAAAGCTGGGAGTAGGGTACAGGGACTCGCAGAGCCAAATCTCATCAGTCACTGCCAATTTGAATCAGAACCAGCAACTCGTTTTTCTTTTCCTCCTTTTTCGGCAACTCCTCACCCCTCCTCTTCATGCGGACAAACAGACATTCCAGCAGCGGATGTGATGGTGGTTGTCCATAGCAACGTGCCATGCTGGGTGTATCTTGTGGGAGCAGGACCACTGAGTGAATGGCTAAGCCTTCTTCTAACAAAGCCTGCGAATCTCTGAGATGCTTTGAGCTTCCATAGAAGCACTGTGACTTCTGGGCTGTGGGAGTGCTTTACATAATCCAGCAGCAGCTTCCCTCTGCTCTGCCACAGCGCTCTCTCCTGCTGCTCTCTGCACCTAACACACACGCCCCAATGTAGGTCGGCTCATCTTGGCGCATCCTCTAAAATTCTTTCAATCTATCATTCAGTGTGATAATCACAGGGTGCTCTTGGAGACAGGCAGCATAAAGGTGTAGACCAGTCATGAGATGAATGTTCAACAGTTCTACCCACATCTGCTGTATGAAATTTGAGAGAATAGTTTGAAAAGGCTCGACCGGGGGGGGGGAAGAAAATGAGTGATTCCGATCACATATTTTGCTGGAAACATCAAATATAACAGTCACACTTTATTCCAGACAGCATATTATATGTAAACATTTAAGATCAATTTATTAATAATTTACTACCACCTTAAATGCAATAAATTATTGCATGAGTCACTTGTTTAAAAAGAAAATATGCTAAATTACTCTGCTAATATTTAGATTTTCTCGCAACATTCATTTATTCCACCACCTCAGAACTGTCACCCAGCAGCGAGTCTGCAACATTTCCAGCTTGAAACAGACAGTTTGATGTGTGTGGATGTTTTGATAAATTGGATGTACTTTATGGATATGAGTTTTTCTCTAACATCCTTTTGTTAGCTGGGATCAGCCAGCAGCTGACATTGTGTGCTCTGCTTCCTTTCGTGAGCCTCTCTGGGACTGCCAAAGCCAGCTGCTCCTCTGTGCCTCTCAACATCAACACATTTAACACAGATATGTAAACTGCACACTTCAATAACTCAGTGAGTCAAAGACTCAATCTTAATGGTATATGAGCTCCTCTTCCCCTCCCTCATTTTATTGGAGATGCTATGCTGTAAAAATATATGGGCATATATATCAGAAATACCCTTTCCCTTTTAATAACAGACTGGAAAAGATATGGGTGGTAGGGAAAGGCATTTTAACCCAGGGATTCCTCCGAGTCGCCGTTTCAGTAATTCAGGTAAACAATCAATGGCAGAAGGCTCGTTAGGAAATAAAACTATCTGCATGTTCTCTATAGTTAGCCCACTTTTCCATTTACCAAACAGGGATTTGCAGCTGGTAATGTAAAATTGATCTTTTACAACTTCTACCTGGAGAACTATCAAACATTACATTAAGGCACATAGCCATATTCAAAACATCACCACATACTGTATCTATGGGGCACAGAAACATCAGCTACCATTCCCCTCTAGCTGGAGAAATTCAGCATGTATTCATGAAAGCAGACCATTTTCCTCCATTAGCGTTTGAGTCATTTGAGTACATAAAGTTCATAATTACAGGGTAAGACACCAGTTTGCTTTTGTCGACACAACTATTGCTGCACTGTCTGTGTTGACAGTTTTGAGGCAGAAAAAAAGGTGTTTGTTGTACTGTATCTTTTCAGCCCTGCTATTAGTTATTATTAGCAATCCATTACAGAAATCCTCCATAGAAACAGCAGTTTAAGAGTGGGAGTAAAATTCTGTTGCTTTGGTGAACACATGTCTGGAACTATGGCCATTAAGATAAAGGGATTCCATGATTAGAAATAGAAAAATGAACATTTGTATCAAAAGCAAAACATACCTTCCCGCAAAAAACAACCACATTAGGTTCTTAAATAGATCTAGGATGCAAAGCACATCTATCAAGATGTGAACGGATGAATTCTCAAACTGAAAGTTGATGAATTTGAGAGATTTTGTTTTTTATACATGTCCATTCCAGCTGTTCTAACCAGTCCAGGTTATGCTTTAGTCCACATTCACTCTAGGGTTGTAAGACCATCAACATTGTGCTGTTTGAACCATCAGTAGCATAATATACAAATGTACAGATACACAATAGAAATACATACATCATTTGTTATTACAATGAGACCTACAAAAAAGCATGAGAATAAAAAGTCTGTGGGGTATTGCAGGTGAGGCAAGCAGAGCCACAAATGTGCATCCAGACTGAGGGACACAGCCCCTCCTACCATGAGTAAGCGCATGTCTATTTACACTGCATCATAACAAAGCTATCAAAAACAAAGGCTCCAAAAATTCCTCCTAAAAACTTTTTTTGTTCTTTTGTTTCTCTACATACAACAAGTTTTGATTTCCATGTATATACATCCCTAGAAAATAATTTCCATATAGTTACACACTTTCTACATATGTGAAACGATACAGTTCTAGTCCACAAGGAAGGTGTCTGCTTGTTTGTGCGTGTATGTGCACATATGTGACTGTTTATCTGTGAGCGTTGTGTGTGTGTGAGGCGGGCAAAGAAGAGGATAATGTTCATCAACTGGCTAACAGTCACAGGGGGCAGATTTGGAGAGTAGACTGGATGTGGTCACAGAGAGGAAGTAGTGGAGTCTACAATCTCTCTCCCGTTGCACACAGTGGGAACATAGTGGGCGCTGACAGAAGCTAGGAAAGGAAAAAGGAGCAAGGGGGTTAAAAGGGAAAATACAACTACACAGACAGAAAAAAAAGCATAGTTAAATATTCAATTTTGTTGGTGTCAAATTAGTAAAAGAAAAAACAACAACATCTTTGTCATACAGAATAGAAGGATACACAAATATTCATATTTTGCAGTAGAAATGACCCTGCAGCAATAACCCCCCCACCCTCTTCCCCACACACACACACATTTAACATATTTTACATTTTTACTAAGTCTTGAATTACTCACAGGAACTTACTAACATTAGGAGTTGTCAGGTAATAACAATTCTCAGCTGAATAAGCCCTGTGGAAACACTCACCAACCGGGCTGCTCCAAGAAACTGAGTGATCTGGAAATAAGCTAATTGGTTTGGGTATCTACAATTCAGGGGAGTCTATAAATACAACCCATGTTCTTTTAGTTTTAGTTTCCACTATCCAAAATACCATTAAGCAACGTGAGTTTACAGAAACTGTGGAAATCAAGACAGCATCTGAGAGAAAATGTTCAGATAAAACTGCAGGTCTGCTGGGCAGGAAGTCTAATCAAAACCACCCACTACAAAACAGTTGCTGGAAGCTTTAGCTAAAATAGGCATGGTGGTGCGCTGTTCCACTGTGCAGCACTAATGCACAAACTGGGTCCCTACATCAAAGAGTCATCAGGAATAAAACATTACCTGTGACCTCATCACTAAAATCAGTGTCTGATGTATGCAGAGCAACATCTGGATAGGTCAGAGATGAAGCTTTTTTGGCCACAATCACCAGGGATTTTTCACCAGGGGGAAAAAGAAGCACTATTTCATGAAAACATGCCAATGGCTGCCAACTGTTAAGTAAGTAAGGAGGTTGGGAATATTATAAATAGTAATAGACAGGGAAATATTGGACTTTTTGTTGAGTACAGAATGTTGAGCATATAACCAAATAACCTACCATGAGATGCATATGAGGTGGCAGCCCCGCTGACACTGAAGCGATTAAGGTTAAGCCTGTGGCTGGTTACATTCTTTTGGGGCTGAAACATGATGATGTGGACCTTGGGGGCAAACATGCAACCCAGCACCACAAAGCCACTCAAGCTGACTGAGATACACATGGTAGTTGTCTGAACCTGCAGAGGAAACATAAGAAGACAGTAATTAGTAGCCAGGTTAGCACAAGACATCCATCCATGCATCCATCGATCTAGCTATCAGCCACATTGTGAGCAGTTTGCAAGTCTATCACTGTCACATGGACTAAATCGTTTTTGCTAACATTTGCATCTACGGTCAGCTGAGACTTGCCAGTAATCCTGACATGCATACTTTTGTACTGTTTCAGCTGCTATTACAAACTAATTTAATGATAACAATCTATAATAATGAAAATACTTCAAAGGAACATTTGAGTGCTTATGACAAAGTGCTTTGAATAGAATTAGAAATGAAAGCAAATGCTGCTAAAGACACTAAAGAAATGAATCTCTGTGTCTGCACACGCTGCAGATAATCATGCATGTAAAGTGAGAGCACAAGTCTTTGTTAGCATACTTTGTTAGCTTATAACACTTACTAGAATCTATCAATAAAAGACTTAATCAACAGAGACCACAGTGGCCAAAGTCTCTCACTGGAGGGAAGCTTTAATTTTATTCTCTGTGAAATCAATGCCAATTAAGTACACTCTTATTCTCTCTTGATTCCTGATCTCCAGCACGCAGCAGTGCGCACTATATGTTGCTGTATCCCGCCATAATCGTTATCACAAGTGTTACAAATGTTTGAATAACAGCAATTCCCAGTGAGATCACAGTACATTTGAGCATATCAGCAATAAACCCTTCAACGTCTCCTCTGAGTACGTATGTACATAGAGTATGTGAGTGGGCGGGTATGCATATTGGCGATGTTTTTCCCATATCTGTCTAATCTTACAGTAACATTACGTCAAAAAATGCATATTTAGAGGGGTGGAGAGGAGAGCTAGAGAGAGTATGAGAGTGAGCGAAAGAGGGTCATTTATTTGACATTTTACGGGGATCAAATGAGCAGCCCTGGCATCAGCACTCTATCAGCACTCCTCTCTTGCGCCCTTTGATACAACGTGTGCATTTGTGGAGTGTGTATATAAGGTGTGTGTGTGTATGCCTAAGATTTGTATGGTCAGGTGAACATTCACTCCCCGTTGCTGTTAAATCTGAACATGTGTCAGCAGTTTGACAGAGCTTGTTCAAGTGTCACTCCCAGTACTGCACAGCTGGGACATTTGCCAATAGGATTAGGAATTGTTGAAGTTGTGACTACACCTATGTGATTTCTGCTTTGTTAGCTGTGCATCTTTAAAAAAAAAAATCATGTTGAGAAGATAAAAACTGCTCAAATAACCGCATTACATACTTGAAACACCAAAGCGAGTCAGTTGCCATAGAGTCCCATTGAAAAAACGCTCATCTTTATCACAGAAATAAAAAACTTTTAAGGTGGAACATGAAACAGCTTTCTATTCTAACTGAGCACTCAAAACGCTTTATACAACATCCAACATCAAAATGTCTACATATAACTTTTGCAGTCTATGGGAAAAAACAGTAAATGTGAAACTGCCAATAGTTAATTTTTACCACAAACAGCCCAGAGTATTTAATTCTGCTTTTTATTTGGACCATAAGCATACCATCACAGTTGTGCTGCTGCTAGATAGTTTTTAAGGTTAGGCTTGCATCTTGTTGAGCTAGAGTCAGATCAGTGTCCTCCTTAAATACAGAAACACGCACTCGTGCATGCATGTGTATGTTCAAAACCATACCCTGTAGTCACTGGATGTAACATAGAAGATAGGAAGAAAGGCCAGCCAAATTATACAGGTGGTGTACATAGTGAATCCAATAAATTTGGCCTCATTGAAGTTCTCAGGGCACTTCCTGGTCTTAAAGGCATACCTAGTGGAGAAGAGAATCACATTTTTAAGTTGACAAAATACCCTTTTCATTTCAGCAGTTCCTGATTTGATCTGTAGAACATAAACTACTTTATATAGTACATTTTGGGTAGTTGTGAGTTTAGTTGTGACACACTTACACAGTACACAAGATGACCAGGAGCACATCATATCCCAGTGACAGCAGCATGCTGGAGTCACGTACATTACACTTCAAGATGACAGTCTGTCGTCGCTCCGGCAATGTAAAGCGACGCGTGCCGGGGACTTCCAGCAGCAGCCATACTGACACCATTACTAACTGGACAGAGATTAGACTCAGACAGATGAACACCTGGAAAAAAAAGGGAAAAGAGGAAGTAAGGTCATCGAGATCTACTGTTTGTCCATCCATCCATCCATCTGACTGATGCAGATGGATAGACATGATGCTGCAATCACTCACCTGAGAGGATGGGCTAATGAAGCGTGGCCTCACGGCTCCCGCTCCGTCTTTCACACCATTGAAAATCCTGGCGATTCTGTTGGTTTTGGTGAGAAGGGCGGAGTAGCAGACAGCAAATGATGTGCCCAGGCCAAGGCGGCGCAGGGCACAGATGGCAGGAGAGGGTTTGGCCAAAAAGAGGAAAGTCATGGCGTAGGACATGAAGACTCCTAAGAGGAGGATATAACACAGTTCTCTACCTGATGCTTTCACCAGTGGTGTGTTGTTGTGTCTGACGAACACCCAAATCACCAGGCCGGTGCACATGAATCTGGGGACAGGGAGGAAGTTGCAGCCAGACATACAATCAGTGTCATGAAGTCACTGCTTATATGCTGTCACACACATAAAGCATGGTTATAAATAGCAAAATTGACTTAAACAATCAACAAAATATTCTGAAATCAGTATATGCTCATGTCATTGTCTGTGCATAGCTATGAAAATTTCTGTATCTGTATGACGCTGAGCCTCGGCTGACCACATGCTAAGTTTTTCCTCACTTACTTATTGTTGTGAGCTACTTCTGTTCAGTTTCCCTGTCACTTACCCTACACATGCAATGGTAATTGGGCCAATAGCCCAGGCATCTTCCCACATAATATAGTCCTCGGGAAGGTCATAACAGGACGTCAGGTCGTCAGTGGGCCACTGGCCAGGAGCGCAAGGTGAGCAGGTAAACTCATCAGCCAGGTATTCATGAGGCTCACAGGCTGTACAAATCCAGCAGCAGTACTCACCTGGGAAACAAGAATATGAACAGTTTGTGGCAGATTTTCCAAAGGTGCTGCTACCTTGAATGTCACTACAACAAAGACGAAATTAATGAAATTCACCGTCCTACCTGCCTGCATTTTCTTCATCTCATTGCGCTCACAGGGGTCGCTGCACTGCGACGTGGGCACTACTTCTCTGGGCCAGCGAATTAAATCACTGCTCAGACTTAAACTCTCTGCCCATTCACCTACTGGCACGTAACCATAACGATCACCAGAGTGCTGGTAGCTGAAGATGTTGTATCGGCCTACGCCATCCCCCTGGGTGTCAAACTTCACTACTGTCTCGCTGCCTGGAGGAGAAAATGGGGCTGAAGAGAGAACACAGAGACAAAGAGTGGAAAAAAGGCGATAAACCCAGTGGGAAAGGAGATCAAAGCTTAACAATCACAAACAATCACCTTATTGAGGTCTCATTGATGTCTTTTAAAAGCAGCAGTGAAGAGAGGGACAATAAGCAATGGTCAGTAAGCCTTAGGAGTCCAAAACAGATAGTGAAAGGCACTACAAAAGTGTTTTCATTACTGAAGACCAGCCAGTCACAAAAGTGTTTTCTAAAAGGCTATAAATGCCCAGTATAATTGGTGATGTGTGTGTCACTGGCCTCCCACCTGTCCATAAGGTCACCTAGGGACAAAATTGCTGTTCTAAAATCAGATCTGATAAAGTTTATTACCAGATGCATCATTAACAAGCTGCCCATAAAGCCATATAGGCATGGAAGCAGAGAATTGAATCCCTTGGTAATGCTATAGCTACCCACACAATGATAGATTTAGCCTCTGGGTCTCTTCTGTGAGTGAGGTGCACTGCTGAAACTGCCAAATTGGTTTGTATACATGTTGTTATGAAAGGATTACCATCTACCCTGAGGATGTGGGAACAGAAGAGATTGTAAAATTGGCAGGATGTGCGGTCACCATTAAAAAAACAAATAGAAAAGGGCTATGGACTGGGAAAACAGTAAGTTATTGATGCTTTGCAGGCAGTGCTGGACCTGACAGTGCTGAAAGTTGGTTGTTTTGACACAGACAAAGTGTATGCCACTCCTATTGTGCCATCGCTGTCCTTTACAGCAGAGCAGTCAGCTCTGTATTGCTGACACACAGGCTTGCGTGTTATACGGTGGTGCCTTGTCGAAAGATGATGTGACTAGAGAAATCACAGTGTATGCTGGGTTTATAAAGCACCGTTCTTCAATTTGTAACAAGGCTCTCGGTCCTCACCGTGCAGCTTGCTTTGATGATGCTATGCCGCCTTCCTCATATCTCTTTGTCTTTGGGTAACTGAATAAATCGTGGGCTGAATTCATTCTCCATACATACAGCCTGGGATCAGTAGAGTGAATCAGGATACAGATTGCGAATAAGCTGTTGGGCTGAAAAGTTTGCATGTGTGTACGTGTAAGGATGTGCACACAAGATTGAAGCTCGATTAGGTTTTGCTTTACAGTTTGATGGCTAAGGTATTGCTCTGAGCGCTGTGGGAGGCAGTGCTGACAGAACCAAAGCTCTGACCCTGCTGTTAGCTGTGTGTGTGTGCGAATGTGTACGTATGTGCACGCAGCACTGACAGGGGCTAAAGCTGTGCTATTGTTGTGATAGTTCAGTGTGCTCAGAAAAGAATGGCGTGTCAGATGGCAGCAGAGGGGGTTAGGGTTTATGAAATCCATAAATCACAGAGACAGCACAACTCTCTATCTTTCTCCTCTCTCATCTCCCTCTGTCACAGGAAATTCTAACTGTCAAGTCTTCTTTGGATTTTGCAGCTAAATGTTTAGGTGACAGCTAAATGAAAATGATTTCAATAAGAAGGTGCTGATAATATCTTGAGATAAAGGAGATATATGAATCCATTATGCTGCACGTCGCCAGATAATAAAGTCTGCTAATATCAGCAAGCAATAAGGCAAGCTGGGACCTCCTCCTTTTAAACACACTGACAGAAGACGTTACCAGTGGCTAATTATCATAACTGCACCTTATTAGGACCTTAGATATGTGCTGAGGCCTAATTAGCTGCATGTGGTAATTACGTGTAATACAGACAAAAGAGATAAGAGTATTGGCCTACAGAGCCATTTGAAGGCACTGTTTTTGTCCTTGACTTCCCGCTAACACATCGCATTCAGGCAGCAATAGACTCAGAGGACCGGTGATTCCTCCTTATTTCCAACATCAGTGACCTCGCTGACATGACAGAATGGCTTATCAAGAAAGTGGATGAGGGTGCAAGTCAGAGCTAGCGAAGGCCACCAAGATTCAACTGACTGCAGAGAGCGGAGACACGTAGCCCAGGTTATTGACTGATGGACAAAATTCTCTCTCTTCATCACTGTCCTGGACTGAACTAAAAAAAAATAAAACTAAAACAACAACAACAAAGGTTTTTGTTTTGACAGGACTAAGCATCTATGGCCGTAGACTCACTGAATCAAACTTCTGAGCATGTTGAAATTTTGAGACTGGCCATTTAAATAATAGCTAAAACAGTTAATAAATATTTGTCAGTCCACATCTCCAGCCTGTTTTGTTGAATTAAAAAATATATACATTTAGGATTTCCTGATTTCCCAAATAGTTACAAATCTCTCTCTCTCTCTCTCTCTCTCTCTCTCTATATATATATATATATATATATATATATATATATATATATACTGATCATGTAATTCACTTGCTGGGCGCACGTCCTTATTTGAGGTTTGACAGCGGTTTAGTAAATAAAGATGAATGGCTTGGACATGAATTGAGGTGCAGTTTAGGCAAGGCCTCGAAGTGGACTGGTGGCGGCTCCCGAGCCTGGCAGATCCCCATGTACTAAATAGAAGTGAAGAAGTTAAAGAATTGAAAAGGGGAGGGATGGTGGGGCGTGTAAACGAGAATGAACAGCTTGTAGAACTGGGGGAACTTATAGAGATGAGAACCGGAAGAGCGTGTTTGGAGATGTGGTCCTGCACCTGAAATTCAGATACTTTATCTCCAATTACAGCAAGTTAGGGCACCACAAATGTGCTTTTACTATCAACAGGTTAGCTGTGGCCATATTATACCAACTAAAAGTGATTATAGTGGCCATGTCCTTTAAATATAGTCTTGGTAAACATCAACAGATGCAACTCTAATGTCAGCGATACTCATCGAGATCCATTTATCTTATGAAAATGCACGTATTAAATTCAGTTCCACCGATGGACCGAACAGGGAACCAGTCTGCCCATATGTCCAATTATGAGCCGGTCTGTTTCATGCATGCGCAACACATGCTACACGCACAGCGGGGCAGACAAATAGTGCACACTCATAACCACACATTAATATATTGTTAGCATGGAAGCTCTTCGGAAAGCAGTTGTCTCTTTGTCTTCAAAGTTTGCCAAAGTAAACCATGTGTGGACGAGTGCGAAAACATTTGTAACAACAGACCTAATCAGGCACTTAAATCACCCTCACCCAGCTGAATACAGACATTTTAAAGAAACTAACAAAGACAAAGTGGCTAAAGCTAAAGCTATCCAGTGCACAGAGTCAGCCACACGCCTGCAGGCTCTATATGAGCCTCGGTATGAGCAACAGATCAAAGCACTTAAGAGGAAAGTTATGGAGACAAATGAAAAAGTGGTTGGTGTCCTGTTATCTGTTAAAGTTATAAACATACTGGAAAATAATGTAAACACCTTAAATTAACATTGTTGTATAAACCTGTTACACCTAAATGTCAGCTGATGATGGGTGTACAGTATCTTTTTCAGGTAGGAGAACACTTATTTTTCAGATATTTAATAGACAATGTGCTGTAACTTACTGCAGTTTTGGGGGAATTGTAAAGTTTAATTTGGTAATTTCTGTATAATTTTATTTGGTGTTGGTTTTGGTTCTTAGAAAGAAAATCAGAACTGGGAAAATCAGCATAGGCAAGTCACTTTTAGGAAAAAAATCAGAATTGACAAAGAAAATTGAAATCTCTAATATCAAATAAAGTTAGACTCATTTAACCAGCTGGAAACCTCAATAAAGCCTCAGGATCTTTATAGCAAAGCTGAAGCACTGTGACAGGTCTTTGTGTTCAAGTCCGGCATCTCAAATATGCAAACTGTCTTTTTCGACCGACCTGCAGTGTTTCCGAAACAGTGTTGCTTAAAAAATGATTTTTAAAAAGCCTGTTCATATTATTTCCAATGTGCACAAAAGCCTTGATCTGTCAGCTACTTTTCTACAACATGTTTCTGTTACAACAACACGCTGAACAATAAACTGACGGAATGATTTGTAGCGATGCTTCCTAACGGCGGCTCTTAGGTTTCCATGTGTAACAGATCTTTTAACGCAACCTAATACAGTGTTATAGATGATTCTGTGTCACCTCATCCACACAATACTTCCCTACTGCTCCGGGTGACTTTTTATGCCCGTGAAGTGTCATCAGCAAACAAAAGACCAAGCCTCACTCACTGACATCCAGCAATACTGTCAGCCAATTCATCTGCCATGTGGTACACTAGAAGTAGAGTAGAAACGGTGTCTCACAGGCTGGGTGAAACATAGGGTTTGCTTTGTCCCAATCAAATCTAAATATACAACTATCTTACTGCAATGGCAACAAACTCTTTCATTTCTGTAATGGCACTTGATTAGACAACTGGGAGAAATGAAAATTAAACAGCAAAAAATACAAAAAAAGAGGGAAAAGAAAGAAAAAGCAAATCAACTTAAGCAAGACAAACTGTAGTTATAAAGCAGCCTAACCAGAACCCTAATTTTTGCGAAACACTTAGCATTCCCACTAACTTGAGAAACACCTTATTATTCTAGCTTAATTAGAAGCATGGTGAAAACAGGATTTCATTCAGAAGCTGAGAAATTAATTATGTTATCGGCCATGTCGGGCTAAAGCAAAGCCCAAGGGGGATTGTGGGTATTAAAGGCAGGGGGAAAGAGCGAGAGGAGGCAAAGGCGGCTTGGGATGAATAAGTAGGAATAAGTCATCTAAAAGCGGTGAAAGTGAAGTGCACAGATTTACGTGGAGAGGGTAAATCTTTTTTTGTTTTTGCTTACGTGACTTCACACATACATGCACTCATGTCCCCTCAGTGCATATATGCAGGTATTCACTCACATGTCACAAATTCACACACAGAGGGATCACATTAGTTATATTTGTTCTCCCTGTGGATTTGGTCCAAGGGGATGGAGGCGCTGACTGGGTCACAGAACAACAGGCCACAGGGGAACAGAGGACAGATAGGGTAGAGAAAAGGAAGTCTAGAGTAAGGGACAGAAATGTATAGGAGGTAAAATGTAGCGGAAGAGAGCTGAGGCTTGACTGAAAGAAAGGTGGTGAGATAGAGGAGACAAAAGAAAGAAATGGCAAGAGAAAAACAGAAGGTGCTGGGATGGAGAATGAGCCAAGAGACAAGATAAGGGCAAAGAAAGGAGGGAAGTGACAAGCGAGTAGAGGGAGAAGAATACAAGAGAAAGAGAAAGGAGATAGCAAAAGTGAAAAGCAAGAAACTGATGTCATGGTAGCTGAGATACAGGTGGATGGAAAGGAGAGCCTTTAGAGAGAGGAATCAACAGAGAATAGGTGAAGGCTGGATGGACAGATGAGCAAAGTGAGGGAGAGGAGTGGAGAAGCAGACTGGCGCAGAGAGGCAGTGGAGGCAGGAGAGCAACCTTGTGAAGTCTGAGTGGGATGTGCTGTTTTTGAATGTAGGAGAGAGTAGGACACTTTCCGGGTGAGAAAAAAAGGGGGACAAGCATCTAGAAAAGACGGAGTGATGAGGTGGGAGAGAAAGAGTGACGGAAAGACAGACAGCGACAAAGACAGAGAGACAGAGGAAAAGAGACTGAGGGAAAAACGAGGGAGAGAAAATGAGTGAAGGTTGTTCTCTAGCATCTAAACGTTGCAGCAAGCTCAATGTGGCCCTGAAGGCACACCGCCTCTGCTAACACAGACATATCACACACACACACACACACACACACACACACACACACACACACACACACACACACACACACACACACACACACACACAGAGAGAGAGAAAGAGAGAAGGGGGAATATCACATCTATCACCACTATTTGAACAGAAGACTGCATGCATGTGTGTATATACTGATCTGTTTGCTGCAGATCGGGGAGGTGGGTGGGTGGGAGTTGAATGATGGCTTTGAGAAGTGTGTGGGTTGGGGGTGTCTGCAATTTCATGCTGGTAAAAAAACAAGCATTTCAAGCCACCTCATTGTAAAAAAAACTGTTAGGAAGGCGTTTATGTGCCTCTTGTGTGTATGTATGTCTACGTTTTGCGTATGAAGCATGTTGTAAGGCCTCATAAAAATGTGTAAAAAAACGCCTCTGTGTCTGTTACTAGTTGGTAAGGAGCAGTTCCCATGATCTACCGGATCACTTCAACAATTGGCAATTACCATAGCAACGAGCAAGACGAGATTAGATGAAGAGAGCCGCATATGAAAACACTGCTTTTAATGCAGAATAGTGCATTAGGGCACCACATACAATGTCAGTAAAAGCTAATAAAACAACAGTCTTATTACATTTAAGAATCACAGTCCTAGGGGACATTTGGAAGCTATAAGGAAGCTCCGATTTTGATGCAATGCAAAGACTGTGCAATAAACCTGCATGTGTGTATAAGAGAAGGCGAAAGGAGGGAGACAGAGAGCACTGAAGAGTGTTGGTTTTCCGTCTGCTACAGTTCAGACTGAGAGCACTGCGGATGGTGATGCTGCAGTATTCATACCCCACATTCAACCTCAACTCACCTCAGCTTCTTCCTTACATACTGTAGTCGGAAGGATGTATATGTACAGCAGAGAGCGAGAGTGAGTCATTCTGGGCGAACCAATACCTCAAAACAAACACTGCCGCAAGTTCCCAGTTTAACTGTACCGTCTTCCACGTAGTTTGAGCTCTTATCAGCACAGCTTCTCTGAATGGATTTTTACCAATACAGCTGCTTGTCATTCTGTCAGCACTGTCAGTGTAAAAGGACTCAGGTTGTTTGTATTTGCTGTTCTTTCTTACCAGCTGAAGAATAAAAACGTGCAATTCGCAGACATACATCAGTATTAAAAAGAAGGCAGAAGCGGTGTTAGAGGGAGTGTATTATCAGACATAGAGATGTAGGAAAGTCACAGAGGGATTCACACCTTCTTTCTCATCTGCTGTCCTCTGCTTTTCCCTGCTTTTCTCTCCTCTGCCCCAAAACCCACTCCAGAGCATTTGTCAGCTTCCCGTGTGTGTAAATCTGCATATCCTTCCTATCTCTCACTGTATGTACTCTATAATGGAGTGGGATCATCGGTGCCAAGTGGAGGATGCAACTGCAATTGCTTTGACTGTTTCTTCAGTCTCTATCTTATACTCGCTCTTCTTCTCAGACAGAAATGCTCCACTTTGATTTGTAGCAGAAATGAAGATGGGGAATTTCAAAGAGAATTCTCTTCTTCTGCTGACGCATGCCGTCCCACTCCGGAATTGCCTCGGTGCTCACTTGTTCTCTCCCTCCTTCTTTCCCTATCTCTTTTTCTGTCTTACGCTCTCTTACCTTACCCCAAACTCTCTTTTCTCATTTTAGTCTGCCTGTCACTCTTATCTGTAAGCTCCCTCCCCCCCTCCCCTCATAGGCGATGCCATTTTCTCATCCTCCATCCATCCTTGCTGCTCTCTCTCCCCAGCGTCCCATGGCAAATCTGCCGTGTTAGTGTTGTTTGTCTGGCTGTTTTGATGTCTGCTCCTGGTCACGGTTGGTGGAGGAATAAGCACCTCTAAACCTGTGTCAGTCCCTGAGACACAGCAGTTTATTTATAACGCTTCCTTTGTACGCCATCTGTCAGTCAAGCCAATCCTCTGTCTCTTCACTCCCAACTCTACAGAGACTGACAGACAGACAGGCAGCCTGCTATAGGAGCTATTATAACACACACAATCTCATTAGTGCAAGAGAGAAGAATATGGCTGACGGATTAACTGAAGCTCTCATTCCTCAAAGAAACTTTCAAGTGTCGTATCAATTACGCATGGGTAATAGGTGTCAATGGCAAGCTGGCTCTGACAATACATAGCAATTAAGTGGATTTGTTTCAGTACTTTTTATGTTCGTGGCTGCTTTGGCTGAGGAGAAGGACAACATCCCTGTATTGTTTCACAGAGGACTGTTAACTAGGGACTGAAAATTCCCATCGTTGTCCTACTGTCTTTCCACCAGCTTCCCCTCCAACATTTACTTCTTATTCTTCATAAAACTTCAACACCTTATCGCTCTTCATTCTGTTTGCCGTGCTATAGCTCTCTTACCTGCAAAGCTGACATTAAGGATGTAATCCCTGTAGAGTCTGCGCCCATCCAAGGCCTTCATGCTGTCACACAGCTTGGTGGTGTTAAAGCACAAGCTACGTTGCATGTTATGTAGGGCGTAAGCCATTGCATACACGGCATTCACCACAAACATGATCTTGGACTCGGGTTCAAAGTTATTCTTGTCCATCGACAAGTCCTTGTCACATGGTGGGGGAGGCGTCTCTCCCAAGCCCACTCCGCCTCCTCCCCCAAAAGAGCACTGAAACCGCTGCTCCCAGAACTCCTTGAACCAGGGATTCCGATGATTTTTGACAGGGTTCAGACTAAGGAAGTAGCGGTTGAATTCTGGTATGGGATTGGCTGCCAATTCAAGCGTGATGGCTCCTTCAGCTGTGACCTCATTTCCCTTGACAATGCTTTCCTGCGCACCCCAGCCGTCGCTGGCCACCCATATGAAGGAGGTGTTGAGCCTGGCAGCAGCTGCCAGCAGCTCTCTGGCATCGTCACTTCGCAGGAAAAGAACAGCCACACGGGCGTTTGGCTTCTGGAGGAGCTGACGGATCACAGCTTCATAGGACTTCTTCGCGTTAGACCGTCCCACCTGGACAAAGAAGAGACATGCTGCAATTTAATGACAGACATACTGTACATGCTCCTCCTCCTTATGTTCCCTATTCGTAATTATTTATCACATAAATCATAGGCGGAAATGTGACAAAAAAAGATATGTCTCACAGTCTCATACCAACATGTATTTCTGTAGCAAATTAGATGAAAAATGTGACTGTGAAAGCACCCAGAATGAGTTCTTGGAGATAAGCTTTCATTTTCTGGTTCACGACTGATAACAACAGTGTGATATTAAACCCTATTTGGTGTAGGACGAGATAAGACGTAAAGACAAACTTTTATAAGCGGACAAATTTAGCACTTTGCTTATTGTTGCTGGTGCAGCCGTAGGCCATACATCAGGGTGACATTCCACATGGAAGTTTTGGCTTTGTTTGTTTTGTTTAGCTTTTCTTTCTGTTTGCTTCTTATAGCCATGTGGATTTGACAACAGAAATGTGCAAATGAATTCTTTTTCCTACCTTCTCTGAAGTGGCAATACAGATGTTTCTCATGCGTGCCTCTTGTTCAAAAGCCTCGATACCAGTTTCCCCGTAATCACCCTCGGATGCGACGGTGGACACATAGGTCCAGTTGAAAAACCGCAGGATCTCAGCCATGGCTTTGGCCTGGTAGAAATCAGGGGGCACAGTGCGGGCAAAGTAATCGTACCGCGTCTTGTCGCTGAGTTTGGCACTTGTTGAAGCGTAGCTTATCTGAGGGATCTGGAAGAGCCTGAGAAGATTGGCAACCTGAGGGAACACATAAATCAGGTGGAATAATTCTGAGCCTGCTGTTGTAAAATTAAGTTATCGCAACTGCTTTAAAATTAGAGTCTTGACATTGATTGATTGATATCTTTTTTTTTACTGGATTTTCATAGCCCATGCTCCTATGACATGATGAAATATATTTTAATATTTTAACTTTAATATTTTGCTGCAGATAACACCGTAAAGTTATTGAGAAGAGCCAGGGATAAAGGAGCAAAAGGAGATTTCCCATAATTTTTTGTAAATTATATTTTTAATGTTATGTATCCAGAGCTGAATTAGAATTGACTGATTATACTCTTATGGATCAGTGTGAATACAATCTAATAAGTCTGAATTTTATTAAAATATTCTCTATGAACTTGATGATTTTTTTAGGTGATAGTATAAAAAGTATTTTCTTTAGGAATGATTTGACACTTAGACTGAATGTAGTCAATGTCTGAAAGGTAGAGTAAAAAAATTAAGGGCCAAAACATGTCAAACTTAACATTTATAGTAACTTTTATTAGTTTCTGTCATGAATATATGTATATATATTAGGGGTGCAACGATACACAAAATTCACGGTTCGGTTCGGTTCGATACTTTGGTGTCACGGTTTGATATTTTTCTGATACAAAAAAAAATGTTCATGCCATTTTAATTTGTCGTTTATTAAATTTTCACGGCACATTCCGCACCACATCTCTGTGCGTTCATCATTTGTTTGAAGCCAGCTCACCTCCTGCAACTACTTTTCCGAGGATACGTGCTTCTTTTGTGGTTCGGACTCCTTCTGACATTTCTTTGGAGGTGGAGGAACATTACAGTAATTGCTTAAAGGAGCTTCTTCGACATCTTTAAGAGTTCTAAACAAATGTCTGTCCTCCTCCTGAAAATCTTATGTACGCAAACACGCGTTGCAACTTCTTATCTTGTGCCCGTTTTTTATTTTGACAGCGAATGCGCACCTGCGGACCACTTATGTGCAGCCCTGGTTATTATTTAGCTCGTCATATTGCAGCCACAGAAATTCTTTTGTCCATGAAACCATAAAGCTGCACTTTCTTTTTGCCTTATAGCCTGATTTGTCATAACTTTTCCGTTTTGTGGTAAGCTTTTCTTTGGCTGTCACTTCTTCACCCTGACCTGTCTTATTTGGCTCAGCAGAACTAAAATATATATCCTGCTGCTTTTACACACGCACTCACATAAGCTCAGCGATTCTCTGCGCGATCAACCTCTCACATGTTTAAGCTTGCTGCGGGAGATTTCACTTGTCATGTTTGCATAGTAAGCTAACGATTGATAAGACGATGTCAGAGGAATTGGTGCGCAAATTATCATCACTCACCAATCAGTGCTGTCGCTCTCTATACACAGTTTGCGCGATTGCAAAGTGAAAGCAAAAAACAAGTGCAAATTCAAACGCGATTTCAATATGTCACATATTGACAGTGGCTCACCGATGCCAATGACATAATTACCCAGCTACATTTCTGAAAGAATGCAAAAGCATTGACATATATTTTCCTTCCTACAATAGCCCGACGGGCAGGGCAGAGATAGATTTTGGTAGCGCGACTGGAAAAATCGCTAGCCCCAGCAGGCGATTTTGCAAGCCCTGTATCTTATTGAGGAATCACTCATCTTTGGAAAAGAGAGTTTATTACAGAGAAATGGCTCTTTCCAAAATAAAAGCTATACTATACGCTTCTTCTGGGCTATATTCTCAGCAGCATATTGTAGCGGGTCAGGGCTGTTCGGGGTTCTGTTTGTACAGTTATGTTTTGTTTATGTTGCCATAGTGACGGGTGATGCACTCTCGCTGCGACGGTGTGTCCTTCCGGGGTCAGAGGGCGCCCTATGTGTTGTTGTTGTTGTTGTTGCTGTGCGGTTGCCGCGCTGAGCAGTTAGCTAGCGGCAGTGATCTTCTGCAGATGTCAATAAACGGCTGTGCTCCCTGGCTAGCTCACGGGAAGCAAGACCAAACGACACCTCTGTCTCCTCCTTGTCTGAGCTCGCCACATTAGTGTCAGAAGTGGGATGATGGTGGCACCCCATGTTCTGACCCGAGTGACTTTTCCCCCGCCAGTCGTGACCGGCCGGTGTGCCAAAAGAAGGCACCTGGACATTTGCAGGACTTTGTGTGGGGTAATGGGGTCGTTGGGGACGACTGACCCCTTAGGTGGGGGCTATGTAGCGGGTCAGGGCTGTTCGGGGTTCTGTTTGTACAGTTATGTTTTGTTTATGTTGCCATAGTGACGGGTGACGCCCTCTCGCTGCGACGGTGTGTCCTTCCGGGGTCAGAGGGCGTCCTGTGTGTTGTTGTTGTTGTTGCTGTGCGGTTGCCGCGCTGAGCAGTTAGCTAGCGGCAGTGTTCTTCTGCAGATGTCAATAAACGGCTGTGCTCCCTGGCTAGCTCACGGGAAGCAAGACCAAACGACACCTCTGTCTCCTCCTTGTCTGAGCTCGCCACAATATTTTGGTTCTGCTGAGCCAAATAAGACAGGTCAGGGTGAAGAAGTGACAGCCAAAGAAAAGCTTACCACAAAACGGAAAAGTTATGACAAATCAGACTATAAGGCAAAAATAAAGTGCAGCTTTATGGTTTCATGGACTGTGGCTGCAATATGACAAGCGAAATAACCAGGGCTGCACATAAGTGGTCCGCAGGTGCGCATTCGCTGTCAAAATAAAAAACACGCACAAGGGTTAGGGTTATGTGAGTGCGTGTGTAAAAGCAGCAGGATATATATTTTAGTTCTGCTGAGCCAAATAAGACAGGTCAGGGTGAAGAAGTGACAGCCAAAGAAAAGCTTACCACAAAACGGAAAAGTTATGACAAATCAGGCTATAAGGCAAAAAGAAAGTGCAACTTTATGGTTTCATGGACAAAAGAATTTCTGTGGCTGCAATATGACGAGCTAAATAATAACCAGGGCTGCACATAAGTGGTCCGCAGGTGCGCATTCGCTGTCAAAATAAAAAACGGGCACAAGATAAGAAGTTGCAATGCGTGTTTGCATACATAAGATTTTCAGGAGGAGGACAGACATTTGTTTAGAACTCTTAAAGATGTCGAAGAAGCTCCTTTAAGTAATTACTGTGATGTTCCTCCACCTCCAAAGAAATGTCAGAAGGAGTCCGAACCACAAAAGAAGCACGTATCCTCGGAAAAGTAGTTGCAGGAGGTGAGCTGGCTTCAAACAAATGATGAACGCACAGAGATGTGGTGCGGAATGTGCCGTGAAAATTTAATAAATGACAAATTAAAAAGGCATGAAAATTTTTTTTGTACCGAAAAAATATCAAACCGTGACACCAAAGTATCGAACCGAACCGTGAATTTGGTGTATTGTTGCACCCCTAAATATATATATATATATATATATATATATATATATATATATATATATATATATATATATATATATATATATATATATACATATATATGTATATGTGTGTGTATATATATATATATATATATATATATATATATATATATATATATATATATATATATATATATATATATATGGCAAATTGAACCTCCCCCACCCTCATTCAGATCTGGCGTTTGGAATTATTTTGGTTTTCATGTGACGTATGACCCTGAAGGTAAGCGCTCATGGACTAAAGTAAAACAGTATGTTGGATGTGCCACGCAATGCTCAATTACATGGGTGGGAGCTAGTGTGTTAGCGCAGTTAGCTCGTTAAGTGTTGGCCGTCTAACGGAGATTTGCCGTGTTGTGGCGTTAAGGTCATTTTAACAAGGTTAACCTGAAAGCACTAGTGGGAACACAACGAATATGACTGCACATTTACGCCAACATCATCCTAGTGCAAAGACAAAAACAACAAGCATGCATGTTACAAACTTTACCCGAGTCATTTAGACAGCCGTTAGCACAGGATTCGCCTTATGGGGACCTGATATGTTTAATATGCTGCTGAGAATATAGCCCAGAAGAAGCGTATAGTATAGCTTTTATTTTGGAAAGAGCCATTTCTCTGTAATAAACTCTCTTTTCCAAAGATGAGTGATTCCTCAATCAGATACAGGGCTCGCAAAATCGCTAGCCCGACGTCCTGGGGCTAGAGATTTTTCCAGTCGGGCTACCAAAATCTATCTCTGCCCTGCCCGTCGGCCTATCGTAGGAAGGAAAAATATATGTCAATGCTTTTGCATTCTTTCGGAAATGTAGCTGGGTAATTATGTCATTGGCATCGGTGAGCCACTGTCAATATGTGACATATTGAAATCGCGTTCGAATTTGCGCTTGTTTTTTGCTTTCACTTTGCAATCGCGTGAACTGTGTATAGAGAGCGACAGCACTGATTGGTGAGTGATGATAATTTGTGCACCAATTCCTCTGACATCGTCTTATTAATCGTTAGCTTACTACGCAAACATGACAAGTGAAATCTCCCGCAGCAAGCTTAAACATGTGAGAGGTTGATCGCGCAGAGAATCGCTGAGCTTATGTGAGTGCGTGTGTAAAAGCAGCAGGATTTATATTTCAATTCTGCTGAGCCAAATAAGACAGGTCAGGGTGAAGAAGTGACAGCCAAAGAAAAGCTTACCACAAAACGGAAAAGTTATGACAAATCAGGCTATAAGGCAAAAAGAAAGTGCAGCTTTATGGTTTCATGGACAAAATAATTTCTGTGGCTGCAATATGATGAGCTAAATAACCAGGGGTGCACATAAGTGGTCCGCAGGTGCGCATTCGCTGTCAAAATAAAAAACACGCACAAGGGTTAGGGTTAAATTTAAAAATTGTACTTCTGAGTTAAAATATATATTTCTAAAATGAAATGGTACACAGAGGACCGCATGTTTTACTCCATGACTATGAGGTGTCCAGGTCCTGTGGCTGTAAAAAAAAGCCCAAATCATCACTCCTCCACCACCGTGCTTGACAGTTGGTATGAGGCGTTTATGCTGATGTGCTGTGTTTGTTTTTTCCATTTAGCAAACTTAAGCTGTGTTGCCATAGCCATTTTAGAAAGCAGAGGTATAGATTAAAGATGTGGTTACATTTGATGGTGCTCAGTTAATCAGGTGTATTTGATAAGCACCACTTGGCTGCTACTTACACGTTTAATTCGTATGGAAGCAGAACTTCCACAGGAAGGTGTGTTTTGCTTTTCACAGGACAAACAGCGGATAAAATGAAGGGCTGTACCAAGGCTTGGCAGAAGAAAGGGAATGGTAAAGTTAAAACAAAGTGGAACTGAGAATCAGCACAAGGAATGTTTATGGGGTTGAAATATATAAAAACAATAGCATCAGTTTGAAACTGCTAAAGCTTCTTGCGCTTAGTTATTTAAAGTTGGTGTAAGTGTTTATCTGTTTCAAGTGATCTTTAACCTTTGACTGCAAGGCACTTAATCAAATATTTTTAATAAAAGCTGAGAAAAGATTTTTTTTTTCCATATGGAAAATGGCAACATATATTGAAGATCTCTGCTTGTAGAAGTTGCTTCTTGCGTAACATGAAAATAAAAGAAAACACAGCAAGTACATATGCACATGGTGAATCATTTATTAGTGACGGGTGCCTGAGCTCTAGTAGCGTCTATATTGCATTCCCTTTTACTATTGATTGGGCTATGGTCATGTTCTGTTTATTGCAGTTTCAATCACAGGTGTCACACAAACAGTAGAGATACGACTGGAAGACATCCTCGCGCTCACAAAGGCATGTAAACATACACAATCAAACATGCACAGGCACCCACAAATAAACACAAACTACACAGCCATTCTGTTCCCGCCTCAGTTTAATCCTGTTAGAGTGCATCAGTCTGTGCTTTTCTATATTTCATTCATAGCTCAGCTGATGAGCTGTTTTGACAACATGTCAGAATCTCATTAGACTAATAATGCAGAAGATTAGAGCACACGCTCACATACATACACCGATGTGCGCCAGAACAGGCCGACACTTACGCCAACACCTGCGCTGACATACACAAGCACGCACGCACTGATGGCTGCTTATAGTTCTGCAGGCAGGTTTTATGGGTTTAAGATGGCACTAGACTTAAATGTCACGGAAGGTCACGCTGCAAAATGTAACCGCATTGCTCCATTACCTGCCACTGAACAATGACCAGCTACCTAAGAGGGCTGTGTGTAGGGACACGGGGAGTTTACTCTGTTAGCGAAAGCTGCCTTCTTCCCTTGTGAGAGAGAGAGGGAAGGGAGAAATGCATAGGAATGGGCTGGATGTGGATATGGAAAGAAATGAAAGTAAAGGACGGAAAAAATGGTGCAGAGGAGGGGTTCTGTGGGTTTTCTCCTCGGAATGCAAGTCACACACATGCACACACAGAGACATATACACAGAGACATGAATGAGTAGAGGGGAGGAATCATGCTCGCTAAGTAAATGCCTTCAAGGCACTGGAGTTTAGTTGTGCATGGTTAAACATAAAATAATTCCCTATTACTTCATTTGGAAGCCACAGACAGACTGGCCAAGTACAAAGGCATGAAGGAGTAGCTAGATTAGCTTCACTGGCATTAGATCACAAAACAGCACACAGTTCAGGTCTTGTAAACACGGTTGCTGTTTAGATAAAAAAAACCCCAAAACAAAACGATAAAAAAAACCCAGCAACAAAGGCCAAAAAAACGAGCCGCAAGAAAACAAAGCATAATTATGTCTGATGAAGGACAAGAGGCAGTGCAGATGTGTTAACAATGGCTGCCCCAGGAAGGAGGAGGAGGAAAAGAAGGGGGCTGAGGTCAGCATACACTGAGATCTCCCCAAATAGCCGGGAGGGATGCCTCAGAATGCATATAAATATGGAGGGAAAAAAAGGGAAGCAGGAAGTTATGAGAAGTGAGAGAGCAAAGATTTAGAGGAGAAAAAAAAGCAATATATAAAACGGAAGAGAGAGAAAAAGACAGGGCAGGGTGAGAAAGAAAAGACAGAGAGACAGTTTCAGAGATTAGGGATTTAAGGACTGATAGGAGGAGGCTTTTGTGCAGTCACAGAGGAGTAAGGGAGAAGGAGGTTTTATGCTAAACTATGCAAATTACATAGTTCTATGACAAGAGCTACACGGGCTGGGAAAACACACAAGAGCACACCGATGTAGCTTGATTCTAAGAAATAGACATACACATACATACACAGTCACATAAATATGAAAACAGCAGAAATGGAAAATGTCACTTTAACCCTTGGCCACGGGAGAATAAGCAAAAACTTAATGAGAAAGTTAAAAGTAGATGATCACAGTGATTGTTGTTTGTATAACTACTTCTGTACTTTTGTTACCTGTATAGAGACACTGCTAAAAGATCCTCCTATGACTCCTGCGATTGCAAGCGGGCTGTCGTCCTGCAAAGCATATGATCCATCGGGACAGATGAACTCTGTGTCGTCCACCTTGGTGAGAGAGGCTCTTACGAACTCCAGAGCCTGGGCAACACAGAGACACAGATATTTTAGAACAAGTGTAATGGATCATGTAGGGTACAATATGGTCTATGTTTTCTATTAATTCTTAATCAGCCTTTGAAGTATTTTTGCTGTAATGAATGTGCTACATAAATAAAAGTTGAATACGTTGAGGTTATTTTTTAATGCAAAGTTTCTCTCTTCTCTAAGGACAATGAAAATCTATTGCTTCACACATGAGGTTGATTCATTTCAGTACAGGGTCCAAATTGTAAATTAACTCATACGAGACCAAGGCAGATTATACTGTATTTAAACTGCTGTGGGAAACAAGTTATAAATCCACAACCTGTTTAGAGAAACCAGATGTCAACAATTCAAGGTTTATGCAATCAGTCACAGAGCTCATTGCGTAAGATCACTAGATGCATCATACCTAAATAGCTCAGCAATAAGAAGATTTTTTTGAAGATAACAATCCTTGAGGGGAAAGTGCCATCCTTTCTTTTTATCTGGCTCATTTCCCCCATCGAAAATAGCTTCAATCTATCTTTCTCATCACGGATTTGCTGTTATCATTCAAGGCAATATCCTTTTTCCTTTGTGAATAAAATAGAATTTTGAGGTACATTTACTTCACCTGAATATTACCTTTTAATGAGAGCCTATAGTTTTACTCGATTTAAAATGGAAACGTTGCACATTTAACTTCTGAGGCCAAAAATTACTTAGATGAGCAACTTTTTAAAGACAAAATATAGCAAAAGTTCAAGTCGCCCAGGAGCACAAAACAACTAATTAGATTTTAACTGTGCTGTACCTAAAACGTTACATCAGCATTCACATGGATTATCCCGATATTTCACCAATATGCTTTTGTGGGGATTTGATTACTTTCAGTGCTGTCATGTGTTTACCTTTAATGTCCTTTAAACTGACTTTGACTTACATATGTAAGATATGATTATGATGCGACCTAATTTTGTGGTAGTGAGACTAAATTTTAGGTGTGTGGGAAAACTACCATATGGCAGAAAATTACATTTGTACACTGTCTAGATTCATCATCTGCCATTGATGCACAATGGCAATCTTCACCCACCTGTTCAAGTGCATAGGTATCTCTGGAGCAGGTATCAAGAATGTGGACCCCTAGGGAGACCCCTGGTAGCAAAGCTTTGTCCGAGTTGATTCTGTCTATGGCAAACAGCATGGCCTCCAGCCTCTGGATCCCTCTGTCCTCATTAACACGGCCACATTCCTCCATGCCAGCTCCTTTTTCATGCACTGGAAACAGGCCGCCGAGCACCAGGTCACCCTCGATGCGGATCTCCCGACGTGACTGGGGTGGGTCTGAGAGCAAAACGCCTTGACACATCATGACCAAAACAAGAAAGGGAATGCGGGCCACCATGTTGTGCTCAGAGAGGATTGTCAGAACGCAAGAACAGGCGTGACAGAGAGCGAGACAGAGGGAAGCGAAGGGCTAAGGGTTAAGGTTAGGGGTGAGGGGTTACAAGTGAAGTGGACAGTGCTCAGTGGGGTTGAGTCAGGCAGCGGCCGTGGATTCTTGGGTTGTTTTGTGGCCCATGAAACGGTCAGGGAGAACTGAACTGGACCACACATGGAGGGGCACACCATCTGGGCATCAGTTCTGCTTGCAGAAGAAGGGAGAAGAGAGGAGGAGAAAAGAGAGGAGGGAAGAAGAGTGGGATATAAGTTTGTCAGTCCACATGCCACAGGGCAAATCTAAAAGCTGAAATACTTTTTGTGGTACAATGAAGTAGAAAGACAGCAAAGTAGACATTTTAGTGGAGTTTGGGGACACTGCTAACAAGGGCTCAGTCATTTCTGCTTTACAGGCAAAGCAAGGCCATGACTAACAGGGATATGGAATTGTTTGGAGATTTTACCCCACTCTTCTCCAACCTCCTCCTCCCTTACATCACCCGGTAAACTTTCTTATTGTAAGTGTGCACATGTGTGCGCGCGCGTATGTGTGTGTGTGTGGGGTGTCTGCCCCTGGTTGTATCAGGATAAGCCAGCTTAGATGGCTGGTTGATACACGAGCCAAGTCTTCTCATGCCACAGATCAGAAAAGCTTCTCTAATCTCATCTCTGTTCCAGCAATTCTCCGCTTGTCCATGAGTTTATACCCCTAAGTATATGTGTGCATGTGTGTGCGTGTGTGTGTTATCAGATTTATTGCTCCCCCTCTCCCTTGCATAATTACAGAGTGAGGGCTGAATGCATTTTACCATGAAAGAAGCTGTCTGACAACAATGAGGCCAACAACAGCTGATGCTACTTACTCAGCTTACGACTCAATTAAAGCTGTGTTTTGACTGTTTTCTTCACTAATGTGCTCCACCTCCATTTTTGTCAAAGCCGGCCTAAAATATATGAAATATATCAGCTAAATGTTAAAGACGGTACTCTACAGATTTTGCAGTTTACATGTTTGGACAGTACAACCCATGTGAGTATAAAGGTAAGAAATATACAAGAGCTTCTGTAGCTCTGGAGGGGTTTTGTCCTGTAAAAATACTTTAGCTTTAGCAGCATCCATGCATTGCAAGCTGAAGTGCAGAGCTGTGGGAATTTGCAAGGCAAATAATCTGTTGGGAGTCATTAAGGTTAGTGTACTGAGATCAGTATTTTAACAAGTAAAGAAACGGCACCTAGATATATTATGTGTACTATTACAATGCATCACTATGCCCTTTGCATTTAGAACAGGTATTGATAAGGTATCTTGTCATCTTAAATCTTAGTATGTAATAATGTATGCCAAGTGTGCTGTAATAGAGCAAATCAACTTCCCTACAGCTAGGCAATGTCTCTAGCTTTTTTAGGGATCATTTTTAGGGATCCCACCCCATGCAGCAGACTGTGACAGCACTGAGCAGCTCCTTCAGTGGGAGACTGCGGCACCCACGGTGTGGGACGGAGAGATTTCGCAGGTCTTTCCTCCCCACTGCTGTCAGACTCCATAATAAAGACTTTAACTGATCAAGCACACACATCCATACATATGCAATAATACTAAGTGCAATAATCCTTTCTGTCATCGTTGTATTTTTACTCAGTTGTATATAGTATTTGTATTTGTATTCTATTTTTTATCTTATTGTATATTTATTTTATTTTATTCTACTGTATATAGTATTTTATTTTATTCTATTCTGTACAGTTGTGTACTGTATTTATTCTTATTGTATTCTAATTTTTGCCTCATAACTTTTGCACTGTCCACTTCCTGCTGTGACAAAACAAATTTCCCACGTGTGGGACTAATAAAGGTTATCTTATCTTATCTTATCAGAATATATGGAGTTAGGGAGCTGACAATTAAGGAACTGTTCGTTCCACAATAAAAAACACTGTTTGTAACTCATCATCAATTTTTGCTTACCAACCTCCCTCGGGTGTGTGGGAAAGCAATTTTTTTCCAGCAAATGTCCAAAACAACATATTTTATGTTTCAAGATCAAGTGAAAAAGCTCATACAGTAGCCATTGTGATAGGAAAAACGGCAGGTGGCACTGACTTGGTAGGTCAGCAAAACCTTTACCACAGTTTACAGTTAGTTAATAGTCAGTGTTGTTTCTTTTAACCACAACAAAACACATTAAGTTGCTGATGAATTGCTTTTGTTTCTAAATCTTTATGGCAGATGTTGTCACATGTCACCAGTACAAAATAATGTATGATATCAGAAGTATAGAGAACACTGAATTCTATCAACACTGAAAGGCCTTTACAATTATTGGATGGATTTCCCTAGTGCTAGTAGAAATTAACTAGTGCTTCTCCCTTTGAGGTTGACATTTTTGGAAAATGAATAGTCTGAACTAGTGGATTAATTGATATAAAATTTCACAATGTAATGTTCTTTTTTTATTTTTTCCAGAGGAAGCACTATGATACCTTTGATTAGTATTTAATCTACTTAACAAATGTTCATATGACAAACACTCAAAAGTAACTTGTTTAGTATGGTATAGAACTCCTAAACATCAGCATGCTGGTTTTAAAATAACAACACACAGCCATGCTGCTGGAGGAATCCAACAGGGTGGGAGGAGGTTGTGGGATGCTCTCACTCACTTGTTTTCATTTCATATGTCACTGCTATTCCACAAAACGAATGGCTGATTTCATGCCAACATGCAGTGCTCAAGGAAAAAGGGGACTGAACCTCACATCTGAACCAGTTCTCAAAGGATACAAAGAGCCTTTGTGTGTTCTGTTCTGTTCAGGGTTCTTTACTGACAGGTCACTGTCTGCTTAATTTAACTAGTCTTGTACTATGGCCTTCCACTTCTGAAACAGCTTAAGAAAAAGGCGCATGTTATTCTACCTCTAAGATAATCCCCATTGTGAGATGTTGCTGCAGAGGCACTGAATGATCTGTATGGAGCCATTGTCACACAGGAGATATTCTGACTTCTGTAACTTAAAATCTGTGCTACCAGAACTTTTTCTGCATTTCACCTGCATAACCAGAGGCAAAAACCTCGCCTTACTTTGGGAAATCCAACTACCTGTCAGTGCTCTTGCTTCATGCCTGCAAGCAGAAAGTGAAATGCTTGCAGCCGACTGTGAGGACAATGCCAAGGCCACATTAAAGCAGCATGGGCCCCAGGGCTACAATTTTTTCAAAGTTAGTGGAATGGTCAGTGACTATCTTAAATTCTTTGTGAATATCCATATTCCAGTGCTACTCGTTCTTACCCAACAACAGCATTTGATACGTGTGCAAATGTATGTGTGTGTGTGTATTTGGACAGAATTTACCACTAATTTTAAATCAAGAAACAAGAAACATTACCAAATATCCAGGTCTATCAAAACCTAGTGTAGCTATCAACATCTGTGCCTCTCTCCCAGATGAGTTGAGCAATTTTTATACTAATTTTAACGCTCACAACAAGCACCCCAGAGCCCACCCAATGGGGCTGGTCTACAGGTGACAGAAACAGATCTTAAAACTTCTCTAAGGATTAGGACTCAGATTTTCTTGCATTGCTGCTATCCTCCACACATTATTTATTATGTTATTTACCTACTGTTCCAGGTGATGCTATATCATTTCCTTGCACACTGCTTTAGTACACCTTGAAATCAAAAATACATAAATTACATTTCTGTTTATTGATTACAGATTTGCTTTCAATACAATTTTCTGGGAAGCAGTTCCTAGACTGTGAGAATAGGTAAACCATTCTCATCTACAATGCATGCCTTAGGGCTGCTTTCTGAGTCCCCTAGAGTACAGTCTGTTTACACAGAAATGTGTTGCCAAATATGACAACAACAGAATCATAAAATTTGCAGATGACGCCACAGAGATGAGACTAATAAGCAACAGTGGTGAGAGGCACTATAGAGAGCAAGTGGAAGACCTAACCATATAGCGTAAAGAGAAAAACCTCTCCCCAAATATCAATAAAACAAAAGAAATCATTTAGAAAGATCAAAGAAAATCATATTCTTATTTCCATCAGTTGGTCATCTCTTGTGGACAGTTTTAGATTTCTAGGTTTACACATCACAGACACCCTCACATTGTTGCTCCACATTAACTGCATTCAATAAGGCACAGCAGAGATTGTATTCCGAGGGTTTCAAGAATTTTGGCATGAGTATCTTGTGTACTTTTAATGGAGTGCCATCGGGAGTGTCTTGACAGGCTTATTCGTAGTGTGGTTTGGCAAACTGACAGCTTAGGATGGCTGCCTGAAAGAACCACAAAGTTAGTAGCAAGAATGGTTTGGTCTAACTTCATAATGATTAGACCAAACAAACAGACCCAAACCTTACCACCAGCAGTGCATTTTATGTTTTTGTACTATCTTGCCCATTGCCTGTGTCCTTTGTCTTAAGGCAGTCAGGCCATAAAAATGTGATTGTGTGACTAATTTGAATGAAAATAATGTTGACCTTGAACTTTCTAACAGATTGAAATGATACTGTTTCGCTATCTCGCAACGATGTTATTTAGTCGTCCCAGTATTCCAAGTATCATCTGTAAGATGAATAGTTTTTTGCTACTGCCAAATCTTTCGGCCAATCCTTAAACATCATGAACAAGAAACATGATTAATTCACAAACCAGTTTTATTTAGATGATCAAGCATACCCTGGGAGTGGGTATAGGTTTGTGTAGCGCCGTACGATCCAAGCATAGTCGCTCCACTGCGGCCTTCTTTTTGCATGGATAGCATGCATTCTACGGGCATCGTGTTTAGTAAGTCTTCAGCTGTCAGACTGTCATGGCAGCAAGAACAGCAAAGGATTACAGCGAAGGTGTTTACAAAATGACGCTAGCAAATTTAGGCTTTATTTAAATGATGGAGGTAGCTTCTGGGTCTGAAGTCTGCATTTTTTTCTAATATCCAGTCTTGGGGGATATTACAAATCTGTGCTAGTGTAAGCGCCTGTATATTTGAGGTCCGCTGGTTTATTGACTAATGCTGGTGCATTCTGATAGGTTCTAACAGTATAGGCACATGGGAACAAGGTCACTGCAAATGTTAGCTGCTCTATTTATTAAGACCTAGCATGTGTAAGTTAGCAATAATGCATGCAAGAGTAGGCTAATGAGACAAAACTTGTCCTGCTTTTAGGAGGCTGGTCTAGCGGCTTGTGTTTTATATCAGATATTTTTTTAACTTCATTTGAGAGGGGCTTGAATTTATATTTTGCATCAGAGCACTTTAATCTTCCCAAGACCCATGTGAAACAATACTACACATCAGTAAAAAGAAATTATGCTTACTTGGTTACTTACTTACTTACTAGCTAAATGCAAATTACTTTGAAGGGATAATCAATGTATGCTTTTTATGATGATTTATGGCTAAAACACCTAAAAAAATACTTAGAAAGTTATTTCAACAAACCTAGATCCTTGTGAAGAATCTTAAAAAGCATACATTGTCCCAGAACAAGCTGGCAGTTTATGATTGCATAATGAAAGTGTTGCAGAAGGTACGACCTCAAGAAGACTTCCCTGGAATTCTTCAATTGAACAAAAAGACCGATTTGTTCACTTAAAAATGTGTAAAGTGTTTAAAGTAACAGATAATTTGCTCATGGACACATAAAGGTATCAACAGGATACAGGTTACAGGATTCTTGATGTGTTGGTAGCACAATTTGGAAATACAAGACTGTCAAAAAAACCTTACATGCCTTAAATAAATTACACTCACCTGCCACTTTATTAGGTACACCTTATGAGGTGGTACGTGCTACTAGCAGGTTGGACCCCCTTTTGCATTCAGAACTGTCCTAAGTCTTTTTGGCATAGATTCAGCAAGGTGCTGGAAACATTTTTAGGTCCATATTGACCTGACCGCTTTATGAAGTTGCAGTATATTTGTCAGCCACACATCAGTGATGTGAATCGCCTGCTCTACAGCATCCAAAGGTGCTCTGTTGGTTTGAGATCTGGTGACCGTAGAGGCCCTTTGAGTATCTCACTGTCTTGTTTAGGAAACCAGTCTGAGATGGTCTGAGCTTTGTCACATGGGAGGTTGTCCTGCTGGAAACAGCCATTAGGATAACACTGTGGTCATAAAGGTCATAATGAACATTGGTTGGCAACGATCAAGTGGACTGTGTCATTTAAATCAAACTCAGTGGGTAGTAAAGGTCGCAAAGCGTGTCAAGACAATATCCCCTGCACCATTACATTTGCAGGTGCAAATTATACCCTCATATTCCTGTTGTTAGCTAACAGAAGTGGCACCCGGTGTGGTCATCTGGTGCTGTTGGTTACCTAACAGGGCAGTCTGGCCATTGTCCTCTGACCTCTGGTACAACAAGGCATTTTTAACCTGAGAACTGCTGCTTAATGGATATTTTCTCTTCTTCTAATAATTCTTTGTAAAGCTTGGAGATGCTTGCATGGAAGAATCCCTAAATCACTAGTTTTTGAAGTACCAAGACCATGTCATGTTTAAAGTCACTAAAATTACCTTACTTCCCCATTTTAATACTTGGATTGAACTTCAGGAGGTCCTCATGATTTTAATGCACTGGGTTGCTGCCACTGATTAATAAGCTATTTATGGTAACAAGCAGTGGGACAGGTGTACCTAATGCAGTGGCCATGAGTGTAGAGCACTTGTTTATTTGTTCAACTTATACACTCACCAGGCTGTTGCTTTGCTGACTTGTCAAAGTGCCAGATTATATTGCTGATGTCTATTTAGTCCACAGCAATTGTTTTGAAGGTATAATTAAAAGATATATAAGATCTAATGTTTTTTCCCCTTCAAATGCAGTGAAATTACCCATCAGTAAATTAATAAATGCAAGCAAACAAACAGAATTTTGTGTGCACACACACCTTGACCCCATCACCAGGATGTCTGATCTTAGCCAGAAATGTTGTCAACCCCAAGAAGCAATCCCGTTAGCCTCCCTCATTCTCTCTGTGTTGTTGAGTTTGCGTTTGGCTACTAAAAAGTCACTCACAAGGCTTGAGTAAGACATAGCTCACTTCTTTTGAATTCTGCCACTTGTGCCTCTCCTGCAATCCTCGGGAGAGATAAGACAGAAGCTGGAGGTTGACGTTGTGACTAGAAAAATCAATCTAGACCAAGGAGCAAGCTCATGGTAAAACTTCTCTTGATTCCTACTTTATCTGTGTGTGTTTATGTGTGCGTGTGTGTGCACGCGCACATGTGTAAGAGAAAGTGAAAGAGTAAGTCTCCCCTCTTTAGTGGGCAGGTAGGAGGATGAAAGCTTCTCTTAGATGCAGGCAGCTCAAATTTTTCTTCAGGCGGCTGCCATACCTTTACTACTCTGCTCTGTAATATCACACACATACAGACGAACGCACACACCCAGACAAACACCCGCCCACACACGTGCACACACACATGCACAAACACACACCTCTGCTTCTCTGAGGGGTTGACCTAAAAGCAGACTATTTCTATGTCTTAGCTTCCTTGTGCATCAACCAACAGAGATCTGAATGAGTGTGGTCAGGAAGCACGTAAAGGACACACAAAATCAGGTTATATGATACATAATAAATTCTTACTGTAGGCAAGGCAGGAGTACTAATACATAATTTGAACTGTAAAATTTATATCATTTATATGGGCATATATTATTTATATAACTGTGATGTTCCTGTCAAATTCTGACAGGAGATTACCTGACATGGATATTTAATTCCACGTAATTTCTATATTTTGGAGGGACATGGGGGATGACATTGATGGTGTCAATGAAAGATTTATATCAATTCTCAAAACCGTCACACATCCTTGATGTTTGTCTGTAGTGGAGAAAAAAAAAGATCCTCCTTGAATGATTTCCAGTATTCCCCTGAAAAAGCTGGAGTCCCTATAAATATAGCCTCCAAAAATTAAAGTTGATGATGATAATAATAATAATAATAATAATAATAATATCATTATTAGTAATTATATTATTGAGTCTAAAAAAAAGAGAACACTGTCATGAGATTAGTTTTGAGTACAACACTGCAAGAAGGCTGCAGATCTGGCTATGTGTTTGTTTTGAGGGTGTCTTGGTGTAAACGCATGCTTATGGATGTGTGTTGTTGAGTTTAAAATTGTATATTTATGGAGCTAGAACTCTAAGAGTTCCTCCAATGCACTCCTTTGAAACCATGCTTTGTTATAATTGGCAGCTCTTGAGGTCAACTTCCCAGAAATGTGTCAAACAATATCTCCCAGCACTTTTACACTATCTCATGGTGTCCGCTGAAATTGAATGTTTGCTTCATTATAACCTCTTGGAAAGTTCCCAAACCCAGCTTCCTTTCTCAAGAGCAACTGTGCAAGTGGAACACACACTGTGTAACAGAAAATCTTTTTGTCCCCTTTTCCATTACTGAAAATGTTTCCAAGGAGGTTAAAGTACAGGACAATAAGCCTTGGGTTTTTCATGCAGAGCAGTGACAGAGGCTGTATTAAAAATACTTATTTAAAACGCTGAGTAGTTTTGACCCCAGCTTGTTTTTTTGGTGTGGCAGGAAAACAAACTGGTACTAATCTTTATAGAGAATGAAATAACTCTCACTACTGCTACATCACAAAACACACCCTTTGCCACATTAGTGGTTAACAGCTTTTTTCCTTTCTTTCTTCTGTACTGCATGGTGCCATTCTTTGGGAATGTAACATTTCTCCAAAGACATACTTTGACATTTGAGGATTGATTGTAAAGTAAAAGTGAAATCCAATCAGTTGCATTGTACATCCAGTGTGCCCTTCGCCTGGATGGAATGTCATGAAATTGGCACATCGAAATGTGACGAAGACTGTTGATTAAATTTTTGTTTCTGAATGATTAAACCCCTAATTAGGCCCATGAAAGTGCACATCAAAATGCTGTCTATCCCATCTGCTCCATATTTAAGCATGACCAAACAAAACAAACAAACAAAAGTATCATTTGACACCAAACTAAGTCCAAGGTAACAAACTTACCAAACTACTATCAACACACATTTTACTTGTTTATTCTTGAGAAATAAGATGCACCCGCACAAAATTTAAAGCAAACATTTTTTTGGTTTGTTGTGGTTTGTTGCTATGTGCACTATGTGCTGCTATGTGCTGTGACTTTAAGCAAGGGAGAATCTGCCCAAACAAACAAACAAACAAACAAAAATAAACAGGATGTCTGCTTCCTGTAAAACCACGACCTCTTTTTTACAGTTAATTCACAGACTGACATGCAGACATCTACCTTTGCATTAGATAGGCACACACAGCTATTAACTGCCTTACCTGAATTGAAAAGGATGGGAGAAGACACCAGCTGGCACATAGCAACATCATCAAAGAGCCCTATTAGAGAGATATGGGGGGGGATACTTGAGATGAGTAAAGAACAGGCAGAAAATAACAGCACTGTTGACTAAAAAGAGAGAGCAGGAAGACTACTGACCCTTCTCCTTGGGAGCTATGATGCAGAGTAACATCTGACAGACAACCCTATTTCACCTCTGACCCTGCTCAAGTCAAACCACACTCCTCTTTTGCTTCTCATGTTACATCCTCTGGTTGCTCCAAAGCAGCTTCCCTGCATCCCTTCCTCCACCCCCCTCCTTTGCTAGTGCTCCACTCTTCCTATTTATTTCCACCTCCCTTACACCCACCACAGCCCTCACTCTCTCCCTAACAGGCAGGGCTGCTGTGGATGACACGTATCCAGCTGAGAGCAGCCATGCAGGGTCGATGGACCATGGTACGCTGAGAGGAGAGATAGCCCCACAACCTGTGTGTTTCCACTGACTGTGTGTGTGTGTGTGTATGTGCCTGTTTATCTGACTATTACAGATCTGACAGAACTGAAAGCTGCTCCAATGACATGAATCTCACAGTATGAGAAGACACTGTATGTATGTGTGTGTGTGTGTGTGTGAGGTCTTTCTTTCTTTCCTTTTTAAGAGAAAGAGAATGGATGTAGCATCAGAAGCTTTGCTGCTGTGTGCTGAACAACAGACCCCTTTAAAGACGGTGCACACTGTCAGAGCTTTATCAGTTAATTCATCAGTGGCTTTGTGTGTTTCAGCCTCCTTCCATCTCTTTCTCCTTTCTCATTCTTATCTTTTAAGGCCAAGTAAGAACAGTGGTACTTACAACTGTTAAGTGAATGTGAATTCAAGGTATATGAATTGTTAAAGACGGAGTGCGGTGTAGCCTTTTCAAATTGTGTGAAAAGTGTACTTTTTATTTTCCCACTCACAAAACAATGACCTGCGTGTGTGTGTGTGTGCGCGCGCATGCGTGCGTGCGTGTACATATGAGTGTAGAACTGGTGTCCTAGACTTCTGACAGTGTAACGGGTGCAATGGGCTGTGACCATTAATTATTTACAAAGTGCGTTTTAGGCAGGAAAGACTGATGATCCATAAATAGGACAGAAACATCTCACAAAATACAACAACCAAACAACGAGCAAGACATGATGCACAACCCTCCAACGCATATTAACGCATAAATCTACATGGTTTTTTAAAAAAAAGTCTTATAAATAAGTTCTTAAAAATTTTTACTTGCATTTTATAGCTCTGCTTATTATGCCATCTTTTATTACCATTTACCAGTTAAAATCAATAATCAGGTACTGAACTCGGCCTTTCCTGTATTGATCAATCGGTATATTTCTGACCTCCATTAGGGTCCAAGGTTAAAGGTGGTATCATGTTAGACATGACATAGAAATGGACCTTAGAGAATTGCAAATATTAACCACACACCCTCTGAACTCTGGTTTCTCATAATAGAATGATCCTCCTTCTGTTACATACTTGAAAGTAAATTTGAAATGAAAATAGGTTTAACCCGTATAGAGCACGTTTAGAGCTACACAGGCTAGACTCTGCTCTCATGTGCAGTGGGTACTCCAAAAGGATCCTCTACTAAAAGAGCTTTTAACCTTCGAGCACCACAAAAAGTCTGCAGTGGGAGTACTTAGCGCTCTGTTTTTTGTAAGTTGCGGTACAGCGAGACCTCCAAAATGGTTTGAACTTAACCATGAAAATGCATTAAGTGACAGAAATTGTATTAATAGTTTTAATTTCATTTCAACTCCGCTTCGTTCGAGTCTCGTGTCAAGTTACAATGTTAAACAAGGTGTTCAAACATATAAAATATGCACATTTGTCTCTGTTTTTCCTCTGTTTTATCACCGTAACTCCAACATGTTTGAGTTGTTGACAGCTGATGGCAAAGAAAGAGCAACGTCACCCAACATCTGAGAAACTTTTACATTTAATTGACAAAAATAACACAAAAACAATTTAGAAATTATTCTACATTGTGTTGAAAATCGATTAATATTTTATCCTTTCCCACTAAGTTTCAGTCAGATGTCTCTGCATGTGTGCATTCCCTGGGTTTTGTGATCTCCAGCACGTCTGACTGCATGATTTAAACATTAAAGAATGTCTGTTCAACCTAAAAACAGAAAAGGGTGGCGAAATGTGTGAAAGCATCCATCAGACCTGCAGTTTATCACTATAGAAGGCAGTGGACCTGTCAGAAGTAGAATTACTCCTCAGTGGATTGCATCTATCAACTTAACTGTCATGTAATGACCCTGTGAGACATCATGACGCATCAGTCTAACTCACCATGGCACAGATCTTGTGGTACCCTACTTAATTCATGTTCACACAGCTTGCAACTCTGTCCTCAGCATGGTCGATACATGAGGTGCACAGAGCTTTAATAGACAGGTAGAGAGTAATGGAGTGTTGACCACAGTATAAGCTATCTGAGGCTGTTAGAAGAGTACATTTAATTGAGTTGGACAGAGACAAAAGCCTTTCAGATAGGACCAAATGTTGGTTGGCTTTGCTTGATTTCGGTTAGGTGGTTATGTGCAAAAACCAATTACCGCTGACATTCCTCACTAATTATTAGAATTTAAATTATGTACTAAGTTTATGATTTGCCCTCCCACATTAGCCCTGGAATCCTCATCACTGTAATTGTAAAATTCATTGTTCCCACATCAGCACAAAAAGTTCAGTCGACTGAATTTAAACAGGAAGTCTTTATTTAACTATATTAAAAAGCTCAGTTTCGTCTTTCTGACTTGTGAATATTATAATAATGTTTATGTTTTAAAGCAAGGGAGGATTTTATTTTTACTTTTTTACTATGAGTGACTATCAATATCAAACAAGACAAAAAAAACCCCCAAAACAAATGCATACCCACTAAAAGCGTATATGCACAAATGTATATAAATAAGACCTGAAGTGAGAATTTTTAAGTACTTAGTGCAACATTAAGTTTATTGGGTCATATGTGAGAAATTATAAAAGCTATAAAACAAGCTGACTTTTAGGCAACAACCATAAAGCATACGCACACAGACCACTTTAGGTACACCTTGCTCCTTGTGGTCTTGGATCCCCTTTGGCTTGCAAAACAGCCTTAATTTGGTGCTGGAAACATTCCTCTGAGATTTTCATCCAGCAGAGATCAAGACTCATCATATCAGGCAACATTTTTTATTTAATTTTGGTGCGCCCATGCAAATTAAAGCCTCAGTTCTTAGCTGACAGGAGCGGTATCCGGTGAAGTCTTCTGCTGCTGTAGCTCATCTGCTTTAAGGATCGATACGTTGTGTGGTCAGAGAGGCATTTCTGTGTAGCTTGGTTTCAGTTAGAAGTTATATGAGTTGCTGTTGCTGTCCTATCAGCTCAGCACAGTCTGGCCATTCTCCTCTGACCTCTAGCATCAACAAGGCATTTTCATCACGAGAACTGCTGCTCACTGGATAGTTTTTCTTTTCTTTGTAAAACCTAGAGATGGTTATGTGGGAAAATCCCAGTAGATCAGCATTTTCTGAAATACTCCGATCTGGCACCAACAACCATGCCTCATTCAACTCACTTAACTCACTTTTCTTTCCCATGCTGACGCTTGGTTTGAACTTCACTATGTCATCTTGACTAAGCCCACATGCCTAAATGCTTTGCATTGCTGCCATGTTATTGCCTGATTGGATATTGTGTCTGCATTCACGAGTGGCTGAAGAGGTGTACCTAATGAAGTGGCTGCCACTGTTGTAATACTTGTTTTCAGTCGTTGTGCTTTGCAGAAGACATTTATCTAATACATTTAAAATTAAATCTAAATTCACAATTGTCCAAAGGACATTTTCAACTTATGGCACTATGCTGTACCTACTATTATTTATTGATAACTTCACAATGACATTCACAGCTCTCATGCAGTTCCCAGGTGTGTGCCAGATGCCCGCACAGCAGTGAGCAAGGAAACGCTGAGTGGTCGGATAGAGAGAGTTTGACTTGAGCAATATGGGTGAATACTGTATGAACGATGTAGTTACTATACCTGATGCAACAGGGGAGGAAAGGTTACTATGGCTGTAATGTGACCAAGACCTGAGACGCTTTACAGTACTGGACAATTCTGTGTGTGACAGGAAGTTTTGCCTGGTTATGACATAAAAAATGAAAGCAGAACCACTTGGTATTTCACGCAGTAGTCATTTACCTATCCCAGTTTATAAAACACTGCTGACCAGTGACATGAGATAAAGAAGAAAACTGACACTGTGTGTGCTCCTCACAGGTTTAGTTAAAACAGGGATAAAGCCGTTAGCTGAATGCCCTCCATTTTAAATCACATATTCACAGACAGAAGTAATAAAAAACTCAGTTGCATGCCACTATCACACTACCAAAGGGAATATAAAACACTAACATTAACATACATAATGACTTGTACTGCTGTTTTTCCATTTTCAAATTGCCCATTCCAAACACTAACCCAGTTCTGGATCTTCATCTTGTTATTACGCTGTGTATTATCAGCTATCAGTTAAAACAACCTTTAATTGGCATCAGATGAAAAAGGTTGTAATCCAGCAATAAAACATCTGGAAATGTCACGACATCTGCACCATGTAACTTTTGTTTTGTATCGATAGCCGCTATTGCATGACCAGGAAGCCACCCCTCACTATGCATTTCACACATTCTCTCACACACACAGTTTCCCTGCTCAAGATCATAATTTATTAACAACTCTGATCTCTCTCTGAGACACACCATCACAGCTGTACATCCCACTGCCCTTTCGCTCACTGCCTCATCCCCTGCGCGTATGTATGCATGTGTGCATGTAGTGAAAAAGGGATGTCAGTGCACGCAGTGTATACACGTGGATGCTGGTAAGTGTGTGCGCAGCTCAGTGTATGCTGTGACTGTAGTTAATGATGAGTGGTGAGCTGTGGGAAGCAGGAGTGATTTCCAAACACTTCCCTGTTTCCTCACTGGAGCATAACAGTGAAAGGATCATGTTGAGCACAGCAACAGTGTTTCTATAAAGAAAAAAATGATAAAACTGGAAAGAACTTCAGGAGGCCTCCGAGAATGGATGAAGGACCTATTTTTTGTGTTAATGACTACTCCCTACATGGAATCACTAAAAACAGCAATTATCCTCAAAATGAAACCATTTAACAAAAAAACAAAAACAAAACCCCAAAATGATACATGCTAGAAAACCAGAATCTTTATACAAATATGCCAGTGTAACTTTTTCTCTATGATGCCTTCTCCTGCTTTCTAGGATTCCTTAATTTAGGTCACTGTTATAAGCATTATGTCCCATCACTTTTATTGGTCAATAACCGTCTTACAGACAAAAAATATGCCAAATAAATATTTTGTAAAATTTCGACATGCTAGCTTTTGGAAGTCAGTGTAGGAGTGATATTCAAATTATCAGTCCTTGGTACAGCCAAACTCCTAAATATCATGTTTAAACAACAACAACAAGACAATCAAGTAGGTGAAGCCAGACGTCGATGTGGCAAGTTGGCAATGTGCAGATTTAAAAGTGGGGAAACTAGAGATCTATTCATTTGGAACAAACTTCCATGTGTGTTTTTGTTTGTTTGTTTCTGTGATGAAGCTGCCATGAAAGTGATAGTGCTGTCTTATTATGATGGTATAGTACATAAAGCTGAATGCAAATATGGCTTCATGGAATGATACCTACTTTAACAAAATATCGGGCTGATGGTGAGCAGCAAATTATTGCATTTAATTACTTCAACAGACACTCGCTTATTCTTTTAATGCGTGGTGATGCCACTGGTTGGTCATAAATTCATCCCATAGGGACAAATAGCCATTCATACTTATAGCAACTTAGAGGCAGCTGTTAACCTACATGTCCATGCAGGATAACACACATGGAGCAGACTGACAAGCAGAAGCAGAACATAGTTCATGTCCATATTTGTTCATCAAAGTGGTTCATTTGTTTTTTGCATGAAACAAGTCACTGTCATTTTTAACCTACCTGTCTGCTTACTGTGTTAGACTCGTCTTGGCTTTACACTGAGATTAGATTCCATGTTTTCATCCCCTCATCTTCAGTGTTGATGAACACAAGAAACCAGAAAGAGAAAGAACAGAACAAAAGAGGAAAAGTCATGATTTCACATCAGTATAACAATTGTGAAAATACAATCTCGTGTGATGTTAATTTCATTTATGCCTTGTAGGTATGAGACTGCCTATAAAGACTTCGAGTCAGGAAGAAAATGAATTCAGCACCAAGGACAGCGGCATAAAAAAGCACTCTGCTGTCCTCAGAAACACCTGAGCGTCAAAAGTATGGAGACACTGTTGACCAGTTTAAATGAATATTACTGTAAAGCAGGAGCAAAAGCTGGTAATTGACTGTCAGTGGCAGCTTTTTCTATGCTTGAGTTTTAGTGACGTATGCTTCATCAAACATTTTAACAGGAAAATATCCTTCTAAAAAATGTAGCATACAAACGATATTTTTAACATACGCACAAACGATTAAATAAAGAAATTATTTTAAATTATTTATATTCCAGTTAGTCACACTTAATCCTCTTCACTGGAGCGCCACACATCTCAGCAAAATTTCAAATGATAATTATATAATGTGATTGTTTCAAATAGTTCTAAATCATGCAAAAAATATTTGTATATTTTCATCCTTGTCTATTAAATTTTGCTCAGTTTTGATAGTTCTTTAAATGTCCTCATCCTTTTATATTCAGTAAAATTATGTTCCATTTTTAACTGGCTAGGACATTAGTCACATAGATAAATAAAGAAATAAATAACACTATATGGAATATCCATATTGCTTTCTAAAATCCCACAGTCCCAAAGCCACTGCTTAACAGATGTTCTGTACAATATGTACTGTATGCCTTGATAAGATTTAGTAAACTTCATCCAAAATAATAAAAATGTACTGAAATCACCTCCTATTAGAGGTTTCTGTAAAAAAAAAGAAGAAGTTTGGCCCTTGTTAGCAGAGGGCGACTTTTAATTGAATATAACAAAAATATAGATAATGTCTTAAAAACACTCTTGCAGCAAAATCCCCCTTTTCCTCTCTCCTTTTTTTCTCAGCAGTTAATGTACATCCTACTATTGGTAACATATAGACACCAACTTATGATTAAACACACCTCCATCTCAGCTGTCATGCACAATCCTGTCAAGCTGTTGAGCAGGTGCATTTCAGGATGTTAGAGCTCCCCACAGCACATATGGCTATAGCTGCAGAAAAGAGGTCATGATAAAGGTGACGTTCTAAAAATTTCTATGAGTACTTTGTTATATTTCTAATACACAAGTCGCTTTTGGATTTAACTGCTATTAACTGCCACTGTGCCCATGAATAATAAAACTTTTTAAATGTCCTATAAAAGCTTAAAGAACTGACTACAACATAAATTCTCACCATAATCTCTCATTTATGGCTCTAGAAAAGGGACTTTGGCTAATACGTCTGATTTATAAGAAAAATATATAAACTAATAAAGTCATTTTGTCATCGCATCACAGAAAACATCATCCCATAATATGTAGTGTTCAGCGTTTCTTCTAAAGTCAGAATCTATGATACAACACAAGCATGCACATACACACACTTTGCACTGCTCTACAGCAGCTAATGATGAGGTTCTGTAGTACATCCAGTTCAGTTAGGTGTAGTGTGTGGAATGTACATGACCATTTCGACATATATAGTACATACAAACAAATCGAAATCACAATCAGAAGCTTGTAAGCATATCTGATAACAAAATACATCCATTCAGCAGGAGAAATTTTCAGCTGCCTTACCCACAGATTAACATCTCCTGACACTGAAGAACGCACATAAATACATTTACACATAAGCATGTAAACACAAGTTAAAGTCTTAACATGTCACTACATCCCCACCTATAGTTGTCATCCTTGCACGCACATGCAGAGAGTTAATGATGTGCAAACTCTCTGTACAATTGTTAAATTAAACTTAGTTATGCAACAAGTTTCACAAAGAATTTACACTGATGTTGCTTTATATCAATAAGGACATCCCAGCCTAGTTAATCAAACATTACATCTTTACAATATACATAAAAACCATAATCATAGAAACATGAATATTTTATATTCATATATATTATTCTGAAAAAGCATGTAGCTGTCATTTTACACAAGCAATGATAACATGTTCACATTGAGCAAATACACTCTTATCTAACTGAGCAACATAGTTAATTTAAAAATTCTCATTGCTTATTATTTAGTAACCTAATCATTTTGATATCGCATTCCTAATAGAGCTAAAAAAAAAAAAACACAGTATATGATTATCACAGATGGACATTTTATCATGGTTTGGTAAAATTATATATCACCTAGTAGTTCCCAATTCAATACAGTAACTCCAGTATAACAGAAACATTATTTTATCCTTATCTGCTGCATATCATTCTAGTAAAATATGACAATTTTGGTTAAAATTGATTAAGAATAATCAAAAGTCTTTCACTGACTATTCAACACATTGATGCATGTTTCAGCATGGGTCGTGTGGGGCAGGAATGATATCTGTTCTGAAGTGTGTCCAAAATGCACACCAGTAAGAATTAAACACAAAAATACACACACCTAAAATGCATTGTTTTTGTTTTTATGTTTGTTTTTAAAAGACAGCACATTATAGACCCTTAATATATTAAAGCTAATTACAACCTCTCTCTCGGGGCTTATAAAAATGCACCTGCTCTACATGAATTCTGACACGGGCCATGATTTTTCACTGTTTATAAAACTGTAATTTGCAGTTGTTTTTCTAGTAGAGTGCAGAAGATTTTTTTTTTTTTTAAAGGCCAGTAATAACATGTGGGTTTGGCTATATGAATCAATATGTTTATCCAGTTATCCTCTAAGTTCTGTTACCCCTCTACGCTTGTTAGTGAGAAATATAACATTGCTAGTTAAAGCCAGTATAGCTCATAGACAGCAACTAATGTGGACATTCCCATTTTGCTTGTTCTACCTTCAGTGCAGGTCCACTTGCCTTTCCTCTAGCGCAAGGTGTGAAGTGGATCCTTAGATGCAAACGGAAAGTAACATTGATAAACAATAACCAGATCCAGATATCGGATCCACCTGTATGCCTCTTTTCAAAGACTACCCGCCCACCCTTCCCCGGGAAGCCTAAAGCCAAGGGACATGCCTCAGTGCGGTTTGTCTGAACCCAAATAACTTCTCCGCGCGGAGTGAAATACGCAACTGCAGATAGTCTTTGTTTCACCTTCTGTATCTTTATCGTGCATCTGCTGCAGAGATTAGCAACCATTTTTCCCCCGCTGACACAACCCAGAATTACTGAACGTGACTGAAAGGAAACAACAAGCACGTTTATGCAGTACAACTGGCTTTTTAAATCCTGCGCAAAGTTCAAAGCAAATTGCTCCCTACAGTAGGATTGGCTGACGCGCGCTTGAACGCTCCCGGACTGTCAATTCTTTCACTGCACTCTGACAACCACTGCCTACCAGTCAGGAATGTGTGAGATTTGACCTACCTTGACGGCTTCGATCCTTGAAAGGTTGCGCACAAATCTCAAGCTGCTGGAAGTTTGACTTAGTCTACTCCTGATCCCTCGGAGGAGTCGCACTGAGAGAGAGGATGGGCGCCACTGCTCTGCGCGCCAGCTCCGTGGCTGTGTGTGTGTGTGTGCCCGTGAGCGCGCGTGCACGAGTGAGGAGAGAGTAAGTGAGAGAGAGAGAGAGAGCGAGAGAGAAACAACAGACGAGCAGAGCTGAAGCCCCTTGCCAAAGGATGCTTCAGTCTCCTAGCAACAACAATCGATCTGGCAAGGAGACATTTTTATTGGATAAAAAGAAAACTTAGCCACTCACCCCCCCCCCCCCCCCCCCCCTTTAGCACATGTTTACCACTCAGAACAACAACTCCAGCTTCAGTGAGTGAAGATAGAGAGTGAGAGAGTGAGAAGAGAGGTGTGTGTATGTGTGTGTGCTGCTCCAAAATAGATGTTTTATGTGTATAAAGGTGCAGAGTGACACAGAATTTGTTCGCATTCATCTGTCCTTGTAGCCCGGCTCAAAACACATGAGCAGTGGTGTATATATAAAAATCCTTACCCCTTTTTTTAATTTTATGGAGGCTCTATTATGTTTAAAACACATTATTACAGTCAATTTTGTCAGCATGAAGAACAGCACTAAACATGCAGCCCATGCTTCAGCTCAGGCATATTAGAAGAGAAGGGCATCCAGCCCCGGAGATGTGACTAGAAGTTTACATCATGCGTCACACTAACAGGATGCATGATATTTTTCACAAGTTAGGTGTCAGTCTCTCTTACCTGTGTATTTCCCATCAGGAGAACAACAGAAGGTGGCATTCAGTAGTGTGTGCGTAGGTATAGGTGTGTGCTTATGTGTACACAGGTACGCATCTGAGTATCTGTACTAGTACGATTATGCATATGGAGTCATTAGAATGCAAATATGCAAGTGCGCAGCCCCTATTGAACAGAACATACTCTTCACGCATGATTGAGTAACACAGCGTCCTCTTTCTCTACTCAACACCAATACACACAGAAATACGTAGTACAATGCACACAGACACACACTCGAACACAAGCACTCATTCGACTAAAGCTTGATTTTGTATTGTAAAGTTAGTCAAGTGCATAGAGATAGCCTGTCTGAGGGCTTGCTCAGAGCTGTTTGTGATTGCAGCTAAAGGCCACAGCATGTTGTTTTGCCTGTTTTATATGGAGATTTATGACATGAAAGTTTCTAACTAGCTTGGCCGTTTTTCCATACATGCAATGCATGATGCTACCTGGCATCAGAAAACTGTGAGATTAAGCTTTGGTTGAGAAGAGATTTCTTAGTTAACTGAAGAAGAAAGGGTAAGAGCATCCACTTCACACCTCTGTGAAACACACATGCATGGGAAAGAGGTGGGAAATGCACACACTCTCACTTGTGCCCAGTGTCAGTCACAGCTTTCTCGGACTTCCATTCCTCATCCCTGTCGTTCCAGCTCGGAGATGCTGGCTACTCTAATAAAGGCCTCATTGTCTGGATGGCATGCATATATGCAAAAAGCCTAGAAAGCCAGCTTTGTCCCATAAGGGTCACTCAGCTTGAGAGCTTTGTGCCAGGCCTTTCCCCACAGACAGCAGAGTCAAAAAGAAAGAAAGAATGAAAAAAGAAAGAAAAAAGAAAGAAAGAAATAGAGAGAGGAAGAGAGCAACACAGAGAGAGAGAGAGAGAGAGAGAGAGAGAGAGAGAGAGAGAGAGAGAGAGAGAGAGAGAAATGAATGAGATAGATGGCAAATGTGGACATCCTGAACGTCACTGTATGAAACTACCTCATACTGTTATGTGTATTTGTAGAGGAATTTAACGTTTTGCCTTATCATGGTGAATTGCTCCAGCTCATGCAGCAGGAAATGGCTCTGCTGGGATTATGTTTCCTTCTTCTTTGATTCCCCACAGATTGTTTGTGTCCATGCGCTAATAGAATTAACCATGCTTCATTTCCCATGGTCTTCTGTCCTTTCTTGGCCTCGTGATGGATGGAGCTTCACACAGAGGAGCGAGTGTGCTTAGAAGTGTGCCCAGTGTTGGTCAGACAACCGGTCTAGTTATAACCACAAGCGTCCATTTGCTTTGGTCAGTGAATGAGATGTGATGTTGCCAAGTGGACAAAAGAACTCATAGAAACATAAAGCTTGAGGCGATTAGGGAAATTTCTGTCTGACATAAAAGAAGTATATTTTTTAAATTGAGTCTTATGGTTAGTGTTGTTAAGTGCTGTTGTTTATTCAGATGTGTCGCTGCAAACCTAAGCATGTTGCCATGTTCTTTGTAGAGAGAAGAGGCTTCAAACAAGGCTAACTGTACAAATACTGACTGTATCATTTAACATGCCGCGATGTCCACTCTCGGGAAGATAGGCAGCTGTCTAAAATGTTTTCTGCTTGAAAAACATGAATAATTGTGAGTAATTATAAATGAACAATATAATAATAAGAAAAAGTAAATAATCTCTGTTAATGTAGAGTGATGGAGTTCAATTTGTTTGGAGGCCTCATAACAGTTCCCAGCTTGATAGGCAACTTAGTTTTTCACACATTACACCTTTACACATGTTGGCTTAGATTGTATTAATAAACAATGACATGATATTGTTCAGCTGAGGTTGTCTGTACCTGATGTTGCAATTTTAGGACCTGGTAAGTTCTCATATATGAAACCCTAAAAATGTAGACATTCTTTTACACATGACTACAGTTCACATTTTTTGTAAACATGCATTGCAAAAAAAACAACCAAAACCCTGTAACCCAGGTTTTTTGTTCGGTTTGAATACTTCCTTGATAACATTCTCTTCTCTTGCTAAGGCCCCATTCAAAAGACTGGAATGGTCTGTTCAGAATAGCGTAGATGCTGTCACAGTCGCTACTCCACAAAAGTCTGCCAGTGTGTAGCTGGCATACGAACACAATGTTCATATTTGGAAATTAAGACGCATATCAAATTTGCCCTAAATTTGGTTTAGATGAATAGATAATAATGTGTGTGTTTGGGATTGTGTATCAAATGGTTAATGTTGTTTTTGGCTGTTTATGGCTCCTAACAGGGGGTTGGGCTCTAATTATCCTGGTTACAGAGGCATGGCCAACAGACTGTGGGCCAAAAACACTTCACAGGACGTGCACTGACCTGTCTCGTGTTCGTCTGCTCATCAGTCACCCCCCTTCACACACACATACACGCAAAAAAACTTTGTACTGAATACTTTGTCACTGAACAGTGACTCACCTGGCACAGCCTCAGTCTGCCATGTTTTACATCTAAACATTATTTGCTGCTATGCAAATATGCAAATTTCTAGTAGAGAAAAAAAAGAGTGAAGAGCAAAAACAAGAATTCTAATCTGTGTTTCTATTTCCCACTGTTTTTCTCATTCTCATTGTGTTTTATGGTTTATTGCTTTCTAATGCTATTAGAATACCAAGGTCCCCTGGTTTGCTGGTTGCCAGGTTTACAGTACAACCTACCCCAGAGCCCATCCTGGCATCCATGGTGATCAATATAATTGGGGATTGAACCGAGAACTGGCTTTTATAGGGAACTGGTTCCTGTTAGTTGAATCACTTGTAATACTTCGTTTGCTTGCCTATCAGTTCCACTTATCCGCTGAACTTGCGCTACAATCAGCTGATTTCAGTTTTTGTGCAGGCGAGGAAATTAGTGGCGCAGGTTACAGTGTGGATTTATTTTTTATTTTTACTGCACAAAAAGACAAGAGTGAAGTAGAAACTGCATCCAGGGCAGAAACAACTGCATTATAAACTTTCGCTCATTGCAAGCACCTGCACAGATTGCATGCTAATGCTAAGCTAGAATCCAGAACCCAGCCCTGCAGCCAGATCCTGAACTTCAACAGGTAACAAAAGCAGAGATGAGCAATCAGGTTGCAGCCTCTTTTTCCACCTATTCATGTTTATAAAGTAGAATCACTGTGCTGTTCACTCTGAAGTCTCTGTGCTGGTTTCCATATGTGCTGTTTCTGGTGTTCATACGTAAATACCAAGAGTCCTCATTAGGATTTGTGTTGGTCTGTGGGACTGTAGCCAATAGGTTTATATTATGAAATGGTAACTATGAGCATTTCATGTGAAAGTACTGTGAAGAGTAGTGTAACACATTTCTTTCTACAGGGCGTAACATACTGCAGTACTTTTAAGAAAAGTATGTTTGCCCACACAACATGCACAAACATTTGACCACACAGCATGTAGTTAATTTGCAAAAATGTAATGTCTTTGATATGTTGCTTAGCGATGGTGGTGACTCTCAAAGCAGAGCCAAAGAGAACCCAATGAGGATAGATAAGAGAACTGATAAGTGATGTTGATAATGGGATTGGAATCACTACATCCCTACATACTGCCACACCTTTTCACTGTCACATGGAGGCTGGGGATAGTTTCTGTGTAGAAACAGTTAGTGGACTGAGGGTTTACTAACAGAGTATCATACTGTTCAGCCTCCTCCCAAAAAACTTTATTCCAGGGTGCTGAAAAGGAGGCTGTCACTTGGATGGGCAATATGAATCATTTCCAATCTAAATTGTTTTAATGATTTGAGTTGGCTTATGGCCATGTCCTCTAAGCAATTGTACACTGGGTTCAACAGGATAATGGAGTATGAGGACCCCTTGTTGAGATCCTATTTTCATTCATATTTCATATACGCATAGATTTATGAACAGAATCTCAAGGCAAAGTTGGGATGAGAAGTGTGTACAGTCCAGCCTCTGCTTTTTGCAGTTGATATGCTTCTTTTAGTTTTGTTAGATCACAGGTTTCACTTCCCATTTGGGATTGTTTGAAGTTGAGTTTCATGAGAGTTAGCACCTCCAAGTCTGAGGCATGGTTTCCTGCTGAAGCAGAGTGGATTGTTCACTCCAGGCAACAAAAGGACTCTTGTGATGAAGTGGGAGCTTAGCTGGAAGTCACAAACCTCACCTCTGGTCAGGAGCTCTGAGTGTTGACCAAAATATTTAGATTGCAGAACAGTGTGACACGGCTCAACCTCTGGGGTATACCTGCTGCTTCTTTGTGTCAAAAGGAGTTGATATATAGCCTGGGAATGCCTCGGGAGGGATTGGAAAATGTTGGGGAGAATGGTGTCTGTAATTACTTTCTCAGCCTGGTGCAATCACAGCCTTATGACAATTCATAAAAACAAATAAATGAACAAACTGCCAAAAAGCATCTGTTTTTCTAAAAAAAAACCAAATAAATCATATAGTGAAGAATATATATAATCAAAGAAATCAATATAAGAAAAAAAAAAAACAACCTATAAATAAACAAACATACACAAAGGGGAATAAACAAAAACAAAACAAACAAAATACAAAATAAATAATGACCCTTAATTACTGTTAATTTTAGTATTGTTATCGTGTAACTTACAAAAATGTAATTTACATATACAAATACCAATGCAAGCAATGAGTGTTTTCAGGTATATGTATACAAACACACACACAGTCTGTATAGTATCTGATCTGGCCTATCCTCTGAGCTTTCTCACCATGACCACAATTCATTAGTAATTGACCGCAGCAGCCTCACTCATTAAACATTAACAGGCTACTGGTGAATAATTGATTAATGATATGAGGCGATCTGCAGCAACATTCTGACAATAAGAGTGCATAGATGATAGAAGAAGAGGCCAAATCAATGTAAGTCAAAGACTCTGACACAGGATGCAGATATGTTCAATTACCTACTTATTCAATTACTTATAATTCAATTAACTCATGATTCAACTACAATTTAGATCGTTTCTTTCCCCCATATAAACAAACATGTAGTGCATGCACATTTTAACAGCATTTTGGATGCAGTTGGAAACAAACGGACTTTTCCTTTTTTTAACTGTCTTAACTGGTGATCAAAGAAGTGTTAGCACAGTCGTAGTTTTAAAGCTAAAGCCAGTGTTACAGAATTTTTTTAGATCTTCATTTTTGAATCCTAATTTTGTAGAGCAAACACTTTGAACTCTGACAGCCCTCAACTGGTGCAGTTTTTTATTAATATTGTGGTCGGGATATTGCAGTCTGCAGTATTTTTTAGTATATCTTTTGGAGAGTCTGGCCATCTTGTCTTTAAAATTGAAAGACTGCAGGACTGATTCACAGTTTGTTGTAAATCCTCCAGATTAAAAAACAATCTGATTTTTTTATTTAGAATTACAGTCTGTGTTTTCTGATATGCTGTTCTTTTTGTATGGAAGATAAAACTTGCCACTTATGTCCAAAACTGCTAATATAATATATGCTTTAAAGATAAAGTAATTTCTGTCTGACACTTCTTGTTAGTTTTAGGTACAAAAAATGACTTGGGTTGCATTGACCCTTACGTGGTATTCAAGTCTGTGGGACATTTTTAGTGTATACTAAAAGATAAGATATTATGCAATTTATGTGGACCACTGGACTTGTGTGCCCTTCTGTCTGTTCTGAAGAGGGGTGTGTTTATTTGTATGTGTGTGATTGCATGCGTGAGTATTTTGTCTTTCTCCTTTTATTTTTCCCGCACAAGGCTCCACTTTAAAAAAAAATCATGCCGCTACACCTGTCTTCTACCACTTTCCCACACATTTTACCCTCTGTTTCTTGGCACTCTTTCTAATTTTTCTCACACTATATCCCAGCTGCAAATTTGAAGTGGGACACAAATACATAGCTTTGCCTCAGACAGTAGCTAAGATACTTAAATACAAAATTATTGTACTGTTTTTGTAAGCTGTATGTAGCATGAATGTGGCATAAGAGCTTCTATAAATACTTTAAGTCTGTCATGATAAGAACAAAACTTCATGTCTCTGTTTTCTTAATAAAAAAGGTGACTTGGAGCATAAAACAGTGTAAAAAATTAAGGTAGGACAATATTTTCTATAAGGCTTGGTAGTGCTACTCAAAAAAGAATTGTATTAATTTTATTAATCGCTTACTACTTACAGAAAAGAATTTGTTACACTACCTGTTAGATTACCTTTGGGCTAGTCAACATAATGGCTGAAGATGCACTGTCACAGGTAACTGTATAAAATTTTAGGCTACATGCATCCTCTACTTAGTGTTCAAGCATTAACAAAATTCAGCTTGAATCAATTCAATTCAGTTCGACTGACATAGCAATCAATAGGTGAAGGACTTCTATAGCCCTGTCCAGCTGTCCTAGATGAACTGCCTGTCTCCTGGAATCTCTTCCATGCTTTGAGGCTGTGCTAGGAGACACAAAAACCTTCTGGCAACGGCAGGTATTGATGTGCCAGTAGGAGTTAGACCACCTGTGCAACCTCGGAAATGTCCAGGTATTGCCTCATGCTACTAGTAGTGACACTGACCCTTGCCAAATGTAAAACTAGTGGGAAAAAAACAATCAGGAAAAAATAGAGTGAAAAATGATTCCTGCTTTGTTTCATTGTTGCTTCTCTAGTGCACCTGTTATTAATTCAATTGACAACAAAGTAGCTGAAACTAATTAATAACCCGATCTGCTACTTAATTTAGTTACTTTGCTAGGACTTGTTGTAGGTGTGAGTGGAGTTTGCAGTTTTCCACTACAGTTTTTTCCCTTTCATGCAACAAATATAAAAAGAATATCTCTATTCCTCAAAAGATGCAGATTGCTATTCTATTTTTCTTCTCCCTCCAAGTGAGTTGACAGGAACAGAGGAAGAAGAATAGTAAATGGACAGGTACTTGTACAGGGCTTTTCTACTCTAAATGAACACTCAAAGCACTTTTTAGTACAAGCCATTCACCCACACATAGAAACACTCATACAAGTGCTTTTTCATATGCACACTCACAATTTCAGTGGCTGCATCGATGGCAACTCGGGATTCAGTAACTTGCCCAATACTTCCACATGCAGAATAGTCAGAAATCGCACTGCTGACTTTCCAATTGATAGACCACCTATCTCCTGAACTACAGCCACCCTGAAAGAAGGACTAGGAAAAATGCTTTGCTTATCCCAAAAGTTGAGAAACCCCTGTGGTACAGCATCTAAATATTATGCAATAAGGAGCTTAAAATTAGTGAAAGAACATGATTGATGATTTGTTTAAATATCAACCCCACATGCAGATTTCTGCAGACTAATGCAAGTAATAACAGATTAGTAAATCTAATGTGATTACTGGATTTATTATAGCAATTCATTACATTAGTGTGTTACAAAAAATCACGGAGGGGATTACACTAGGGGTTTCCTTTGGAAGTTTCAACGCTACTGATACCATACAATTAGTAATTGAAGTTTGGTGCTTGCATCATCCAGAGAGTCTTACTTTCTGGCTTTCCTCACTAAAAATAAGCAATTCTTGAAATTCAACATTTTCATTTTGGTGGTCCTAAACATAGAGTTTGAAGATAGAAAAATATATGCTTTTTAAAATGAATAAACACAAACTGAGAGTTGATAAGTAATTGTGCCTCTCAGAGCATACAGTTGTATGGGTTGGATGTTGGAGAGGTTAAAACAGCAGAGAAGCACTTGCACTGATATATCTGAGGCAGAAATCTGAATCTTAGATACACCGTAAAATTAAGAGGACTCATCCATCTATCCATCATCTTCTGTGTTTCTGGGTCTGGGCTGCAGGAGCAGTAGCTTTTGCAGAGATGCCCAAGTCTATGTTTCCCCAGCCACCTCCTCCCATTATTTCTGGAGATGCCAAGTTATTCCCAGTCCACCACTGTCACATCATGTGTCCAGTGTATAATGGATCTGGCCTCCTGGGCTGCTCTCAGTAAGACATGCCAGAAACACCTCATCTAATAGGTGTCCTAGTAAAATGCCCAAACCACCTCAACTGGCTCCTTTAGTTCTGGAGGAGCAGCAGCTCTGAGATCCTTAAAGATGACCAAGCAACTCCCTCTACCTCTTTAACTTGCATCAATGATTTAATTCTTTCAGCACATGCATAACCGTAGGTGACATATCTGAGGTATCTGTGCTTTGAGACCAAAGGAGAGGAACCACTTGTATTTCCAGTCTTGTTCTTTCTGTCAGTACCCAAAGTAGAAGATAAGAACGTAGCTACACATTCACTTGTGTGTTTACTCTATTTATTATCACTTAAGAGAGTATTATCTGAACTTACATTTATTTCTTAGAGACTAACCTGTGCCTCACCTCTGTTTGGTGATTTACATAATGAGGATTTATTATTTGTTCCCAAAAGGAAGGCGAGTCTCCATTATGTGACTGTCTAAACAGATGTACGTCCCCACCAAATTATAAAATTATAGACTCACACACGTAAGTGCTGAAAATCACAGAATGAACATTAGGATAATAACAGGGTTCTAGCATCCAAAATTATAAAAGGCTGCTTCCTTAAGGATGTCAGGCTGAGAGAGAATAGAGTGAGATATGCCCACAGTGAGTGCTGATAAAACTCACTAGCACTTGGCAGGAACCGAAGGTGGCAAAGGTGCTCTATAATGAATAAGAGGCAGACTTACTCCTTTAAATCAACTAATGGTGCTTGTATGCCTGTACTCATAGAAGTGTGTCTTATCTGTCTTGTCTTCTGACAGCAGTAAGGCAGGCAGACCAGTTCATTATCACATGTTTTAATATTTAATTTTGAGATTTGATAAAAAAAAAAAAGGATGATTCTTTAATGAGGTGATCCATCCCTGGCTATCAAGAGTCATCTAAACCAGGGCAGCTCTGCGATATCAAAACTTCTTCTCATCTTTGGTTTACTCTGAGGTAAGGCATGTTGTTCTGTCTTTTCCACATGTATTTATAGTTTATCTCCTAGTGAGTATTATGTAGCATGCGATTTTGATATACGCTTGTGCATGCATGCTTTAAATAGCGCAGAAATCATTTTATCCTTGTCCATTAATCTCCCATTTGGTTAATTATCACTTTCACTAATTACAAACCTCTCAACTGAAGTAGACTTCCTCTGCCTGGTTCTTCCCTTATTCTTCCTCTCATTCCTTCTCCACTATTTTCTGTGTCACAACATTGCAGCACAGGCTGTCAATGAGAAAACTTTTAATAAGCTGCAACTAGAGCTATAATGAAATGATTAAGACATCATGTAGCATGCTCTCATTTCAGGTGATCTTAAGTACAGCGCAGATAGTGACACTGAATGAATTTCTAGCTTTGCTATTATTCCCCCCCCCCCCCCCCCCACACACACACACACTTTTTTTTAAGTGGTTGCCTTGGTTGGAACTGGTCACATATCTCCTTCCATCACACTGCTATTTCTGCCCATGCCAGTCGCTCCAGGATGGCTGCTCTGAGAGGAGTGCTTTGAAGAGCTGTCCAGGTGAGAGCTTGGCAAAGGCAGAGCTTTTCTGCTCTTTCACAACACAGAGTGCCCTTCAGGGACTCAAATTGCCCTGCAGTGTTATGGATAATACTCCTAGCCACACAAAAATCACATACACGGACACATGCCCAAGAACTCCATTTACAGCTTTCTCTGCATGTGCACAAAGGATGTGCACACACTCTTACAAGCAGACACTTACTCATACACACGCTTAGTTGTTCACATATTAAAATAGCAAGTTGGACTAACAAAAGAGGAAGACAATTAGTCTGGCATGAAACTTTCCCTTGGTACCATTTCAAATCTTAAAAAAATATAATAAAAAAAAAAGAATTAAGCACTCTGTTTAATTTTTCTCTCTGGACTTTAGTTCTTCTCTCCACCTTTCTTCTCATCTTCCTTTAATTTCAGCTCCCTTTCCTAATCAGCGGAAACATAACCAGGCTACAGACCATATGAGACCATATGTTCCAGTGTGTGTATATGTGTAATTATGTGTGTCCAATTTGGTGTGCTGTTCTATTCAAAGATGCTGAGGAGAGGCAATGATGATGCAGAGAAAACTTAACGCATCTCTTGACAGAACCTTACAGGTACCACCACAATGCACTAAATGTTAATTCCAAAAGATATACTTTGTATATCTTGGTAACATTTTGATGAATAAATAAATTCTACATGTGCTTTGATTTCTTTAACGCTACAGTATTTGTGATTTCCTATGCATCTTGTGAAAAGCTTTGTCCAACATTTGTGTCAATCCTAAAAAAACAAACAAAATACAAATCCTATGCATTCAGTGATATACAACAACAGCAGACAAATATACAAGAGTAAATGTAAATACGCACACCTACTAATAAGAGCACCCAGAGAGCGCAGCTCCCCTCGAAGGGGAAGGGCTACACAAAAACTTGGGTGTTTTTTATTACAGCATGCTGAAGTCAGCCAGTTTTTATTACAATATAATGATGAAAGTCTTTAATGACATCACTGGGATGTTGTAGGGCTTCCTGTAAAAAAAAATAAAATGTGTGTTGTACAGCTCTCTCTATGCCATTACATATGATATATTACTCTTTATAGTTTCTTTAAAAAAATTTCCAGGTCAACTTTGATCTTGGGTGCTAACAATGAAGGTCAAATGCTTAGCCAACTTAATTGTGCATGTCCCCCAAGGCTTAGTATATTGTTTAGAGATGGACCGATCCGATATTACGTATCGGTATCGGTCCGATACTGACCTAAATTACTGGATCGGATATCAGAGAAAAATAAAAAATGTAATCGATCCATTAAATATCACGAAAGCACCTCACAAAACTTGCAACACGCCGTAACTCACCTCAGAACGTTAGCACGTCGGAGCAGTATGCATCACGTGATAGAGCGGCTGTGGCATGCGGGACCTGTCGGTGGTCTGGATAGCATGTGGAGCTTCGCTAGCAACCCGGCATTTCATCTCCGACAAAGTTATCCCCGAGAGAAGTAAAGCAAGTGTGTAAGTCCATCTCTGAATGTTTGTAAAGCATTCCTGCGTTAAGCTTAACAAGCGATATATGGAGCGACTGCCTCTCCTGCTGCTACTTCAATCATGAAACTGCTTAACGATCAGCTGATCGGCTTTTCTGTCGCGAGTCCGTTTCTCTAGTTTGTTTTTGGCCCACTTTGCACCAGAAAGAGGAAACCAGCGGCTGAACAACAGCAGCACGTTTAAGCTTGATCAGCTGTTGTTAGAATGTATTTAATATTACTTTCTACTCGAGGATCTTTTTCTAGCTGACGGCTGGTAACTGTGCAGGGGCGGATCTAGCAAAGTTTAGCCAGGGGGGCCGATAGGGCATTAACAGGGAAAAGGGGGCACAAAGACATACTTTTCTTTCTTATTCTCATTTAAAATGTCGAGCTTTTAATAAATAATTATCTGACACCCAAAGTTTTAATCTGATGTAAAATGAATAGAAGTCCATTACTGTATATAGTGACTATTAAGTCTAATATATATACCCTAGTAAGCTATAGTACTTTTTCCTTTGGGAAGGTACCATCCAGGGGCGTCACTAGGTTTCAAGGACAGGGGGGGCTTAACCCCCAAGAGATGTACACGACATGAACGAACGTAGTGAATGAGCACAAAATTTCACAAACAGAAAACAAAGACTGAGAAATTGTTTTCCTACTTTTTTGGACAGATTAAACATCCTAGGCCACCAATAGATCTATTGTTTTATTTCAGTCTGCTTTATAATACAGTACAACAAAAAAACAGAGGAAATGTGTTTGCCGCATCAATAACAAGAAAAAAAACTGAAAATAAAAAAGTACATTTTTCTGGCTGCAATCACCAGTTACTTGGTGGGTGGAAGCATCAAAGAATGACGTCTGTTTTTAAGAGTGGCAAATCGGTCAATCACTCTGTTGTGACTCAGATGCTGAATCGTGTCTTTTTCAATAGACATGACTGCAAGACTGTGAAGTCTTTTCTGAGCCATTGTTTGACGCAGCCAGGAGTGCAGCCGACGCAGTGCACTAAAGGACCGTTCGCACGAGCAGCTGCTGACAGGCACTGTTAGGGCAACTTGGATGGTTGCCTTCAGAGAGGGAAACATGTCTGAATCAAGGAGGTTGTACACAGACAACATATTTTTGGGTGGACATCCAGCCTCTGTTTTCCGGGTAAGAAAGTTTCTGGCCACCAGAACCTCCTCTTTTTTCAGGTCAAGTCTGTAGTGCTTTGCAAGTTCATTCAAGTGTGGTTCACTCAAGAAGTTCTCAGATTCAGGACTGCATGCCTGGACACCTTTTAGCAGCCCTGCATCTACACTGCAAAATCTTTGATCAAGCTCGCCAACCATCCGATCCACACAAGGGAAAAGTAACTCTCTTTTCAATGTGTCTGAGTTGTTCAATTCAGTGCGTGAACCCACAGTTGCCTCCAGGACAAAATCCTCCATTTTCCTCTGTTTGTGCCTTGTCTTGGCACCTGGTTCAGGGATACTGTGGGTGTTACACAGGGCCTTGGTTTTCTCATACAGCTCTGTAGCAAATGCATCTGAGTGTTTTCCCTTAATTGTGTCACACACAGCTTGTTTGCAGATAAACGCTTCTGCCAGGTCTAAAGTCTCTTTCTGCAGGAATTTGTGGAGTCCTTCGGTTACAGACAGAATCGACTAAAACATCAGTAGTGCATAGACTGCTGAGAACTTGTAGAGCTTTGCTCTGAGACCAACAGCTATGGGGGATCCAATTGCAGATAGGCACTCCAAAATGGCAGGCAATGTCTCAAGAACTGCACTGATTGATCGCAACTGACATGCCCAGCGAGTGTTTGAAAGTTGCACAAGCTCAGTTTTTGTCAATCCAAGCTTTGCCTGAGTCTCCATGAACTTATGATGATTGACTAGGGAGGTGCTGAAGAAAGAATACACACACTCCAACAAGCTGAAAAGCTCCACAGCCTCTGGGACAGCCTTGCAAGTATTGCACAAAACCAGGTTGAGTTGATGAGCATAACAATGCACATAGATAGCCTCAGGATGAAGCCTTCTAAAATGTGCTTGTACACCTCCAATCATGTCATTCTGGGATGTTGGTGAGATATACTGTGCATTTGATGGGGGATTATGTTTTTGAAGAAAAGCATCAAACTCCTTCAAAAGCTCCATGCACGCAAGAAAATTCCCTCTGTTTGGGCTGTCTTCACCTTCATCATGGCCACGAAAAGGGAGTCCCTGTCTCCCTAACATAGAGGTGACTGCAACAATTCGTCTGAGATACTCTCTTCTTTCGACTATCTCACTCACATTTGCAGTTGCTATCACCTGTGCAACGTTTCCCTGTTTGCTAGTTCCCTGGTAGCTTTTCCATGTAACAACACTGTCCTTATGTGTTTGTGCCATCTCATGCTTGCCAAAGATGACTAAAGCTTTCTTCCAGTTCTTGCAACCGCTACTGACCAAACTATCATGTTTGATGTTTTTGCCAAACACTCTACATGGGAAGCAGAAAGCTGCATTCTGGTTGACTGAATATTCTAACCAGTTGTGCTTTTCAAACCAGCTGTGGTTAAATGCCCGCTTCTGTGTACCAAAAGTATCAGCTGGATAGCTCTTCAGCTTCACCTGTCTGGGCCTTGTGTCTTTGTCACCTAAATCAAACCCTGTAGTAGAATGAGTTGCTGCAGCTGCTTCATCATTTTCCCTCTCTTGGCCTGTTTGCTCTCCTCTCTCTGTAATAACTTGATCTTCCTCTGCCTCTCGATCCATTTGCTGCAGCTCCTCTGTCTCTCCTTGCTCTCTCTGACTTGAACTTGCCTGTTGACCTTTTTCTCCCTCAGCCTCCCCTTCTGCCTCACCCTTCAAGATACATTAAAACATACTGAATTGTAATTTAAATTGCTAATATCATGACTTCTGTTGCTTCCAAATATTTTGAAGTTACAAACATTATATTTTGAGCACGCATGTGACTAAAATGGTTGCAATTTAAAGCCCTGAAAAATATTACTAAATTACTTGAATTGAAGTAATATTAAAATAGAACTCTCAAAAATATGTGAGTCAGGCTAATTTGACTTATATATATATATATATCTCTCTTTGCTCTCTCCACTTTCTAACCTTGACTCTCCTAAATAAAAGCTCAAGTTAAACAGGTCTTATATGTTGTACCGTGACTGAAATGTTTCATATTTCATATCCATATTGAGTCCCATAAAATTCTAATCAGACTGTCTGCATCACAAATGACTCCATCCTTTGACTCACCTCTCCAGCAGACGTCTCTCCCCTCTGCCTCTCTGTGCTCCTCTGCCCTGACTCCTACAGGTTAATGGGGATGGAGTGATTATTATTATTTCCACTGATGATAACCATACCACAGCTCGATTTTTCAGAGCTAAAACGAGTGACAGAAATTAACATTATGCTAAGAATTTAACTTAGTGCGCTAGCCAGGTTTTTATTTATCAAAATGGGGAGCACCTGGTTCATTATTTACATGGGACTCCGCTGTTAGCTGGAGCTAACTAATTGTTACTACCAGCCAGTGATGAAGACTTACTTTCTTGAAAAACTTGCGTATATCCATGATTTCTTGCCGTTTGCCACATGTACGCTAGTGTGTCCGCAGGTGTATACGAGCGGAGTGTAAAGTAGCAGTGAAAACGAGGACTGGATTTTCAGTCATGTGGATGTCCCCTGTGAACAACTGGAACGGATTGGATAACGAAGCACTGACGCTACCTTAACAATGTAAAGCGAAAGGGACCAACCGAGTTATGATCATATTTGTGTGAATAGCGACAGGTTTATATTATTATTTCTTTAGACTCATATTCCTGCATCTTTATATTGAATTTGTCTGCAAGTTCTGTAAAAAAACAAAAATCGAATAAGTTAAAAAAAAAAAAAAAAAAAACCCCGCCAAATTATTTAGGGGGGCTTAAGAATATTTTAGGGAGGCTTCAGCACCCCTAAAATAGGCCTAACGACGCCACTGGTACCATCTGTGCAGTCTGCAATTTTGTTGAAGAAAGATGTTGAATCTATTTAATATTTCTTGAAAAATAATTGATTTCTGTGCATTTTTTTTCACACTGCATCAAATTAAGGTTGATTACGTCGATTAAGCATCATGAGGTGGCGCGTGAGGGGTGGTTCCCTATTTTTTATTTATTTATTTTTGTTGTTGCTGGGAGTTGGAACCCTATTAGTTAGGTTGCTTAATATTTCTGCTAAGTACTCTTTAAAATACCAGAATAGGGAGGATGGTGCAGGTTTAAGTTTATTAGATTGATCAGTATTGCTGAACTATGAAATATTTTTTTTGCATACAGGTATAACAGAATAGCTTTAGTGTAGTTGTTGTTTTAAACTTGAGTATGAACTTATACAAAATGCAGCAAGATATTTAAAAAACAGTTGTGTTGATTAAAAAACACTATATCGGATTCATATCGGTATCGGCAGATATCCAAATTTATGATATCGGTATCGGTATCGGACATAAAAAAGTGGTATCGTGCCATCTCTAATATTGTTGTGATAAATATACTCCTAGCAATATAAAAATTGTGGGTAATATAAAATTTAGACACATTTTCACATTCCGTTTGACCTTGATCTTAATTCGATTTTTACCAAAATGAAATACGTATGTTCGTAGGACTGCAGTCTTCTGGACAAAGATCTCCGATGTTGTCCTTGGAGCCTCTCGCCTAATTTGGTGGTTACTGCATTGAGCACTTTGTTTAGTTGTTCGTCGTCAGTCTGGATGCTGGGCATCAAAGATTCAAGAGATCCCTCATCCTCCAGGGTTACTTGCATAGTAGCATTCCAACAGCCCCCAGCTCTGTTTCCTACCCACTTATGCCCTCTAGTTCCAGTAGCCCTCTTCTCAACTGCGCTAGCTTGCCCTGCACTCTTCCTTCTGACGATGCTGTCTGTGTTGAGCGCTCAGTGGATCTGCGCTCGCCAGTGCAGCCTAGGCGGAGTAGTCGAACGCAGATTCACTGAGCGCTCAACACAGACAGCATCGTCAGAAGGAAAGTTGATAAAATAAATTACAAATTTTGTATTGTTCGATACATATGCGTACCGAACCGAAAGCACTGTATCGAACGGTTCAATATCGATACGAGTATCGTTGCACCCCTAATATATATATATATATATATATATATATATATATATATATATACACACACACACAAACTGAAACAACTTTTAGGTAACCACATATAAAGTCAGACATGTAGGTATTTACATCCTGTATTCACACAAACAAACATGTAGATTGCCTTCACAAGTTTACTAAAGTAGTAATAAATCATTTCCTGCATGTTTAATCTCACAGATGACAAACCATATATAACTCAGAAAGCATTTGTTCATGTTCCGGTGTGTGTGTGTGTGTGTGTGTGTGTGTGTGTGTGTGTGTGTGTGTGTGTGTGTGTGTGTACACACTGGGTAAAGGATATGTGTGAGCTGTGGCATAGAGCCTTGGGGGTACAATTTCAAATCACAGCCTTAAGGTGGCCTCTTCACTTATCAAGTTAAAGAAGCCAGTTACTGTGGTGCACCAGGTGAGCCAGTGTGAATAGAAGATATGATTTATTGGTTGCAGTAAATATTGGGCCTGAATGTGGAATAGATGGTTAAGATGGGATTGCTGATGGGATTGCTTTTATTTACTAGTGAGAGTCACTGCTTAGATGTTTTTAATGGCAAACAGAAGTTTACAAATATTTTCTTTTCTATTTTTATGTATTTGTAAAGTACTTTTTAATTTTCACCAAGATTTCTTTTGTTTTAATTTATTAATTTGCAAAATCTCATATAAACACGATGATTAATATGTCAGCCCTGTGGCAGACTGGCGACCTGTCCAGGGTGTACCTTCCCTCTGGTCCTGTGACAGCTGGGCTCCAGCCCTCCCACAACCCTGAACTGGATATGTGGTTAAGAAAATGAAAAGAAAGACATCTGGATAATTAGCATTTATATGTGCACCAGTTTATTAAAAAAGTAAATACCTCTTCATTAAGACATACAAATACTAAACCTTATCAACTTTTATATGATAGATATGCAGTATGATGGATAATTAAACTACCCAGAAACAATGGTTCTGAGAATATATATTCTTCTTGTTTTTATATATTCTGCAAACCTGGGATCCCACTGGCTAGTTTGTGTAGCCTTAGGGCATCCGTTATAGCCAGTGGACATCAAGCTCAGATTTCTTGTCCTGTCTGCTACATTGTTATCAGAAATATTCAGTGTTTATCTAATGCTTTTCAGCAATTGCCACCCCTCTTTTGGTATATCATGCACCATTTACCTATATGCAACCAAAGCCTGCTGCAACCTGATTGGTCAATAGCACTCGGACTACAAATTTAAATCAGATGCAAAGAATCTTGTCCATTGCCTACAAATTTATTAATTTACATGCCAAATGTGTTTACAGAGATTTTTCTTCTATACTAACGTCTGCAGTCAAAGTAGCAAATGGATGATTTGTGGTTAATGCTGGGTTTTGGCAAGAATATATTTTGCATGCAAGCATAGGAGCAGATCTGAAGTCAGTTTCATGTCTAAATTAGAGCACTCTGTAGCAACACATTGTAAATGAGTCTTAATGAGTTTCCCAGCCTTTATTTTCTGCACTGTTAGACAGCCCTATGGCAGCAGTGAGATGTCTGCCACTCCTGCTGGGGCTAATATCCTTTAGCCATCATGATGACACTGCCACCAGTCATTCACATACACACAGGTAATTGCATGCTCCAGGCATATACTTTATATATATTTGTGTGTAAGCGTGTATATCTGAGACAGCTTGCTGTGCTCACTATAAGATACTGCTGGAAAGCAAATCTAACAAAATGAAAAAGTTCAGTCTAAGTATGCAATACTGCATGTGTGTTTTTCACAATATCTGTAGATACTATTTACAACCCCTCTGCAAGTCTTCTTTTGGATACACATTTGTATCATTTTTCAACAAGACAAATGTCGTTTATAATGGATTTCAAAAGCATTACAGCCACAGGAAAACCCAGTAAAAATACATGTCTTTAGTGTAGAGTAGAAGATCCTTTTTTTGGCGTGTAGTATGTCAGCATATGCGTGTGCGTGTGTGAATGCAGCAGTGATCATCTCGTGACTCATCTGAATGCTAAATCTCTCTATGAGATTTTCATGCACAATGTCTCGGATCCTCGTGTATGCAGCTAAACTCAAAAACAAAAATCATGCTTATTTTTGCATTTTTATTAAACTGCTGGCAGCATCTGCCATGAAGACTTACAGATCTGGTAACTGAATATGTGGGACAGCATACATTAATCATAATGATATTGAGTTGAGTGACAGATAGTCATATCAGCATTTACATAAACAAGTGGAACAGGGTATGAATCCAAATGATGTACCATGAAGTATGGATGATGTCAGACAAGAATTTACCACAATTGCTGAAGAGCATAGAGCAACTGACAATCAATCTGACATCGCTGAGCGTGTGTCTGAGGATGATTGTCTGTTGATGTTTTTTTTTTTTTTATGTTTTGTGAATGTAAAAAGAGGGTGCTTTACCATTTGAAGATTTAGCATGTCTATATTTAAAGGGAAATAACTAATCCTTGTGCGAATGCTATTGTAAAATGTTCAAGGAACGGGAGCCAGTCTAATAAGACTGCTAAGGATGTGATGAATACAACAACTATAGGCGCTCTAATCTAAGGGTGTTGCATCACCTCATACAGCTAATCTTCTTATGGTAAAAAAGGAAGCAACAAAGATGCTGCTTAGCTGGGCAAAGAGAAAACACATGTTTGAAGAAATCAGACTCAGTGAATCAGAGTTTTTTTCCCCTTTATCCGTGTGTCTGTTTTTTCACCCTTATGTCAGTCCATCTGGCCTTTTCTAACATATCCACATGCTAGTTCTTCCAAAGCTGCATGGCACTTTCAGTTTGTCCTTCAGTTGGTTCAGAGTGAAATATTTCATCACTGGTTGGATTACCACGAAGAGGTTAATAATCAGCATCCTCACAAAAACAAGGAACCCTCCAAAATAAGAAAAACTAATAATAAATGAATAGCATTTCGTGCTATGAAATGTAATGCCAGGGGAAGTTGCAGGGGGAAGCTATTAAGGAATCTGATTGCTTGTGGATAAAAACTGTTTGATATTCTGGAGGTCCTTGCTTTAATGGATCTAAACCCTTTCCCTGATGGGAAATGATGTTGGAACAGGTGATGGGCAGGGTGAGAAGAGTCGATGAGGATACGTAGTGATTGCTGCAAACAGCGGGCAGTGGAAAAGGTTGTAACATCGGGCACCTCTGTCCTGATGATATTTCCAGCAGTTTTAATAACCCTCTGGAAGACTTCATGTTTTGCCTTTGTACAGGTGAACACCCAGGCAGTCAGACAGTATGTCAGCACACTTTCTATTACACATTGATTCAAACTGACCAATAGCCTCTTTGAGGTGTTGTTGGGGTTTTCTAATGGCCAAGGCTGTGTTGTGGAGTCCCAGGACAGTTGCTCTGTCACTATCAGGTCTTTAAGTCTGATGTCATTAGCCATTTCCAGGTCCAAACTCCGTTTCAGATCCAAAAGTCAAACAAACTCTGCAGTATCACTGAGATTTACAAACTGTCTAAATTCTTTCTTCTCTAATAAAATGATCAGTGTAGCTGCTCTACCAGGTGTAACATTTTAACATCCAGTTTAACATCCAGGTATCCATGAAAACAGAATTTATGAAGTTTAACCGAGTTCGAAATTAGCAGGGAGTTCTAACTGAGGAATTTATGAAAAATGAAAACATATAACTCTGCAGTCACTTGCAACATAAATGAAGAAGAAAAAAAAACTAAACAGCAGTGACGTTTGTAGGGTTACTGAAGTTGGACTAGCAGGTAGTATAAGGATGGCTACCTACACAGCTATGGTTAGCATAATTTAAACACATTAGCACAGTGAAGCTGGAGGACGAATGCTAATAAAAGTTAACATGATGTCATGGTTGGCTGTGTGGCAGGCGGGCAAGCAGGAGTGGTGGATCCAAAATGCAGGACTCAGACACAGAAATTCAACTTAAAGCGCAGCTTTAATGCTGGAAAACCTCTTACTAACTAAACTCACCAAAAGACAAACAAAAACGCTGGTGGACTAAAACACTGAAGCACAAAACACTGAACTGGAAACAAAACACTGGCAACACGGAGGCAAAACACACACAGCTTGTTGAGGGTACGACGCAACACTGACTCAGAGAAACACAGGGACTAAATACACTGGGAAGTAACGAGGAGAATGAGACACAGAAGGAGAGCACAGCTGGGGGAAATTAGAACTGACGAGACAAGCAAAGCAGGACACATTCACATAAGACACGGACCTTCAAAGTAAAACAGGAAGGATCACACAGAGACGCGAACTTGACACAGTGGAGACAGCAACTAAGAAACACAGAGACATAAACCATAAGGCAGAGGACTCTAAGAACCGAGAGACACAGAGGGGAAATCAAACATGCAGACACAGACTTACACAGAACAGAGGGGACCAATGGCGTGTCCAGCGGGGTGGCCTGGGGGGGCACAGGCCACCCCCCCAACCAGACTGGCCACCCCAGGTGCCACCCCAAAGGCAAAACAATAAAATTCAATCAAATATCAAATGTCCGATTATGTTTTCACGGTGAAGCTCAGATATCCGAGTGTAAGTGAATGCAGCATCGGCTTCTGCGCTATGTGCATCACGTTAGCAAAGGTAGGAGAGCCAAGCACGAAAGAACTGCAGGAAACAATTTTTCGGTGAAAGAAAATGAGGACAGAATAAATGTCCCGGTAAGTAATATCAAGTTTGTTGAGTTTAGTAAACTTCGGTGAAATTAGAATACCAAGGAAAAAATTACACTTAAAGAATTATTGCAGCTGATCGGCTTTTCTCTCTTGTTTATTTATCGCCCACTTTGCGCCAGAAACAGGAAACCAGCGGATGTCGCGCTAAACAACAGCAGCACGTTTAAGCTTGATCAGCTGTTGTTAGAATGTATTTAATATTAATTTCTAGTATCAGCTGATGTTTGCTGGAGCCACAGCTGTAAAGCTGCTGGTCATGATGTCGGTTTGGATATGTGGTGAGAGGGAAACATGAAGATGAAACCAGGAGATGTCCTTACTGGATCATCAGAGCTGTGATGGAGAAACAGGTTTACCTTTTAGGTGACATGAATGAGTTGAAGGGAAGTTATGAACTGTTTCTGAGAGACAAATAACACCAGGATCCTTTTTTATGTAGCTGACAGCTGGTAACTGTGCAGGGGCGGGTCTAGCAAAGTGTTGCCAGGGGGGCATGTAGGGCATTAACAGGGAGAGGTGGGCACAAAGACATACTTTTCTTTCTTATTCTCATTTAAAATATCTCGCTTTTATTAAATAATTATCTAAATCTTACAACCAAAGTTTTTATCTGACGTAAAATGTATAGAAATCATACATATACCAACAAGACTGTACATCACTGTCACCACAGCGTTTGTTTTCATTCAAAGGCTTTATGGCTTTAATACCTGGTGGGCCGGTCAGTAGTCAAAATGCCCGATTTTCTGTCCCAGTCCAGTCTTGCAGGTTAATACTGGCAGTGTCACCATGCCAGCTGAATGTATTTTATCATCAGCCAGTGCTGTTCTTTATCAATATTACCAAAGTTGACCATAAGGCAGCATAGAAAGTATTTACTTGCTTTCAGGTTTTATTCAAATGTTAGTCTTTTCAGTTGTTTCTCCACTTTTTTCCTGTTTCAAAATCAAACACCAGTTTGTGAGAAGATTATCTTCTTTTTTTAACAGGCAGATAAAGTTTTGCATTGGCTAATTTGTCAATTGTTTGTTACAAATGTTCGTATTTTAATATTCAAAAATGTTTTTGCCCAAAACATATGTGCACTACATGTCAGTAAAAATGCTATGCAAATATTGCTGTCCTTGAATGCTGAGTAAACACTGACAAAGCACTGATTGTATCTCTTGTCCTTTATCAACGCAGTATCTAAAAACTTTGCACCGTAGTGGTTAAATTCTCATTCTAATAAGAGTTAAAAGTGCATTTGGTTATTAGGTTTATAGGATTATTGAATTATGGTTAATGGTTGGTAGAATTTTTTTTTTAAAACATTATCTGCCAATTAAATCTGCCACCCTTCTCCAAATCTGTGCCCCTACCTGGCCCCCCCAACAAAAATTTTCTAGACACGCTACTGGAGGGGACATAGAGAAACATGAAGGGCAAGGGATCGAAACTAGAAACTCACACCAAGTACAATAATACAAAAATCACAAAGAACTAAAACGCTGGGTCAGGAGACCCAGGACCCTGACACATGAGGGTTTGAGATGGTTAGGGGCAAATGCAGTTGCATGGCAGGATGGTGAAAATGGACCAAACTTCAGTCAGGAATACAACTGAGATACTCCATCCACAATATGAGGTTAGTCATTAATATACTGCTGCATGGGTTGGGTTACATCGTAAGGTTTTAAAAACTGAGCTTTAAAACATGCTGCCAACGAATAGTAGTAATAAAAAATGAGAGAGGCTGACAGTAATCACTGACTTTCTTTTAGGGTCTTGTTCAGATTAAATAGGACAGGATACACAGCATTAAAATATGTTATGAACACTACAGCCTTAATAAACACAGAGTAGTTTGGACCCTAAAGCAGGGTTAATACATCATCACTTAACAACCAGATTAGCTCCTGCAACTTGAAGCTGGTGGAATGCTCCAACTCCTTGCCTTCAATGCAGAGCATTGGGTCGTTGCACTGACCTGCCCTCGACAATCATCTCTTTTGTTTTGCCGATGTTCAGGGAGAGGTTGCAGTCATAGCACCAGACAACCAATCTATAAGCAGACACATTGTTGATAAGTACAAGCACTGTGGTGTCATCTTCAAACTTGAAGATGTGGTTTGTCTGGTTAAGAGGGAGAGCAGACATATATGTAAACATTGTAAAGTAATGGATTGGGCATACAATCTTGTGGAATAGCACTAACGATGCTTAGAGTTGAGGAGTGGTGCTTGTGTGGTTTGATTAAAAAGTTCAACAACTAATTGCATAGTGAAGAATTGAAGTTTAAGTCCAGGAGATGAGTTTGCCTGGCAGGAATTAAAAAAAACAACCATAGTCAATGCGGACATATGTATTCTGAAGATCCAGGTAAAGATCGAAGTGTAGAAGCCACGCCAGTTCATCCACTGTCAACCTGTTTTCCCCATTGGCCAAACAAAGCTGTCAGAATGCTTCTGATGTGTTTTATGGCCAGTCTCTGTAGTCATTTAGCAGAAATCGGGGTGAAACCCACAGGACTAAAAGCATGTCTAATCATTCTTCAATTAGACTTTTTTTTTTTAAATCACCTTCAAATTTGTACGTTTCAGTAAAATCTGTTGGCAACTAATTTGTTGCAGGATGTTTACTGAGACATAATTTTTGCATTTATAGTTGTAACAACAATCTCTTCAGATAAATGAATATGGAAAATGTTAACCTTCAAGGCTTACTGCAAGACACATTCTGTAAGGTGATGTCAGGGTTGCTTTAAAAATCTTTTCCACACCTAATGAAACTGTGACATGGCTCAAAAATACGAAAGAAAAGAAATCTGTGTGGCAGAAAAAAAACCCTGAAGACTAATCTGCTAGAAAGATGACAATCTACCTATAGTATTAGTTAATACACCCTACAATGTGATACCTCAAACTTTGGCGCAAGACCCACAAGTGATGCTCAAAGTACCAATAGATATGAAACGAATGACCAGAAGAAAAATTGAATGACTGCTTAAAAAATGCAGGTTGTAAGATCATATTTATTTTTTGACTTCAAAAATGGGATGTCAGGAAATGTTTGTGAGCCTCCGACTCAACTTAATCCCAACATTAGCCAAGTCTAACCTTTACCTAAGGCTAACAATAACACAAAAGCACACTGTCTTATTTGAAGGGGGTGTGTTATGAGGGCTTCATGCAGACAGATATACATGTGCAGCATTGCTGGTTATGGTCATCTATGCTGGAAGGCTGATTTGTTTTAAGCATGTTTGAAAATGGAGCTACTTCCTGCACATTTCACAATAGAATCAATGGTGAAAAAGTTCAAAGATAGACATGCACGTACCTTGAAAGAATCTCTACATTCTATGTTTAAAAGCAAAAGCATTGCTTTCTGCGTATTGCAACATGTGCAACATGCTTTGTTTTAACAGTGAAGGTATTGTTCAATGTATTGTTCTTTGTTTTGGTGGAATTTTCTGTTATCAGAGTGCAAGAGTCTGCACCAAAAGCGGTCTGTAGCCGGACTGCCTTGGAGGAACGTTCATGCTACCTTATGTGCTAGGTTTCTCATTCTGATGTTGAGCATGTGTCTGTCTGTCTGTCTGTCTGTGTGTATTTCTTTGTAGCCTGAGGGGAAAACAGCAGTGCAGGCTGCATAGAATAAACATAAAGCATCAATATTAGTCAGAGCAAAGGCAAAGATGTAGCTTGTAAGATGTGAGCAATTGATAAAGTACCAATACATAAAATTTCCTACACTTTTTTCCCTCTAAAGTCCCTCAGGTGTTATTGTATATCCATTACACTGTATCACTCTGTATGTACACATAAATACACACATACTGACATTTGCTGTGTAGTGCTGTAGTTTTAGTCATTTGAATCTTTTTGTCCTTGAATAGATGTAGTTTATATGCTCGCCAACCAGCACTACCTTGTCTTTCCCTCCCTCTCTTCCCCATCTCTTCTTCACCTCTTCCTCCTTCTGCCCGAGCTCTCATTCTTCACTCCCACCTTCTTCTTCCTCCTCGCTGAGTACAGGGCAGGGTAGCAGAACTGTCTCGTCTTTGAGATGTGAGGAGTTTGATCTTGAGAAAGTGGAATTTAGATAGCATGTCTTGCTGTGCTTTGGGGATCCGTACGTGCGCATGTGCATATGTGCACGTCGGTGTGCATATACACCCACATGCGTGTCTACCTTACATTCCAAAAGATAAAAGCGCTAACCCTGACATTGCTCAGTTATGCTAAGTAAAACAACAGGAATAGTTTACAATTTTAGCTGCAGAAACCTGACTTTGTCTTTATAATCGTGACAAAATAAATACATGAGTCATATTTACAATAGATCATCATTCTGTTATATATACACACATGCGCATCTAACAGTCTTTGCTGTATCACTGTGTTATTTTCAGACTGATAACCATAAATCGGCCTTTTTTGATAGAAGCATGAAATTCATAGGAAGATTTAATGTATAATACATCAAATCTAGGCAATAAAAGACAATTCATTATTTTTCTTGCAAATGTTAAAGAACTAATCATTTCACTTGTTAATTTATTGATTTACCTGTTTTTTTTTTACAATTCTAAAAAATCAATGTATGTTGAAAGAACACATTTTCCATTGCACTTCTAATGAAAAATAATTCAAGTGTTAAAAGTGTCCTTCTCTTTCTTTCATCCTTTATTCTGCTTATTTCTTTTATTCTGTGGCTAGCAGCATAAATCAAAGGCAATGTTTGGCCTTGATTTTGTCTTTTCAAGAAATTATTTCTTTCTGCTGCCCATAGAGCCCTCACCTTCTCTTCTCTCTGAAACGTCTGATTGCATACTCGTATGTGTGTGTACATCGATTAAGTATTCCTTGTATCTGGGAAGTAAGTTTCTAGAGTGGCTTTGTAGCTTGAGATTTCTTGTAAAAATATTTTCAGGGGACCATGACCTGACCATTTGACCAACACTCACCATTTCTTAAACACATGACAACATTTTTCTTAAAGCCTTACCACCCACAGCCAACCACCCAAAGCCTTACCATCCTTTGAGGATAGGTTAGATAACCAGCGTGTTTCTTCTAGCGTCTCATTGGAAGACACAGTACCAAACAGGTGTGGCATTTATAAAAAAGTGAGTGAGTGTATTTCTGGAGGGCTGTGTGAGCAACTCACACATCTGTATGTGCATTTGTGCTTGTGCACATGTACAGGGAATAGGTGATGTGTGTTTGAAGTGCAGAAGTACCAAGCCAAGTGTTACATACTCTTGGATGGCTTTGTTGCCAGATGAAACAGAGAGCGAGAGGGAGGGAAACGGAGAGACAGAGCTGAACTTAAGTAACCCTCCTGCAGCGTATCACATTCTGAATCTAGCAAGAATTTAACTGAAGAGTTTAACTTTCCTGATGTCACTGCCTGAACTTCTGTTGAACACTCAAGCTATGTCAGGATAGAAGTAACAGCAACTTTTTGAGTCCTTTACCTCAACAGTTTCAAGTAAACACCACTTTCAGTGAGCCGGGGAAAAACATTATGCTTATAGATCAACGCATGGTAACAGTGTGCTGTCTGAATGATAAAAACATACACACACATATATACTGTAATGTTTCTTTCACAGCAGCTGCTTTCTTTGTCAGTATTTTTTGACTGTATATGAATGCATGCAGCACACTCTTTTTCACGTGCCGTGAATCTTTAGCAACCAAGACAGCTGATAATGTGCAAAATGTGATTTAATCTGTATGTAACTATACATGTACTGAATGCAGTCTCATGAAGGAAAACACAGATTTCAGCTCTAGATGGATGGAAAAATGAGGTTTAGCTCACAAAAAAAAAGGTGAAGGTGAGAGGAAGATACTCTTATTCAACTGATTTGCTTTCCCCACAGCAGTGCACACTTTTATGCACAGTGGGACTCTTTTAGCATAACCTTGATCCATGATTGAGGGACTGGCTTCACTCCGCTGTGTCAGAGCTCAATGTGTTGCACAAGCACTTTCTTTATCCAATTTTACCAGACATTCTTCTCACTTTTGTAGAGGCCTCTAACCTTATTTGAGCTTCAGAAATAGTTCATTCACACAAGACTAATCCCACCTAGGGAGAGCAGTAATTTTTAAAAAGTGTGAAGATAGTGATTTTAATTCCATTGGAATTTAACATCGGAATGATAAAAGAAGAAGAAGAAGAAGAAAGCTTCCAGCACAAATGATCTGATCTGTCTTTCGAAACATTAAAATATGTCCGTGTTACTAATTTTAAACAAACAAACAAACAAATAAATAAACCAAAAAATTAGATTTAGATCCTGCCACAGCACACTAACAGCTGCATTATACTCATTATACTGTAACATTGTTAACATAATCACATTGACCATAATCAGTCTATACTAAATGAGAAGCAACATAAGGAAGCTCCTTTCAAGCCATTCTGGTCTCATCCTGGTTCATTATGGTTTCCAAACACAGTAACTGCGTACACACCAATGTAGTGAGGTGTGGTCCTCTGTTGCAATGGTATACATATTGTAGGTGTACACTATTTGTGTCTCTGTTTGTAGGTGTTTGCTCTCTCTCTCACGCTCTCACAGACACACACACATACACACCACCTGTTTTTACAAAGTAATTGAGTCACTTTATCCATCTCTCCCTCCTCTATTTTTTTTTTAAAGTTTACTTCACTAGGGTGGATGCTAACATGTGGATGGCTACAGTGGCGGGGGTGAGGTGGATGAATGAATCCTCCGGTTTATCACTCTCAGCATGTGTCCCTGTTTTATAGGCAGTCTGTGGGGGAATTCAAATTGACTCCACTCGGGCTCTGACTCTGAGTTTCTATTGTTAGACCCGGAGAGATTTGGTACCTTTCCTTTTTCTCCTTCATGCTCCTGACTACATTTTCCATTTCTGTTCTCCACTACTCCCTGCTCATATGAGCCTGTTAAAATAATTCTCGCTTAAAGGTGTTTATGCAAAAATTTGAACAATCAAAACCCTCATAAATGTACCTATTATCTGAAAAGCATTATATCATCTCTGTGTAAACGGACAATTCCAAAATGGTATAAACAGTATTTTTATGCGCTTTTGTATTACAAATATTTATAAAATCCTATGAATAATGTTTTTTTTTTTTCTGTTTTTGTAGGTTTCGTTTACTTTCCTATTCAGGGATTGTCAACAACTGTGCAAAGAAACAATCAAAATATTAATTATGCATTGATGATAATAATAATAATAATAATAATAATAATAGAAATAGAAATAGTAAATATGAAACAAACAACAATAATGAAACCATAAAAGGTAAACTGAAGTCGATGTGCTCGTTCCCTTTTTTGGTGATATTGATAAGAGCGGTTTTAAGGATTCACAGCTTTATTAGGGCGGATAGAAATCTTGATTACCTCACTTTACTGTTATCTGACCTTGGAAAAGTAACAAAGTGATGGAGCCACATGAAAGAAACGGGGTGTCTCATCATTCAGAGAAAGAGACTGACAATAATACAGTGAATATGGAAAATAATCCAGATAATCATTACAGCTTATTGCAAAATCCTCAAAAGCACACATTTATTTAATAACAAATAATCAACAGTTAGTCACTGTTTGAGTTGTGTAATCCTGTTCTGTCTTTTTTTTTTGTCAGAAGTGGGAAATGTCTGAAATGATTTGGTAAGGCACTGTCATGTGTAAGTGACAAAGATGACTTGGGTCCTAATGGAGAACCATACTGTATGGCCTGATTCACATTAAGAATTTAGCCCCGAATATCTATTAATCTGCACGATAGGCTCCACAAGTCAAATATTTATTAGCTCTGATTAGGAAATTCATATTTTAGATATGACTGTGTCTCATTCCTCTCAGCTCATAAATATTCACATCATTTCAGATGATAACCTCAGAAGATTTCAGACTAGACAGAGATTCTCTGTCAAAGATTCTGCTGTCCAGACATGTAACCATATCTTTAAAAGTTTCTTTGAACTTTATATCATTGAAGGTGGTGAAGGATTATGTGGGACATGTATTCGCATCCAAGTTAAACCACGGTGCATTTTCTGTCTTATGTTGTTAGATGCTTGATAAATCTGTATATAATCTCTGTGGTTATATTTTAGTAGTGGAGATGAGTAGGCCTGGGAATTCTCTCAGGGACAGATGAAATCTTCAGGAGAAGCAAGAAAAAGGGAGCAGTGACAGAGAGCATGGCGTTTGCCAAATTAGCCTGAGATCAGATTAGACTGACTGAAACTGGTCTGTGTGTGGTCACATCATGTGTTTTATGCGTGTGTGTGTGCGTTAGAAGGAGAGTGATTGTGTGAGTGCGCTCGCTGGCAAAGTGGTGTCTTTACAAGTTGAAGAGACCTCCTATTGGACTGTATGGGTCATGGGAACCTGCTCTCTCAGGGTCTCCATTGGCCATCACACACAAACACACACAACAACATCAGCGGTTGTAATGTGACGGGGTGCTTCTCTCAGTTTCTCTGTCTTCCAGTATCAACACTCGTCCCTAGAGCAGATTAGCACCACTTGTTTTTGCCAACTAGTTTACAGCTATACGTGCCTTAACCTGCAATTAAAACTCAGAGGGACAGTAGTCCCACACGCCTAAAGGGAAAACAAGTTCATGCATACTCTAAATAGGAAAGACACAAATGTTGAAATTTATGGGACATTGTTCCAATCTACAAAAAATTGTCAACTTTTGAGTCAAATAATGCTTTACTCCATTATTTTGTACTTTGAACTTGGAAACTGCATTTGGACATTTGTCTAAGGTCTAAGGCTGACGATACTCCCCAAAACCCTTTGCTCATTATAAACAAATGGGTTAAAAAAAAAAGACAAAATGTTTGAAAATGACATTAGAAATGATTATCCTTCTTACATCAGCTGGCAATATGATGCATTACTTCAATTAAGCTCATTTTGGGGGGTCGGATGATTTGCAAACCATTAAGCAATATGCAAATGGATGTATTTGTTTGGGAGGTTTGGGAAGGAAAGAGGCAGGAGGGAGGGGAGTGGAGGGGTGTTTGGAAGGAGAGGAGAGAATTCAGTGCAATTGGCCAGACTACTGTCCTCTGCTGTGGGCTTAATGAGGTATACACACAGACAGGCACACACACATTGCAAGAAATTTCAGATGTCATCTGTGATGGTTGTTTGGCCATTAGCATGCAAAAGTGCTTTTATGCCTAATCAATAAAATTTGACAGGGAAAAGTTTAAGGGGCGTGGGGAGATGTTGTTCACGTTCACCCCTTGTGTATATCTTTAACTGTGAGAAAAATTGAAAATATTCTTTAAGTCCATCTTATGTTGCAAAATGTTGGACTGGGCTGGGACCTATTAATACTGTAAATAGAACAATGATTTGCAAGGATATCTTGTAAGCGATATCTAATTTTGAAAGTGAGAAATGTGATTGTTTTGGAAATATGCAAGTTTTTCTTAATTAGTAAGAATAACAAGTAGTATATATTACACATTATTCATAACTTTTCTTAAAACTAATGTAGTATTTACCTACTGTTAGCATGCTGTCTGTAGATTCATTGCGAGGGGGCAAAATTGTATTAGCAGTATAATTCAGTTGTTTCTGTACTGGACGCAGTTTGTGCTCTTGTCCTTTTGTGCAATAAAAATAAAAGTAATGTCCATATCCCCATTGTTGACCGTTCCACCATTTAACTCCTCGAGCTAATTGTAGTGCAAGTGTGCAGAAAACATGTTTGTTCCATGTTTATTTTTTTCTTTCCATCCATGCTGTGCAGAGAACTGAACAACTTTTGTAACACAAGTAACAGCATAATTCTAACAATTCTAACAATTATTCCTGACCTCAGTACAGTTATAATAATGCTCTTACTGAAAAATGCCATGTCATAATGAGAAACTGTCATAACCAGTCAAAACATTGAGGCAAGTTAGCAGTTACTGATACTAGTAGAGACTCAGTTCAGAGTGGGCACACAAGAGGAAGGGCTCAGGTGAGTTGCTCAGGGGATTGGCAGGTTAAGGTTTATCTTTGCCAGGTGGAGAGCCAGAGAGTGGGCAGCGAGGGGAAATTCACCCAGAGCAGAAAGAGGAAACCAGAGACAACAGAGGTCTGAGGGCCTGACATCTGAGGAATTTGAGACAATATAAGACGAATTTAAGTAACGCAGTTAAATTTCCTGACAGCTAAAGAAAGCCTGAAGTGGTCACCAAGCAAGTAGATTTTAGAATGTGGGAAAGATGAAGAACTAATCTTTCTATACACAGATGAGCAGATGAGTTGCTCACCTGTTGCCTACATTCACAACAGAGGAGAAGAGGTGAGAGAAGGGTGAGAGAGAGGAAAGGAACATAAAGGGAAGAGGAGAGAAGGGGAAGCCAGAAGCTGCCAGGGATCGTGACAAAAAGAGCAACCCAGAGCCTGGCTTTCAGACACAAGTTCACCACTCTGTGACGGCAGATACACCAGGTCAACAATAAAGGTAAATAATTTGATCAAGAATTTGTGGATTCTATTAATTATTTTATATAATAACAATAAATCTCTCTAAACCAGGGACAAACCTGAAAAACAATATGATCTTTGATGCCTGAGGTGTAACTGAATTAAAAGCAAATTGATCACATGAAAACAACAACACTTCTGAAAAGTATTGTTAGTGAACACAGATCTGACTTTATACTCAAAAAACAACCAAAACAAACAAACTGGTTTTCTTAGTGCTAAAATACACATTCAGAGTGTGTTAACAGAAAAATAGATAGAAAAATATTTTCTCTTCACACTTGATTTGTTATATTTGTACTGCTTTATGCGTGAAAGCTTTAAAGTTTTGCAAGTCAATATATTCTGTTTTTATTGACATTTTACACAACTCTTTTTTTGGACTTGACTTGTATGTGTAGATTCGTTATGCATTATTAAGAGCAAACAGAGCGTCTTACTTCTATATATTGAAATCTATTAGCTCTGCTGATGCCTCATAATGGAAGAAAATGAACAAACAAAAGAAAAGAAGAGTTAAACTGATTTGTAACTTGAAAGGCTGCTCTGAGAACATCACCTGGCTGCTCTTTGGATTTTTTTTCCTGAAAAACCAGAAAAAAGAATGTGTATGACCTGTAATAAGCTAATCTGTGTGCAGCTGTGGTCAAGCCTGCTTGGGGAGACTGTGTTCTTTCAGGCTGAACCATCACTGTCGCCTCTCACTTAATGACTTTCTGCTTCGTGAAAACTTGTGCGAAAGAGATTACATATAAAAAAAATAGAAAGAGAGAGAGTGAGGAAAAGAGAGTGAGAGAAATTTGAGTTAGGGGTGGAAAGAAAAGACAAAGAAAGCAAAAAAAGAGAAAAAATGGTATATGGTGAGCACTGAAGCGTGCCAGTTTCTCTAAGGTTGCGTAAATTGGTTCAGACTGGTGTTGATCTTGATTACTGATCCATCTTGGTTCTCTTCTTCCCAAGAAGTCCAGTTTGAACTACCACACAGATTGTTTGCCTAATCTAACCCAGACGAGTGTTAGTTCCCATACTGTTTCCTGGAAATAGAGCAGATAGTTTTCATTTCTGCTGGCTTAGGTTTACACCACATCTACACGTCAGAAGTGCTCAGTACCCAGTACACCATCAATGCATAGCAGCCGTTTTTTTAATGTAAAATGCTGGAAGTTAGACTTAAAGCATAACCACATGCTTTCTAAAAAACGTGCACGTATAATGAACAAGTAGACTTAGTAAGATTTTGCACTTTTGAAATACAAATAACTCCAGAAATTGTCATTTTTACTTTATAGAAAGTACAAACAGTTAACAATAATTTAAGATATAATTTTATCACTACTTAATTAAATTATTGTGTTAGTTTTTATTTGATCAGAAACTCTTGCAAAAGTGTTTGTTTGGGCAAGATAACAAGCATTAACCTAACATATTGTGTCATGCAAACTTATAGAAAAACACAGACTCCCTACAGAACGGCTTTGCTCTGGTTAGGTAGCCACTAAGCATTGTGCTGCAGGTTTTGCCTGATCGGCTGTAACTATGTTTTCTTCAGGTGTACACTAAACATTTCCTAACTTAATAAAAAATCGAATGGATTTTATTTGCTGCCAAAACTATAAGAATAACCCCGTTAATAAATCAGCAAACGACAGGATTGCATGCTGTCACTTGCAGATATTTCTCATAGTCTGTCTTTACAGTATAGCTAATTTGAAAAAGATTTTGTTATCGGTATTGTACAACTGTTGTGAGTTGTTGTGTCAAATGAGAACCCATATCTATTGCTGATGCAAATGTATCATCTTACCTGAATATGAAGCCCTGCAAGGCAAGGCCACCGTGATTTCAATATCAGATGGCTCAGTCTAGCAACAATGCCTCTATTATGCAAACAGATGTTCTTTACAAAAATCTGTCCAGTTACAGGCAGCATTATGAATGTAATGCTTATAAAATAAATTAAATAAAAGTTCCTCTTTCCCTCATTGTCCTGTGCTTCCTTTTTCCCCTTGTGCCAATTACAGGCCGAGTGGAATTTGTTCTGTGTCTGTGCATCTCTCTTCCTGTGACCCCTGGGCTCATTCTCATGCTAAACTACTTTTCATTTGCTAACGACGTGGCACGGCTTCAGTCGGCCCATCTGAATATGTATGGGGGCAGTAAGGAGAGAACAGGTTTTATGGAGATGTGGATCCATTGCTGTCGCGTTTTCTCGGTTGGTCTGCTCCATTACTGATAACCCTGCACTCATCGCATACAGTAGACAGTGTTTTTTCAAGTTTATTGCAAGTTGCGTGTGTATTAATGTGTCTATCTGCATAAGTAACTGTGTGTGTGCGTGTGCGTGTGTGTGTGCGGGGTAACCTCTCATTTAGTCACACCTCATTCGGTCATTACGTCCACTAATGTGGAATATGCATGGCTCTACTCATAATCACACTTCTCTGATATGCAAAACGAGCACTCCACTGCACCTGGCATCCAGACACACACTTCTCATCAGCAACAGTCTCCTCACCCTAATTTGCTTCCCGTTGAAATGTAATAGGAAACCACTCATAAAGGAAAATGGTTTGTTTTGTCTGCCTTGATAATAACGTGTTAAGGGTTTTTTGCTGAATGGGAATGTGTGTGTTTGTGTGGGACAAAGGTTGTGTTCAGCTGCAGAAAACAACAGGAAATTGTAAATAGGAAAAACGGCTATGAACTGAGATAATAGAGTCGCTACAGGTGTGTTGAATTTTGTGCATGCTAACATTGGGACAATAATTGTTCTTTTGTCTACACCAGTAATGAACAAATCAATGCTACACTCATGTAAGCCACACAGAGCAGCTTGGACAATTCATTGCTCCGGTAAATATATTATCTGTGCAAAATCATTTCCAATACATGTGATAATTAATCATACAGTGACGTTTCTATTATCAACCGTGTCCTCAAGTGTGCGTGTGTGTTCTCTTGTACCAGTGTGCATGTGTTTACATGTCTATGTCGGCAGCAGATAGAACAGAAAGTGTGAAAAGTGGATGTTAGCACAGGCTGCAGATAAGACCGTAAAGCCTGTCTATCCAGACTGCTCCTTTCTCCTTTCTCCTCTCCTTGACTAAATCTAAATAAGATCAGTTGGGTGTTTAAAGTCCTGGCAGCAGCCAGGTCCTCATTTCTTCTCCTAATGGATTACAAATGCCTGGCATGGGAGTTCTACCTTGTTATGTACCACCTTGTGGGGTGGAGCGAGGTGGACAGTTCAAAAAAAAGAAAAAAACTTTGAGTGAGCAATATCTAAATTTCTGTAAATACCTCAAAGAGAAATGCTATTTTAAAATTCAAATCCCTTCAAGGTTTGTTTAGGTTTAACATCAAGTATTTTACAAGCTTGTGCATAAGTTTAGCTCATCCTCATGAAGTGAGGGCAAGGAAGTTTTGAATTTTGGTCCACATATATGCTGTGTACTTGTTCACTGAACCTTTAATATGTTATGACTTCATGGTAGCTCTGCATTATGTGTGTCAGATTGCAAAGAAGGAACAGACCCTGCATACCTATCTAAAAAAAGGTTGGGAAGGGACACATCACCATGACAACACAGGGAGGAGTAGAATGTACGCCATTAAAAAATGCCAAGCTATGCCATGCATCTCGCTAGTCAAAACCATGCAGACGAAAAAAAAAACCCAAAAACATATTTGTGTGTACGGATAAATTAAAGCATGCTCACATGCACATGATTCCAAAGCCACACAAAACATAGTTCACTCAAGCACACACACACACACACACACACACACACACACACACACACACACACACACACACACACACACACACACACACACACACACACCCACCCATTTCTTGTAATCCATTTATTCAGTCCTTGCCTAATTTGCCACAGCAATGACAAACTGAAGTAATTTCCTGCACATCTTTTTATTCCAGTTCAGTGAACTCTTAAACAATTCAGTTTGAACTTTGATTACTTGCTCCTCATTTGCATACTCTTAGTTTAAGACACTGTGGCCTCACATCAGTGGAAATGAGGTGACCTTAGAAGGCAAAAGTTGCACATTTATCCCCTTCACGCCTACGCTGCTTTGCTTGTGTTCGATAAAGGTGTGTTTCCTAACATGCCACAATAAACAGTTATGCTGTAATTATCGAATCAGTTTATCATTTTGAGACAAGTCTAGTTACACATTCAGGGAACTGTGTTAAAAAGAGCCGTCTACACAGATTTGGCAAGTGTTATCTTTTGAGAGCCAAACAATGTCAGCAAGCAGCATGTCTGAGTGGAATTTGACACAGAGATAATAGTGACATCTAGTGGTCGCTAAGGAGAATTCCGTGCTGATGACAAACAAAGCACTGCTTATTTGTCAGTGTAGCAATTTTTCTCCCAAAGGAAGAAGAGGACTTTCTCTCTGCTGTGTACCATTTCAGCTTTGATTCTTTGTGTGTTTTTAACTTGCAGGCGAAAGAACCTTTTTCTTGTTTTTCAGAATGTTTCTCTCCTGGGTCTTTTATCCCTGCATGCACAGCACACATATGCACCTACAAACACAGACTCACACACACACGCACACATAAATGCACACACCCAAGTGAGATTCTAGATCTAGGAAGGCTGTTTTTTTTCTGTGTGACACCAAATTTATTTAATCAATCCAGCACAGCCCCAGCTGTCCAACATGAAGTGTTTCCCAATTATCTTAATGTGATTTGCTCCCTGCTGTTGGCTGCTACACTACTGATTATGGTGTAATAAGATGCTGAGTCTACACGCGCAGACACACAGAAATATTTTTTTTGTCCTCTGTGTTCTTGTGTCATCAGATAGCCAGTGTGAGTTATGACAAGACAAGCTGCGACAAATAGGGGAAAAATAGACATAAACCCCAGGAGTGGAGGAGTGGTGGGATGGAGGAACAGGATGGATGTAGGGATAAAAAGCAGACAGACACAGAGTCTGTAGGCCCCAGCAGAGCATACACCAGTGGTTCTACTGTCATCAAATCAAAACAGAGCGCCCTGCAAAACGGCAGTGCAGACATCATCCTAACAATGTGGTGACAGGGCAGACGGGATTTTAAATACACATTAGGAGGCACGCCCCAACTCCTACAGGGAACAGACAGACAGTTGGAATATAACAAGACAGAAAGAGATGACAGAACAGTATATCAGTGTTTGGGGCCTCAGAGGTCTCGTGAATCCCAGCGGGCAACTCTGGCTGTCTCGGTCAGTCCCTTTGGTTTAATCCTGAGAGGTAGAATACAGAAGAAGCAACAGTTTTGGTGCCAAAGTGACTTAGTGAAGACAGTCAGATAATTAGATCGAATCTGGGAAATAGTGGTTCGGAGGTGTCGAGATGTGAACCTTCTGGCTAGGGGATCACACAACTGACAGTGTGAGCAGTGCAGTGGGTCTGCTGTCAGCAGAGTGGTTCTCTGACAAACGAGGGGAAGGAAGGTTAAAAGAGGCAAAAATTGTGGTTCTCTTGGGGCCTCTTTGAAGACCAAAGCCAGGGAGATGTTCTAAGCCATCTGAGCTGCAACCATGATTTTGACCTAGCTTCTATAACTTGGACAAGAGAGAGAAATAAAAGGAGAGAAGATGAAATTTGTCTTGGTTTTGTTTTTAGAACCTTGAGAATTCACAGAGGATAACATCTCCAAAGGAAACAGGACACATTTGGAAAAGGAAACATGTTTTATTATGTTTCTATTAGATATTATACATTAATACTAAGTCACAAACAGATTGTCTGTAAACTCTGGCTTAGTATCTAATTTGTGTTTAGTTGTGTTGTCCACAGGGTGTTGAACATCATGAAATATGATGCCACCCTCTGAGTCTTTTGAAATCAATAAGACACTGTTTCACTCTGTTTATTTTGTCAATCTCTGCCCTCGGTACACATGCTTGCACTTCCTCTCTGATTTTGTCAAATCGCTCTTGAGAAAAAAAACAACTTTAGTCTTTTCTCCTTGACTTTAATTATTTGTCTAATTGATTTCATACCCATTTTCCACAACAAAGTTTCATATTTATGAGTAAAACTGTGGCCAAGCAACAGCTGTGTTGCAATTTTATGAACCACTTGAATGCTGGATGTTCTAAGCTGGAGCATTTTAAGGGTAATTACCTCTTTGTTCAAGTATCACTTATTGTATTGCCTAAATGAGTTTGTGCAGTAAGCTTCATTCCAGTGGTTCTAAACATTTCTGTATTTATTGCATTTTAAAGCTGACGATGATGATGAAGAAGAACAAAAAGATCATACTTTACGTCATATCTATGAGGAACGGCACCACGCTGAGTCATTGCTTTGTAGGTGTCAGAGGTCTTTACTTGGGACTAGTTGCCTGTATGGGGACTCTCTGGTCATGCTCTAATAGTATTTGAAAGTAAGAGTACTAACATTATATTATTATCCATGTTTTTCAATTTCACACTCAGCAGCTTCCATGTGGTCAGGCCTAATTGGGGCATCATCAGGGGAGTCTTTTCAATCTGCATACTATATGTGTGTGTGTGTGTGTGTGTGTGTGTGTGTGTGTGTGTGTGTGTGTGTGTGTGTGTGTGTGTGCTCGCTTTTATGACTAGGACAAAAGCAGCATTGTTTTTTTCCTTTACTACTGCTTTATCTTTAGCATGTATGTTTAGCATGCTCTTAAAAAGAACATCGGGGAGTATCGCCATCCAAAGATGAAAACCTGAAGTCAACATCTGGATGTGAAAACAACAAAGCAGCAGGACTTCAACTCTGGCTTCTGCATTTTTGAGTCCGAGGCTATAAAGTGTAAATGGTAAACTCGTTCTTATTAAAACAACAAATACAGCACTTTAAAATTTGGTAAGTAATTTGACTGTCCTTTGGAATCAAATACAGAAAATATATGAACGTATATGTATTTGTAGAATCCTTTAATAAAATATCTATTTTACAGTGTTCAAAGTGTATCCTTGGAGTTTGACTGCATGCTCTGAGTTTGACCTGACAGGCTCAGTTCAGCTCACCGACATCAAAACACATCAACCTGAAGCTCTATCACTAACCAGACATCAAAGGATTCAGTTCTTCCTGGGTCCATCTGTCCTTTCATTCCTTTCAGTCACTCCCCAGGCCCAGAGAAACAATGCCACCTCTTCGGGATAGGCAGTCAATAGACCATTTCCTTTTAAAGGTAAACATAAAATTCATTGGCCTAAGGACGAGACTGAGTCCATGAAAACAGGTTTACAACACTGACATTCATTGACACAGTCTACAAAACTTGTGCAGCTGAAGTCACCAGGGGTGCTGCATAGATATTTTGTCAACAGCCCAAAGACAGCTCTAACACAACAGAGCTCTATAATCCTTGACATGTCCTGCTGGGAAAGGAGATGGGGAATCATTTGTGGACTCCTCCCCAAAGACCTCTGAAAGTTAGTAATGTACCATACCGTGACGGTATTTTCTTTACATTGTACAACTTGGCTAATAAAAAGAGCTTCACGTCATGCAGCATATCATAACAAATGCTTTACTTTCATGACTTTAAGAAAGCAGTATAGATGTAATATACAGACACTCATAATATGGATAACCCATGTGGTTTTAGGTTTAAATTGTAGCCAGGGCATAGGGTAAACATTTGTTTTTGATAAACTCTAAATTTTATATAGGAGTAAAAATTCTGGGCCGCAACTGCCAAGCTACAGTTACACAAAATCTATAGTTTAGACTGGCTTACAATGGATGCCATTGTTTAAGTGCATGAGTCACGACCACACTTAAATATACTGATCACATTTTTTGTCAGCTTTTTAAGATTCAACCACAAAAATATTAGTGCCAGAGCTAAATACATGAAAATTTTTTATCTAGGCTTTGAAATTATGCCATGAGAGATTTCCTTTTCTTTCTTTCTTTTTTAACCAGCTGATCAATTTAGCTTGACTTTAGAAATAAGGAACATCTATCGTAGCTCTGTTCAAAAGTACTAACAGTTTCTCTCTGTAAATCTTACTAGTTAGCGTTGTTTCTTTAATTAGCTCAAAAAAGATTTATCCATCCATTTATCATGCAGTCCAAAAAGTTTAAACAAGGCAGCTTGTGTGTCATATTTTTAATTTAAAGCGATAGATACGGTTTTCATACTGCAGCAACACATCTTGCAGTCTGGTTTGTGCTTAATTTGGTTTTCAATGGACAATGACCAGAAAACACACCCTGAGGCTATGTAAGGAGAATAAAGAAGTGCTGCATTAGATCCCCTGACCCCCACAATCACCTTACCTAAATCCAGCTGAGATGGTTTAGATGTAGGAAAAAGCAGGCAGCAAGTGCTCAGCATATGTGGAGATAAACTTCTCCAAAGCTGAAGTGCTGCTGGTAACAATCCCCGGAGCTGCTTGAGAGAATGCCAAGAGTGTGCAGAGCTGTAATCAAAGTAAAATGTGGCTGAAATTTAAGACATATATTTGTTTTGTTTACACTTTCTTTACTACTGTTTGACTACTATTTGTGTTATTTCATAATTTTGATGCCTTGAGAATTGTTCTGCAGTACAAGAGTGAAAAATAAATAAAAAACCCTTGAATAACTGGGTGTTTTCCATAATTCTGAATGATACTTCACTATGTGACTCAGTGCAGAAAAAGGATCTGTGTTTTTATTTTTTTTAACCTTATTTTGGACAAGTGAATTGATGCGTGCTTTCTCAGAACTGCACAAGACCTGACGGTAATGGAGACATTATCAAAACAATCTGCTCCAAAAGCACATAATGTATATATTTTCTGTATAGTAAAGAAGTAGGATGAAAGGAAGGTATGTCACATGCAGTGACACGGTACATTAACCATATCTACCCATTACAAAAGGCTACTCAAAGACAGCTTAAGGGGAAAGAACGAGAGGCAGACAGAGGGTTAGGGCGCTTCGTACACATAGTTAAAAACAGCAGGAGAATATGCATTTGCAGGCCTTCCTCTTTCATTTAGCCGATGTGTCAGTGGAACAGGTGTGGTGTATCAAGCTGCCTATGACTTAACATGAACACTATAATTACTCCCAGAGCCATTCTCTGTGAAAAACAAGCATATTTCCCTGTATTTTGGACCTGTATAGTGTGTGTGAAGGCAGGAAGCTAATCAACTGAAGTGCATTCCATATTATTATGATATATTACCACTGTATAGGCTAAATATGATCTTTCACACCAGTCAGTACAGGGAATTAATCTATTTCAACTCTAAATAATGACACATGCCACAGGGCCTAGGATGGGTTGTTTTCTTCTTTGCTGACAGCCTGTGTTCTTCTGTTTTGCCCTAAGGGATTGTGGGATTGAAGAAATCTGCTCTACTTTTACTGTGAATTCTAAAGGTGAATACTGTCTCTCATGAGACTACAATATGCTTGGGTAATGATTTTAAAGGATTAGATGACAGTATTTTTGCATCTTCATACAACAGCGACCTCATCCAAATTTTAGTCGTAAAATGCAATTAAAAAATGCAAGAAATTACCCCCCAAAAAATGCACGAATCATTGACATTTAAATTGGAAGCAGCCCTTTTGAAAGTAAATCAAAAGTAAGTGAATAAAAGAGTGTGCTGACAAGGGGAAGAAAATATGAAACATTTTTCCCCTAGATTCCCTGTTCTGTCAGAGGAAGAGAATGGTGTGAAGCTGGGAGAATATCAGCTTCCTATAGTGCATCTAGCTGTCAATCAAAACATTGCCACTAATTGGATGGTGCCATGCTGTAACCTTGGAAACAAAGGGTCATATCACATTCACAAATCACAGGAATGAAGGTCATGGAACAATAATAGTTTGAGCAAGAAGTATTTTTCCTGATACTTTATATCTGTCACTATGAGGTCTACTATCAAAATAGGTCCGAATTTCAGTAAGACCAAACCTAACCAGCAGTTACCTGGCAACACAAATGCTCTATGCTACTCATTTTGCTATTTTACAAGGATTTGACAAGATCTTGTAGACGTAATCCTAAAAATTAAGGGATTTAAACAGACCTAGATTCCAAAATAAGCTCAAGCAATGACTGCTTTAAGCATGCACAGACACACATGCAGGTGACCTCACACTAGACACCCAATGATTGATTACTACCCTTGGGCTATCCCTCTATCTGAACTTCCTGGTTTTTAAGTCTTGCTTCCTACAGGGGTCATTGTTTTTTGTGATGTGATTAGCTAACAAGAGTGAGGTCATGATTCATGCTCTGGTCTTCCAAGGGGTTAGACCACAGAGTAGAGACAGTTTCTGAGGTGGTCTGACTGAAGGGGTGAAGGGGGCAAAAGGTGGGGTAGGGTTGGGATAGGTGGAGGAAATTTACCCATGTTTGCAAGGGTTTATGTTTAGGCTATAGGGTGGATTTTTACACGTTTCCAGTTTTATATTCTATCTGTCTTCTGATCTTATTGGTAAATTAGGAGATATAAAACAACTCATTTAACTCTTAGCAGAAGGTTATTTGTTATTTAAACTAAATAGGTTTATCCTAATCGATAGACATATGCTTAAAGTTACCGTACTTTAAACATATGTGTATACCATACCATACCAGTCCCCTTGCTTTCTAATTTCTTAATATTTGAGAAACAATTAAAGTCACTTAGCTTCTGTCTCCAAATAAACATATAGAACCCAAAGTCTATTGTCCTTCGGTCTTACTCTTTTCTGTCTGCATATCTCACCCTTGAAACCCAGTGCCTTCATGTGACCCTTTTAGCTTTCTAATCGAGTTTCTTCTTTTAACAGCCATATGGTATTGGTTTCAGTTCCGCTGCTCCAATATAATGAGCTATACCCTGTGGAAAAAAATAAAACCCTTTAGATTTATTTAACAGTCTCCTTACGAATTCTAAGAAATGACCCTGTGATTTGAAAGGTTAAAAATTTATTGCAAGCTAGCACAAACTCAGCTAACGACCATTACTGCAGATGAAAAGCAGATAAGGCGTCTCATTTTCCAAACTTTATCACTGTGTTACCCTTTCTCTACTCTCCTCCTACTTCTCTCCTGTCTGTTTATTGCTGGTTTTACTCTTTATGGGCGTCAAAGTCAGGGAGTGTACTGTCACTGACTGTCAAAGTGTTAGAAAAATTCACAAAGAGGATCCAGTTAAAACAAAAGACATTACAGAATTTGCTAGTGGAATTCAGGTTGAATTCATCCGTTGAAGTGGTAAGGATTTAGCTGTTCAGGTTTATTCACACAAAGTATGTTTTTCCACACAGTACTCCATCTGTGTTCATGCAATGAACCGTTAGAGATTATTGTTGCATGACACAATTTGCTGTTACCAGTCTGTGACGGTGTGAAAGAGGGAGGTGTGCTGACATAGAGCAATAGGGGACTGGTACCAGTGAGTGAAATTCCATATTTGCAGCACTGGGCTGCCACTGTTATCTGTCCCATACGCAGTTATATGCACAGCAGCTCAACGGCTACAAGCTGCTTCCTGTTTCACCACCAACACCCTGCAGGTTAATGAGCACTGCCACCACTCCTAGCATATATCTCTGGCTTGTCCCATTGCCACTTCCAAATCACAGTGAGTCATTGTGCCGATCGCTCCTCATTTCCTCTCCAGTGACGGCGTGAGCTGTGTGGTAGCAGGCAGAGTGCAGGATCCAGCAGCCTTCAACGCTCATAGGCTTAATGAAGGTGAGGGTGTTTTTATGGCACATTCTGACCTGTTCAGTCAGGTGGCACATTAGGCACTCTCTGAGGGCCTTATTACAAATGTCTTTACACAAATGCTTACAGATGCGCGCGCGCACACACACACACACACACACACACACACACACACACACACACACACACAGAAAACCAGTAATTACTCATACGTCTGGCAACCTTCCACCCAACACTTCATGTGCCTCTATGCTGTGCCCCCACTGAACTGCTTTATAAGTGGCTTGACTTTTATTGATACTCCTAACTGCTGAAAATTGTTTCCAATTAGACAAAATTGGTCAGTTAAAATAGTGGAAGTAACTTAGTTACTGAGTCACCCCAGCATAGATTGTGACTGTATTAGAAATGGACTCCTTGGTAATGATAAAGAGGCACCACCATTATCAGAACGTGGTGGTAATTGCTTAACTGCTCCTAATTGCTTTAAATTGTTTTTAGATACTGTAATAGAGTGATTTATGGATGCCAGCAGGCTAGCCAACACCAGTTATTGACACTCGGGTTCCCCAAAATGAATTAAAATCACACCTGAGATACACTTTTGGGAATTGGGAAGTTCACGCTTCACTGGCATACATATTCTCATCAATGAGTTCCTCTGAAAGTCGTGTAAATGCATTCCATTGTTATAATGAATAGGTGTGGAACACAAGCATTATAATGACTGTCTAAACAGAGAAGTCAGCCGTGCAGTAAAGAAGATTAGAAATAACAGCAGAGTTGATGGTGTATCGGTAATATGATCATATGGTTAAAGTTGGTCTGAATTATGTTGGCGTGTCTCTTCAAAGTTCCAGTGAAGGGAAGGGAAGGAATTCTGGTTTCTGGCATTTCTTTAAGAGGAGTCAATAAAAGGCATTGCTGATAAAAAAAAAAGATTTTTTAAAAAGAAAAAAGGAGGGAGGAAAGTTGCGTGTGGTAGTTGTTAAAATCAGTGGAAGGTCTGAGGAATGAGGTGAATCCATCTCTGTTTCTGTTTCGTGCTTTTCCTCCTTTGTCTGCCCCTCTCTCATGCTCATCCTGAAGCCATCTCAAGACAAAAACAGTGATTTAAAATGACTCATTTGGGGAATGCAGAGAGCTAACAGGCTGAAAACTGAAAAGTCGCAATGCAACCTCACTTACCACACACCTTATAATAGTGTTTAGTATCATGTTTACTAAACAGGCTACACAAATACAGTAAACATAAAAAAAATGTATTGAGTATGTAGACAGATGACTCTTCCATGGAACCTCCCTAAATTCAAGAAATATTATTTTATTGCATTCCAAATGTTTTCTCTAGGATTTTTACATCCATTTGTAGGGTATTTGTTCACTAAACCCAGGCCTACATCTGTTTACTCTGGCATGTCAAACATCGACTCTATCTTTATAGGGACCCAGTCTCAGTGTTTATGAATGTGGGCCTCAGGGGACAAGGCCCTCACTGAGTGAACTGTGATGTTTGATAAGCTGTGAGAACTCTGAAGTAAATCCAGGGCCACAGGCATTGCTGTTTCTCTATCTGCTGCTCCCTCCACCCTCTCCTTCCCCTTGGGGTTTCTGTATCTTTAATTGCCCGAAAGGAGAGATCGGAATCACATGTGGCAAGAATGGGGAAAATGAATATTAGAGAGAATGATCTAAGAAAACCGCTTTCTACAATAGCCTAACAGGAAGTAAACTTCACATGCTTCCTATCTCCACTTCCCCTTGTCTGCCTGTGCCTGATCCCATCATCTGACTCTTTTTGATAGCTTCTGTAAACTCAGTAAAACAACAGTATTTAATGAGATTACGTTTATTAAGTGAAAGCCTTGCATATTGTATGTTGCCTCTGGTTCTTATTTGATTGATTAACGTTGAGTTTACTGAATATAACAATAACACAAGGGTTTGTCAGTCTTTTAAGTTTGAAAGCTATCTGTTCATTATTATGTGTGTTAAGGTAAGCAGTACTGGGATCAGTAATTTAAACCACTCGTGTGTTTAAACCATTACTGTATGCTTGGGATTTATTTTACAAAATACGAACAGCTGATCGGGGGAGGAGAGGTCTGCCTGATAAAAAGACACAGAACACAGCTGTGCCATATCTCACAGCTGCATACGTCAAGGCTACACTCAAACTACACAGGGGACAACGTTGTTAAGTATGCTTTGTTCAAAGGCTTGCAGACCATCTGAGGCTGCACGTCAGCCTCCTGCCCTGAAGGTGTAATTTACACTATATCCTTCCAAGTCTCTCTCTCTGTCTTCTCCTCCTCCTTAGTGGAGTGTTGTTGTCTGATCAGACGAGTTCTCCAGATGTTTTTTTCACTAGAAAGGAATGCAAAGGCCTATCAAGATCTCAGACTTCAGCTCGACTATTTAGTCTGGATGCAATGCCAAATAAAAATGACGTCTTTAGAGTTTGGCTCAATTTCACTGAAACGACATGTTAAGGTGACAAAGAAGCATTGTTAGGGTTTTTAAAAACCCCCAAATGTAGCGACTGTTCTGTAGAATATTAAGTTCAAAGTTATTATGCAGAAATCAAGTTGGGACTTTTGTCAAAGTTGATTCTGCTGATGAATTTCCTTTGAATAACATTCATTTTTACAAGTCATTGCAAGATGACAGCCATTCATTTCCTAGGACAGTCACTCCTTTCCTAATCGGTACTTTGCACCTCTCTCCTCCACAGAAGAGATAAATGTTTGGGAGAAAGTGCTGTTGATATTGGCAGCTCTAGAATTTACACTGAACTACACCATTTTTGAAGTACCTGAGCAAGTTGTGGATTCCTTTTGGTTATTTCATGCAAAAATAACCTCAGTTTACTTCTTGTTCACAGTGTAATATCGTGTAATAAAGAAAGAAAGGAAGGAATAAAGCAAATACATTACAATGGTGTACTTTGTACACATTATACATTACCCAATTTAGAAATTAAAGTAACTCATAACACTATTTTATATATTAAAGTATTTATTTTACAACATATAATGTATTTGTATAGCCATAATGTGGAACAAATTGTGCTTCAGTTCTGTCCTTATTTTGAAATATGCTCTTCTGTACTTTTTCTTTAGTAAAATACCTCTCAGTGTCTCAAATGTTCTCCCCCGTGCTCTTCTCCCAGCCGCCATACAGCCCACCTGTTTCTACTTTCAGGTCACTTCACTCCTACTGCAGAGACTGTCGCGCTGTCAACCACAAAGTTGCATGTTCCTGTTAAAAATAAACAAATAATCCCACGCTTAGACACTTGCCAATCACTAACAAATTCAGAACACAAAATAAACAGAGTGCAGACGGGAAAAAACAAACTAATTTCCTCTGTGTACTCACTTTCTGCCTCTGAAGGTATGTTTTTGCTACAGTTTTCAGTCTAATGGGCCTACTTGTTTGTGCGTTTGGAAAACGGTTTTAAATGGACTGTGGGTTTATTGTTTGTTCTACACGCTGATATTTGAAGCTGTGACTGTTTGACTCTTAGCTAGTCAGAAAAATTCATTCTTGTGGTATTTTACTGGGGTGAGTGTGCATATGTGCGTGTGGTCTATGTATTATCTGTGTTGTGAGGACCTAAATCTGTTTACTAATCAAATCACATTATGGTGATTGGACTTCAAAAAGCGAGTCTCCATAACAATGATGTGTCGTAAGTCTTTGTAATGTCGTCTAAAGTCATGGATACATAACTCTGTGTGTGTTCTTGGATTACTCATGATATAGATCCGTTTACACAGTCACACAGTGGGAACAAAGACAAGTTACAAAAAGGAAAAGAAAAACAGTTCCTTTGAAATCTAATGCAGTGAAAACGTTTCCCTGAACTTTTTAAAAATACTATTGAGTTATTCAAAGGAGCTTGCAAAGAAAAGCGTCTGGACTTCTTTAAGTTGCTTGAAGACGTTTCACCTCTCATCCGAGAAGCTTCTTCAGTTCTAAGGTCAAACATCCAGACGCTTTTCTTTGCAAGCTCCTTTGACTACGATGACCTGGATGACTGAGAACCTTCACAGACTATTGAGTTATGATAAACATCTATTAGAGTGAATGGAATATATTTCAGAGAAAATAGTTTATAGGGCCTAAGTTCATGGTCGCGGTAAAAAGAAAGTGCACCGTCTTTTAATTCTTAAGTTTTACATATTAGGACACAGTAAAGAGAAAATAAATTCTGGACTCTACCAGGTCTTATAATGTAAATACAATTTCAAATGAACAACATGATACATGGTGTTACGTGCCAAGAGATGTGGCTTTGCTTTTGTGTTCTTTTTATCTAACAGGTGTCAAGCCTCCACCTATTGGCCAGTTCAAAGTTGATTGCCATGTATCTATTGGCTGGTCTGGGCACAGTTGGCCAATCACACTCCAAGGATCACTACAAATGAGCAGCTTCCTGACCAGCTGGGGGTGGCTGGCTTCTGCTATGACAAACATTTGTGAACAGGCGTCTTTGTATTATGTGTGGTGGGAGGCTGGACAGGTAAGCTGGGGTACCCTATACACTGGTTGCAGGTTTTAAACTGTTAGACACACTAGGTTATGCGGTTGATGCCACTTATGTATGTTTTCACTGACCTTTTGTCGAGCAGCTAGGTAGGCCTTTTGTTTTGCATTTTTCTTTTAGTTAGGCCCTGGGAGCTCTCGACCTCTTTTTGTTTTATTACTTTCTTTGATTTGGTTCAACCGCCCAGTCCTCCTCCCCCACCTTTTTTCTTTTGTTAAGTTTGACTATCAAGGCAAGCAACCAATAAATCCTACCTGATCCTTAACTGTTCTGTTGTCTTCCTCCTTCATTGATTGTGGTTGTCCAGTGTTGCTGTCTCCTTCCTACCTTTGCCTCCACCATGGTGGGGGGGGACGTAACGCATGTTTTTTAAAAAAATTTTTTTATATATATTATTATTTAGCAAAAACTCAGCAAACATGTAGAATCAGTGTGTTAAAACACCCTTACTGCATCCATAGGCATTAAAAGGGTAAGTAACAGCCTCTTGTGCCTCAAATGCACTTGATTACCTGATGATCAGGAAATTATGGCATCTAGGGTTGTGCGACATGATCAAAGTCTCATATCCCGATATAAGACTATTCTCATCCTGATAACAATATATATCACAAAATAGTGCATCTTCTGTAAATGTCAGGCAACTCAACTTGTATGAAGTGTTTTCAGCTGGGCGTCGGGTACCTGGAGTTGAGTGTTTTGAACGATGCATGAAACTATATATTTTTAGATATAAGTTGTAACGGCCCCCATTTTCTTTGTGAGTATTTATTACATGGCGTGCTGCGTGGAAAAGACTATTCTAAAGTTTGAGTTTAAGGTTTATTTTGAGCATCTGACGGCTTTTTCTTTTGCTTCTCATCCGTAAACTCTCTCCACACACTTTCACGTGATTCTTGCATAGGTGCTCGAAGAGGTTTGTTGTGTTTGAGTCTGTGGTGGGGACTGGTTTGCGGCATAATTTGCATGTTTTCTGGTCTGTGTCAGACATTTCATAACCAAAGTATGTCCAGGCTACAGAGGTAGCCCCTCGTTTAGGAATTTCTTTTGACTGGTCCTTTTTTGAGCTACCTAGTTCTGCCTCATCTTTACTGGCCGTGATTGTATTCTGTTCAATGCATGGTCGCCATCCAAACGATGAAAAAATATTGCCATAAACAGTGTATTTTGCGACACCACAAAACAAACGATAGCGTATAATATGAAACGATAGATGTTTTATTTTCATGATCCAATATATTTTGTCATATGATGAAAAGTAGAAGTTTTGGCAGTGTGTTCATCAACACCAACAAACCATCTTAAAGAAGTACTTGTTGCTGGTCCTCAATCTGGGAAGAATTATAGGGCCATTTCCAAACATTTTGAAGTGAGAAAGATTATTCACATGGCTGTCCTAGTAAATTCCCCCAGAAGTCAGACCGTGCAATATTCAGAGAAACTGCAAAAAAAACTCAAGTTGCATCAGGCGTCCGTTAGATTCAACAAGTATGACTTCTCTTTCCAAGAGAAAACCTCTTCTCTCTAAAAAGAACATTCCAGCACAGCTTAGGTTTGCAAAGATGGATCTGAACAAACCGCAAGACTTTTGGAACAATGTCTTCTGGACAGACAAGGCCAAATAGGAGATGTTTAGAGAAAACCAAACACAGCACAAACACCTCATACCAGCTGTCAAGAAAATGGTGGAGGGGCGATGATTTTGGCTTATTTTGCAGCCACAAGACCTGGGCACCTTGCAGTTATTGAGTCGACCCTGAACTCATCAGTATACCATATCAAGTATTCTAGAGTCAAAAATTTGACCCAAACTGGGTCATACAACTCACAGTAATCCCAAGCATACCAGCAAATCTGCAAAAGAATGGCTGAAAAACAAAATCAAAGTGCTATCAAACATGTGAAAAATATTCCTCACCCGAGAAGTGCTTTTTGAATGCAGCATTAACCTTAACTCCTTCTCTAGCGCTCCAATCCAATTTTGATAATAAGTCGCACCTGCACCTCATTGTTCAGGCTCTCTTGGCTTTTTGGATTTATTCTGATTGCAGTGGTTGTTATGGATGTATTGAAATAGATTCTGTATGTTGAAAATAGATTTGGTGTGTTTAGAAAACCTCTTTCTTATCCTAGTGTTTGTTGACTGTTTGATGGCTGTATTTGGCTGCCCAGTGCCTGATGATGGTGATTAGAAACACAGCATTAAGATCGCAGACCAGACTTTGGATAACAACCATAATGTTTTTTCGCTTTGTATTTTAATTCGGTCTTTCTTTAATTTGTTTCTCCTTATTTTTTTTTCTTTTAGTTGGTGTAGATTCAAGATTCAAAGTGTTTATTGTCATGTGTACAGAAGAAATAGCATTTCTCTGTGCAATGAAATTCTTCCTTTGCTGTCCATACACAAATGCCAAGTTAGGTAGGGTTGAAGGAAAAAGATAAATAAGGATTAAAAATAAGACAAGATATTAAGATAAATAAGGTAAAAATGAGGATTAAAAAATAGTGAAAGATAAATAAGTACAAAAATAAGCAAATGAAGACAAGTGACTTGTCAATGTAGGGACATCTTGTTAGGAGGCTTGTTAGGTGAGGTTCTCTCCCCACACTTACACATGTGAATGGAAGAGGTTGGGACACAAGAAAATGCAGTGAGACACATCTGACAAGGACTTAGGCTACGTTCACACTGCAGGCGAAAGCGCATCAAATCCGATTTTTTTGACCCTATGCGACCCATATCCGATCATGCTATGACAGTGTGAACGGCGCAAATCCGATATTTTCAAATCCGATCTGGGTCACTTTCGTATGTGGTACTGAATCCGATACATATCCGATGTATTAGAAAGCGACTGCTGTTTGAACGGTCAAGTCGCATTAAATCCGCCTTTTACGTCACCGACACAAGACTGAAGCCAATTATCAGCGCCAGAGAAGCGCCCGAGAAGACATCGCGAACGCTTCCTGGCCATCCAGTGTAGATGTAAGTGAAACTGTTGGGAAGACAACGTAAACATTTTATTTGTACTGTATAATCTGCAGATTCTGACAGAAATCTGCAGCTATCCTTTGAAGCACCGCTCCTCTCTTAAACAGCAATAAGGATCATTATTAGGTTATTTACATTATTATGTAAATAACAAAATAACTTAAAGCAAAAATTGGGAAACGTGAAGTCCGAAGTCTTTATATTAAGGGCCATCAGTCAAACAATACTGTTGCTCTGGGTCTAAACAGAGCGCGTTGTGTGTGACATCTTCTTTTGCGCATGCGGGCCGCTTTGAGCGTTCACACTAGAGCGCGTTTGCTGTCGCATTTTATTTGTAGTGTGAACGAGCAGACAAAAAAATCGGATTTGATCAAAAAATCGGAATTGAGTATTAAGACCTGCAGTGTGAACGTAGCCTTAGGCCTTAGTGGCACCGTAGTTTGCCTCCCAGATAGTTGTATAGATTTATTTATTGGAGCTGATATTTTATTTAATCTATTTACTTTTTAAAATAAATAAATGTATTCTAGAATAATATCTAATATCTTTTTTTTTGGTTTTAACTTGTTTATTTATTTATTTATTTATTTGCAGCTCCAGGCTTGTTTTTAACTTATTGTCAGATAAAGAATTGAAAGTAACGTGTTACACCTGTTCCCTGCCTGTGAGCTTTTACTACCAACTGATTATGTAACAAAGTCATTAGATTAATAATTCCTGAGGTGCAATTCCTCAAGTGGCATTGTCGGTTCTTTCTTTTTTTACTGCCCTGGCCACATACTGAATCCTGGAGTGTACTTAGTTTTTCACACAATGTATCAGAATTTTAACTTAGCTTTTGTTTCATAATGACATGGTGTACTACATCATGTCATGAGATTTTGTTTTAATAACTTCAGAATCTGGTGTGGCCCATATTTCTCATTTTTGACTATGTTCTGATATGTGAAACCCCGAGTTAAGAGGGTGTGCTTTCTTTTTAACTACATTGCAGTGATGCAGCTACATAGAAACACCCATGATGAGTAACACACGTTTGTAATGTGATACAGCAGCCGCGATATCTCGATGGATTCCTAACATTGAAGTATCGTGAGCTATCGGAATGCTTGCCATAGTGTTTGTGTCCACCCATCCACAAATCATTGACACAGAAGTAGTAAGTAAGCCTCTTTGTATATGTAGAAGAGTAATAGACGTGAAAAGGAATGATGCAGATTACCATTCACAAACAACTTTATTTAAAGAAGCCTTAGCCTTATATGACCGTCTCTGGGGAAAAGATTGAGTCTGATGTGTTTCTGTATAGTTCAATTTTCTTAGGCTATTCAAATCCTTAAATGGCTTGTTGACATGTCTAGTTGAGATCTAATTAATGATCCTTATCCCTAATCATCAATAAGTAACAATTGTTGACAATTAACTCTGCTCCAGTTGTTTAAGAGCACCACAAGCCTGGTGGCAGTTCTTGTAATCAAGATTAGTTAATCAGTTCAGGTCTATTGGAAGTAAATCTTGGAGGCCTCCGTGTGTGTCCGAAGTAAAATAGGAGCTGCTTGTGTTGACAGGCCTGAATAACTGCCCTATTGCTGTAGATCTTCACGATTAGTGTTAGAAATTACTCACAGACTGCATTACATTCTGACAAACACTGTGTGTGTGACTGTGCACACGACCCTCTCGCCAACGAATACCACAAGTATGCAAGAAAAAGCCATTTCCTTCTCTAAAAACAAGTAAGGATTGTGAATCTAATAATGGAACTTTAATGTCACAGTTTTTAGCACATTCGCCTCATTTGACTTACCAGAGAACTTAGCCTTCAATCTTACACCAGCAGTTTCTTTTTGTGCTTTAGCAAAACCTTTAAGAAAGAATAAAAATATATAACCCACACTAAAATGTGACATATTGGCCATGTACATATCCCAAACACACACTTTTCCAATGAAAGTGTTTCCACTTTTAAAGACTGGTGATTTTGCATTCTTGTAGACACATTTATGCAAATTGTTCTTCAAATAACCACCTTTCTCCTCCATTGCCCACAATCTTCTGTTTACATTTTGGCATTAGATTCTTTTTCAGGATGATGTTCACTGTTCAATGAAGAGATCGGATGAGATGGCTGCAGCTTTCCACCTCATCCAGATTGAACATCTGATGCCCCATTAAGAAGCATCAATTAGAGGTAAAACCTTTATACACAACTTCTTATCCTGTAGACTTAAGTGGACATTCTATAAGCTAGAATATGCTAGCTCCAGCTTGTATAAAGTGCTCTACTCATAATATTAATTGGAACAATGTATAACGCTCTGGGGTGGTTTTTTTTTTTTTTTTTTTTCTTTGTTTCTTTTAAATAACTCAGCCAGTTTTTAGGAAACTTTCCCACAATTTGTTAAACTGTCCACTAAAATCATGTTCTGGTACTGAAATCACCGTCAGCATCCCTCAGATTTTAAATTGTTTGAACATTGTTTAAAATCCCACAAAGGGTCTCGAGTTACTTAACATATGTGCTTCTGTTGCTAATAGGTTAAGCTGCCAATCGTGCACCACAACGTCTCCAATTTGAATCTGAGCAGGTATTATTGTTGTCTCTCTCCTGCAATTTGAGCAATTTCTATACTATGTTTAAATAACAGGATATAATGGTCCAGTACGTGATAAATAAATAAACAAACATTTGGGTGTTTTTGGAGACAAATATATGTGCTTTGAGTTTGTGAAATGTAGTAATGTAAAGCGCTTTGGGTGCCTTGAAAAGCGCTATATAAATCCAATCCATTATTATTATTATTATTATTATTATTATTAATGTATTCCAGTATGAGGCTAAACTCTTATGTCACTCAACCCAAATCCCAGGGAAAATCCCAAGGAAATCAATCAATTTGTGCAAGTATTTTACTCGATTCCTCACACACGCAGGCACACACAGTTGTTTCAGTCACTTCACACATGAACTTACATTAATTTCCCAATCATTTACCCCAACCATACCATATCGTCTAACCACATACTATCATCTCATCATATAACATATGTTCCAAACATTATCCTGACCTAAAAAACAAAAACAGGTTTACATTACAAGTATACACACACACACACTTTTGACAAAGCTCTCTGGAGAATGGGCAGGGATCAAATGAACATTGGACAGTGTGCAACCTTATGTCGTCAGTACAAGTCATCACTAACTGCTTTCCGCTTGTGTATGTGTATTTGCGTGAGTGTGCGCAAGAGAACGATATCCTGAGGAAGATCACACCCTGACACTAAACCTCCCAACAGTGCGGGCGGATACTCTTTTCACCTGTTGACCTTTAACCTAATCCTCTTGGGTAACTGGGACCCAGTCGAATTTGTTGAAGATACACACCCACCACTGGAAAAGTGATATGATCATCACAACCAAAAATCAATAACAAGCATTTTCATCTAAGTTTATGGGTGGGATATCCTGCAACTCTTTTTTCTTGGTCCAACATTACAGCTCTGTTCTTGAATAAATTCATTTTTTTGTGCATGTTTGGCTCTAACCCTTCCACAACTCACAAGAAGTGCAGATTTGGATTGACTCACGTCTGTGTGTACATGAATAGAGAGTGCCAAAGAAATCCATGTTTACTTCAAAATCAACTCCTCCATTCGTTGCAGTCTTTTGTGACACACAGCCAAAATCTGCTGCCTGAACCAACATTCAGCTCTTGGTTCTTTCTGCTTGTTAGTAGATCAGGGAAACCCAGAGTACACACAAGTTTACAAAAATGAGCCGCATAGACTTTGACTGGACACAAATGGCTATATATATCAAAACACGGACAGTTTAACCATTTCCCCAGGGGATTACAACATATTTTCGTGATTAAATCGATGTGAGTTACTCCAATTTACTTGAAAACAATGTAAAATTAAATAATTAAACACAGGTAATCATCTATAAACTGGAATGTCATTGGTTTGATCCCCACCTCCTACTGTACAGCTTGTAGGTGGAAGTGCACTTAGCAAGATACTGAAATCAGGCTTGCCCCCAATGTATTCACTGGTGTGACAGATAAATTGATGCATGCTTAAAGAAAAAACGGGTGAGGGCATTATTGTAGAGTGAAGCACTGAGTGGTCAATAAGAGGAGAAAAGCACCACAGAAAAATGTGAGGCAGTCCTCAGTGGTTAGGTCAGTCCAATGAGCTGACTGCAATAATATTTTCAGCCATAGTTTTGCCACTAATAATTATAAAATACCACATGATCACTAACATGTTTTGCAGTAACACGAGCTGTGACTGGTGAGTCTATTCATGGTTATGAATGCTTTTCAGATCAGTTTTAAGCTGTTTTGATCATGCTATTAGCCGAAATACATAACCGTTAATAAGGCCCATCGTAACTCTAATAGTCGGAGCACTTTCGGAGGGATGAAACTGAAGCTGTGGAGCGTCCAAAAGAACGGCGGTACAGATGCTGAGGGCCCCTCCCCTCCAGCAGCAGCAGCAGCAGCAGCAGCACAACTGGGAGTTTGCCGTCTGTCTTTCCCGGGGCGTACTGCCACAGACTACCCAGCCATCCAAAATACACACACGCAGTGCACGAAGAGTTCAAGAGCGCTTTTCAGTTTAACTAACGTTACAGGGAGTGGAAATATCTGCAGGAAGACCTCATTTTATCCATCCACTTTCCTTTTGGTCGGGTTGAAGTTGTGCCAAGTGTCATACTTTTGGTCGTTTTTGTGTGTGTGTGTTTGCAACGGACAACTTTCTGAGACACTGCTATTCATGTGGTGCACTTGCACGCGAGAAGAGACGAAGTCAGCGAGCGAGCAGGTGAGGAACACGCCATAATAATAACGAGGGTAATAATCTACACCAAGTTATAACCGTGTGTCAGGTGGACCACAGTAGAGTTTAAATTAATAAATTAATACTGCAGAGTTTTAAAGGGGCTTTAACGCTTTATGTGTATCTGTACATTTTATTAAGCTGGATTTACAAACTTAAACGTATTAATCAATATTTAAGTTTCTTTATTGTTTTCTTTTTCTTGATAGATCGTTTAAAGTACAGAGACTGTATATGGATATATGAGAAGTTGGTAAGAGGGAGAATTTTTGTCTTTGCACAGTGTTTGGGGAGGGGGTGGGAATTCTAAATGCCCCCAAACTGAATGTGACTATATGGACTTAAGCCAAGTACATGTCTACTGTCTGAATTAATCATACATACAGTAAAATGTTGACGTGGACACATTTACCTCATTGAGGTCATTTATTTGTGTTTGTGCATGTTAGTGGTTTACAGTCCAGCAGAAAAGAAAACAAGTAGTGATGTAGTTCTTTCTCACTGGTCCACTCTCCCCATATATTTTTTTAAAGGTTTACCTAACTTTGGACTGGGATCTGGTGGTTCTGAGAGAGGTAAACAAGGGAGGGAGGGAGGGGAGTTTGTACTTGTGTGGATGCATTGATTTCTCTGGCAGTGTTTCAGGGGTTTCGATCAGCATGACTGAGGTAAATAAATGACTTCTGCCTTGGGCGACAGAAAGACAAGACAGAAAATCTTGTCTGATTTTCTCCTTTAAACAGCGTCCAAACATTGCGTCATTGAGATGCTGTCAGGCATACCTAATACATACACACTGCAGTATACACACACATCCCCATGTTTACTTGGCCGGGAATGGGGAAGGCTCAAGACTGCTGTGGCTGTGATAGGAACCTTCCATGTGAAAAAATAAGTTACTATGTTGGACTGATTAAAGGGGTGTATTCCATTGTTTGCTATGCCAATCAATGCCCTTCCCATGCCGTGCTACAGTTGTGCCTCCTGTGTGCACTAATTCATTCCAGTTCTATGTGGCATGTCTGGACTAATCCAACATTTCTCTAAAACAACCACAGCATCAATATTGAGCTGTGTTTTAAATGGCCTACAGCAACACTTCTGAGCTCTGTCAGAAGTCAGTGCAGTCTCATGCTGAGGCTTTTTCCTGGACAGTGATGAAAACTAAAACCTTAAAGGGGTCTTTTGCAAAACTCAACAGGTTTCGGGTGGAAAGTGTTATTAAAACATACTTGTATGCTGCACACTAGTCTAGCCTAATATGGTTATGTTTGCAAAATCCCTCAGTGCTGACAGACAAAGCAACTGAGAAGACACATTTACTGCAGTGATGTTAGTATGTTTAGAGTGTCTACAACAGCTAGGTGCCAGTGACTTGCAGACAGACTGACTGGCTCGGTTTGGCTGTTTTTCTGTGGCCTCTCTGTGTCCCCACTCTGTAAATGAACTGTGCTTAGGCTCATATGGAGATAAACTGCATAACAGAGTCTTTCCAGCACTTACAAAGAACAATACAGTTGCTTCTCAAGTGTGTAGATGACAGTTTGGTCTTGAGAAGAGTTGTTGCGTAGCCTAGATGGGTGTACCCCTATATCCTCAGGCCATGAGGATACAAGTGGGTGCACTTACAAATGTCAGTCACTGTTTTCATGCCCTATATTGCTCCCATCTGCCTCCCTCAGGATGGTATTAGCTTACACGCACACATTTGTTCATACATGCAGGCACTCATACAGATTCTGAGTGGCTTTCCGGCGTCATGACCTGTTCTGTGTGAGTAGAGTTACTGGTTTTGTTGTCAATTATCGGCAAAACTACCTGCATGTTTATCTTCATCCAACCGTCTCAGTTACATGGTCTGTTCTCTCTTTTACATATTCCCTGGCTTTGTTTTCAGCTCATGTTTTTTAATTGCCATTTTCTCTGTTGACGAGTTAAACCATAGATCAAGTATCACTCCTTGCTGCTTCCTCCCAGCTTTCCATTAACCCTTGTGTGTGACAGGAGACCTGAGCTGGCTCTGTGACAACTGCATGTGGTTGTGAGGAGCTGTGAACCTTGTCTTCTATTGTTGAAGACCAACAGTAAACATAAAGTGAGTCTTTAATAACAGGTGCTGGGGCATATTATTTGGCTTTGGTGTATTTGGTTTCCATACCAGCAGCCTCCAGGAGTGTTCCCTTTCCAGTGTTTTGAGATACAGACAAAATGTAGACAGACAGGACCTCAGGGTTGGAATTTAATCCATCTTCTTTGGTATTCCCCACAGACGTACTCTTCACTTCCAGAACGGAAGGAATTCAACTGGAATGTCCTCTTGTCTAGGCATTTCCATTCACAGATTGCATGCATATTGGTTTAGAGCAAAGTGTAATTGTGGGTTTATATTGTTTAAATTAAGACCTGAGTCATTTACTCTGGGAAATCCTCACTTAAATCCATTGACCAGGGCAGTAGAATCAACTGTCTGGAGTCCATAGAGTCTAATTTTGTATAGTTATGAGAGAGATTTGGTAATCAAACATTTTAGAAGTTATATGATATAATTAAAGGTAACAGATTCAGGAAATCCAGGCTGTCTGACTAGTAAGGGATCAACCCTATTCTGTTGCATGGAGAAATATTTGGCATCTTTACCAAGCATGGTTTGCACTGTGTATTCCTTCATTATTTGGGACTAATTTACTGCAGTGTTTTCAACTTCAAAGCCCATCTCTGTCTCCATCGCCATGTTTTGGATGATTAAATGTTGCGTGTAAGGGGATATTTTGGCAATTTATTTTGCATTCAATTTCTGGAGCGATATCTCATTTCCCAGGAGATGCACATGCTGCGCTGTTAGATATTATGTTTCAGTCAGATAATGTGGGATCACGTTAGTGATTAAAATGCTAAATGAATCACAGTTTGTGGCCTTGATGTCTACTTAATAAAATGAGTAAACAAATTACACAAAAAACTTGCACATTTATACTATGAAAGTTCCCCAAAAGCTTTAATTTATAAGCATGTATTGTAGCTTGGGGGGGGGGGGGCTTGATCTGTATCCAGAATAATACCTCAGGGATCACATGTTTCATATTTACATTTTTTTGAACCAGCAGTTAATTCCTAGCATACTTTAAAGCCGCTGATTATGAGCCTTTATATCAGTCTTATTGACAGCTTATCTTATTGACCGCTTTGCTACTGTTATTTTAATGTGGTCATAAAGTCTAACATAAAAATAAAAGACATGACATGTTTAAAACACAAAAAGTAAGGTTGATTCCTGTCTTTATGGAACAGTGACGTGTTTCCTTAATTACTTCCATCTATACCTGGAGTTATAGTTTGTAAACCCACTTTAAAACGTAATGTTTCTTCCATATTCTTTGTAGTTTGTATTTTTAGCATTTTTCCTGTGAGACATTAGCTCACACACAGAGAGTTGCATGCTTGCTTAAATACAAGGCTAAAGAAAAGATGATTGACTCTTGCCAAGAAAAACAATTAATGTCTTGAGAACTAGAAACAATTACCTATGTTGTTCTGCTAGGTCAGTGCCTGTGGTCAGGGAATAAAGACAAATAGCTGTGCTAATGCACTCCGTCCTGTGGAGATGGAGGAGTTAGATAATAGTGTACTCTACAGGGCACCTGGGTGTTGCTAAATGCCTCATTAGGGGTGGTCTTGGTGCAAGCATGCCCATAGCCAGAGCACTTCTTCACCATCTGCTCTTTTCTCATGACTGCTGGCAACTTCTGTTGTGTATTCACTTGAGCTAGTTTCTCTTTACGATTCTTGTACAGCGTGTCGGCTACTAGATTCACTGATAATACTAACTGAGTAGATGTTTTATGGCATGCAAAGACTGTATTGTTTAAACCGAAACAGAAGAGTCAGTATATTTAAAGGTGCTTTGTGTTGGTGAGAGATCAGAAGCCAGGAGCCCTTGGCTGCTAGCTTTAAATCTGTCACCATCTCTATCAGGATTGTTTCTCCTGACACCCTGCACTGTGTGCCGGCCATGCTGCCAAAGACAACAAGGACTCTAGTCACCAGGAAATAGGGGTGTTAGCTTAACTTACATGGCACAAGAAGTTGGTTTCCCCCATTATTCACATCTCTTGTGCACTTTTTCCCTTATTTCTCTTTTGTACTTTTCTTTTCCTGGGGGTCATTCTTCTAGCGGGGTGTTGCACATGTCTGTGCTGCAGATAGATGTGGGCACTCAAGCTGTGAAAAGAGATGCATTACTGAAGTGCTTATCACTTGAGTGAAATTGTGTCACTGCTCTCCTGAAAATACTGTAGGGAGGATAAGCTTCACCATCAGCACTATCAGTATCGCTCACAAAGTGCAAAGACTACAGGGATTTTAGCCTCCTAACTTTCTCACTCTCTTTGCTGATTGCCCATCCATCACGCAGAGCTCTATATCTGTATTTCTAACCCTGAAGGTGTGAACACGTCTCAATTTGTCATCCTAAATAAACACCAGTCTGTTTATCAGAGTCTAATCCTCTTCGTTTTAAAGCTATGGGGCACTTGGAAGGGTGCCGCTCACCCCTGTTTCTGCACAAAGAGCTACAGTTTTAAACATCAGATGACTGAAGAAAGAAATCAAATAAACTTAAGTGAGTTGTAGTCGAACACCTAATATCTGTTTCACATTTTACCTTGCAGTACAAATCAATGGGCAAAGACCCGGGTCAGTATATTTACTCAGGATATCACCTTTTTTTTTTTAAGGTGCTGCTTACACATTATCAAATGGCTATTCTCTATATGTGGTGGACTTCTAAGGAGCATACATGCTGTCAATATTAGAGATATAGGAGTGTGAATGTCATATCTAATCTAGCTTTAGCTTGACATTGTTTATGTTGTCACTTGACAGGTTGATGTGTGCTTTCTGAAACTGGGTGGAAGGAAAGTAATGATGGTGGCAAAAGGTCTTAAGGGGAGGCATTCTTTCAATGCATTCATTAATTTCTCCATCAATAGTCTGGTTAATTAGTATCCTAATGGCTGTGGGATTTGCAGGAATGCAGGTTAAAGACAGGGACGGTACTCAGTCTGTACTTAGAAGATGCAATGAATGCATCAACGGTGTAATAAAGGGCACAGATTTCATGAAGCTGCAATGTGTGTAAAAAAACATTTTGCATGATTCTGCACTCTTGAAGAGGTGGTAAAGTTAATCTGAATATTATCTTGTATTGTATGAATTGTGCTGACAAGCAACTTTAATTTTAAGAAGGAAAATTAGTATCAGGGTTCAGTGACAAAGCTTTATATACTAGTTCCACTGCTTCACTTTTTAGGTGTCCAAGTACCACTGAAAAAAATATAAATTTATTAAAACACAGATTTTCAGAATATAACAAGTAAGTAGTTATTTTTTAGTTCTTGTCTTTTTTCCTTCTTACTTCCTTTTTTTTTTTTTTTTTTTTTTTAAACTTGTAACAGTCTGTGCTCCTGCTACTTATTCTAAACCACACATTTATTTAAAAGCACAGCTTTTCAATCCTAGTCAGACAGCTAACTTTTCAGAATGTGAACTAATGTCTGGGCATTTTTAATTGATTGTGACGTCCTAAACAGGGCATGGCCCATTTTTTACATGGTATAAAGGAGGAAGTGACAGGGTCATCAACCAATCCTTAAGCTACTGGCAAGTATCCTTAAGGCAAAGAATTAAGTTGAGTTATCCATGTGAAAAGGATATGGGAGGAGAGAGAAAAGCGGAGACGTGCCTGATGAAAAGTAGTAGAATGCAACTGTTTTGTTAGTCTGACCTTTGTTTGGGGCAAACAGATTTAAAGGCGAAACAAAAGGAGAGCCGGTGACAAGCAACAGCTGATGTAGGATGGGCAAAGGAAGGGGACATGCCTGTAGGGCTCCATGGCGAAACAGCCACAGAAGTTTGTGTATATTCCCCCTCTCTGGAGTTAGATGAGACTGCTTGCATCCTCATACACTTATGATTGCTCCTCCCTAGCTTGACTCTTTACACTGGTCTCCCTCCAAGGTTGCAGAAAAGCACAAAGTGAAAACACTACAAGATGACTCCACACAGTATGAAGAAAGAGGACTCTAGCAATCAGACCTGGAATGAGGTTGGGGCTATGTTCTGCTTGTCTGGCAGTAATTATGGAGGCAAAGGGAAGAAGTTTATGGCTCTATTCCATCCGGAGGTCACACTGTTTGGACTGATTTTGTTGGCCATCCTCCCTGTTGGAGCAAGCATCAAACAGAGTGTCCCCAGGGTCAAACTCAGCCATAGAGGTAAGAACTAAATATTGCTGATGTTTGTTTTAATTCAAACAATATTGCTGTTTGACATAGGATTTTATCTTTTCATTTTTTTTCTTTCTTGTCATACATCTTTCCATCTTTCAGTGTGCATCTTTTTTTTCTTACTTGAATGTGACTTGTGCAACAGGCAGAGGAAATGGTAAGAGGAGAATTTAGTGAAGTTTATGGAGATGATCTGTAGCACTTAAACATGAAACAAAGTGAAATGTTTCTCACTTACTGATCCATCAGTCTGCTGTGTGGATATCATCTGACCGTATAAATGTGCTCTGTGTCCATGTATGTGGCTTTGCATAAACCAAGTGTGTTTGCTTTGTGCCACCAAAAGTTAGGAAGTTATATTTTTGCATTCCTCAAACCTGAGTGCAAACTTTACTTCAAAGTCATCATCCCTAATGCTGTGTATCAGCTACAAGGAACCACACATATTAACTTAACTTTTGTTCCATAAAATTGAATCCCCACTGTGACCTGAAAGTGAACTCACTCTGACTTCAACCTCCAAAAGCTTTTGGTCTTTTGGTCAAGGCTTCTGAAACCAACTATGCCTGGAAATAGATACATATGCATGTCCTACTGTATGTGTCCAACAAAAACATATGCAAGTAGCTGCAGGAATAAAGATTACTGTGGACACTGTTTTTTCAGCAGTTAGCCTAGTATTTAGCTCTACGGTTTGTCTTATTTTATGTTTCTTCCAAGCCAGTAAAGTAAAGTACTTTATCATGTCATGTAGTCTGATTGCCTTTAATTTGGCTACATGCTACTTTAATCTTCACTAAAGTGAATGGCTATTTGACAGCAATATCCATATTTGGTTCTCTCAGTGAGAATCACTGAGGCAAAGACAAATCTGTCAAAAATAACAAAAGCTTAACCAAGTGCATGCATCCTGCTCCTCTTGTCATCATTTCATTAGTGGACACTGTTCAAAAGCAACACCACCCAGCAGTGAATTCGCTTCCAGCATTGCATCAGCTTTACGTAAGCCCAAATACAGATTCAATGACTAAAGGGTGAAATTATAAAAAGTAAAAATCCCTCATTGAGGGAGTACCTCTAAACAAACTGCTTTAAAATAAAAACCCAAGAACTTTAGTTTTCATCTAGTGAACATGTAGCATTAGCTTCTAATCAATATGTCTGTCTGACCTAAAATATAATAGTGTCTGCCATGCTCCTCTGAATATTCTGAAACCAGAGGCATCCTACATTGCATATTTATTCCTGAGACTGTAATTGTTTCACCATAATCAGGTTTTGGTGGAGCTACAAGTGAAAACAGAAATGACCAGATGGATCATTCAATAAATGAACGTGTTACCCTGGTAGCTACAAAGTCTTTGATTACAAATGGGAATTGAGCAGGATAATTGTCTGGATAAATCATAGCAAGCATATGGGTGTGATGTGACCTGCATCCTGCACACCCCTATCCTTCACCATATGAGGTATTTTTAGCAGTGACAATGTGTCTGATGCAGTTGACCTCCTGCCATGTGCTACATGTGAGAAAGGGCAGATTCAGGCATTGCTTACAGCTCTGAAGAGGTCTCTAAGTCTAAAGCTTGATCAAGTCTTACTCCAATAACTGCGTGCATGAAAGCAACATTGAGTTCCAATAACAAAGCTAATCAAGAGGTTTTCATGTTGTTTAGGGCTCTCCTCTTTGAAGAAATGTGTGGAGACTATGCTAAGCTTCAATAGGCTCATAGTGCTGTGTGTTTACAGAACAGATTACTGCACACCACACCAAGGGCTAGCAGGCCTAATCTCTTTGTGAGTTTTGTCTGTTTGGGGCATGATATGTGTGTAGGAGGGAGATACATCAGCACATGGGGGTTCAGTGTAAAGGGGAGGTATTAAGGGAGATTGTGTGGTGAGGAGGGGTCCCAAAAGTTCAAATATTGAAGGTTGGTAACCTCTCCAATCATTCTCACCAAGAGGGTAATCACAGTGTCAATCCTTTCAGAGTGACTCCCACAGGACTCCTCTGCACCGAGCCAGTGTTTACTCAAGGCATGTGGCAAGTGTGGTGCGCTGAAAAGAGCCTCGTGATAGAAGAGAGTTCCTCTAATGGAGATCAAAGACACGATCCTGAGCTAAAAATGTCGAACATATTCAGCTTTCAGAAACCTATGGACCTTACAAGCTGCGAGTCCAGGTCTAAAGCAAGCAAACTGTATATATAATTTCATATAAAAACAGTACGTGTTCTGCATAAAAATGTACACGTGAATAGCAAAATCGTACTATTGTGTAATGGATGAACAACAGGTATTCCTGTCTAAAAGTCTACTTACTGAGATACTATGCTATCTAAATTGAAAAAAAAAAATCGTATTTATGAGCATGTGTAGCTAAACAGGATTATGCAACTTTAAGTCGAGACTTTTTTCATCTCAGTGACTGTCTTTGGGATTATACTGGTTTTAAACTGCTGAGAATAAATTGCGCCCCACAGTGTAGTCCTACCAAAATATGTTTTTTCACTTTAGTTTAATTTGACTCACAATACTGCATTTTACATGGCAGTGGGGATATTTGTTAATGTGTTTGTCTGTGTCTTTCTCATACTGGGACAGAACTGCTGAAGGTGGGCAGTGTATCTCTGTTTTTGAGCCCCTCCAATGGCCTTCATTCGCAGTCGCTGTTGTTGGATGAAGAGAGGGGTCGTCTTCTGTTGGGAGCCAGGGACCACATCTACTTGCTTGACCCTGACAATCTGGCTGAATCCCCTACAAAGGTATGCTATATATATGCATGTGTAAAATCAATATAGCATAAAGAATAATCCAGGTTCAGACGTAAAAAGACAAGACACTGTACTAAGTAAAGAGCAGTGCTTATTTTTGCATTTGTTCATGTCATTTGTTATAATGTAGACATTTTTTCAGGTACACGTCAATATATTTACAGGAGTGTAAAGTAGAGCCAGAATGATATATCAGGAGGGTCAATATATTTATAGATATTAGCTGTTTGCTGATATAGCTGTATTAGCATTTATAATGGACAATAAATGAAAATTATAAAAATAAAGAAGAAACCAGGTGCACAACCTTATGAGTGTTGATGTTTTTCCACCAGAAGGCACTCTCCAACTTCCTGTTTGAAATGCCACAAACAAACAACAAAACAAGCTGAGTTGGGTAGAGTATAAATGAGTAAAATATCGAGGACCACTTGTAAAACTAAAACAAGAATACCTCAGTATTGGTTTAAAAACCTTATATTACTTGAAGAAATTTAAGTTTAAAGCTTTCACACACGTTAACTGACCTGTTAGTTAATGTGAACAATGCATTATGGAACATTTAGCTGCTACCTGTTTGGCAATTAAGTAGGGCGATAAGAATCGTTTTTTTCCATTAGAATTTTCCTGAAATGCACTCAGCTATGTATTGTTTTAGGGAAACACTGATCTTTCAGTCAATAGCAGTCTGAAGTTATCTGTCTAGTAAGGTCAGGGTCATCAACTTAGAGAGTCCTTGCCCCCACCCACACGCATGGAGCACACACACAATTACATACATCAGGTATGTACACGTTTGATGGAGTGTGCATGCTCAGACTTTACACAAACACACAAATGCATTTGGATGGATGCCATATGTTAACATTTGTAGATGTTAGTGTGTTTATGCAGCTGAGGTTGATCCACTGGTGGGAAGACGGTGTGTTTATTTGATCTTTATCTGGTTGTTTTAACTCTTAGTCTTGCTCTTAAAGTGTTGCATTTCTGTTGCCTTTAGGGGTCATTGATATAGATGCCAGAGAGATATGAACAGAAAGTCTGACCCTCTGAGCCCTGTGAGATCAGCCTTGACAGTGAATGTGATCTTCCCCTGCAAACTCAGTGTTTATCAATTACTGAACACGCATACCTGGACTGGGACTAAAAGCCCCTTTAAGTCTTTAAATAACTATATATGCTAAAGTAAATTACTCATTTTTACTAGGTGAAACAAGGTCAGCGATCACATGAAACTCTATCCAAAACTAATTAAAACACTAACACAGGCACACTGTTCTCGCTCAGCACATCGTATTGTAACGCTGCTTTTCTGTATGATAATTCAGCCATGAATAAGTTTGGGGATAGCACTCCATGGTAGGATTTAGTGGAGGTAACACGCTAAGCACATAAGCCTGTTATAACACATGTATGAGTATGGTGGCATACATTAAAGGGAGGCTGGATGTTATACCTCAGCTAATCTCTTACCACAACACCTACAGGTGTTTAAATACTGTAAAAATGCCATTTGTTATTTAGATATGGATAGAGATGAAAGGGAAAACATTGTGTAGTTATTATTCGTTTCATTTTACGTTTAGCATATTTCGGTGTAAAAATAGAATGAAATAAAATACTATTTAAAGCAAAGGAAAAAAAGTTTGAGCGTTCAGGGGCCTGCTCTTGTTTTTAACTTTTTAACTTAAATGATTCATTAAAAAAGAATCAGGTTAAAGGATCTAAAAGAAATCCAGAAAATCTTGTATCCTACTCTATATTCTCAAAAGTAACAGCTATTCATGGAATGTTTGTCACAAATAAAAAAATTTAATCTTTAGAACTTAAATATTTTAGCATAGCATGCAAACTATAAAGAACTGCAACAGGTCTTCTGTAAATTGAAGCTGAATGCTCACATTCTGGTTATATTGTAAGAAGTGAAATATTTCTGATTTATCGGTTATTAGATTCACTGGCCTGCTCTGAAGGAAAACGTGGAAATGTGCAAACTGGCTGGCAAAAATGAAAATGTAAGTGTTTCTAAAGAAATCTATAGAGTTTAAGTTTCTGTGATTACTAAATGTATGTGTTCAATCAGTCCTTCCAGTGTACCTCATACATGTTCTTTTTCTGTCCCTGCTTGTTCTAGCTGGAATGTGCAAATTTTATCAGGGTCCTTCACAATTACAACCGAACACATGTCTATGCCTGTGGGACAGGGGCCTTCCACCCCACTTGTGCATTCATTGAAATCACTGGCCACAAAAAGGTAAAGTGGGCATGAGTGGATCTTAACAGGAAACATTTTGACTAGAGTTGATAAATAGGCTTACGTTTGTGAATCCTCTTAATTTTGTCTCTCAGGATGGCGTTTTGAAGCTGCTGTCTAATACAGAGGAGTCTGGCAGGTTGAAATGTCCTTTTGATCCCTTGCAGCCATTTACATCAGTCCTCACAGGTAAGATAACATAGGTGACATTGTACAAAGCAGTCCTCTACCTGCCTTATCTTTTATTGAGCGAGAATTTTATAGCTGCAGAGCGCCACGCTTCACTTCACTCAGTTATTTGCAATGAATTTGTATTCACGTCTTTGTTTGTCAGCCCTCTTCTCCCATTTTTGGGGGCCAAGAAAGACACAAGCTTACGTGTCTCTGCAGCAACAACAAAGTTACTTGGCAGACAAATGCAAAACAATTGTGTCTCTTGCATGTGCTTGTTTCAGTATGTTAATTGAAATCTTACTCACTCTGTATATATTTAAAAAAAAAGCTGTAAGATTTGTTTTCTAAGTCTACTGTGCTTCTATTTAGATCAGTACCTGTATGCGGGCACATCTTCAGACTTCCTGGGCAAAGATACAACGTTCACACGCTCCCTAGGCCCTCCTCCTGACCAACACTACATACGCACAGACATCTCTGAAGACTACTGGATCAATGGTACACACATGCTTGCACACATCCACGTTAACAGGCTGACTGCACTCCAAACTTGTTATTGCTTTTTCGCATAACTTCTGGCCTCTCTACTGATACAAAGAGCCTCTCTGTGCCCTCAGGATGGTTATTGGCATTCCAGAGGGAAGGAAACCGCCCACTTACTCATTTAGCTGGAACTTTTATATGATTGCCATAGCTGAGCCAGGACCACGCCTATGGGGGAATTTACAGTGTGCCACAAAGTTCACAGTCCTAGTCACACCGCATGTTAGCCAGGGGTATGCACAGTCATCACTTAGGACTGAGGAGTGACCTTCTCTGCATGCATCATCTCCTGTTTGCAGTGTTTTATAGCCACTGATGGACTGTCATGTATCAACAGTTGTCACTAGAACCTAAATCCTTACACATGGTCTCCACATTTCACAACTACACAGTCAGAGATTTTTGGAGTAATGCGCGCTCTCTCTCTCCCTCTCCCTCTCTGTCGGTGTGTGTAAACAGTGAGTGTCGACACAGGGCGGCCGTCTCGTTTTCCCATTTCTTGGAGTGTTTCGGTGTTTCAGTGAAACATCTTTTCATGACTAGCAATGACCTTCTGTCCCATGTGTTAGCTATAATGCATTAAGCCGTTCCAGTTGGGGAATCACCCTCTAGTGGTTGGCTTGGCTTCTAGGTGTCGAGCTAATGTTGATGTAATGTCACTGTAACGTTTAAACTTTTGGGCTTGTTCCCTCCTGATGGCAACATGCTGTTGTTTCTCCTCACTGCTATTTTCCTACATCATATGTAGCACTTGTTGTTTTAATACAGTGTCCAGTGCCGTAAATGCAGTTGAAAATTGTGCTTACTAATAATTCTTAGTAGCTTGAACAGTTAAAATCAATCCAAAAATAACCTATTTGCCCTCCAGTAATTTTCAGAGGCAAACATGCTTTGTGCAGTTTAACTGTATTGTAAGTATTAATTATCCATTTGATAATTAGCAAGTGTACAGATTAAATTTTGCACATACACACAGGATCATCACATAAAACATAATATATTCTTATTCATAGGCCCGTGACAGTTTTATTTTTTAATTTTTTCACAATCAAAAACATTTTAGACATAGAATTATCTCTCAACTCTTTTGTTCCATTCAGATGTCTGGACTGTTTGAAGTTTTTTCTGCTGTATCTTCTTTTGCAATTGTTGCATTCACAGCTGTCCTGCTTTACTGTCACCTTTGCATCAGCATTGTGTCTAACCACAGCAGGTACTTCCCTTTGCATTATTCAGTTTTTAAATGTTTGCTAAAACATCCAGAAGTATCGTGTCAGTTTCATGTTGATAGATTGCTTTCACGTCCCAAAGAGGCCAAAAAAACCAGTAACAAAGATTTTAAGTACAGGACATATACACTTGTCATAGATGCTCACATATAAATCAGATGTTTAACCCAGGGTGTGTAAGAGTATCTTTATGCTGCACTGATGCATAATTGATACTGCCTGACATACTGAAAATCATGTAAATTTAAACAAAACTGCTTTTAAAGTCAATTAAATCTTCTTTTACAATTGCTGCATGTACCTAAGTGCAGTTTATGTTCAGCCCATTTCAGCTTTACACTTAGTAAAGAGAGAGTAATACATCAAATCTCTCTGCAGAAATAGAAGACGACTGTAAATAAACACATGCTAAGTGTAGTTTTAATGCTACCTTAAGACTGCAGTTCATGCCAAAACCATTATGACTCATTTTAATGCTATTTCCTCTGTCTTCTCCATTCTGTGTCTTCAGAGGCCAGGTTTATAGCTGCCCATCCCATTGCAGACACCTACAATCCAGATGATGATAAAGTATACTTTTTCTTCCGCGAGGTGTCCTGGGAAGGCAACGACAAAAGCATCCTCTCCCGAGTGGCTCGTGTGTGCAAGGTGAGATATTACAGGAGAGAGGTGTGGAAAGTAGGAGATATATGGTGGAGGGGTGAAGGGGCTGGTACAGTATAACTAATGAGCAACAGCAAAGCCAATGAAAGACAGTATGATGCTGTACATGGATGCTGAGGCCCAGGTAGTGATGTGGTAGGTGCAGAGAACTGGTGCTTGAAAAGACAGCCTAAAGTAGATAGGACCTTGTAAAATAAGAGATGGTGTCCTGATCGGGTGTGAATCTTTGGCTGGGAGGAACCGTTCCCAATTTTATCCCAATTCTTTTGTGGTCATCCAACTCTGTCTGGAGCAGTAAATCATGGTTAGAATTCTTATGTTTGCTGTGTTTTTACTACCTAGTCAGTCACTGAGGTCAATATAGGTAATTTCTTTTCTGAAAGACCTTTGATGATAATGTGTCACTGCCACTTAGGTTCTGTTTGACAGCACGTCAAAACAACTATAAGTTTAGCTGCACCGCTGACTGTGGGCATAAGCAGTGCAGTTGCATGATCTGAGGCTCTCTGTGCACCACGCCGTGTGTCGCAAGAGGCAGACTAAACACAACAAAAAGCAAGCCATTTATTATGGCTGATGAAAAGTCCATAAATACAAAGTGCATAAGAAAAATAACAAAATAGAGACTATAGAAGTGGAGACAGCTGGGGCAAACTAGACGGATATAGGCAATCAAGAGAGGGAGACAAGATCAAGTTCAAGGGGGCCAAATACTTTTACAAGCCACTGTAAATCACCTTTTCAAAGATGCTTAAACATAACTGTGAGGATGAAAAATGAAATCAAAACAGGAATCAAGCCCTCAACCTATACTTAAAAAAACAACCAAGCTATAAGACCAAACAGAAAACAGCCAATAAATGACAAAATCCAGAAATCAAAAGATTCAACTCTATGTAACAGACCAGGCATTATAACACAGTGTCCAATTAGTTCTCAGAGTGGAACTAGGTGACATGGCAGTTTAATATTAGCATGCACGATCCAGGACTGCATTCTTAGAAAAAAGCTTTCAGTGTGGTTATGACTTGAGAATAAGCCGTAAAGCAGACTGGAAGGAGATTCGTCTGAATTACGGCCCTTTCTTCTCTGAGCCATGTGTCTCTCATGTACTTTGTACTTTGGTTCATATTCATTATCTGCATTGTGAATGATAGCTCCTTACATCAATCCTCTTTGAAGATTATCACCATTGTGAAAGATCCCCATTAAGTGCTTACATTTTGGGGGGTCTCTTAAGCACAAGTGTGTTTTTTGTGTGTTAAACCATAACAGCCCTTTCTACACCACTTGGCTAAGCTTAACAAGGGGGGTCTTTTAAGTTTTCAATGCGTGACAAGGAGATACACTTGAACCCTCTTACCATACCTCAGTCAAAGGTCTCAATTTAAAACAGCAATTCATATGCTAAAGTAAAACCTGCATTATTAATCAGCATTTGAATTCTCCCCTTCATCACGCTGCACTTCCCCTTCGTTCGTTTTCCTTTTATGTTTTTCACCCTTCTCAGTGTTTTCCTTTCACTTTTCAGTTACTCCTGACTGAAGGTCTTCTTTGTGCAAGTTAAACAAGCAAATGTATTCCAGAGGCATGTGGTTCACTTGTTTATTTTCATAATTAGTGAAGGAAACCTGAGTCAGTCTATGATGCTCTGTGTTGTCTTTCCAACCGCATTGGCTGGATTACAGTGTTTATGCTCAAATGTATATTATTAATTACAGTTCGTGTTCAGCCGCGTTGGACAGCTGCACTCTCCGACGATGGTTTGTTACAGAGTGTGTGGTTGTGTTTCAGAATGATGTGGGTGGGCTGAGGAGTCTGACCAATAAATGGACAACCTTCCTCAAAGCCAGACTTGTGTGTTCCATCCCTGGGCCAGATGGCGTGGACACACACTTTGATCAGCTCCGTAAGTGACTGTAAGATTAAAAACTGAAAATCTGGTCAATAAAGTCAGTTATATGTTCTAAAAATTGTCTTCGGAGAAAATTTCATACAAGGACGGAAATGCATCAACAGTACCACATGGCTAATGGTGCTACCAACTGCAGTTCTTCAATACTGCAATTTATTGTTGGATGCTCGCCTAAATCTTTTCTGTTTGGTTATTGATAACAAAAAAAAAACCTTTTTCATTCTTTTTTATTTTGTAGAGGATGTCTTTCTACTCCCAACCAGAGATGACAAAAACCCCATAGTGTATGCAGTCTTCACAACCTCTAGGTATGATTTTTATCAACACAACCTCAGGTCCTTTCCTGTTTCTCCAAGCATTAACCTGACCTGTTCTTTTTACTTTTCCTCCAGTTCCATTTTCCGTGGCTCAGCAGTGTGTGTTTATAGCATGGCAGACATAAGGGCTGTGTTTAATGGACCTTATGCCCACAAGGAGGGGCCTGACCACCGCTGGGTAGAATATGAGGGGAGGATACCATATCCCCGTCCTGGAACGGTATGTTGTATGCCAAAGAGAAGAGCATAAAGGAAAAAAAAGAAAAGAAATCATCTGTACCTTCTGCACTTATCACTGTTAGCTATTCTGTTTCCATATATTGGATAAGGTGTTTAATTTTCCTCCTAATCGAAAAATTATAAACATGGCTTTAATGTAAAGGTTTGCTGGAGGGCATACTTACATCTGCACATGCAGCCTGGTAATGCATGACCTTCACTTACACTTTGATGAGGTTACTTGAGAAGTTAATCAGATTCATGTTTCATTTTGTTTAAAAAAAAAAGATTAATTAAGCGAAGTAATGTGATGGACAATTTGGTGCTGACATCAAGTGTGAAACAGATGTTTCACATATGCTTTGTCTCCTGCTGTTCTTATTTTAGCCTCTAGAAGGAGACACATACCAATAAATTGTTTGAGTGAATCTGCTCCATAGTTGAACTGGTGGAAGGAAATATAGAAAACACGGTCACTAATCAGCTGTGATTTTTTTGTAATTTTAGTGCCCAAGCAAAACATATGATCCAAAGATCAAGACCACTAAAGACTTCCCGGATGAAGTTGTCAGATTTATTCGATTCCACCCTCTGATGTATCACTCTGTCTACCCTCTCACTGGTCGTCCTGTGTTCACACGTGTCAAAGTTGACTACACCTTGACTCACATTGTGGTGGACAGAGTTTTGGCAGATGATGGCCAGTATGAGGTTATGTTCGTGGGAACAGGTGAGTCACACCTCTCCTCCTAGTTTTTGTGAAAGTCAACATTTGACCAGCAGAGGGCAGTATATTACTTGTTGTTTTCGTTGGCATTGGACAGATTTTGTGTAGGGTGAAATGAACATATGCAGTCTATGTTTTATATGCTTCAAGCAACTCTCTGAAGATATTCTGGTGGTAATTTCACCCCTCTTTCTTTCTGTCTCACTCTCCTAGATGTTGGCTCCATTCTTAAGGTAGTGAGCATCACTCAAGAAAACTGGTCAACAGAGGAAGTGGTTCTTGAAGAGCTTCAAGTGTTCCAGGTTTAGTTCAAAACACAGTTATTCAAATAAATACACACATATGTTACACACTGATTTGCTGAGTTTTGTTTCCTCATAGTGTAGCTGTCAGTGACTTATAAGACAGTGAAATATTTATATGTAATGAATACATAACTGACCTCCAATAATTTATATCCATTAGCTTTTAAGTTGATGGAGTTTGTTTTCTTTTTGCAGAATCCCTCGCCTATCCTTAGTTTGGAGATCTCGTCTAAACAGGTTTGTTCTGCACACTTTGTGCAATTGTTCGTGCAAATTTGCTCTTCGCTTCGATTAAGCCACATGCATTAAGTTATATGCACATGGCTTGTGTGGCACAAATCATATAGTTTTTATCTTGTTATTCATGTTTTGGTTTTCCTCTCTGTCTGTAGTCTTCCCCATTTTCTTGTAGCTCTCTCACCCTTACGCCTCATTATATAAGGGTCAGGAATGTCAGTAGACACTTCAACCCCAATCACAGCTTCCATTAATCACCAACAGTGTTTGACCTGTGTCTGTGTGCCTGCCCGCTAGAGTTTTGAGGCGAGTCAGACTAGATCCAGTTGCAACTGCGAAATTCAGCCTATTCATTTTGCAAGCCAAATGTCAGCCTTCACAGAAACCTAAGAATATCTTGGAGTATTCTTTAAGTTATAACCTGATTTTCAAAAAGTAGTAATCATTTAAGAAACTTAACCATGTGCTTTTAATAAAATAAAAAATATATCAGACTCATATCTATATGCAGCCATTCTTTCAGCAGTATACGCTATCTTAAATTGGTCCTACACCACAAAGGAAACCATATGAAGACTATGCACTAAAGCATACTAGATCAATAGCAACCTTGCAACCGAACTTTTTAGAGCAGCAAAGATTTCTTTAAGTTTCTTGAAGACGTTTCACTTCTTATCCAAGAAGCTTCTTCTTAAATTCCAAGCTTAGAGCTGACGAAGCTGGTGAAACAACTTCAAGAAACTACCAGATCTGTTTTATATGAACTTGTTTCAGTGCCAACTCTGTAATTACATCCCATACTACACTGAAGCAAAAATGCCTTCAAATCACAAGTATCACCTCACATAGTTCACTCAAGGCCTTCCGTCTGTAGTCTACTGTTCTGTGTAGGTGTTTATGTTTTGTTGTCCTAGCAGCCTTGTTTCTGTTGATTAATGCCATCTTCGTTCTGTATTGTAATGTGATTTTTATCTGCAACAGATCAAGAATTTAGTGGAAGCCGGTTTTTACTCACTCAGAGCAGTTTAAATGTAGTGTATTTAATGTTGCGTAGAATCTTTTTCTTTATAAAAATAGTACATAGTGTACAAAGAAAATGTTATGCTAAGAAGGGGAAATCTTTAAATCTCTGTGTGATTCATTTAAAGCAAACATGTTCTGATAGATGAAGAATGTTAATGCGGAAAGAGGAAAACTTTTTAATAAATATAATTTTAATATAGAACAAATATTTTTTCCATAAAAAATAGTTTTAGCTTTAGCAGACTTAACTAATTAACTATTTACGCAACATAGTGATATGTCCTCTGTTGATGATGTACAATTGTTAAAGTTGAAGGTGCTTTGTATGTTTGTATGTCTTGAAGCAATGTTGTGTTTTACCATAGCAACAGCTCTACGTGGGTTCAAGTGAGGGTCTAGCCCAGGTTTCACTCAGCAGATGCCACCTATATGGCCAGGCTTGTGCTGAATGCTGCCTGGCACGAGATCCCTACTGTGCCTGGGATGGACACACATGCGCACGATATATCCCTGCCTCTAAGAGGTATGCACATGACACTTGTAGTACTTTTGTATTTTTGAAATGTCCTCATGCATTAATTCAAAGCAGTAAGCCTGAAACAAGTATCTGAACAAACCCCAAAATAAAAGGAAATCATTAGAGTGCAAATGTGGACCGGTGAACACTGACTCGTTGGTTCCATAGTTTGCCAGGGGGTGTGTCTGTTTGTGTGTGTTTCCAAGGCTAGTTCTTAATGCTGGAACTCTCAGACGTTCATAGCTCTCCCTAAATTTTTTTTCTGTTTTCATTCTCTTCACCTCACAATATTTTCCAAGCCATTAGGTAATTATTTTCTCAGGCAATGATTAAAGATGTTTCAGCGTGTTTTCGGCTGACACTGTCATTCCACACTTGCAGAGTGTGGTCCTTAAGGTGAAAATCAAATCCTGTTCTGTGTTTTTGTTTGTGAGCTTGCTTGCATGAATCCAAGCTCTGAACAAACTGTGCCCTACAGTTTGGGTTCATAGTGCCATATTATTGCCCAGTAGGGATTTTGTTATGGTTTGTACAATAGTGGAGGCCTCCAGGGCTCTTTGAAAGCAGACCTTCAGAGTGTCAGGGAATGTAGGCTACAGATGTCCCACCACACAGGACTAGCAGGAAGTGGAGGAAGAAATCAATACAAACTGAAGGAGCCCAAGTGAGCAACACAAGTCAGAGGTCAAAGAAACTTGTTTCTTTCTTCTTTAAAAAAAAAAACCCAAAACTGGTACACTCTAAATGTTTTTGCAGGAAAACAGATAAAAATGCCAACAAGATGATGCCCTCAACTCTGTGTGTGTGTGTGTGTGTGTGTGTGTGTGTGTGTGTGTGTGTGTGTGTGTGTGTGTGTGTGTGTGTGTGTGTGTGTGTATATATATATATATATATATATATATATATAAATAAAAATAAAAACACCCAGCACGCCCGGGTCCTCTACCAGAGGCCTGGGAGCTTGAGGGTCCTGCGCAGTATCTTAGCTGTTCCCAGGACTGCGCTCTTCTGGACAGAGATCTCCGATGTTATTCCCGGGATCTGCTGGAGCCACTCGCCTAGCTTGGGAGTCACCGCACCTAGTGCTCCGATTACCACGGGGACCACCGTTACCTTCACCCTCCACATCCTCTCGAGCTCTTCTCTGAGCCCTTGGTATTTCTCCAGCTTCTCATGTTCCTTCTTCCTGATATTGCTGTCATTCGGAACCGCTACATCGATCACTACGGCCGTCTTCTTCTGTTTGTCTACCACCACTATGTCCGGTTGGTTAGCCACCACCATTTTGTCCGTCTGTATCTGGAAGTCCCACAGGATCTTAGATCGGTCATTCTCCACCACCCTTGGGGGCATCTCCCATTTTGACCTTGGGACTTCCAGGTTGTACTCGGCACAGATGTTCCTGTACACTATGCCGGCCACTTGGTTATGGCGTTCCATGTATGCCTTGCCTGCTAGCATCTTGCACCCTGCTGTTATGTGCTGGATTGTCTCTGGGGCATCTTTACACAGCCTGCACCTGGGGTCTTGCCTGGTGTGATAGACCCCAGCCTCTATGGATCTTGTACTCAGAGCTTGTTCTTGTGCTGCCATGATTAGTGCCTCTGTGCTGTCTTTCAGTCCAGCTTTGTCCAGCCACTGGTAGGATTTCTGGATATCAGCCACCTCCTCTATCTGCCGGTGGTACATACCGTGCAGGGGCCTGTCCTTCCATGATGGTTCCTCGTCTCCCTCCTCTTTCTTGGGTTTCTGCTGCCTGAGGTATTCACTGAGCACTCGGTCAGTTGGGGCCATCTTCCCAATGTATTCTTGGATGTTCGTTGTCTCATCCTGGACTGTGGTGCTGACACTCACCAGTCCCCGGCCCCCTTCCTTCCGCTTAGCGTACAGCCTCAGGGTGCTGGACTTGGGGTGAAACCCTCCATGCATGGTAAGGAGCTTTCTTGTCTTTATGTCAGTGGCTTCTATCTCCTCCTTTGGCCAGCCTATTACCCCAGCAGGGTACCTGATCACGGGTAGGGCATGGGTGTTGATGGCCCGGATCTTGTTCTTACCATTCAGCTGACTCCTTAGGACTTGCCTGACCCTCTGCAGGTACTTGGTGGTTGCAGCTTTTCTAGCCTCTTCATGGTTCCCATTCGCCTGCTGGATCCCCAGGTACTTGTAACTGTCCTCTACATCTGCAATGTTGCCTTCTGGTAGTTCAATCCCCTCAGTTCTGACTACCTTCCCTCTCTTTGTTACCATCCTACTACACTTCTCCAGTCCGAACGACATTCCAATGTCATTGCTGTATAGCCTGGTAGTGTGGATCAGTGAATCGATGTCTCGTTCACTCTTGGCATACAGCTTGATGTCATCCATGTACAGGAGGTGGCTGACAACTGCTCCGTTCCGTAGTTGGTATCCGTAGCCAGTCTTGTTAATGATCTCACTGAGGGGGTTCAGGCCTATGCAGAACAGCAGTGGGGACAGAGCATCTCCTTGGTAGATCCCGCACTTGATGGTGACTTGTGCTATGGGCTTGGAGTTGGCCTCTAGTGTTGTACGCCACATCCCCATTGAGTTCCTGATGAAGGCTCTTAGGGTCCCATTGATCTTGTACAATTCTAGGCATTCCAGTATCCAGCTGTGGGGCATTGAGTCATAGGCCTTCTTGTAATCAATCCAGGCAGTGCACAGGTTGGTCAGTCTGGTCTTCAGAATCAGAATCAGAATCAGAATGGGTTTATTGCCAGATGTTGAGGTTTACAACATTAGGAAATTGCTGCGGTGCTTCAGTGCAGACAATAAGAATTAAAGTGCTATGTAGAAAGAAAGATATGTGCATGAGATATACATGAGATATATACATGAGAATAAGAATTATGAGTGCTACGTAGAAAGATAGAAAGCAGTCTCGGCTGACTGTTCTGTCTACCAGTAGCTGGTGTTTTGCGCCTCTGGTATTCTTGCCAATTCCTTTCTGTGTCCCACTCATGTATTGACCCATGTGCCTGTTCAGCTTAGCCGATATGATGCCTGACAGGAGCTTCCATGTAGTACTGAGGCAGGTTATTGGTCGGTAGTTGGAGGGGACCGGTCCCTTCTTGGGGTCCTTGGGGATCAGGACCGTCCGACCTTCAGTTAGCCATTCCGGGTGTCTCTCGTTAACTAGCAGCTGGTTCATTTGTGCTGCCAGACGCTCGTGGAGTGCAGTCAACTTCTTTAGCCAGTAGGCGTGAACCATGTCGGGCCCTGGTGCTGTCCAACTCTTCATACTGGAGACCCTTTCTTGGATATCTGCCACTGTGATGGTTACTGGACCCTGTTCAGGGAGGTCGCTATGGTCTGCCCTCAGATCCACTAGCCACTGAGCATTGCCGTTATGGGTTGCGTCCTTCTCCCATATGCTCTTCCAGTATTGCTCCGTCTCCAGCCTTGGTGGTGCTGTTCTCTTATTGTTCCCTTGCCACTGAGAGTACACCTTTGCTGGTTCTGTGGAGAACAGCTGGTTTATTCTCCTGCCTTCTATCTCACTGGTGTACCTCCTCAAGCGGCTGGCCAAGGCTGTGAGTCTTTGCTTGGCAGTTTCCAAGGCCTCAGGTATGGACAGCTTGCTGTATTTCTTATGCACCTTCTTTGTCGCACCTTTCTGCAGCTCCGTTAGTTGGCTAACCTCCCTCCGTGCTACTTTGATCTTGCCCTCTAGCCTCCTTCTCCATGGAGGGTACTGCCCCTTGTGGCTGTTCAACTTGTAGCCAAGCATCTCACTGATCACTGCTGCCGTATTGTAGATCAGTTTGTTAGTGTCGGTAATCGTGGTTGTAGGTATTGTCCGTAGTGCTGCATTAACAACATCTCATTCCAACAACGCTCTGTTTTCGTCTCTTGCCCACCGATGCCTTCTTGTTCCAGTAGCCCACTTTTCATCAGGGTGCCCTGGTTCCTCAACACCTGACGCGGACCTTGTTGATCCGGGCGACGTCCGAGCCGGCATGCTTTCATATTTATCTGTCTCGCTCATGTCTGCGGTAGGCTTGCTTAGCATAGGGGGTCTAGCCTTAGGACCCTTACTGGATACAGACGCCCCAGGCGGGAATCGAACTTGCGATCCTCTGTTCCAAAGGCTGGATAGCGTAGTGATATATATATATATATATATATATATATATATATATATATATATATTATTATTTTTTTTTTGATATCCTATTGTAGTGATAGACAAGATTATCTTATGGAATAAAATGGAGTGGTTCTTCTTCTTTAGCTATACAACTATAAAGCTAATGCCTCCCTACATTTTAAGTGCTTTTGAAAAAATAGTAATTCTCAGACAATTTCTTCACAGGTTTATCACAAGTAATGGCAAATTTGGCATTCACGTGAAGTGTGTCAGAAACATTCATTTTAATAACTATTTGTTTGACTGATTTACAAAATGCAGTATTGAGAAACACAAATAAAGGTATTAAAAACCCTTTTTCTGATTTTTGTTTTGTTTTGTTTTTCAGTTTTCGCATGTTGCAGTGTTAACATCAATCTGGATTTACTTACTTTAATGACTGAAAAGAATTTCACATAATTTTCATATAACAGTGTTATTACCAACTTTGATTTTGGCTTTTTTGGCTAATTATGGCTGTTTGTTTTATAATGTCTAATTCCTGTCGAACCTTTAACTGTGATAATATGGTGATGCTAAAATTGTAATTCATAGAATAGAATTCAGATAAATGTCTGATAAGGACTTCATGAGTGGATAATCTACTAATATAATGTACACAATGTATATTAAATTAGCTAGATGCTAATTTTGTGAAACTCCCCTCGTGGAGAATACTGGACTGTGAGCGTAAAGCATATAAGTTCTTTATACTTTAAATTCTGCATCTCAATACTGAAGACTAAAGTGGTCATACGCTTCCTTGTTTTTTGCTTTGTTTCTGTGTTTACTTGCAAGGCGAGCTAGAAGACAGGACATCAAGAATGGAGACCCTGCCATGCAGTGCTGGGACACAGAAGACAGTATGTACACTTTATGTCTTAAGGGGTTCGGCCACTGTTTGTTTTTGTAAAGCATTTCTTAAAAAATCAGGAAAGCATCTGATCACTTCAAATTCTGTCTGCTTGATAATGAACCTAAACCCGCAGACAGATTCAAGAAGAACTATAAACAGTGTCAAGAAAGACAAAAAAATCCTGCAACAGATGGTATGGCTCCCACGGAGCTCCGATGTCAAGATTACAGAGTCAGATTGGGATCACATGAAGAGACAGAATCAACAGAGAACGGAAGTTTTTCAAAGAAATATGACAATATGTCCAAGATACTTTCATGTTGGCTGACACAGCTGAAATTTGTGTGCTTGTGTATCCATTGTTGGGGTTTTCATGTCATGCAACAAACATGTTTTTAATGACAGTGATGTCCTTTGCCTGGTACTGCATAATTGTCACAAAAAATAATCTAATTATGAGACATACATCAGATACTGTATCTTTGTTAGAACCTGAGAAAACATAGACACTACTTTTGGTTTTTACAGGTCTTGGTACTGGGAGTGTGGAGGAGAAAATTCTCTTTGGGGTGCAGAGCAACTCCACATTTTTCGAGTGTATCCCCAAATCTCAGCAGGCCCGGATTCGATGGTACATGCAAAGACTGGAATCTGAACGCAGAGAGGAGGTTAGAATATTACTGCATTTTTCATAGATTCAGCTCTCCTTCTGTAGTCTGAAAGTCTTTTGCTTTTCTTGGGTTCATGTTGAAGGGGTTGCATTTATTTTCTTCCTACATCAAAAAGTGGGGAAAGGTTAGAGTGCCTAGGAACAGTGTTTGCTACAGCGGCACTAATTTCTCACAGAAATGCTTCAAAACATCAAAACACACCACAGCGGACTTCATGTGCACTGCTTTTGGAGTGTTGAACTTCTCAGCAATTATTTGTACTAAAAATCTCTGCATACGCATATTTTTAATAATGTCTAAGGCCTTGACAGAAAAGTTTCCAGCCATTGCAAAAACAATAGGGTGGGAACAGAAAGGCATAAAAGCAGAAAGAGGTAATATATTTGTATTTGAGGTGTGGAAAGGAACTAAATAATGATGACAGTTGTCTCCTGATTGAGACAACAGAGATGTGCTTACTCAGCACCTCAGTGCCTTCCCCTCCCCCTATCCAAACATACAATCTATCCTGCACCCACTGCAAGTGGCCCTTTTAGTGCTTAACCTCTCTACTTCCCACTACACTAATTTCCTCCTACCACTGTGCTCTGTCCTCTCTCTCAGGGGTGAATGTAAGCACAGTGACAGGTGCATAGGCCACTAAAGACCCATGTGCTTCTTTATGGGCTCACACTGCACAAAGCTCTGCTTTTTGTCTGTGGGTGGATGAATGCATGTGTCTGTGTTTCTTTATGTACCCCTACAGTGAAAAACTATAACAGAGAACTCCCCAGGGACAGCCACGGGTTTTGGTGCAATAAACACAATGTGGTGTTTTCTGTGTTTGTGTGTGTAGGGATGAATAATATGTGACCTGTTGCACTGTTGACAAAGTGATGGCGGCTTGGATGGAGTCAAATAAAGAAAAGTGATTTAAAATTTCAGGTGTTTTGAATTTTAAGTAAGCACATAGCTCCTTAGGATTCATACCATAAAAGTACTTTGCAGGCAAAAGAGTTAAAATACAAATATAATGGAGATAATTTTGAGTATAGGTTGAAAACAGTGCTAAAAGAAAAACATGATAATAAGATAATCATGACAAGGATTAGACAAATACAGGGAAGCTATATAAGCTAAAAATAATAATAATTACAAAAAAACACGGCCAAAGCTGGAGCATGATTATGAGATTATTATGTGACTATACATAGTTACTATATATTATACTATAGTATTTCCAAATACATTTGCAAACTGAACAGTGGAAGAGCAAAGTAGTTTATGAGCAATATTGCCTTAAAACACTTTTTTTCTCGTTTGTGAACTCAGACAACATAAAGTAATTATATAATAATTTCTGGTACTTAAATTATTGGCCTTTTTACTTCTTTGTCATGTCGGTTTATACGTACAATTATAGTAAACACAAGATTGTGCTGCTTCAAAGCAGCAAACATTGATCATAAAAAGGATGGAGATCAAGTGAAAAACAAGCTGGAGGTCAGAGGAGCGCACACTTTTCAGATGTTGGAATTCATAGTCAGTTGTGTGGGCGATATCTTGAATATGTTCAGATAGCATTCTTGCAACTAATACCATTTGATTTCTTTAACTGTCTTAATTTTTCTCTTTGTTTTAATTACCTAGTGGCAATGGTGTGTTTGCTGATATGTGTGTTATGTATAAAGTTTGGATCTATGTTTTTAGGCCTTTTTTGGATGCGGAATTGAAACTACATCCCTATTACATTAGTTGGGTGTAATAGTTGTATCTTGGCCTTCTAGCTGTGTAAGGTGGTTTATGTGTTCTCACAGCTGCAAAGCATGTGATCATTTAAGTGTCTTGCACATTTCAATCTCTTCTTTTCTGCCCTGTTTTCTTCTGTCATCCTTTTATCTTCCCTGGCCGTTAACTTCCTCCTCAGCCCGACCCTAATCTTTGCTCACGTCCTGCCCCAATACTCCTTGCCTACTTAGCTTCCTCAAAACTTTCATGCTGTGTCCACAATTTCCCACAGTTTTCCCTCCTGTGTTTCTGGGTTTTGATAAAGGCAACCTCAGCCAGCTGTTCATAGCACCTGCAGCCCAGTCTAAAACTTACTCAACTCATAATCTCCTTATCCAGTGCCTCCTCTTATCTCCTAGTAAAACTCAGCTATTAAAGATGTGAGCTAGAAGAAATTTTGCCATCTTTCACACATCATGTTTGTGCACACGTGTTTACCTCCTGGAGCCTGCAATGCTAGCCCATTGGGTAATCTCTAATAAGAAAAGTATGGAAAAGGTTAAATGTGTTGCTCAATGCTCATTAGCACAAAGCACCTATTTCTCAGCTTAGGTGGGAATTTCTTAATTTGATACTTAAAGCATCAAATTAACTTAGAAGTAGACTGCAAATATTCTCGCCTGTGTTTCATTTAACAGTTTAAACGTCATCATTAAATAACATTTCATTGCTTTACTCCACATTCATGCAAAGTTGTTAAAACAAAAGAGCATAAGTGTGTTTATGAACGCTATACACCACTATACACTATACACTGGATTGCTTTCCCTTGTAGGAGTTGCTGATGTGATTGCATGCCCAGACACACACAGACATATCCACATACAAATAAAGACAGACCATCTGGCTAAGTTTAAAAGCCTGGCATTGCTATTTAGTCACAGATGCCTTGGTTTTGGATGGAAGAGTGCAGGCGACTTAAAAAGCAATCAGATAGGCACATGAATGCTAATTGGATGATTTTAAAAGGCAGAGGACAGAGAGCCACGTAAGTGTGATTTTTATGTTTTTAATACGTATACCATATGTTTTGTCAAGTCAGTCAGGTGTGTCACGAAATGAGAATGTGGTATGAGACTGGCTAGTAGGTCTAATGTGTGCAAAAGACAACATCCAGAAAGACTCTGAAACCTGTGGGTGTGCCTCTGCCTTGACTACACATCATTAGTGTCAGATCTGGAAACCACCACAGAGCTATCCAAACACACACACACACACACACACACACACACACACACACACACACACAGAGACACCTGTGTATGTAAGAAAAAAATGGTAAAACAAGACCACAGCAAGCACATGGGCAAAAGACATGGTAATATTCTGCATTTCTTATCAGTTACACCTCTGGGGGTCAAAGTGCAGCTGTGGGAGGTATCCCTTTGAAGCAGCCACACTTTCACACATGCTGGACTCACTCCCTCATGCTCTTTCTGTGTCCTCTTAACACAGCTTTGTTTTTTTAGGCTCTGACAGCAGTCACATCATCCGATGAACCGTGGTGGATGCTAGACGGAAATAGGGCCAAAAACATTAGCATGCCACTTACCTTAACAACAAGCACATACATTCCCAGCAGCGCTCAACGTTTACTCTTTATTATGCATCTAAAGATCTCTCATCACATAATGACCTGTGCCCACCCACGCCGTGAACTATACTCGCCACACCTAATTCCATATGCTTCCCGTTTTAGGGGTCATTACCTTGTTCAACACAACTTGGTTACAAATCTTCAGAAATGTATGTGTTTGAGGAGGGTGTAGGGCTGTGCGATATGACCAAAATCTCATATCCCGATATTAAGACATCTATCGTCCGATAACGACATAAATCACAAAAATGTAACATTTTCTGTAAATTCTGTGAATCTCGGGCAGCTCGACTTGCGTGAAGTGTTTCCAGCTGGGCGTCGTACCTGGAGTCGAGTGTTTTAACTGATGCATGAAATAATAAATTTTTAGACATAAGTTATAACGGCCGCTGTTTTCTTTGATGGCCACTACAGTGACCATCAAAATAATGAAAAAATATTGCCGTAAACAGTTTATTTTGCGACACCACGAAAAACGATAGCGTAAAATGTGAAACGATAGACGTTTTTATATCGTCATCCGATATATATCGTTATATCGAACAGCCCTAGGAGGGTGATGTGTTAGCTGGGGTTTGTGGTGGTGGGTTGGCATTATGTAGCTCTTATATGTTTCTTGTTGTCTCTCAGGTCAGATTTGATGATCGAGTAATTCACACGGAAAGAGGTCTCCTAATTCGCTCCCTTCATGCTTCTGATGCCGGTGTGTATATCTGTGTAGCTCAAGAGCACACACACTTCACCCATACTCTCCTCCGTGTCACTCTACAAGTTGTTACAAATGGACAGCTAGACAGAAAAGCCAAGCCGAGTGACGACTCTGCCGGGGGGCTACACCATGGAACAGAGGCACGTCAGCGATATAAAGACTACCTGAGAGCGATGAGCTCTCCCTTCAGCTCTCTAGAAGAGTACTGCGATGCACTGTGGCTGGATAAGAGGCCGTTGAGGGTTCGAGGGCGAGGCTTAGGAAATGGCAAATGGAAACACATCCAGGAAATGAAGAAAAGCCGGAACAGGAGACACCACAGAGAGAATGTGGAAAAGAAAGAACATCAGAAGCAAGGGAGGGTAGTGAGGACAGCAGAACAATAGGCGACAGGATATAGAAACATTAAGGATGTTTATATTAACTGGTTTAAGGATCAAGCTAATGTGACTCAGAACTGTGAAACTGCAGTGTCAGATGAGCAAGTAAACTTTAACTCTTAAAGTGACATGAAAGACGATCAGTGAAATATGCAGTGCAAAAATGCAATATACTTAGCAAGCAACTTGAAGTAGTAGAGGTATGTTACAGGAAAACACACAGTTAACGTTGTAAATAAATTATCCATTGATATCACTCAAGCCTCCGTAGTTTGACAGACTGCTGTTGCTCGTTTTACTCCAAAGTTTCATAGGGCTAATATTCCATTTGGTCACTTAATGACATTAAAAGTTAGGATTTGTAATATTGGAATTAAGATGACGCCATTACTTTCATTATGTATGACTGTAAATATTGATAATACATGTACAGGAGACATAGCATGCTAAGTTTAGTCTTATTACTGACCTATAACAGTAATCATTTATGATGTTATTCTAAAAAAAATGACATATTTTTGTACAATCCATTTACTCTTGTGTACTGTAGGTGCAATAGAGGTTTTTTTTTTATTATAACTGTTTGTGAACGTTATTTAAATAAATGTGTCTTGGAGCCTCTGTTCCTTAAATTTATTGCTTACTTATATTCTGTGCACAGATAAAATCAGTATGCAAAAACTTTACTGCTGCAGTTACTGGCAGTCTCAAGTATATGACAGGCATACTCGGAATTAGTTAGGGTTAGCTCAGCTGAGCCTCTCCTGATATAGCAACACGGGTCCCTGTACACTGTATGCAGATGTCAGAATGATTCAGGACCAGCTGGTTTGTTTTTTAGTATGTGTCCCTGTGTGTGTGAGCGTGTAAAGGTAAATGTGTAAAAGACAAGAAGAAGAAGAGAAAGTGGCAACTTCAGTAGAAACCATTTGAAATATAAAAGGCTGTGATCAAACCCAGTTACAGATTTCCCAAAATAAAAATAAAAAGTTGAGATGGCATCAGTGTCAGAGGCATGAGCATGAAAACCAAGCATTATGCAACCCAGTGTGCCTGGCCTGAATTTTATGTACAGACTTACAAAGAAATGGAAGTAATATGATACACGGTGCTTGTATTTCAGGCTGAAAATAAAATGACAAGGCTCTTCTGTGAAAGGCATCATCACAGTCATGGGAGTCCTGTTTTAATTGATTTAGTGGTAACATCTTAAATTTCATTTTGAGTGAGCTGCTGAAATACTGGAAGAAGAGTCACATAGAAAATTAGTCTCAAACTCAAATATATATATAAAAAATATGACTTTTAGAAATATTATTATCATTGCCTCATAGACCATAACTGGTCTATCATAAATAGCTATAACTGTCTTTATGATGGACACTGTGTTTTTCTTACAGAGACACATTTTATTGTGCTTACTTTCTCCCTATCTAACTGTATAAATAGGTCTACCATTTTGTGCTTTTCCACAGTGATTTTCAGAGCTTCTTGTAACAAAGACAATAAATATTTCAAATGCTTCCTCTCTGTCTATTGTTTATTTATCAGTCAGCTGTAAAGAATAAACTGCATCTCCCCCGAACGGAAACAGCAAGAGGACTTTATAAAAACTAGAAAATCTTTTCTTCTAAATATTATTACATTAAAATATTATTTTTCACATTTTTTTTTACATTAAATTATTTATCAACTTATTTCACATAAACAAATGTACATGCATATTTTAAGACAATGTATTTTCTTAAATCAAAATTAGTTCAGCTTACCAAACATTTATTTATACTTCACATCGTCCTGTACTGTGGCATTTTCATTTCCCCTCTTTAGACCATCACAGCCAACTGCCACAGTACCACCACACTCTCAAAAAAAAAAAAAAACCAATTTGAAAGACCACTAAGGGTGATAACTGTCAAAAATATCAGCTCACTGCTCAGTGTTGCTATTGCTAATGGTTTCATTTCAACAGCATCAACTTATTATCTTATTATTTATTACAACTTAGTGTTCCTTATTTATATATAAGGCTGAATGATAATGTGCTATCCTGCACAGAAGATCTGTTGTCAGATGCCATAAGAGATCGTAATTGTAGACATAAGCATACTATGTATGCTCAGAGTTAACTTGACCCTCACATGTGGCTGGAAAACAACCCATGAGTGAAGTGATTTGCTGTTCTAGACAGGCAGACAGAAACAGTGGGGGTTAAATGAGGAAACAGAACCATGGAAAGGAACCAGAATTTCTAGAAGGAAGTGGTTAATTTGATGTGATTGGTGTAATGAGCAAGCAAGTGTGCTTAGGAGCCCCTGGAGCGAAGCCTTACAGTGTATTCACACACAGACAAAGGCACACGTACACAGTATACTTCTTTTTCTCCATCAGTGTCATGGCTGTGTGCAGGAAGGCAGAGGGGAAGGACCCAAAATGCAGGACTCACGGAGGCAAAAGTAAACTCAGAATAAACTGCTTTATTGCAGGCTGCTGATCAAACAGAAGACTAACTAAACTGGAAAATATAAACTAACAGGCAGGTAAATACAGTTAACAGAACACACAGCTGAAACTGAGGGTGAGTAGACATTGACGACACGACAGAGAACAAAGGAAACACAGGGCTTATATACACACGGCAGTAATCAAGGGATGAGAGACAGGTGGGGAACACACCTGGGAGAAATCACAGCTGACGAGACAGGGGAAATGTAACCTGAACACACTCACATAAGACAGGGACCTTCAGAATAAAACAGGAAACTAACAGACACAGAGGACCAGACAAGACACCATGGACAGACAGAGGGACATACAGGCAGAGAAGACTAAGCACAGGCAAAACCTAAACTAAACCCAGAAATAATAATCATCATCATCATAGGATAGCTAAAGAATCAGAACATAATTATAATGAGCACAATCTGGAAACACACCAAAATACAAGAAACCGAAAAAGCAGGGTCAAAATGACCCAGAACCGTGACAATCAGTTACATTTGTAAAAATTGGTTTCTCTATGATCAGTGATCCACATGGGCAACTACATCAAGAATTGGTTCTATAGATGGGATCTACAGGTTAGATATGATCTACAAAGCTATGTAGGTGTTTTAGTGCTTGTTTTAGTGTCTTTACCTTACAACATAAAGCACCTACAGGTGGCAGTTGTAATTTGGCACTATATGAACTAATATTGACTTGTGCAACAAGAATTAATCATTACCAGTGTTAAAGGATAAAACTGTCAGCAGCAGTGTTTTTCCCTTTTTTATAGCCTGGGTCAACTGAACAACACATTCCAGTGTTTCAATTGATTTAAAGTGAAAATACACATCAAAAACAGTTATCAATAGTGTAAGTGAAACTGCCTGGCATTAGTTGAGACCAAGAAAAAACAAAAAAACAAAAACCACATAGCAATACCTGTTGACCTGAATCTATCAGCTTCCATTAGCCTGACAACACAGAGAAAGTATTAACGTCACTTTATGCACATGTGCCCAGGTGCAAAACTCCTTTGCAAAGGTGTTTTCTAATGAACCCTGTTCCACAACCTCCACAGTGCCATGCCTGAATCAAGATATCAAAAACTTTGACAGGAAGACTAGAGGGAGAACAGAGCGGAATTGAGATGTCAGACCAAGGAGGTGTTTCTGGTTCTATATTACAGGGCATTTACAGCTGTGCAGATGTGTGTTTGTCAGGCGTTGACAGTGAACTTCTATGATAGCTGTCGGGTTGAGCGGTATTGATGGTGGCCTGCGGGTATTGGAAGGGGAGAGGTATGTGAGTAAGAGGTAGAAACAGTTGTTTCCTCTGAGTAATGACTACCTGTAGTCCCTCAGCCTCATTTACAGACATAAGTGATCTCTCTTCTCTCCGGGATCTGTGGCAGGACATGCAATATTCTAAACACCCCCTATGATAGATGTTTTCATCTGCTGTACAAAGAGCTCCTTTGAACCTCCTTGCAGAAGAGATGTCTGCCTCTGCCCTGTTGGTCTCCCTTGCTGTGGACAGTTTTTGTAAACAGGGCTCAGTCAGGATGTATGTTTACCTGCACTGGGTGTAGTGTGTTTACTGCTGTTAAATATCATATACCAAACATACTGTCCTTTAGAGAGATTTTAATCAGCTCACAGTTTTTCTCAGAGTCTAAAAGTCCCTGGGTACTGGCAAGTTCTTATTTGGTTGTTCGTACAAGTTTCTTGAGTAAAATCACATAAGAATTGTATTAAAATAAATTATACAGTACATGGCTCACATACTGATTACCAATGGTGAATACTTTTTATTTGATCTGTCTCTTATAGCTTAATCTAGTTTATCTGGCAATTGGTTTTCACTACCAGAACATGAAAAAGACACAAATCTTAAAACTATTCCGAATTTTCCACAATTCCTTTAACTTGAATTTCATATATATCACAAAGAAAGCTTAATGTGCAGATCCTTAGTTTACAGTGAAAGGAGCTGGAGCCCTAAAATAATAACTGAAATGGCACAATGGGTGAACAAATGCCAATGTTACCTCATAATATTTTCTATTTAACACTGTGGGAAAATGTTGTTAGATAAATGTTTTTGGCAAGCCCCAAACTCTGTGTTGCAATCCTTGCCCTGCTAAAGATTTTTGTTTCCTAAGCTTAACCACAGATGAGGCGATGATCACAAATTCAAGTCGTCAGTGAGAGAGAGGTTTTTGTCATGTCCACCACATCATGCTGTCTCTGATGCAAGTAAAATGAAAACAAAACAAATGAGCCTGAAACTGTCTCTGAAAAGAATTCATCCTCCGTATTTGTGCCGCTGAATATAATTAAAAACTCTTTAGTTGTATTTTTAAGCAATAGCACTTGTGCCATTAAAGTAAAAACAATATTTATTCAAAATTTTCTGCTTTGTTTTTCCATGTCTGGTTTATGTAAGGTCTACTGGTTACCAGAGTTTTACAAATTAACTTTACTCACCAGCATGTTTTGGCTTTTTGCCCCCTCTCATCTTTCTTCTCCTTTTTTGGTTCATCTGTTTGGTGTAGGTTCATCTGTTAAATGTGAGACTGTCATGTGTACATTGGTTTGTAGAGGAAGAGAGGAGTCCCAATGAGAGTAAAGAGAAACTGAAATATTACATGAAGGGGAAGAGACACTGGACTAATGTGCATGACTGGAAGCAATCGTCTCCAGTGTCTGCTCTGTACTGTGGAACCCCGAATCAGCAAGAGAGTTGATGAGCTTTAGTAAACATGGAAAACCTCCAGAACATCTGATGGAGGGTTTTCAACAGTTTTCCATGCTGGGGTGTCACGAAAGCACTCAGATTTCAAGCTTGATTTTTGAGATCAATATACAAATGGTCCCTCTTGCTTTCTTTATATTTTCCTTTCAAACAGCCTTCAGGCTCAACTTCCAGACTGGTTGTCAGTGTAATGAACTCAGCTATGTCAAAACATAGACAGTGTGTGTTTAAAGTGTCAGATTCTTGTCAGTTACTCTGTGTAGGCATTGGCACAGTTTAATACTTTGTTGACTTTAATCTATTGCTGACAAGTCTCGCACTGATGTATAAAGGTATTAGTATTCAATATGACTGGGTGGTTATTTCATTCATCAAGGTTAAAAAAAAACAATTGTTTGTGGTTGAAGTTGGAATTTAGATGACTGGGAATGTGAAGAAAAATAATTCTTGAAACTTTTGTTTGTTCTTCATTGTGCTAGAACAAATTTGCTCTAAGATGCTTTGTTGTAGTATTTTGTATGACTAACTTAGATAAGCTTTCTTGTCAATTCTTTAAGTAGTCTTCAGGAATAGCTCTCTGGGCTTCTTCAAGGACTTTTAATTGTCCTGGCTTTTCTTGTATTAGCTGTCAAGATAATTCCACACTGAGGTTCAGCCTCTGGGGAGGCCAGTCAATGATTGATAGTCTTCCACTGTGTGTTTCTTTCCAGATATGCTTTTACTACATTGGGGATGTGTTTGGGATTTCTGTCATGCTGAACAATGAATTCTTGCAGATGGTGTTGCAAAATGGTTTAAAATCCGTTTGTGTTTTTCTGCAATCATAAAGTCATCGATATAGAAAAGCTCTCCAACACCACTGGCTGACATGCATGTCGAAAAACAATGACCGAGCTTCCACCGTGTTTTGCAGATGCCTACAGACACCGGCGGACCTGCCAAAAATTTCAAACTTGGAATTTTCTGTGCATAAGACCACTGACTTTCAGTCCAGTTCTTGTGTCATTTTTGCATACCATAGCTTTTCTCCCTAATTCCCTTCCTTAAGAATGGCTTCTTGACAGCCATCCTTCCACTGAGGCCATTTTATATGGGGCCTGACAAAGAGTAGATGAATCAACTGATGAGCCAGATGCATCTCTCGGGTCCTGTGTAAGTTCTTTGCTGGATTCTTTCCCATTTCTTAAGGATATGACTTTCAGATATGATTCATCTTAGGTTGCAAGTTTTGTTTAGGCCTGTCTTTTCTCCTTTCGTCCTCTGATTCTCCAATTTCTTCAGAAGGACACACTGAACAGCATACTGAGATATGGCATGTTTTTGGCCAATAGCTCTTTGGGAATCACATTGTTGGTGCAAAAATACATATTTTATGCCCGTCAGAGTCTCTTATCTTTGGTATTTTTCATAGGTTCTAGAAATGAGAACAAATTATGTGTTTTTGTGATGCACTCCTAGTAAAAGTGCCAATAGGTACAACTTTACCAAGTTGTTTAGTTGTTGTGTAGACAGCAATAAATGTAACACTGAACATTTTATAGTTTTAGAATAATAACAAAAAAAAATCTGTAATAATTTCCCTTGTTGACTATATTTGCATAGCTGATATTCCCAGTTGTTATAAAGATTTAGTCCATGGGTTCTGTAATTTTGATTGAATGGCTACTGTGAATACATTTTTAGACCATTACTATGTCTGAATCTACTTTACTCACGTTTCATATTTGAAATTCTAGATTCTGTGTAGGTAAAGAGCCGGAGAAAACATTTGTTATACAGTTCATTATATGTGATTAATGGCATGGCAATCTAAACCGAATGTCTATATCAGCATGAGGCTTATTGTATTAGGAATTGCACAGTGTCAGTATACAGTGGGGCAAAAAGGTATTTAGTCAGCCACCGATTGTGCAAGTTCCCCCACTTAAAATGATGACAGAGGTCAGTAATTTTCACCAGAGGTACACTTCAACTGTGAGAGACAGAATGTGAAAAAAAAATCCATGAATTCACATGGTAGGATTTGTAAAGAATTTATTCATAAATTAGGGTGGAAAATAAGTATTTGGTCACCTCAAACAAGGAAAATCTCTGGCTCTCACAGACCTGTAACGTCTTCTGTAAGAAGCTTTTCTGTCCCCCACTCGTTACCTGTATGAATGGCACCTGTTTGAACTCATCATCTGTATAAAAGACACCTGTCCACAGCCTCAAACAGTCAGACTCCAAACTCCGCCATGGCCAAGACCAAAGAGCTTTCGAAGGACACCAGGAAAAGTATTGTAGACCTGCACCAGACTGGGAAGAGTGAATCTACAATAGGCAAGCAGCTTGGTGTGAAAAAATCAACTGTGGGAGCAATCATCAGAAAATGGAAGACATACAAGACCACTGATAATCTCCCTCGATCTGGGGCTCCACGCAAGATCTCATCCCGTGGGGTCAAAATGATCATGAGAACGGTGAGCAAAGATCCCAGAACCACACGGGGGGACCTGGTGAATGACCTGCAGAGAGCTGGGACCAAAGTAACAAAGGTCACCATCAGTAACACACTACAACGGCAGGGAATCAAATCCCACAGTGCCAGACGTGTTCCGCTGCTGAAGCCAGTGCATGTCCAGGCCCGTCTGAAGTTTGCCAGAGAGCACATGGATGATACAGCAGAGGATTGGGAGAATGTCATGTGGTCAGATGAAACCAAAGTAGAACTTTTTGGTATAAACTCAACTCGTCGTGTTTGGAGGAAGAAGAATACTGAGTTGCATCCCAAGAACACCATACCTACTGTGAAGCATGGGGGTGGAAACATCATGCTATGGGGCTGTTTTTCTGCCAAGGGGACAGGACGACTGATCCGTGTTAAGGACAGAATGAATGGGGCCATGTATCGTGAGATTTTGAGCCAAAACCTCCTTCCATCAGTGAGAACTTTGAAGATGAAACGAGGCTGGGTCTTCCAACATGACAATGATCCAAAACACACCGCCCGGGCAACAAAGGAGTGGCTCCGTAAGAAGCATTTGAAAGTCCTGGAGTGGCCTAGCCAGTCTCCAGACCTCAACCCCATAGAAAATCTGTGGCGGGAGTTGAAAGTCCGTGTTGCTCGGCGACAGCCCCAAAACATCACTGCTCTCGAGAAGATCTGCATGGAGGAATGGGCCAAAATACCAGCTACTGTGTGTGCAAACCTGGTAAAGACCTATAGTAAACGTTTGACCTCTGTTATTGCCAACAAAGGTTATGTTACAAAGTATTGAGTTGTATTTTTGTTATTGACCAAATACTTATTTTCCACCCTGATTTACGAATAAATTCTTTACAAATCCTACCATGTGGATTCATGGATTTTTTTTTTTCACATTCTGTCTCTCACAGTTGAAGTGTACCTCTGGTGCAAATTACTGACCTCTGTCATCATTTTAAGTGGGGGAACTTGCACAATCGGTGGCTGACTAAATACTTTTTTGCCCCACTGTAGCTGTTTGTGTACGTAACACCAGAACAGAAAATCTTCCTAACTAGTTGCGCTTATATATTACTATGGGAGTTTGCACCCTCATGTGTGTGCACACTTGCTTGTGTGTGTGTCTCATATTGCTGCTGGCATCCACAGATCCCAGGGGCCACAGTGTACATATCCATGAAATCGATATGACTCAGTGCAGTTTGATGCCACACCTCATTGACCTTTAGCCTTTTAATCTGGTTTTCCAATTGGTCACATATCTTTACTTTATCCTTGTTTTGCTGTCAAGCCACATGACCTGCCCTGAATTCATTTGGAAAATATTTTCCTGATGTAATAGATATTGACTGTAAGAAAAGGATGCGCAGATGTCTACTCTCATTTCTTTTCAGCCAGTTTATATTTCATTTAATCTACAGAAGTATGTTTGATATGTCTCTATTACATTACCAGCATAGAGCGGTTAAGCGGTTAAGCCATGAGTGTCAGTTTGTCCCCCACACACATACAGACACAGAAGTAAAGGTAATTTTGATGTTTTTGTCTGACAGTTGTAAAAATCTTGAAAAATAACGCTGGGACCCCCTAAAAAGAAGGGAAGAAAAGAGTACATAAGAAAACCATGAGAGCTTTTAAACATTTTGATTTTAGAGACTGGGTAGGATACCTGATAAGTGGTCACAGCTATCAGGTGTTAATGTGAGGAAAGGGAGAGGAGACAGCAGAGCAAGGGAGAGGTGAAAGAGAAAAGTGGATACTTTGAGGGAATTACTGTAGCATACCTCTTCTGCCTGGTGGCATGTAATGGCATCTCCTCCTTTATCAGTCAAAGCACATGACATTATGCCACCAAGGATTTGACAGCTGACACCAAACACCTTGCAATGCTCCTCTTTGACTCTGACTTCGATCTACTCTATGGTAAGACATTTGTTGGACTTGTTAAGCAGAATAACTAGTGACAACTGGTTAAAAAAAATCACGTTGAAGCTTGTCTTGCTTACTCAGTGACAGAGCTAAGTGTGTGCAAAACTGCTTCTTAATTGTTTTGTTATTTGTTTTTTAAAAATTAAGTTTTATTTTTGCATTTTCTCTGTGATTGATTTTGAGTCATACACAGTTGATATGTGCTTAAGCTGGTTCAGCTTTTATGTGAAAAATCACCAAACCTGATCACAGACCTGTGCACACCTTAAACATGGTTTGAATTGTTTGAGTATATCAGTGCTTTACAGCTATTTGGACTTAATTTCATATATTACATGTGCTTAATTGTTATTTTTATTGTTTATTCTTTTTTGTTACACTTACACTGATTTATTTAAAATTTATTGTCATTAATTTAAGAAAAAATAAACATCCATCGATATCGTTATAGTTCTAAATGCATTATACTCACTGATCTTGATGTTTGCTGTACTATATGTTATGTTTAATTATTACAATTTCCACCTGCACTGACCTACAAATTACATTGAGCTAAAGAAAAAAAATTGCAGAGCCCAAATTTTAGTGGAAGAGTAGGAAGAGTAAGGACCTTTGCAGTGGAAAAGTATCATTGCCCTTTTTAACACATTAGCAAACAAGGTATGCGTGTATGTGCATGCATGGAATGATCTAAGTATTTTCCAGAGGTGTGAATGGTGTTGAGCTGCCAGTGATGGGAGATCAAAAGCTTAAATAAAATGTTTGTCACCATAACAGCTGTAGGGCTGTGGATTTCCACTTGGTACTGCTAAGCACAATCAAGAGTACTCACGCCTTGATTTTCATGTCTCTATTGAATGAATTTGGAGAGTCTGTTTACTTAAACTCAAAACATTTATGCAAGAACTTCTGCATGCTTACCTTGGTTTCCACTGGCACACTGGCCTTTTCGCAGAATCAGTTGTTCTTTTGCAATAGCACGCACAATGTTCCTTTCTGTCTCACAGTGGATAAGTTCCAAGCAAAACTGTTTTATTGAGACCAAGGGGAATTTGATTTAAGCTGCCAGGTGCCGAGCCAAATTCACAACAAGATTACATAAGACCAAAGCTGGGGAAAGTTCACTTCCAGAAAAAGCAATAAAATGAGAGACCACATGCTTAATAATAACAAAAATCACACAATCTCAGTAGGTATATTGCAGTAACGTTACTGCACGCAGAGTGCAATATTAAATCGACATATATTTGATGTGACACTTTTTTCTTTACAATTGCCAACAACGCTTGGTGCTGGTACGGCACTGTAGTAGAGTGTAAGAAGTGAATATTGGCATTCTCAGTATTAATCAGCTTTACTTGTACAGATAAATGGTGGGCCATGCTGATACTGAGGGAAATTCCTTTTCTCGGTGAACTGCCATTCATTCAGATGGCTCAGAAAATAACAGCAATCAAAGGAGAAATGGTCCAGTTTGCAGGCCTTTTGTGTAGATATGTAAATGAAAAATGACATCCATTGCTCTTCAACCCATGCATTACTTCATCATTCAAAACACTGCTGTCATGGCCTGGTGATCACAGCAGGTTGCCACACAGCTTCCTGGTTTTTTAAACAGATTTGTAAGACGGATGATTCAGTGCTTTCATAAAGGAGAAGCTGCCAGTGTGTCTTTGACTGTGATAAGCCTCAGTCTCCCTGCATTTGTCTTAATGAGCTCATTCTACATTCATTGCAAACTAATTACTTTCCTTAATCATCACCAGGCACATGGTAGTCTATTATGGTTATTATTTATATTAGACTGTAAAATGAATTGTGTTTTTTATATATATATTTATGTGCTTTCTTTCATTTCGGCTTCCTTCCTGCCGTCTTCCTTCCTGTGGTTTTGGTAACCCTACCCATATGGCTCAGTCTTTGATGTCTTTCTGAAATCCATGTGCATGTCGGTTGTCATGTTGCTTCATGGCAGGCACATTCCTGCATTCCAACATGAGGGCCAACCAACACAAAACACACAAATGCCTGATGGATTAATATTTCTGCATGTGCTAAACAAATTTGCAAATATCTATATATATTGAAAAGCATAAAGTTGCCTATTTATTTAGTTAAAGGATTTACATCCAAAATCGTCCGTAGGATCAGCAAATGCCCACCTTAACCCTTATCTGAACACCAAATGCTTACAATCACATCCAGTGTCTGCATAATAAGGAGGTACCAAGGCACCAGTTTTGGCAAGCATGAAGGGCACTGCTATCATCAGAACAGACAATGTTCGGTAGCCTTCTGCAAATGATAGATGACTGCACTCACTGCCTTTTTATGGTTCTTTTGGGCCATGCTTAAAGTTGAAATATGTGAAGGAATAAGCAGAGAATGTATTTCACGCAAGAAATGGAGGTCACATTCAACCTGCTATGAATTTTATGGTGGTTCAGATTCCTGCTCCCTACAGTATATAAGTATGTATGCATGTGTGCGTGGCTGAGTGTTATTAAGAGCAAGAGAAGAAATAAAAGTCTCAATAAATTTGATAAATGGCAAAGCATTCTCGGCGAAAAGTGTCGTTTTATACGATTCATTCAGTCTTTCCAGTTTTTAACTGCTGCTCACTGGTTACTGGCTTTGCTGTCACTTGTGCCTGACACCTATCTAGGCAACGATAGAAAGTTTCAAAGACTATGGACTCAAAGTTCATTCACCTGGGCTGCTTGCCTCATTTACATCACCAATGTTGAGATTGCAAATAAAATATTTTCCTATAATACATTTTTTCTGCATCCAACCCAACAACTATACATGCTTTGTCACCTTTAGTTACAAATAATAGAGTAAATTCCCACATGGCCATGATTTTAATAGCCCACGTAATAACCCGTGGTATGTAATGTCAGAGGGATACATTTGTTTAGCTTGATAATATTTTACATGGACAAATTTGCAGAATAAACTTTATAGTGCTTTCGTTTTTGCAAAATGTGTGCTAATGGTCAATTTCTCTTGTGCGTAAATGTGTGAGTGTGTGTACATGAATGGGTGCAAGGGAGAGATAAAGGGAGGGAGATTAATTACAATGAGGTATTACTCCGCTGTGAGTGTTGTAAGGGCAGCACTATTATGCAGATGAGAGGGTTAAATGTAGTTGGCTACCACACAGCGTGTCATTAAATCTGTAATAGCAGCGGGACCATAATGTTAGACTGCTATGGTAATGCATTCTGTCTTTCCCTGTGTCATACACTAAATAACCCCGAGTCCCAATTAAACACCTGGCAAAGCATTTCGGTTGCTTTATTTATTTATTTATGTTATTTAGCTCTTATTCTGCTTATTGTTTTTAGCTCATTCTTTATTTTTTCTCCTTTTCTCTCAAATCCTTTTCTTCTATCTGTCTCAGTGGTCATTCTCTGGTCTGTAAAATGAAAACAGAGGCAGGCACTAATTACCTCTGGCTCATCCTTTTGTATGCCTAGGCAGCTAGTGTAGATGGTATAAATATAACCTTCCATACCTGTTTGAAATGATGAGCTCAGAGTGGACCACAGTGAAGTCCATTACCCCAATTACCCAATTATCTCAAATGACAGGTGATTATCAGACATCACTACCAATACTGCTGTAGCACCATCGCCTGGAGTAGCTGTTTTGCCAGGATGAATATAGCTATTCATGTCTCCATTTTCTTAATGTCAACACAGACACACAAAACTGTACACATATGCATTTATTCCTTGGCGTGCTGCCGTGTACCTATTTTGACAGGTCACTCAGTGCAGCGTTTCCTTTTTTGAACCATTCAGAGATCCTGGAGGAGGTTCTCATATTCAGTGGTAAAGGAAACAGAGCTGTTAGTGCAGGGTCACAACCTCTCACCTGACATCTGAGAAGACTGTGAGTGCATATGTGTCAGTGTGACATGTGAGTAGTACAGATCACACTGTATGGCACCCAGAGATATGTTGTTTTTGTCGTTCCTGTGTGTGTCTGTGTGCCCATCCATCTATCCTCAAACCCAGACACTTGTAAAAAATGAAAAACAAAAACAAATGAAGAACGAGCAAAAAGATCCTTGTTGGTCTGTTATAGAAGCACATGTTGGAATTACAGCAGTGATCAAGTAGTAATGCAGCTTTCATCTGTCTTTTAAAAAATGCTAATAATACTGGATCATTACAATTCTAAAATGAAGAACTTATTCCTTAACGTCTGGCCACTATATTCCTTCATGTATCTCCACCTACCTGCTACTCGCCATGCCATCAAACCTAACGGTATTGGGCATCTTAAACACCACTTCCTGTTACTCAAGCAATAAAATGCTAAAAATTTAAATTTAATTTCCAAAAAACAAAAGTTAAGCATGTCTGACATGTAAGGTGCCCAAAAACCTTCAAAATGTGTGTGTTTGCATGTGTTTGTGCGCATATGCATCCATTCTTGTCTCTGAGAGGTTGGAAGGGTCACTGGTTAGGTCATGTGTATATACTATCTGTGCCAGGTAAAAGAGCTGTCCTGCAATGGACTAAGGCTCCCGTGTCTACTTGTCATCTCCCATGCGGCACAGTGTCACTTGCCCCCTTGACTCTTTCCTCTCCTTCCAACTCACCCTTATCTCCCCCTTTACAAGAGGTAATGCAGCCAGGGCTATTCTTAGCTTCAGTTTCAAGCCTGTCTCTGGGGAGCAGTTAAGCGGGGCTCTGTTACATTACACACAGACATTCATGCACTGACTCACAAAGGTGTCTTAAGACACTTCTTTAATAATAATAATAATATCTTTACCTGTGAAGCCAATTTGAAGAAAGACATAAAGTACAAACTTATGTTCCTATTGAAAACTTAAATTAACTAAGTGTTATGCTGATCATGTTAACTAAGCAGGCTGTCTGTACTTGAAATATAACTGGTGACGGCCTCACATCTGATGCAATGAAGAGAAAGCAGTATTCATCTTATTATATTTTTCATCTTGCAGAAAGCTGATACCTCAGTGGGATTTTTATGGTATTGTCAATAGCATCTGCATAAATCAACAGTAGCTCTATTTTACATTAAGTAGTAAGAACAGGACATAACTTCAATTTATTGTAAAGCAATATATTTTGTACCATGTGTTTCCCATTTCAATTAGGAATGCAATCATATATTTACTAGCTACAAGCTAGATCATATTTCTCTGCTGTTTTAGACTAAGCTTAAATATATAATTGCTTGTATTTCTATTCTTTTAACATTGTAAAAAATAAAACAGCTTATAGCTCATTTTAAAGGTAGCTTTTAGGGTAACGTAAAGGCGCAAGGTCAAAGAAATGGAGTCTGGATTCTTTCATAAAGAAAAAAAGGCCTGTACTTGTGCTCGTATACATTTGCTGTTCCTGCAAACTCTCCTTTTAAAAAGTGGAGGTAGCAGCTCTGCATGTGCTGCAGGAAACCCAAACGTGATGCTATTACCACTTTTCCACTAATGTTAATCGAGCCTCTCACTGACAGTTTCATAACTAGATGTTTCATATATATATTCTTTAAGCTATTTTATGTGACTGTCAGAAAATGCCTCATGTTTTTCCTTTAAGGTTTAACCTGTGTGTGTCTACAGTATGTGTATGTACACATTTTGAGATCAGCGATACAGCTGAGCCTCCCCCAACATATATTGCCTATTAAGGTTAAAGGTTAATTGGGCATGTACCACTTCATAATGATGGTATTGTCTTACAGACCACATGCAAAATTGGGAGCCAGCTTCAGCCTTATGGAGTGTGTCTGTGTGTGTGACAGTGGAAGAGCCAGGAGGACAAAGATTTTATTTAATTTCATCATTGTTGTCCTAACAAAGACTGTGGCCAAGCAATCCTCTTTTCCTCAAAGTCACTTACACTCATGGTAACTATAATGGAAATACTACAAGGAAGTTAACTGGGGCGCTCTATTTTACACACCTGCAAACATTTGTGACCACAGCTCAGTAGGTATTCAATATGCAGGGCCAGAAGTCATTTGAAGTATGGCTACATTATGTGCTGGTCTACCACATTGGGCTCATGGATGTGTAAAGGAATCTGCAGTCGTTTGCACTGCAGCAGAGCTGTAAGACAGCATTTCTGGTGGTTAATGGCCTCCCATGAGCCTGCATGCTCCTGTTTTACTGTGCAGCCTGTGGGAGGGAGGAGGGGAAGAAGTGATGGTGCTTGAGGGGAAAAAGAAGTACAGAAGCCCAGGGACATAGGAAATGAAGTAAGGACAAGGGGAAAGTTGGCAGGATGAGGGTAGGTAGGAATAAAGAATTTTTATGATGTTGTGTGAAATGGGGAATAAAGAATTTCTCCCACTCTGTGTGTGGTGTCTGTGCGTTTTTCACTAGTGTCTGCATGTGGCCTCCAGTGTTCAAAGGTGAGCCATCAAGTTCAGGTTCACATTCACACACATTAATCACCAGCAGGAACCCAGATTGAAGTGCTGCCCTAGCTTCTCTTATATTATCTTCCATTCTGGCAAGCTGGAAAGAAACATTCATCCATTTTCATCACCTTTTCCAGTGAGGCTGTAGCCCATCCCAGCTGTCACAGTGACAGCTGCACAGGTTAGCTTTCTATTGCAGGCTTGGGAAACAAACAAAAATTTGCTTTACCTTTGCAAAAACACAACATGCTCCAATGTTTAAAAAGTGTTGCTATTTATAAACTAGGATGTGGTTGTGATTATTTCACTACTTCTTAACAAAGTACTGGAACAAGCTGTCTCTAAACTCTTTAGTGAAGTGAATAAAAATCATTTGCTTTTAAAATTACTTGTGGGAAACCTGTTTATTTGAGATCAAGTATGAATTTATGAATGGTTTTGTAAAGCCAGCACAGCTTTCAGTCTCTGTATAACTTTGACTCTAATAAAAGGTAAGAGGAAGAGTTGTGGTTGTACTATAGTACCTCTTTAGTTTATAGAGCTGGAGTCAGTTATAGGGTGAAGAGATGAGCAGCCACACCAAAGTACCCTCACTGTAGTTATATATAGTTTTTGTTCACCCCACCCTGCTTCGTTGGTCCTACACAAACGCAACAGCTTATATGACCTGTTTTCACACCCATGTCTTTGGCTCTGCTTTTCTTTTTCCTCTTTCTAGTTTCACATCTCTGATGTCCATTGTTTCTGGTTAGTGGTTTGGCAAAGCAGTGCATTATGTAGTTTAAGAAAGGAAAAAACACATCATTTAACTCACTGCCATTATTGCTGATATTCAAATTTATATAATTATTTATATCCTATTTAGCTGATAGTTTTTTTTCCCTGATTAACTGTTAAATTGAGCAATTAAGGTTAGAAAGGTTTTCAGTGATTTGACTTTTAAATATTAGTAGCTGAAATGAGTCTAAATTCACGGAAAGAGTGAGAGAAAGCACGAAACAGAGAGAGTGAGAGATGAAAGAGCACTGACAGCAACAGGATGCATGGACAGTGTCACAGGGGCCAGTATTGTGTGCATTTGGTTGAGGCCTCCCGCAGTGCTGTGAATGTTTTCTCCATGCTGCCCTGGAGTGTGTGAGGGGTCAGAGCCAAATGGACACTGTGGCCATTGTCCTGAAATGGCTAACTACTCATTTGCTCTTAGGCTAGACAGATGACCAGCTGTCCTGCATGACTTATAATCAGTCTGTGTGTTTGTGTGCAAGCATTTTTTTATAAACATGTTGCAACATTTTATCAGTTACAGTCCTGGTGTTAATACCAAAGAAATCTGTTTACTTTTATTATTGAAGATGTGATGCTTTTACTATAAAATTTGTAAAACTTGTGTAGTAAAACTAAAGAGAAATTAATTCCAGCATGCTTTGATTGTAGTGGGAAGACCTATGGTTCTCATTTTGTTAAAAGGTCCTGTCAGGTAGTAAATGCTTAAGCTGCAATAAAACATTACATAAACATGTCTTTAATATTAAGTGGATAAAAAGGCAGTAAGTGCTAATATGTAAATTTATGTGCCCTCTCACTCCCACTTAAGCTCCAACTGCCCCCAAGCCCCGCAAAATGTTTATAATATTTCACTCTTAATTTTCAATTTTATTAATAACCCTCACTTTTTTATCCTCTCACTTTTACTGTGTGGTTCACAAGGTTGTTTTGGGGGTTTCTTTGGTCCTACCATGGCTACCATGTGGCACTCCTGCTTTGAGTATAAATCACCCCCTTGTCAGACACAAACGGTAACCACCTGTGACAAAATGCCCTGAGGGAGTGGCGAAACTAGAGTGGACGAATAGATGACATGGCTTCTTTTCTGCTCTTCCACTGTTCTTTTTTTGTTGGACAAAACATTCATTACTTAAAGGAAAAAATTATTTTATACCACTGTGAAAATATTTTGTTTCGTGAGGATCCAAATACAGTATACGCAGTAGTGAGGACAAAAAGTAACAGTAGTGAAAGTTACTCACACATAAATAAAAAAGAACCCATCTATTATCTTCCAGTCCTATCCCAGCTATCAATGGACAGGTCACCAGTCTATCACGGGGCTAACACATAGAGACAGACAAGCATTCACAAGCACACCTGTGGGCAATTTAGAATCATCAGTTCACCTAAACTCATTAATTGTATGACTTTGGGAGGAAGCCTGAGTACCCAGAGAGAACCCACACAAACACAGGGGAGAACATGGAAAAGCCACACAGTAAGATAAGATAAGATAAGATAAAACTTTATTAATCCCTCGGTGGGTTCCTCTGGGAAATTCGGTTTCCAAAAGCACAGCACCGATAGAAGTTACAGTTACAGAATATTATATATACACACACACACGCACGCACACACACACATATATAAATACAGAGACATATATAAATAAAATATACGAAGGGGATAAATAGAATAAATAGGAATAAGTAAGGTCCCAGCCAGATGGTGGAGCTGAACTCTTTTGTGCTGTGAAGCAACAGTGCTAACTACTGCACTAACATGGTACCAAACTAAAGCACATGTGTATGAATAGATAAAGATTTATGTTCATTCTGGGAAAATCAAGTGATAAAAAAGCCAAAAAAACCATTATTATTCATGCCGAACAAGTTTTGTCACCTGAGTTCAGGAAGTTCCTCTCAGGTTGCCGTTACCTTATACCTCAGTGTAGAACAAACAGACAGAGCTCACTTAGATTAATATTTCTGTGTTTGTTAATTTTTAGACATTTCTTCTTGTTATTCTAATGTATTTATTTATTCTAATGTTGTTGACATGCAGCAGTGCTTGTGATTAGGTATTGTGTGACTTTGACTTTGATTTGTTGGATCTGTTGGATCCAACCAATATTACTGCTTCTTCTATGGTGGACTGGCTGAAGCCCAAGAGAACCAAGTAGCTGTCTGGAATCAGAACATGGATGAATTTTTATTTAATTTAAATTTAGGAACAGAGGAGATGACAGTTTATTCTGACTGTGAACCATTTGAGCTCACAGCCAACTTGGAATTAAGAGAGGTGTTAGTCTGTAACAAAGCTGACAAGATGTTGACACTTTGTACCAGCCCGACGACTAGTGGTCTCAGGCATTGGAACAAGTAGGCTAGATTAGGAGGAAAGACTGAAGGAAGCTTTAACTAAAATTCACTGAGCGATTAATAATAATAGTTTGATAATTATGCACACATAATTATAGAGGACAAAGGACAGAAGCAGTAATATTTTTCAACTGAAACAGAAAACAACACAATAACCCATATTAAATAAACTTAACAAAACAGCAAACATCATTACAAATCAAAAAGCTGAGCGCACGCTGACCCCAGCCCAGCAGAACTTCGACAGGTAACAATTCTCTGTTTCCACCTTTTCAGACAATGTTGTGATCACCTCAAAGTGTTTTGGGGCTGTTTTGTTGTTTTTTCTTTTTCTTTTTTTGTGTTGTCAGCTTTATGTTCCTACTAAAAACTAAAAGAAAGATTATATGTGTGTCCTTATTGCCTAGCCTAAGGTTTATATTGTTAACTGGTAATTATGTGACAGCGTGTTTCGGGTCATTTTATGGAGTAACGAGAACGTAATTACTTTCTCTGGCAATTAATTAAGTAATGCACTGCATTTTTTATACAACAACCACGACACTGATTACAATTAGGACTTAGTATGTAAATCTAAGAGTTACAGTAATTAAACCAAGACCATTTTAAAACTCTAAGTCTACAGTCAGCTCAATGACATCTCAATTGCTCAGCTTCACATACACTGTTGGTGTACACAGTTAGAAAAAACGTGTCACTTAGAGTTTCTCAGATTATTCAAAAACTCCATGCAATGTATAAGATTAACATTTATGAATGCCACTTAGACTGGATTTAAAAAAATCCACGACTTACTGGTAATTGAACCAAACAAGCTTCTTGTGCTTTTAAAGCAGCTTATTGTCCAAAACACCTGCTCAAGGCCAAAATGGCTTTTTTAAAGGAAACTGCAATTGCTATCAGTATTGGACACACCTAAGCTCCTCAGTTTCTAGTCACCTACAGTCTAAAAAGTCCACAAGTCCACTGCAGATTCAGTTACCAAACATTTCCGTCTCAGGTTAAAAAAATAAACAGTTAGGCTGAGCAGGCCAGATTAGAGAGAACAGTGTGTATTTATATACAGCTGAGGACAAGAAGTGCATACTGAAGCTCTAATGCCCTACAGATGGTTCCACTCTAATGAACTACATAAGGTACCCTGTCTCTATCCCAGCAATTTGATATGCTGAAGCTTGACCAGAGCTCTGATATGTCTGCGTAAACACAATGGGAGGATGCACTCTAAAAACCTGAGAGGGATTTACAATGTCAAATAACATATTTTACATCTCACAGACAGCATTTAAACTGAAATAAACAACAACTTTTCTTTTTCTTCTATTGTTTTGTTTAAAATTTTAGGGTCTGTATCCTGCATTATAAAGTGCTTTGAAGCGACAGTTGTGAAGTGGTACTATATAAATAAGACTGAATAGAATTAAATTGAATTTAACTGAATTTAATTGAAACTATTCTTAATAAGTAAAACTGATGAGAAAATTCCCAGCAAATACCATAAAAACATATGGTCTAACCCATATGGAAAAGATATATATAAATCTTATAAAGTTTGTATCTGTCTTATGTGAAACTTTTATGAAAAGCATACAAGAGTGAAAACAGATATAAGATCCCTAGAAAAATTATATAAATGAAACTTGTATGTTTTGAATACTTACTAAAACAATATATGAAAGTGTCCACTTCATATAAGCCTTATTTGATTCACTATATGAAGTAGGCCACATTTTATGCAAGTCTTTTATAAGTTTTGTCTATTTATTTTCCATATGGGAATAAATGAATGCCTCAAGGAAAATCCAGACTAATTGTTGACAAGATGAAAATCTGTATGGAAACACCAGCTCTTTGCATGACTGCACACACAAGGTACCATGTCAGAGATGGCTTTCAACATGCAGCTACATCTGACAGAGTTCAGTGGGTGTCCTTAGACATGATGCCCAATAACTGTGGTAATTAAGGAATTTCACAGAAGACTCTTGCAGAGGGAAGTTTGAATTTTAACTTATACTTCACATTGTAAAAGGTGTATTTTATCCCAATCATAGATTTTTGGGCTTGGGACAGGTAAGCTGTCCCAAGCCTTTATTAAAGGTTTTCCCTGGCATACTTGGAGAGTTTTTTCTATTTTATTTAGTTTTTAACGGTTTGACTTGAGATTATAAACACTATCTTGACTATTTGATATACTGAAGCTTGACCAGGCTTTTGCT